>NC_069381.1:192082500-192702500 GCF_027475565.1 Acinonyx jubatus
TCTCTCTGTCTCTGTCTCTCTCAAAAATAAACATAAAAAAAAAAAAAAGAATGAATGGGCTAACCAAGAAGTTAAAGAGAAAATTAAAAAGTACATGGAAACCAATGAAAATGATAACACCACAACCCAAAACCTCTGGGATGCAGCAAAGGCGGTCATAAGAGGGAGGTATATAGCAATCCAGGCCTTCCTAAAAAAGGCCTTTCTTCCGACAGGTCTCAGATACACAATGTAACCTTACACCTTAAAGAGCTGGAAAAAGAACAGCAAATAAAACCCCAAACCAACAGAAGATGGGAAATATTAAGATTAGAGCAGAAATCAATGCTATCGAAACAAACAAACAAACAAACAAATAAACAAACAAACAAAACGGTAGAACAGATCAATGAAACCAGGAGCTTATTCTTTGAAAGAATTAACAAAATTGATAAACCACTAGCCAGTTTGGCCAAAAAGAAAAAGGACAGGACCCAAATAAATAAAATCAAGAATGAAAGAGGAGAGATCACAACCAACATTGCAGAAATACAAACAATAATAAGAGAATATTATGAGCATTATATGTCAATAAATTGGGCAATCTGGAAGAAATGGACAAATTCCTAGACACATATAAGCTACCAAAACTGAAACAAGAAGAAATAGAAAATTTGGACAGACCTATACCCAGTAAAGAAATAGAATGAGTAATCAAAAGTCTCCCAAAAATCAAGAGTCCAGGGCCACATGGCTTCCCAGGGGAATTCTATCAAACATTTAAATAAGAGCTAACACCTATTCTCTTGAAGCTGTTCCAAAAAATATAAATGGAAGGGTCACTTCCAAACTCATTGTTGAAGCCAGCGTTACCTTGAATCCAAAACTAGACAAAGACCCCACTAAAAAGGAGAACTACAGACCAATTTCCCTGATGAACATGGATGCAAAAACCCTCAGCAAGATACTCGCCAACTGGATCCAACAATACATTAAAGGAATTATTCACCACGACCAAGCGGGATTTGTACCTGGGATGCAGGGCTGGCTCAATATCCACAAAACAATCAATGTGATATATCACATTAATAAAAGAAAGGACAAGAATGACATTATCCTCTTAATAGATACAGAGAAAGCATTTGACAAAATAGAGCATCTTTTCTTGGTAAAAACCCTCAAGAAAGTCAGGATAGAAGGATCATATCTCAAAATCTTAAAAGCCATATATGAAAGACCCAACGCAAATATCATCCTCAATGGGGAAAAACTGAGAGCTTTCCCCCTAAGATCAGGGACAAGACAGGGATGTCCACTCTGGCTCCTGTTATTCAACATAGTGTTGGAAGTCCTAGCCTCAGCAATCAGACAACACAAGGAATAAAAGGCATCCAAATTGTCAAGGAGGAAGTCAAACTTTCACTCTTTGCAGATGACATGATACTCTATCTGGAAAACCGAAGATTCCACCCCAAAACTGCTAGAACTGATCCACGAATTCAGAAAAGTCTCAGGATACAAAATCAATGCACACTTCTAAAATTTAAATTAAAATTCATAGTCGAATTACAAGAAAGTTAAGTAAAGCCCAGCTATCAAAAACGAAGAGGGAAACAAATAGCAGAGTAAGTGGGGATTGGAAATGTAGTTGCCTTTGGAGGCAGGAAGGGATCTTCCCTGATCTTGGTAATTAAGGGTTTGAGTTTAAGTGTTTAATTTAAAAGGTGGGAAGTAGATACTGAGATCCTGCATTAAACTGGAATCCTCAAAGGTCTACATGCTAAGTGAAAAGGCAAAGAAAATGTCTGCTGTTGCTAAAACAGTAGATCTTACAAAGTTCTCATCATCACAAGAGAGAAAAATAATTGTACTTATGTGGTGATGGATGTTAACTAGACTTATTGTAGTGATCATTTTGCAATATATACACATAGAAAATCATTATGCTGTATACCTGGAACTAATAATATGTTATATGGGAATTATATCTCAAAAAAAAAAGAAAGAAAAAGAAAGAAAAAAGAAAAAGAAAAATGTCTACCCATAAATGCAAGCACATAGGTGATAAGGAAGTTTATGCATCTCAACCTGACTCTGGTATGAGAAAAATACTTTCCTAAGGATTTAGAACTATTGGCCTGACTTCACTTAGGTTTAGGTTTCAAATATGTACCCACAAGAATGGCTAAAATTAAAAAAAAAAACACAAAGTTGTCCATTACTGCCATTATTACTTAACATTTTATTGCAGTCAAGAAAAATATATACGTAAAAATTGAAAAGGAAAACTAATTACAGATAATAATGTTTTATGTCTAGAAGCCCAAGAAATCAACTAAAGAAAGTATTTTATACAACAATTTTTGAAAGGTAGCAGGGTAAAAAATAGTGAACAGAAATTTTCCAATACATGAACAAGTAATTTTTTTCTGTGCAAATATATGAACAAGTAGTTTGAAGAAACAATAGTAAAAATATTTTGAGAAGATGGAAAGAAGACACAAATAAATGAAAAACATTGTGGGGAATGTAAATGAGTTAAGCTTGCCAGTTGAAAGACAGATTATCTGGTTGGATTAAAACCATTAAAACAACAACAAACTCCTAAAATTAAACAAACAAACAAACAAACAAACGACTATGGGCTGTTTATGAGAGACATGCTTAAAACATAAGGACCTAGAAAGTTTGTAAGTAAAAACATGTAAAATAGGTTAGCTAAGAGTGAACCAGTAGAAAGCTAATGTAGCTATATTAATATGAAACAAATCAGATTAATGGAAAAATTGTTTGAGAATAAAAGGACCGTTTGATAAAATATAAACCAAATCATGACAAAAACTTTTAGTAATGTAGAAGAAAGGAACATCATAAACCCATTAAAGGGTGTGTACAATACAATCTGCAGTAAATATTATAATAAATGTCAAAATCTCACAAGTATTCCTTTTCTGATATCACATCTGATATCACATCAATCTATCCAAAATTAAATTCTAGTTATTAGAATGGTAAAATTGGGGGTCTCCTGGCTGGCTCAATTGGTAGAGTGTGCAACTCTTGATCTCAGGTTTGTTAGTTTGAGCCCCATGTTGGGTGTAGAGATTACTTAAAAATAATAAAATCTTTAAAAAAAGAATGGTTGGAAAAGAAATAAAAGTTATAAATATTGAATAGAAAGTACAAAAGTTGTTATTATTATCAGATAAAGATTGCCTGTGTGGAAAAATCCAAAGGAATGCTGGGACAAATTATTAGAAATAAGATCTCAAAGTTTACTGTATATGAAATCGGCATTAAAAACTCAATTACTTTCCCATACACATCAGCAACAGAAAATGTGAAAGTGTCGGAGCTGACTGTGTACCAGACCAACCACCTAGTGTTCATTGTCAAGACTGTTTATTAAGTAATCTGCAATTGATGAGTAATCAGTGTGGGTGAAGTACAGCTTCACTGAAGAATGGGCACCAGTCACGTAGCCCTGAGAGGACTTCGTGACTAGAGGGTAGAAACCTGGAGGCCCTCAGTGCTGATGGCTTCACTGAGCTGAGCTATTCTGTACATTCAATTTTGTCTTTCATGATCGCAAATGACCATATGGTGATTTTTGGAAATTAGGAAGCCAGGCCTGGGCATCACCAGACTTTATGTCATCATGTATGCTGTATGGCTGGCTGTTGTATTTTCTTTCTTCATGTTAAGTAAATGTGGTACTGGATGAAGTCCGTTATTTCTTGTGAATTTAATTGCCAGTCCATACTCAAGACTACTACTGTTCATAGAGAAGAGTGGGTGTTTCTTCTCCTGAAATTATTTTATAAATTTAATAAAATTACCATCAAAGCAAAATCATATATATGATATATGATATATATATATATATGACCAAAGGATCAAGAAAAACACATTTCTGAAGAAAGACAAGATGGGGAAGGGGATTACAAAGTTGTGTTAATTAAGACAGTGTGTTATTAATGAGAAGATAAACAAATGAACCAATAGGACAAATTAAGAGAGCCTCAAAACATACCTTTTCATTTGTGGAAACTTAATTTATGAGAGATGGCATTAAAAAATGGTGTGAGGGGTGCCTGGGTGGTTCAGTTGGTGAAGCATCAGACTCTTGATATTGGCTCAGGTCATGATCTCATAGTTCATGGGGTTTAGCTCCACGTTGGGCTCTGAGCTGACAGCACAGAGCCTGCTTGAGACTCTCTCTCTCCCTCTCTCTCTGCCCTTCTCCCACTTGCATGTGCGCGCGCGCGCGTGCGCGCGCGCGCGCACACACACACACACATCTTTTTCTCTCGAAATGAATAAATAAAAATAAAGACATTAAAATTGTGTGAAAATGGGTGAATTGTTCTATACAAATTGTGCTGGGACAACTCCTTACCTATATGTAAAGATAATATACGTTCTTAGTTTATACCTTATCCCAAAATCAACTTTAGATGTAAAGAAAAGCTATAAAACATTTAGAAGAGAAAATAGGAGATTATCCTTGTGGTCTCAAAGTAGATTTTTTAAAAATGTTTTACACAAATTTTAAAGGAAAGGATTGGTAAGTTTGATTATGGTAGAATTGAAATATTCTGTGCATTACAGACATTGGATTATTATCCAAAATATAGGAGCACTGGGTGACTCAGTCCGTTGAGTGTCTGACTTCAGCTCAGGTCATGATCTCAGGGTTCATGAGTTCGAACCCCGCATTGGGCTCTGTGCTGACAGCTTGGAGCCTGCTTCCGATCCTCTGTCTCCCTCTCTCTCTGGCCTGCTTGTGTGCACGTTCTCTCTCTCTCAAATATAAACATTAAAAAAACCCCACAAAATACAGAAAATACTTCTACAAATCAGTGAGAAAATGGTCAAAACTCCTAAAATAAACAATGAGAAGAATAGGCAAAAGACAGAAAAACCAACTGACAAATAAATACATGAAAAGATGATCAATCAGATCAGTAATCAGAAAACTAATTAAATCTATAATGGGATAGCATTTCAAATCTGGCAAGTTGACAAATATAAATATGAAAATACCAAATGTTGAACAAAGGGAATTTACAAAAACTGATAATGGAATTATCGGTTCTTATACTGTCTTTGGAAGTGAAATATAGCAATATTTAAATAAGTTCAAGATGTATTTATCTTGAATGGAAGCCAGTGTAGATCGTGCATGGAGTGGTTCCATTCTTCAGTGTAGATCGTAATGGAGTGGTTCTCGAAGGGCATCCCTAGACCAGCAGCATCAGGGTCATTTGGGAACTTTTTAGAATTGATAATTTTAGGTTCTCACCCCGACCATCTGAATTGGAAAAAATGTTGGAGATGGGGCCCATCAACAGTGTTTTAACCAGCTCTCCAGGTGATACTGTTAAACACTAAATTTTGAGATCCACTCCCCTAGAGAAAAATTATGTGTGACCATAAAGTGACATCTACAAGAATGTTTATTGCAGAATTATTATAATACTGGAAAAATGAGAAGTATCCTAAATATTCATTAGTGTAGAATAATGTGTAAATAATGTAATAAATAAATTCAGTTGTAGTCCTACAATAGAATACTATACTAGAGTTAAAATGGATAAAATAGAATTGTATGTATTTGTATGATTTATTATATTAAATAGAGAATAATTTTACATATAAAATGGATTATATGGGGAGATGTAGTCAGGATTAAGGCAAACTAGAAATCATGCCCTATCCAAAGGGGACACTGTCTGCTTGGGGCTAGCCCATTATTACCGTGGAAGAATGCTTATGCAATTGTAGATCTTCCCATTTTTCAAGCACAGTCAAAAGTTATAATTTTATATAAAACACACTAATATTTGAATATTTGTAAGTAATTAAAAAAGAAATCCACTATGCAGAGCTAACAAAGTGGGACTACAGATTGCTTCAGTTAGCATGTTATTTAATTTGCTTCTTGTATAGTACAGATAATGTCAACTCTAAGGTATTAAAAGTTTGGGATAATTACATTTGATTTTGGATTTGTCTTTTCCTATAGTTACATTTGAGTTTATTGGTTCACATTAAAGCTATAGTGTTTTAAGTATGGTAATGGACAACATTCTCCAGCTTGTGTGCAGCTGACTACAATGTGTTAATAATGCTGGGCATTAAGTTAAAGGGAAGAAGGGTGGGGTGTAGGAGTGGAATGGTGTAGACAAGGGCTAGATATTGTTTTCTGTAATTGCTTTAGATTTTTTTCAAATAGTGCTAATTAAGTGCTTCATATAACAGTAAAGCATACATGTAACTGGGTGATGATAAACTCGGGCTGCCATATGTCTATGGAACACCTGGGTGGCTTTGAATAAGCCTTTTCTTTTACTTAGGGCTCTAGCTTTTCCTGATGGGATGACCATGTCTTGGCTGTTCTATCACAGGCACTCAGCTCAGTCCCAGATTCATTAAAATTTGTTTAATTAATACATGTATTGGGGTGCCTGGGTGGCTCAGTCAGTTGAGTGTCCAACTCTTGATTTTGGCAGGGTCCCAGAGTTGTGGGATTGGGCCCCATGTTGGGCTCCTTGCTCAGTGTGGAGCCTGCTTAAAATTCTCTTTCTTTCTTCTTCTGTCCCTCTCCCCCATCATGTGCATGCTCTCTCTCTTGTTCTCTCTCTCGCTCTCTCTTAAATTAAAAAAACAAAACAAAAAACAAACCCTAAAGGATACCCACTTTAAAAAATAAAATAAATGTGTTAAAAAATAAGTAAACTCATATATAAAGTGAAGAGCTTAGTTTAAAATGCTGTGTTGCAATTTCCAGAATTCACATCTTGAAATACATAATGCTGTGATGGTGTTTCTCACCTAGCTGTGCAACCAGATTAACATTTATAAAGTGCATTTTAGAATAAAACCAGAAGATGGCAATAGAGTAACATAAATCTTAACAGTAGAGGCATTTATGTAGTTTTTCCTAGCCCTTGTCCTTCAATATGCTTATATTGACTACTTATCCAAACTTTGTCTCAAAATTCTTACAAATAGTTTATTTTGCAAGTAGACTGAAATTCATACTTAAAAAAAAAAGAAAGAAAAAAGAAAGTCAGTGACAACAAAACCTTACTTGATATCAGCATTCTCTTGTTCTGTGCAAAAGAATCCTCAGGACCCTCTTTTTCCCCGAAACTTAATTTTCTCTTATGTAAAATAAGAGTAATAATAGCTGTTATTTTGTGGTGATATTGTAAGGATTAGATGAAATGATACATTTAGCTCAGTGCCTGACATGTAATATGAAACTAAAAAATGTTAGCTATTATTCTTCCACTAAACTAGGGTGGAAGAAATTTGTGTTGTACTGTTGACCCTTGAACAACACAGATTTGAACTGTATGGGTCCACTTACATGTGGATTTTTTCCCATAAATACAGAACAGTACTATAAAATGTATTTTCTCTTCCTTATGGTTTTCTTAACATTTTCTTTTCTTTAGCTTACTGTATTGTAAAAATACAGTAGATAACACATATAACATATAAAATATGTGTAAATCTACTGTTTATGTTATCAGTAAGGCTTCTAGTCAATACGAAACTATTAGTAGCTAAGTTTTTGGTAAATCAAAAGTTATGTGCAGATTTTAAGTTGCCCCTAACCCCACATTATTCAAGGGTCAACTGTAGTTTTGAAAAAAATACTAACCATTAGATTCTGTCGAAACATTTTTTGTTGCTTCTTAAGTATATAATTGAAACAAAATAAAATAAATAAAAAATTTCCAAGAACAAGTTGCATGTTTCTGTTTATGGCGGACACTGATTACTCCCATTATGTCAGAGATAGGTAGAGTGTGGCGTTTTATTTAGAGTGTTTTCCTTTCTTTGCCACAGATACTTTATCCTTAACATGGTGCATTCAATCTCTTCTAATCAGTTTGTCAAGTAAATGCAGGCTCATTTCCACTCATTGATGATGTGATTATAGCTTTATAGAGCAGGACTTGTGAAGTGATCTCATTGTGTCAGTAAAGGTAGTAAAAATATCAATAAACTGAGATCTTTCTATTGCTGGACCTGCGAGATCTGGTACTCTATAGGAATATGTTAAATTTTGCATTTTAATTTGCATAAAATAACAAACTGGATTCAGATTAGCAGAGGGGGCTCCAATCTATAACTTAAAAGAGAGAGATACACACACACACACACACACACACACACACACACACACAGGGAGAGAGAGAGAGAGAGAGAGGGGCAGAGACAGACAGAGACTCACAAAGAAAACTACCATTAAGGGTGACTTTCCTTCATAGAAGTCTGTGTGTCTGTAGAGAGAAATTAGCACCATTATTGATAATTTCTTTCATAATAGTTAAAGCAGAGAGTAGTGAACTGTAGTACACAGAATTATCCAGTTCACTGTCTTTATAGACATGTTACCTGTACACTGTCATTTTTTCTCTTTATGAAATCTACACAGTACCAATAATTGATGCTAAGTACTTTCCATTTTTCTATTTAAATACCAAAGTTCTATGAAGCCAGAGGTTCTCATGTTTGGCTGCACATTAGTGACCTTCGAGGGTTTTAAAAATGCCAGAGTCTCATCCGGATTTCTTAAATTAGAATTTCCGTGGGCAAGAATATAAATTATTTTTTAAAAAGCATTTCCAGGTGATTCTACTATGCATCTAGGATTGAGAACAACTGAGCTAAGTATTATTAGTATTCGTGAGACTAACACTTCTAGCTTGGCCTTGAACAATCTTTTATCAATTCTCATCCCATTTTCTCTAGCTTTTGTGCAAACGTGTTCCATTCTCCTCAGCTTTCCCTCCTGTATCTTTTGCCAGGCCTATCCTACTTAACCAGATCTAGTTCATCTGATGGGATTTCCTCAGTTTCCCTCCTCTCTATTCTCCACTGTGCCTCCACTTCATAGATCCAGTTCTCTCCATTTGTCACAAAGGCAGACGCGTCCTTTTTCCTTTTTCCTTTCCAGAGGCTTTCTCCTCCACTTCAAACTCTCCCACTTCCTTCAAGACCATGCTCTTTCAATGGTCCTCTTGTGTTTTGAATTTTCAGTTCAAGCTCTACAAACTTTTGAGTGTCCCCTATGTGCCTGGAGCTAGGGCTACAAAGGAGAATGAGATAGTTAAGGAGTACAGTCAAGAAGGAGAGACAAAAATACAGACCTAATTATACTGTCGTGTGATTTGGACATGGGAAATATGCAAAGAACACAGAAATAGCAAAAACGAAGGTGATTGCCAATTTTTCTGCCCCTAATCCCTTCTTTGCTGGAAAAAAGTCAGTTTTGTAGTATTGTAAACGGCAATTACTTTCCCTTGATTTTTAAATTAATTGCCCTTTTCTTCTGTGTCTTTTCTTTCTTTGCCAAGTTTCTTAAAAGGGTAGCTCACATTCTATGTCTTTAGTTTCTTAGTCTTCTTCTAGCATCCATTTTTACTGCTAACATTTCCTGGCTCACCAGTAGCCTTGCTGTTCAATAACCTAACTCTCAACAGTATCACACACATTGAAACTTTCATTTTTGCTGACTTATGTGATATTACAGTCCCTTCAGTCTCCTCCTGACCTCTCTGAAAAGTCTTTGTCTATTTCTTATTTAGGTTCTTCTTCTTCCTCCCACCCATTAAATAGGTGCTCTTAAATATTCTAATTTAAGACTTCTGTCTTTTTCTGTACCTTTCTTTCCTTGAAGATCTCATCAAATGATTATTCCTATATAGAAAAACAATCTAAAATTTGGATTTCTAGTCTAATAAACAACACATTGAAGTTGAGAAGAGCAAAGTATATTTAAAAACATTTGGTAAGTTTTAAATCAATTCAGTTTGACAAATTCCTAAGGTTCAGCTCTTTATTTCTAATTGGTGGTTATCTCTATATGCTCTCAAAAATCTATTTTGTCCTAAACTGATCTTTTAATTTATTCTCCTAAATTAATCTCTTCATCTTTCTTTTTTTTAAAGAAAGTTTATTTATTTTTGAGAGAGAGACAGAGACAGAGACAGAGCATCAGAAGGGGAGGGGCAGAGAGAGAGGAAGACACAGAATCCAAAGCAGGCTTCAGGCTCTGAGCTGTCAGCACAGAGCCTGATGCGGGGCTCCAACCCATGAACCGCGAGATCATGTCCTGAGTAGAAGCTGGTCGCTTAACTGACTATGCCACCCAGGCGCCCCAGTCTACTCATCTTTTGAACATATATGGACCGAATAATCACCAGGTACCATGTACACTAGCCACAAGGGATACATACATTGCTGAACAAAGATAATCTGATTGCCTTTCTCAGTAAAGATTACCCACTAAGGAGTTCCTGATTTATCACAATACTGTTTACCATTTTTTTAGATATCTAGGTCTAATAAATGACTTCTCATTCATTGATCAGGTCTTTAATATTTTACCTTCCCGGGGCGCCTGGGTGGCGCAGTCGGTTAAGCGTCCGACTTCAGCCAGGTCACGATCTCGCGGTCTGTGAGTTCGAGCCCCACGTCGGGCTCTGGGCTGATGGCTCAGAGCCTGGAGCCTGTTTCCGATTCTGTGTCTCCCTCTCTCTCTGCCCCTCCCCCGTTCATGCTCTGTCTCTCTCTGTCCTAAAAAATAAATAAATGTTGAAAAAAAAATTTTAATAAAAAAAAATATTTTACCTTCCCAATGGCTCTAGTGTAACTGGATCATTGTGATACTCTCTGAATTGCTTTTCAATGTCTTCTTGTCCAAAAAAATATTCCTAGAGCCCTACTCTGAGCATTTTATACTTCTGTTTTAATACCTTCAATAGTTGCCTTTTTAAAAATTTTTTTTAAAATATTTATTTTTGAGAGAGAGAGACAGAGCATGAAGAGGGAGGGGCAGAGAGAGAGGGAGACACAGAATCTGAAGCAGGCTCCAGGCTCTGAACTGTCAGCACAGACCTGACAAGGGGCTCAAACTCATGAACTGTGAGATTATGACCTGAGCCACAGTCGGATGCTTATCCTACTGAGCCACCCAGATGTCCCCTTTCTTTTTTTCTTTTTTTTTTTAAGTAGGCTCTACACCCAACGTGGGGCTCAAACTCATGACCCTGAAATCAAAAGTTGCATGCTCTACCAACTGAGCCAGCCTGGTGCTCTCAGTGGTTTCCATTTCACTTCTCTGCTCACTTTCAGTGGGTTCAGAACCTATAGGCCAATATGCAGGGTCTTCTTCAGTAAGGCCCCGCTTCCCTTGCCAGCATTTTCTTGTGTTGCTCTCTTTCAGTACACACCTGTTCCAATCAGACTGGTCACCTCGCTGCTCCCTGAGCACACATTTCACTTATTTTTTTTTTTTACTTCTGGGCCCTTACTCTTTCCATGTGTTCTGTAAGATGTGGCCTCCTCTCCTTTTCTTATTTATTGGAATCCAAGCCACTTGTAACAGTTCGGCTCAAATACTACCTTCTTTCTGAAGCCCTTTGCCTCTGCACAACATAATCTCCTGTACTTAGAAATTGCTGTAAGATTGCTGTTATCATTGGTTTTTCTTCCTAGAACTTTTTGGTTACCCCCTATTGCATCCATAATATACTATCTGCATTTATCTTTCTGGTAGCAATATGAATACATAAGACCAGCATCCCCAATTCAAGTTTTTTCTGTAGGACATGTCCTTTCATTGCTCAAGCTGACCAAGTTATTTCATATTATTAGGTATTTCTGTACTTTTTTATAAGAGGAATAAAGTAAAGAACATACATTGCTCATCAAAAAATTGAGTCACAATAACTCATTATATGAATTATTTTACTAATCTGAATTCATAAAGTTAGAAAGAATTGCATGTAGGTTTATAATTTTCCATGTTAGTCAATTAGTGGTATTTTTAGTTTACTTATTATTTCCATTTGAAATTAGTAGATATGAGAAGCCAGCATGTAAACTGAAGTGCTTAGGAATAAAAGAGTATGATATCTACACCTTAGTCCCTTATGTGCATGCATGAGAGGGAATGATAAAGTAAATGTGGAAAAATGTTAGTGATTACAAATACAGTGAAGTATACATGGGAGCTCTTTGTACTATTTTTGCAACTTTCCTATAAGCTTGAAATTGTTTTACAGTAAATTAAAAAATTAATCCAGGGTATAAATATCTTTCCTCTAGTTCTTTGTGTTGAGGATAATGCCCAAATAAATTCTGTTGAATGTTAATAAATAAAATTTAAAGATATTACAACTTTTAAACCCTTAAAATTTCTTTTAAAATTCTTTAAAACAAAAAATTTTAACTCAAAAGAACAATAAAACACTTATATTTAAAGATTACTTGGATAGCTTTTATTTTTTATTTTTTTTGTATGACAAATAAGCAAATATTTTTCAGTAAATATTTACTGAAATATCTACTTTGTGCTACTGTGTTCAAGGTGCTGCACACAGCCCCTGACCTTATGAAGTTAAATTCTGCTGGGGGAGGGAGGTGCTGATAAATGAACAAATGATGGTGTATCTGAAGATGATAAGATCTAGAGGGATGAATGGAGCAAAACAAGAAAGATAGGTGGTCAAGGTCAGTGATATGGTTCATCTGAGCAGAGATTCATAGGAAGTAATGTAGTGAGCCAAGAGTGTAACCAGTGAAGTGTTGTCCAGTTAGGAGAATAACAGATGTAAAGACCCTATGTGCTCACCATGTTCAGAAAACAGAAAGGGGACTGGAGTAGCAAGCAAAAATGTGCTAAAGGGAAAAGGATTAAGGGACGAAGTGAGAGATGTGGTGGGAGCCAGACAATGTAAGACCTTACAGCACATTGTAAGGTCATTGGCTTTTACTCCAAGTGAGCTGGAAATGGATTGGAGAGTTTTAAGCAGGGAGTGAGATAATTCCATTTATATTTTAAAAAGGATAATTGTGGCTGTATTGTAGAGAATAGATTGTAAGATGGACAAGATGGAAATTGGTAGATGAATTCAGAGGCTATTGCTATAATCCAGTTGAGGTATAGTAGCTTCAAAACCAGGGTTCTAGCATTTGTGGTGGAGTGAGGAAAGGTCAGAATTTGAGTCCATTCTAAAGATAGAGTTGACAAGATTTGTTAAAAGATTGGGTGTGCCAAGTGAGAGAAAAAGGACCAATCAAGGCTGATTCCAAGGTTTTTCACTGAGATGGGGGATACTGTGTGAGGAGGAGACTTTGGAGGGGGAAAATCAGAATATTAGTTTTGAATATGCTATGTTTGAGGTAACTGAGACATTTACATGAAGAGGTTGACGAGAATTTAGATATATGAACCTGGAATTCAGAGGAAACAACTGGCCTGGAGAATCAATTTGGGAGTTATTAGCATATAGATGGTATTTAAAGTTATAAGACTGGATGTGATCCCCTAGGAAGTGAATGAAGAAAAAAGCCAATGACTGAAGTTAGGAAAACAAGTGAACTTTCAGGAGATAGAAGGAAAACCATGAAAGTAGCAGAGTCCTGAAGTAAGCGTTTCAAGGAAGAGGAATGATTGACTTTCTCAAATGCAACTGAAACATCAATTAAATTGAGGACTGAGAATTCACTTATTAAATGAAGTGCTTTGATCAGAACAGTTTTGGCGGAGTGGTGGGAGAGAAAGTCCAGTGGGTTCAAAAGAGAGAATTAGAGGGGAGAAATTAAAAACAATGAGTGGAGACAATGCTTTACTAGTTTCTCTGTAAAGGGCAGCAGAGAATTAGGGAAGAGCTGGAAGAGAGAGTTACATCAAGAGGTAACTTTTTGAAAACATGGGAGGTATTACAATTGTGTATATTGATGGAAATGATCAAGTAGAGAGTGAATATTAATAATGGTGGTGGTGGAGGGATTGTAGAACCTATGTCCTTGAGGAGCCACGAGGGGATGGAATCCATGCACAAGTGAACAAAGGTGGCCACAGCTAGATTTTCCATAATAAAATGGAGATCAGGCAAAGTGTATGGGCACAGATGCATATAGGCTGGTAGAAAGGTTGGGGAGGGCTTGTGGAAGCTCTTTTCTGGTTTATTCTATTCTGTCAGTGATGTAGGAAGTAAGGGCATCCTCTGAGAGTGAGATGGGTTAGGAAGTTTAGAGATTTGAGAGGGGAGGAAGAAGTGAGAAATCATCATCTAGAAGAGTGAGAAAGTAAATGTCTGAGGAAAATGTAATAGTTTTACTAAACCAACGTCATGGTTGGTTTACTAAACCAAAGTAAATTTAAATGGAGACTAGTCACCACCACTGTTTTTCTAGTCACTCTCAACCGTGATGGATTTCACCAAGGTTGAGGTTTGGCCATGTGAGTACTACAGACAACAAAAGGGTGAGGAAATTGAAGCTGTGTACAGGGGTGTAATTATAATTATGTATCATGGAAGCTAAACTAGATAAAGTGTGAAGTGATGTGATAAAGGATGTGAAGGGGTGAGAGACAATAGAAAATCAAATGGAAATAAGATCTGTGGTTTGCTGAGTTGTTGGGGTCAAGCTACCAAAGAGGGTGAGGAAGAAAATTAGGGAGTGCTATGAAGGTGAAATTTGAGATTTTGGAGGGTGTGTAGTGATGGGTGATGGCAAGGGCATAGGGCATGACCATATGAGTAGGTGGCTGAGACAAGGTTAGAGGACAAGATCATTGAAGTGGAAAGGGCCGTGGTACTGTGAGGTCAAAATGTCAGAAAGATCATTTGAATGGATATCTGAATCCTCAATACTTGTGAGAGGGAATGACCTAGGGATCTGTAGATGACTACGGGAAGAAGGGACAGCAGCTGACATGGCTTGATAGCAGGAACTTCAAAGCTGGAGTGTTCTAGGGTGAAGGGAGAATTTTCTGGAAGTGGCTCACTTCATCTCCAGATATAATATATAATATCATAGATATGATATATATATGTATATGTGATTCAGTGTGGAAAAAAAAATAGGTACTACTTGCAGGGCAATCCGAGTCTCTGGGGAAGGTCAAATATTGGTTACAATAAGAAGAGGAAGGGAACTTCAAGAGATTGAGGGATATACTTTCCCTCTCACTCCTTTTCTCTCTAAACTGATCCAATGCATTTTCTTTTAAGAGATTAACAGTTGTTCATCCTACCACAAACTGTTTTAAGAATGTTGCTGTCAATCATTGCTATTAACTTGAGATAAAATGTTTACGAAGTAACCTATATTTTCCTTATGAAGTACAGATTATTGGCAAAAGCAAGTTCAGTTGAATTCTCTAATGAAGTGTACTGTATGCCATTGAACCAATTAATCTAGAAGGCTTATGTAAGACTAAGATTTTTTTGTAGCTAATCAGATGTTCTGAGCATAATTATCTGAATAAAGAGCAGTATTACTTAAAACAAGACAGAAATAATAGGATCACGTCTGATAAATAGTTGCTTCATCTAAAAGTAAATTTTTTTTCTACCAAATGAGGATAAGCATTTGTAATTACGTGGGCAGATTTCAAAGGAGACATCTGAAGAATGATGACTTCATTTGGATTTTAAACTCAGTTTGATACACATAACAACTTGGATGGACCTCAAGGAAATTATTCTGAGTGAAAAAAGCTAATCTTGTATGATTCCATTTTTATGACATTCCTGAAATAACACAATTATAGAGATGGGGAATAGATTGAACGTTAGAGATTTGGGAGAAAGAGTGAGTGCGTTTAAAAAAAATTTTTTTAATGTTTATTTAGTTTGAGAGAGAGAGAGAGACAGAGCACGAGTGGGGGAGGGGCAGAGAGAGAGGGAGACACAGTATCTGAAGCAGGCTCCAGGCTCTGAACTGTCAGTACAGAGCCTAACTCGGGGCTCAAACCCATGAACCACAAGATCATGACCTGAGCAGAAGTCGGACACTTAGCTGACTGAGCCACCCAGGCGCCCCAAGAGTGAGTGTGTTTATAAAGGAGTAGCAAGAGGAAGTTTTGTGGTTATGGCAAAGTTTTGTATTTTGATTATGTTGGTAGTTACATAAAGCTACACATCTGATAAAATTGCATAAAACCACATGCATACACACACACACACACACACATGCACACACACAAATGAATGTCTGTATAACTGGTGATGTCTGAATAAGCTCTGTGGAGTACACTCATGTCAATTTCCTAGTTTTGTTATTGTATAGTAGATGTACAAGATGTCAATACTGGTGGAGGAAGAATGATTCATGGCAGTTGCCTGTATATTTATTTGCAACTTCAGGTGAATCTACAAAAAAAAGGCTTATAAAAATCCTGCTAGATCTCAAGAAACGTACACACAAACACAAAAAAATCATAAAAATAAGTAGATGCATCATTTAGAAATGAATAGTGAGTTGTGGGAGAAGAATGGCATCCAATTTAAAAGTAACACAAAGAGGAGTGCGTGGGTGGCTCAGTCGGTTGAGCATCTAACCCTTGGTTTCCACTCAGGTCATGATTTCACGGTTTGTGGGTTTGAGCCCCACATTGGGCTTCTTGCTGACAGCGTGGATCCTGCTTGGGATTCTTTCTCTCTACCCCTTCCCAGCTTGCTCGCCCTCTCAAAATAAATAAATAAAAACTTAGAAAAAAAGTAACACAAAGAACCCTTTCCTATGTTCATGCCTTGTTGAACATGAACAATTAACTGCTATCCCAATAGACTTTCCAACATTTAAAGACTAGAAAAGTATTCTCAATACTTTCCACATATTTGTCTTATTAGCTCATCATTATCTAGCTTTTTTCCCCTACATTCTTGACATAATTTTCCTTGGACATAGGTTCCATAAACTCTACTGTGTTTACATGAAGAATTATTAATGCTTCTTTTAGTAGGCGATGATAGCAGTGTAGTCCGCTGTTTCCATTTTGGCTTGACTCTATGGAAATTCAGAGCTAATATATAAGAAATAAAAAATAAGATTTACATACAAGAGCAAAAGGCATTACTTTCATACATAAGTAAATTAATAAGAAAAATATCTTTAAAATGTCATTAGAAGTAAATGAGGAGTACTCTTCCACTTACCCTCACTTTGGTTCTTCTGTGGCCCTCTCTGTTTTAGTTTTTCAGTAATTAATCTTACTTTGTTAGCATCCTGCCTCTGCCTGATCCTCTTTCAACTATCAGAGTACCTCTCTAATACAATAATTTCTGTCTCTTTAGTTTCAGTAGTCACCTATAGGAGAAATAAGAAAGATGTCTACAGCAGGTCCTAGAAAAGAATTCAGATTTTCTTAAGGCAGTGTATTGCTCTTTTGGCAAGACTATGTTCAAGTGTTTGATTCTGTTTATTTAAATGAGCACACTCATGGCACCCTGCTCAAAGTCTTAGAGCCAGTTAGACATAGACACAGGGCTCAGCACTCTCCCTTCAGTGCTCTATCATATGTTTCATGAGGTTGGGAGATGAATTGTTCATATACATGCATGTTGCTGCCACTAGCAAACTGTGTAATAATTTTTAAATGAAAGGAATAATTATCTTTTGAAATTTAATTGTAGTAAAAGTACTTCTTGAAAATGTATTGCAGTAATGGTATATATATATATATATATATATATATATATATATATATATATATATTTGTATGTTTAAACAATATCCCATTTAGTAAGCATCATTATATGAAGAGTCTTTCATTATAAAAGGTTTTCTAGGTCCTTGTGGATAGCAGATGATAACAATGATTTACATTTATCCGGTGCTTTTATAGTTTCTCAAATATTTCCATTTGATATTCACAGCAATCACGTAAAATAAGCAGAATTGATTTTGCCATCATTTTGTGGCTTAGAAAATTGGTGTTGGCCAGAACCAGTGGCAATGCTAGGATTAGAACCCAAACGCTTTGCTGTTGAATCTTGTGCTCTTCTCACTAAATCAAAGTGTTTCTCAAGTCAGCAAATGTTGCTGAAAGACTCGTGGAGGAACAGGTTGTATGTCTTCACTTGCTGCCGCCTCTGTGTGGAGAAATGGTACATCTTAAGGGCAGGACAGTGCAACTCAAGGTGAACGTGGATCCTGGAAGTATAGTTGATATCTGGCAGTATATAAATATTTATCCTTCAATTTATGGTTAAGGTATTATTCAAACTATAAAATATTATTTCACAAATTATTTCATGAAAAATTATATCCAGCATTCAGATAATACACAGGACTATTTCGTGATTGTAGGATTATGGCTTCTGTCTAAGGGATACTAATCTATGCCTGATCATGTCTGGCAAATTAAGTGAGAGGGCTTTTCAGAAGCTCCTTTGCACAAGGATCCAGGGGCCTTCTGGGATCACTCATTGAAGAAAAATGGAGGTGTGCACAATGCATTTGATTAAGGAAGAGAGCCATGATTCTTGATTCCGAGAAGGTGGAGGGAAGGGTGGTTCTGAAACTGCACAGTGTGGGTCTCTTGGTTTGGTTCCTTGCTCCAGCCTCACTAAGTAGATACATGTGCCATGGGTTGCTGCAGCCCTTGTAGTGCTGTTGTGCAAACTAGGAAAAGGCACTGCCTTTGGTCAGATGCAGCCCCAGCAGCACAAGGCTCAGTGGCTCAGCAAGATAATGCAGCCTTTGTGGGAAGAAAAAGACTTCTTATCCTCCAAGGAGATGTAGCTCCTAGAAGTGTCGGCACTAACAGTCCCTACTCGACTCTTCATCTGGGGACCAATTGCGTACTCTTATGCAGTTGCCCTAACATGCCCTATTTGGGGAGGTTATAAAATTGTACCTTAATAAAAACTAATTTCATTTAGACTACAAAATATTGACCACATCAGCAGCAGTAGGTAGGGACCCTTCCATAGAACTTAATGTAAGGGTGGGGAGTGACATTGTCTCCTACTTTTATTTTTATTTATTTTTTTAACGTTTATTTATTTTTGAGACAGAGAGAGACAGAGCATGAACGGGGGAGGGGCAGAGAGAGAGGGAGACACAGAATTGGAAGCAGGCTCCAGGCTCTGAGCCATCAGCCCAGAGCCCGACATGGGGCTCGAACTCAAGGACCGTGAGATCGTGACCTGAGCTGAAGTCGGACGCTCAACCGACTGAGCCACGCAGGCGCCCCTCTCCTACTTTTATTTATTTTTATTTATTTATTTATTTATTTATTTATTTATTTATTTATTTTTATTTTTTTCAATATATGAAATTTATTGTCAAATTGGTTTCCATACAACATCCAGTGTTCATCCCAAAAGGTGCCCTCCTCAGTACCCATCACCCACCCTCCCCTCCCTCCCACCCCCCATCAACCCTCAGTTTGTTCTCAATTTTTAAGAGTCTCTTATGCTTTGGCTCTCTCCCACTCTAACCTCTTTTTTTTTTCCTTCCCCTCCCCCATGGGTTTCTGTTAAGTTTCTCAGGATCCACATAAGAGTGAAAACATATGGTATCTGGAGAGGATGTGGAGAAACAGGAACCCTCTTGCAGTGTTGGTGGGAATGCAAATTGGTGCAGCCACTCTGGAAAACAGTGTGGAGGTTCCTCAAAAAACTAAAAATAGACCTACCCTATGACCCAGCAATAGCACTGCTAGGAATTGACCCAAGGGATACAGGAGTACTGATGCACAGGGGCACTTATACCCCAATGTTTAGAGCAGCACTTTCAACAATAGCCAAATGATGGAAAGAGCCTAAATGTCCATCAACTGATGAATGGATAAAGAAATTGTGGTCTATATACACAATGGAGTACTACATGGTAATGAGAAAGAACGAAATATGGCCCCTCTCCTACTTTTAAATAGAAAACTGTGTTGCTCTGACAACTTAAGAGACTTTGGTCGCTCAATAGGGGCAAGAGAATAGTGGTGTCCAGCTACATGGCCGTATGCAGCAGACACACAGTGAAAACTGTAGGTGTCCAGCAACATCCTGGTGTCCAGTGGGTGCCTGTGGAAAATGGCACGTACACAGCAGAGTTGGTAGGATTTAGCAGCTGCCGCCAAGCTAAGGTGCATGGTGGTTTGTACTAGATGTACTTACTCAGTAAGGCAGCGGTGAGGCTCAGCATGGGGGACTTGAATACACACCTGTGAAAAAGACCTGGGGACTTCCAGAAACAACTGCTGGGAGCAGGCAGTACCCTTTGTAGGAGCTTAGAGGTATTGCCTTAACAAGGTGGGGTGTTGGGGGGTGGGGGGGAAGAAACATGAGTGAAGTCTGGGTTTTTGCTGTTATCATCTGCCCATCTGTTCCCACAATCTGGTGGGAAGCCTGGAGTAACTCAGGTTACACAAATAAAACATTAGAGATATGCTCCTTAATGTAGCTCACCCTTAATATTTTGCTCGAGGTCAAACATTAAAAAGATTTTAGGAAAAAAACATGTGTGATCCAGTGCCATTCCTATAAGAATATTATATTTTTCTTTTCTGGGAAAGAAAATTTGATAGGCTTGTACTTTTGTTCAAGCCACATCCAAATAATCCTATAATTAATTCTTAATATAAGAAGGAATGATCCTCCACACCCCATAAATAGCTTTAATAAAAGCGAGCTGGCTGAACAGGTGCAAATTGACAAGGAGGTGATGAGGAGGGTCATTGCATAAGTGATGCACAAATAATAGGTTTTAGAATTTAACTGACTGGTTGAATTCAATGAAGAGGAAAATGACTTTTGGGGAGGTGAGAAAATCACTTAGAAAAGTTCTTTTGGTATTTGGTTTAGTAATTAATTTTGCAGAGAGAGGGCAATGACGCAGTACAAAGGCGGTGGCATAGCTACACAGCCATCATCGTCTTCTGCTGTGAAAGAGGTAGGATCACAAGGAATTAGAGTCCCAAAATAGCCATGCTTTTGAGTGGGCGGCCTTGATTGGGTACAAGCGGAAAACAGCTTCATTTAGCCTCACCACTCTTCTTGAGTCTCTCTGTTGAATCTCTTCCCTTCCGAATCAAATTTTCCATTTGTGATATATCTCCCACTCACTCTTACGCAATAAAAACATTCCTGTTACTTTCCGGCACTATATTCAGGCATTTCTTAAAAGCATATACGACACTCTTCCCGAGAAAAATCCTACTAAATGTAGTTTTCTCCATCTCATTCCACAAAACATGACTGGTATAGTTAAATGGACAAGGGAGGGGGAAGTTGTGAAAAGCAAGCCTTTCATTTGTTGACTTTGTCCCCTGTCTGATGGAAGACAGGGGACAGGAGTCCTCCTAACAGAGACCATCTCCAGTTACAAATTATTTAATGGTCGTCCTGTTCCAAAACAGCACTATTAAAAGAGAACCACCAATGCATTTGCTTTACATAATTAGAGCTTGCAAGGTGAGGTAATAAGTGTCAGTAATTAAGTAAATCGGGACTTTTTCCTCAGAGGAGGAGAGATTTAATCCTACTTTTTGAAACATGCTAATCCCCCTTCCGCTCTTCTCCACTTCAAAGGTTTGGGTCATTGCAGTGACATTATCAGAGAACTGCCTCTGCTCTTCCTGCAAGCTCAGCATGGTGCTCTTGCTGTATACCACATGGAGTCACTAGATACAGACTCAAATGTTTCCTCTTTTCAGAGAGGCCATTGTGGTGCCTTTATATGTGTTTGTTAAGAGGCCGATTCATATATTTTCCTTCCCAAAAGTATTTGATCCCTGTCAGTATAGTAACATGTCTTTTCAGGATGACAACCTAGGTGACTCCCTAAATGCTGTGAGTAATTAAGGTAAAAGCCACAGTAGTTCACACCCTAAAATGTTGTAGATTCAATTCCAGTGGGACCTTTTGGAGAGCATTCAGCACAAATATTGGAAGAAAAGTTAACCAGAGATATCATATTTATATGAACTATATGCAATTTAATTTAGTCATATTTATATGATATGGTATCTTATATTATCTATATGATATATATATATTACCCGTAGCAAAACTTACAACACAGAGCCATAAGCTGCACATCAGAATAGTAGCTTACACCTAGAGAGTAATTATTATATATGACAAATGCAGGCAAGATCACCCAGTCCTCACCATGCCTGGGAATGCAGTTTTATCCCTGTATTTATAAAAAAGGAAACAGAAATTCAGCAAGATTAAGTGACTTGCTTATGATTTCATATCTAAATCTTTCTGGCCTTTTAGCCCATAACCTTCTAACAAAACAGCCTGCCCAAAGAGCAAAACAAGTGCAAATAACTTTTCTTATTACTTTATAAAACGGTAAGCAAGCCATCATTTATTCAATAAATACTTAATTTATAATTGTGTGTTCTACCTCACTCCAGAAAGGATGAGGAAGCTTATCAGAGCAAATGTAGTAAACTGAATAGGTTATCAAAGGAAAAAAAAAAAACCACTACCTAGAGGGAATATAAAAGCAAACTAGGTGAATCAAGAGAGATAAAGTTACCATAACATAGGTACAAAAACTGTCTGTATTGCAAGTGTGGACCCAAAGAGTTACGTAACAAAAGGAATGTTCTCTGCCTTTTAGTCTCAGTATTTGCATTATACATTTCCAGTTTTTCAACATGTTCTTTTAATTTATAATCGAATATCTAGTCAACCAACACATGAATATGGAATTGAGGCTGTCTTGCTGCTTTGGTACACTTAATAATTTCCATGTTTGTTGATTTGTTTTATATTTATGGAGCCTATGCTTTTATCAATATCACAAACACTTTCAATTTTCAGTTTTTAACTCATTTTTATAGAATAGGTACAAAATGCAGTAAATATTCAACTAATTCCAGAAAGACAGAGGTGCAGGCAGTCCACTGAACAAATTCAGTGTTCCTGGCCAAAGGTAAACTTAGTTGACAGGAAATGACAGAGAGAGATGGGTGGAAGCATCCATTTGACTAGAGACCAAAAAACAACAACAAAACCCCCATATTAATTTAGTGTATGAAAAGAGATTAAAGAATTTCACTGAATAGTGTTTAAAAGAATAAGTTGTACAAAAGTTGAACCTCAAAGATTCGCACAGAAACTCATATCATAGAGTCCTTCTGGCACAGTTGCTGGAAATGGGTTGCAAATGTGTCCCATAGATCATGGGAGATAGAAACTAAATCAGTTACAGGTTTTACAGTGTCACAAAATTAGAAAAAAAAATCCATTGTTCAGGACAAGTTTTCAAAGAGAAAATCTATGGGGTGCCTGGGTGGCTCAGTCAGTTAAGTGTCAGACTTCGGTTCAGGTCATGATCTTTCAGTTCTTGAGTTCAAGCCCCGCGTTAGGCTCTGTGCTGACAGCTTGGAGCTTGGAGTGTGCTTTGGAGTCTGTGTCTTTCTCTCTCTCTGCCCCTCCCCCGCTTGCACTCTGTCTCTGTCTCTCTCAAAAATAAATAAACATTAAAAAAATTCAAAGAGAAAACCTATGCATACGAATATTTGATGTCTCTCCCTTTAAGAGTCAAGAGGATGCCATTTTGGAAAGAAGTCTTCAATGGGTAGAATTGTTTCTTGTTTTCTACAACTTCTCTAGTAAAGTACAGAAATTTGCAAATGGCAACATTGACTTCTAAGCCTATCTAACAATCTGGAAACAAATTTGTACTCGGTACGGATTTTTTATTTGTATTCAAGCTTAGTGTAGTTCAAGAGACAAATAACACACACGATGAAGTGATGGTACCACAATCAAGGAAAGAATGGCATGGGGTTTTAATTTCAATCCTGATTCTACAGGTTAGTATGAAGGGAATTTCAAGTGTCAGTTTGGCCTCTGAAGTAAGGACACCCACCCTAAGAGAGTTGAATTTATCATTATTATTGCTATCTTGAGGGGGGTCTTCATATTTTCTATTATATTATGATGACCCTTGTTGATTTTGATTTTTTTTTCAGTTAGAACAGGAAAAAAATAGAATTTTGGTTGTTTAGAAAACTTTAGCTAATTCTCTTTTTATCTGGGTTTAGCAAACTCAGCAAATAATAAGTGTTAAACTCTTAGCCTAAAGCCATGTGAATTTCAAGGGAAATTAAATCTGTTTCTGATTTAGTTATACATTACTCATTGAAATATTATTTGGTGGAAAATGCTTGATGTCCAGAAACCTTATGAGCCATTTTATCATCTTTTTATTTGATCCAGGAAGTTGATTTTCATGGGTAGTAAATAAAGTTTATATCTGGAAAGATGAAACCATGAAGTCTATCAATATGGTTATTATAGTTTATACCACCAATCTTTGCAAACAGATTGAAATGGCTTAAAATAAAAGAAATTTCAATAGGACAGTTAAAAATAAAGGTAAAAATTGAGATAAAAAAGATGTAAAGAAGAGAAAAATATTATATGGAGAGAATTGTAAAATATATCAAATTTGTTGTGAGCTTCCTGACCACCAAGGCAAAAGGCAAAGTAGATGGTTTTACGTGAAAACAGTCTGACACTTACTTTCATCTTGGCTAGTGCACCCATCATGTTATGAGAGCAAAAACTAAGTAGAGAAACCAACAATACTGGAACACCTGTTTAGCAATAGTTCTCATAATAAGTAAAAACTTCAGCCTTCTTGCAAAGTACTGCCTAACAGAAATAGCTTTATCCCTGTCTTTTGAAATCACGTGGGAAAATTATATTATATTATATTATATTATATTATATTATATTATATTATATTATATTAATTATATTATATTATATATTATAATAATATTAATTATTATATTGCATTATAACCATAAACAACTGAAAAATGAAAACTGGGTAATGTGGTAATTATATGGAAATTTTCATTAAATCTTTACTTTTGATATGGATACCCATTCCTTTTAAAACCTAAACCTCCTTACAATCTTCCTTTCAAGTAAACTGTCTTTTAAAAATGTTTTTGTTACCGTATCTTCCTTTTGACATTAGTTCTATTACTATTATGTGGTATTTCAAAATTCAAAGACTTCAAAATTAAAAGAAGTATTTATTTTGTTTTTAATTGCTAATCACAAAAGCAATATACCCCTACTATGAAAAGTCAAGAATTCCTACATAAAGAAAACATGAAAACAAACAAGCAAAAATCTCATCATTATCCATATCGACATCAACAATACTTGTATCTTTCTTAGCCTTTTAAGTGTGTGTGTATATTTTGCAGCATAAAGTTTTATTGTGTTTTATTTGCTGTAACTTATAGAACTTGAATTTGGAATATTGAGACAAAAATCAACTGGAGAGATATACTAATTTTACTGGATTCAATATTGGTAGATTTTATTTGCCATGTGATGTTCAGGAGCTACAACTTAAGGACTTAAAAAAATTTTTTTTAATCTTTATTTACTTTTGAGAGAGAGCGTGCCTGCGCACAAGCGGGGGAAGGGCAGAGAGAGGAGAGAGACAATCCCAAGCCCGGCTAGAACTCACAAACTGTGAGATCATGACCTGACCCGAAATCAAGAGTTGGATATTTAACCTACTGAGCCACCTAGGTGCCCCCACAACTTAAGGGATTTGACAGATAAATTCTAAACTCCTATATTCACAAGGGATCCACAAGGGAAAACAAGGCAGTGATTTGGATTACTTATCAATGTAATCCAATGGAGACGAAACCATTTTTGGAATTAAATACATGAAACAATTGGCTTAACCTATTCCGAGTTTTTTCTCAGCTTTCTCTGGTCTTCCCTGGTCTGTCCCTAGCCCTCTCCTTCCCTTTTTGCTTTGCATTCCCTCTCCCTACTTTCCATTTCTCTATAACATAATAGCCTTCTAAAATCCTATATTATTTATTTATGTATTTGGTTAGTTATCTGTTTTCCCACCTGCAGAATGGAAGTCCATGATGACTGCTGTATTTTTATGTTTTGTTCATTGATGTGCTGAGATAGAACATGGCCCAATGAATAATTTTAAAATGTGATCAGTTCAGTATTGATCTTATAATATCTGACATTATTGAAATGGACTGATTTGATGAAGAAAACTCCCTAGACTCTCAGAAGCAACAAATTCATGGCATGCATGCCATTACTTACCCATCCTATCTTAGGGCAGACTTCACAATACTTATTTTGATGCTAATCAATCACAGCATTCTTTCCTGTTGAACTTGGGCATAGCCACATAATTCTGGTTAAAAAGGTGTTCCAGACAAACACTACCAATCAAAAAGAGTTTGTGCCCGTTTGTTACCTGGTCCTAGAAGGTGGTTATATACTTCAGAGTGTAGGGATTGTATTCAGAGTTGTAGGAATTTTCATTTATTAATACATTCTTATGTAAATTAATTCATGAATACATTCACTGAACTTTTAGTGAACTGAATACCTATTGAGTTTATTATTCACCTAAAAATTCAGGATACACATATCAATAGGACATGTTTTTGGTTTTTTTGTTTTGTTTTGTTTTTGTTTTTACTTCAAGATTGAGGGAAGGGAAGACATTCGATATAGTTTCATTCATCTATTTATTCATGCTTTTAAAAATATTTAATGCTAACCATGTGTCAGGCACTGTTCTACACTCTGGGGATACAGATATGTTGTGATGCAAACAAGTAATTATGCTATATTATACATATGGTAATAGATACAAGGTACTATAGGATACACATTGGTGAGGATTTCTGGGTGGATGAAGTGAGGAAAGATCAATGGAAGAGGTGATAGCTGAGTAAAGTCTTAGATGTAACAGGCACCTGGGTGTCCCAGTCAGTAAGCATCTGACTCTTGATTTTGGCTCAGGTCATGATCTCATGGTTTGTGGGTTCCAGCCCTGAGTCAGGCTCTGTGGTGACAGCAAGGAGCCTGTTTGGGATTCTCTGTCTCTCTCTTTCTCTCTTTGCCCCTCTCAAAAATAAATAAATAAACATTAAAAATGATATGAAATATTTTTTCTCAGTAGGAACTTTCATAACAATTTCAAGAGGTGATGATTATAATACCTACCATTTCCTTTGTTTAGATTTCACAATAAATAGCTCTTCCATAGGCACTCTATCTATATTGCCTCATTTAACTCACACAGCGGGGCTTCCTAAGTATTCTATTTTATGTATGATGTAATCAATATTACATATCTAGGATGTGACAGAAAAGATTGAAACCTAAGTCAGAGCTCTTACCCACTGTACCATTCAGTATGATTGGGAGGGAGAGTAATTAAGAAGAAATACCAGGAGACAAAACTGAAAAAGTTCCTAAAAGCTCTTGTGTGTCTTGATAATTTCAGAATTTTATTCTCTCAGTAATGGGGAGTTATTAAAGATTTAACTCAATACTCCATATAAACCCAGAGGGTAGTACTAAAGAAACTGAGAAGAAAAATAGTTGAGTGCTTGCCACATGCCAAATACCTCACATTCTTAATTTATTTTAATCCATAAAACAATCCTTCCTTTTTAAAAGACATTTTATGGGAGATAAACTTGAGACCTGCAAAGGTTGAGTGATTGTGCCATGGTCACACAGCTACTGCTGTTACAGGAGTAGTAGCAGTAAGGATCAAACCCAAGCCTTGACTCTAAAGCACCTGCCCCTTAAGGTGCCCCTCAAGGTCTTCCTAAGAATATCTAACTGATGACGATGGAAAAGTAAGCAAGAGAAAGTACATGTTTGCTATTTGAACATTTCTGCTGAATTATGGTTCCAGTGAATCTTACCAGTGGTCATCGAATGATTATCATTAAGCACACTTTTATACAAGTTATGGGTTAAGTCTTTAATATATATAAAGTATAAGAATTTTCCGCAAATATTTTTTTGCCAATCACTTTTTTTAATGTTTATTTATTTTTGAGAGACAGAGCATGAGTAGGGGAGGGGAAGAGAGAGAGGGAGACACAGAATCTGAAGCAGGCTCCAGGCTCTGAGCTGTCAGCACAGACAGAGCTTGAACTCATGAACTGCAAGATCGTGACCTGCACCGAAGTCGATGCTTAACCAACTGAGCCATCCAGGCGCCCCTGCCCATCACTTTTAAATTCACTTTTTATTTTTTTAATTGTACAACTAAGCATTATTATCCATTACTACTCTTCTAATAGCATTATACTTATTCTTACCCTACACAATGAATATTATGAGATGAGTTGATTTTCTCCATCATAGGTTGGAGGAAGACAATCGGAAAGGATAATCTTTCTTTTTTTTAAAGTTTATTTACTTTGAGAGAGAGAAAGAGTGAAATAGTGCGAGTGAGCATGAGGGAGGGGCAGAGAGAGGAGACAGAATCCCAAGCAGGCCCCGTGCTGTCAGCATACAGCCTGATGCCGGGTTCTATCTCACAAACCATGAGATCGTGACCTGACCTGAAATCAAGAGTTGGATGCTTAACCAACTGAGCCACCCAGGCACCCCAGAAAAGGATAAGCTTTTTTTTTTTTAATAGAAAGAAAAGCCCAACTTATTTCCTACTCAAATTTTTCTTGGCCACCTATGTGATTACTGACAAAGGAATTTAACTTCTGTTATTTTTTAAAAGTTCAAGAAGAAGAGAAGTATTTCTACTTTTTTTTTTTTTTTTTTTTTTTTGGAGCATTTCTGGGCAACTTCAAGATCTGTCCCTGAAAAGTCTGACTTTGTTCCTTCTCAGCAGGCCTACCCCTACGTGTCTGGGGCTTACTAATTGAACTATAAAATTGAGATCATTGACTGAATTATTCCATCATTATACTCTTCCTTAATTTCAGTTATCCTGGTAATTTAAGGGAACATAACTCTTCAGTCTGGACTGCTGATACTTGCTGTTTAATCTCTTTTTTTGGAGGGGGTGGTATAGACTTGGTTCGCTAAATAAATCTATAGATTCATGGTTTTCACTAGACTTAGAATTTAAAGGAAGACATTCTTTATCCATTCTATGATAAAGAATGTTTATGAAGTTCCAAGTTTTATTTGCCAGTATAGAAAAAAACATGTAAATATAGTTAGAAAAATATATGTTAAGAGCTCTTTCTGGTATGTTTTTTGAGAAATATTACTATGAAGTCTCAAAAACTAATTTTTATTTCCCTGATTTAATAATTGTTTATTTTATTCACAGAGGGGAATAAATTAAGTTCCTTTATGCTAAGTTTCAAATATATATATACCTGGAGGCCCACAGTGTATAATATTACATTTTTTTCAGGAAGGTAATTTGAAGGTAGTTAAAAAAACAAATTTGAGAATATTTGCTTATGCAGCACAGGCTTTCAAAAGTTATTTTTAAAGACTGAGGAATTAAGCACCTGTCGTTTCTGCCAGCTGGTATAGATGTTAAAAATTACTGTCACTCTCCCGCTCGCTGCTCTATTTTGCACCTGCTACTACTTGAGTTATGGGCATTTCACACATGGTAATTTAATAAGGTTAAGTCCCATGATAGTGTACAAGATGTTATTCCACTGGGAGTTAAAGCAGTTTTATAAGGTCTTCAGGGAAAAGCATTGAAGAGGAAGCTTGAGACTAAAACTTTAGTACCTTATAGACACCACATTTCCAATTAAAAAATATTAAAGAAGTATAAATGTTAAATAAGTGAAATTTAGCCACATATTCCAAAACAAAAATGAGTCTTTTATGATTGGATTATTTGTACCAGGCACCTTCTCTCCATGGTGACATTTGTCATTTTTGAAGAGCCTTTTTATTGCCTGATGTGACAACCAAATTAAATATATATTGAAACCTGTGCTGTTCAGTATGGTATTCATGAGCCACATGTAGCTATTTAGATCAATAAAAAATTTAATTTCAGTCACACTAGACACATTTCAAGTGCTCAGGTGCCACATGTGGGTAGTGGTTACCAAATAGGACAATGTACATGAAGATTTCTGTTTTTACTGAAAGTTCTAGTAGGCAGTACTGTGCAAAATTTTTGAATCCTGATCTTAGGAAAACGTGGCCTCAAGGATCTTGAGGCCATAGTGAATTTTCCTTAAAAGAGTGATTATAGGGGCACCTGGGAGGCTCAGTCAGTTAAGTGTCCGACTTCAGCTGAGGTCATGATCTCACGGTTCCTGAGTTCCAGCCCCACGTCAGACTCTGCTGACAGCTCAGAGCCTGGAGCCTGTTTAGTATTCTATGTCTCCCTGTCTCTCTGCTCCTCCCCCACTCACTCTCTCTCTCTTTCCCTCTCTTTCTCTCAAAAGTAAATAAACAAAAAAAATTTTTTTTTAAAAAGAGTGATTATAATGTCTCAACATCATTTGGCTACAAAAGCATAGGTCAGAGTTGAAGCTGTTGGCTCCCTGAGCTCTGGGTGCCCTTTGCTAAAGGTGGAAGGTCATGTTGACCTGAAGCACCCAAAAATTTCAGCTTCCAAAAATGTATAGGCAGACAGGTACTTTTCAGAGATTTTATAATCACATATATTACGGGTCTCTCTTTAGAGAGTGGGAGAACTATTTGTCACTTTATCTCTTACGTATAGATGACTATTAATTTGCAAATTCTTCCTCTGTTCTAAAGAAAAAAGTAATACCTGATAGCATGATGAGATTATAAAGTAAGTTTACACTCTGAACTTTTCAATCAATTAGTCTTACCATTTAGGACAAGTGTTAAAAGGTTGAACCAAGATTCAGGGACATGGGCATGCAAAGTAGAGGGGACATAGTTGGAGACAGAATATTAATAGACAGGATCTTGAGTTCTTGAGTAACAGTCTCATACAGAGAGGTTTTTTTAAGTAACCACGGAAAGGTCACTTTAAATTTTATCCTTGAAGACATTCAGTGAGAAGGATCAGGGCTTCGTAGGACTTTCTCTTATGAATAGGCTAGATTGTCACTAGAAGTGATAAGTCAAGGCAAGTACACGATGATTTACACAAAACTGAAAAAACCTGCTTCATTCTTAACCTGCCTGGATAATTTATATTAAAATGTCTCTGATCTACCTGAATTTCCTCAGTTCCCTATTTCATATTTTCAATAATATTTTGATGATTATTCCATTTGTGATTACTATGCAGACTGCAAGGATTTATTCTTTAGAAGTTTACAATTCATCCATACTCTGTACATTAACAAAAGACTTGAAAATTTAAAAATTATTTTCTCTAAGGAAGAAGGTAAAAACACAATGCAACTTGAACGTTCCCGACTGACCAGAATTATTTATTGATTTAGTGTTTTAAGGATGTTCAATGACCCATGGTAGAAAATAAAGAATGGTGCTTGAATTTGAGGTTGTGAGTATTTTATCCTTCTTGTCTAGAGCAGGAGACACTTGGCTTGTGTGGTATGAATACAATTCATAGAGGAACGTGAAGTATATAAAAATTCAGGGAGTCCTTCCATCTAGAACGGTCCACATCGTTTTGTTTTCTGAATGATGGGACGCAGATCTGGGCAGTGAGTCATGGGTGTTATTGCAATAAGTTTCCAGCCAGTTGTCCTAAAAATGCTTGATCTACAAAGGAAAAGGGAAAATGAGTTAGATGTTGATTGCATCTTTTCAGAAGGAAAGCTGGGGAGGAAATAGTCTGAAGTGCAAAAGAAGAAAAAACACAAAATGAACCAGCACTTCCAAGGTAAGCCTTTTCCTACTTATAATAACCTCGTTTCAAGTGCTTAACTTTGAACTGTGATAACCTCGTTTTCTAGAGCAGTAATTGTTAAAAGCGACATCTATTATTCAAAGAACTTAGGCCCCTACTTTTATTAGTGTTATGTTCCAGATAAATTAATGAACTAGTCTCTGGCTTGTTTGAATCTTCACTGCATAATTACAACACAATCAAAGCTAGGGTTTATAGATGGAAGCAAAGGTCTCAGAGATTTTTGCTTACACATTTATACAAAAGCCCTCTATTTCCAAATAACCCATTTCGACGGGTTGATATTTTCTGGTAAATATAAATAAATCTTAATTATGAACTAATACTAATTATGTTTATAGCACAAAGTGAAACTGTTAAATTTATAAAAAAAATACAGCATCAAGAAAGAGCTTATGTAATAAAGAGCAAACAGATATTTACCTTGAGAGCTCCATTTAATTAGACATGATATGCTTGACAAAAGCTGTGGGCATAATATAGACAGTTTAGAGTTAGAAAACCATCAAGTTTAATAAAAGAGAGGTTTAGCAAGTTAGTTCAATCTTAATTTTCCTTAGCTGTAATACTAGCATTTATTTTTTTAAAGCTCGGTATAGTCTAACTATTCTTCATCCTGGATTCATGGCCTTTCCCCTGACTTTGTAAATTTAATTTTTGGAATAAATGGTACATTCACATGGTTAGAAGTTTCTTTAAAGTATGAAAGAGTTTATAATAAAAAAGAAATATTCCTCACCGCTGCCTCCCATCTATCCAGTGTCTCTCTTTATGGTGAAATTGGTGGAGGTATTATGCATGTATAAGAAAATACAAATATGTGTTTCTGAAACTCTTTTTCACCCTAATGGTGGCATATTCTACAAACTATTTTTGTTTTTCTTTTCTCACTTAATGACTGCAAACCAGAGTATCCTTATTATTTGGGGAGTGGGGAGGGAGCTGTGGGGAATTTCATTGTGTAGGCGTATTTTATTGTGTAGGTGTACCAGAGTCTATTTGATACATACCACGTTAGTGGACATTAAGTTGTTAAAACATTTGGCTATTACCAACAACAACGTAGTGAATAATCATGTATCACTTGTTTCAAGTGCAAGCATGTCTAAAAGCTACATCCCATGATGTAGATTCGCTAGAATTAATAGTACTACATAACCATATTGGGATTTTAATGATATGCTTTCCCAACAGGAATGCATGAGATTTCCTGTTTCCATCCACTCTTCTCAACCCAAAGTGTTGTCACACTTCTAATGCTTGGCAATCAGCTTATTGAAAAATGGCATCTCCTTGTACTGTTAATCTGTATTTCTTTTATTATTAGTGAAGTTTAACATTGTATTTATAGATTTTTAAAATGTCTTTTTATGTGAATTTCCAATGTACTTATGAATTTTGCTATTGGGTTGTAGTCTTTTTATTAATATGCAATAGTTTTTTTTTTTAATTAGGAAAATGAGATTTTTCCGATACTGATTACTTTTTTTAATGGTTTGCTATTTGTCTTTTGGCTTTGCTTCTGGTGGCTTTTGCCATATGGAATTTAAAAAAATTATGTAGTTGAATTTATCAAAACCTGTAATGCCTTCTGGGTTTTTATCAGTGTTAGAAGGACCTTCCCACTCTAAAAGTTATAAAAGAATTCGTCCATGGCTTTACGCTTTTGGCTTTTACATTTAAATTTTTGAACCATTTGAAATTTATCCTGGTATGAGATCCAGATCTGACTTTATTTTCTAAATGACTAACCACCTGTGCAAACAATATTTATTGAATGATTCTTCTTTTATATAATGCATTTATGGCAATAACCAAACGTAAAACATTGTTTGCAGGGGAAAAAGTGCAGTTTAATTAAGATTGTCAGTGAAAATGTGCTTGGCTGACTGCTTGCCTCTTCTCCTGCCCTCTCCTCCCCTCTTCTTCTCCTTGCTTTTCTGTTCTTACTTTTCCCCAAGTCATTAGACTTCATCTCGACATTTACATCAAAGCTATCAACGTAGCTTTATTGAAAAGTGGCTAGATTAGTCTTTTTGATAGAAAAGTTTCTCAATTTTTTTGGAAAATTTAAATTTTACAAATTATGTCATGGAATTTTATTTTGCATCTGTATTTTGTGTGGAGTGTTGTTTTTCCAACCCTTTGGGTGAAGCTGCTCTAAATTGGTAGCACAGCATAGAGAGTTGGCCATGAAAGGAAGAACACCAGACAAGGAGAAGAACTAAATTTTAGTACCAGCCCTTCCATTAATGGTGTGACCTTCACTGAGTAACTAAACCTCTTTGGCCCTCAGTTTCCTCATTTTCATAATTACTTGCTGTTAAAGATTTTGAGATCTCTCCAACTTTAATATTCTATTAAACCCTATTCTGGCATAAACCCTGTCTATCTTACAGAAATGTGGTAAAGATCTAGCAAGAAAGAATACATGTGAAAACATTTTAAGCTATTTAACAATGCCCAGGATTGTCAAAACCCACAGGAATAAAAATCTTATGTACACGGCCAGATTCTTAGAGAATATCTTTTTAGAGTTATTGTGTAATTGATTGATAATAAATAACATGTATATGTTCATTAAAGAAGACAGAGATGAAGTTATTTTAAGCTTGGAAGGAGTCCATCAACAACCCAATCAGTTAAGAGTTGCTGTAAATACCAAAGCACATGAGATTGTACCTTCATAGTTGATGCAGCCATTGGAGTCTTCTTGACCTGCCATCAAGGCTTCCACTTCTTCCTCTTTCATTTTCTCACCTGATGAAAGAAAACTCTTTGTTCAGAAAGAAGGCCAGAGAATATTTTCAAAATTTCACCATAACTGATCAGTTTTGGGTTCCTTGAGACTATGATTAAGCTCTTAGAGGATAGAAATCAAGCCCATCCTGTTCTTCTGGCACTTAGTATGTTGTCAATGAATTGTTTCTAATGAATGACTTAAATACACATTATACCTGATCATCCAAGCTCTATCCTATGTGGACTACCATGCTTTACTTTACTTACTCATTACTAGTAACTTAAGTTACCACTTTCCCCAAACAAACTTGTTGGCACGGAGGCCAGTAGAAATGGTCATTAATTTTTGACTATTCTTTTTTACCAATAGCTTTTCTTCCCTACCTACTTTGTTATAACTTGATTTCCTTAAGTCATGCTCTTTCCTATATATTCTGTCCTATGAAGCCTACTGAAATAAATGTTCCTTACCCAATGTGGCTAGAACATGACGGAGTTCAGCACCCATGACTGTGCCATTGCCTTCCTTGTCAAAGACACGCAGACCCTCAACAAAGTCTTCATATGTGCCCTGGTCCTTGTTGTTGGAAATAGCTTGCATCATGGGCAGAAATTGTTCAAATTCAATTTTCTTGGCATTCATCTCTGGAAGAAATTGCAATTTGGAGAGTTATTAGCTACCATAAAATGTCATCTCTGAATCACAAATTGAACTTGAAAGTTCATTCCAGCTGATCTAAAATATCTTCATATAGCTTAAATTTCAGTTAGTAAATTGCTGATGACAAAAAGTTGGTGATAGATGATAGCATGAGTTCTGGAGTCCCAGTGCCTAAACTTCTATCCCCAATCCACCATTTATAACTGTGTGATCACGGGCAACTTTCTCACCCTTTTTTGTACCTCAACTTTTTCATCTGTAAAAGAGAGATTCCTCAGAGTGTTAGTGTGAGCCCTAAATGAGATAACACATGCGAAATTTATTACAATACCTGGGACAAACCGAGTGCTGAAAAGTGTTAACTGCTTTTTATTAGTATTGTCAATTTAATATTTTCTACAAATACTAAAGAAGCAATGTAAAAATATACAACAAACAAGGTAAATCGCATTTACAACAAAAGTGTAAAACAGACTATCCAGATGTATGTGAATGGACAAAGTTATGTAGCCCTAAAGTCAAAATTCCCTTTTATTAGTCCTTCCTCATAGAATGGAAATTGAATGATATTGAAAGACCACATCTGAACATTGAATAAATGAACATTTATTTACCTAATAATGCTGTTAAAGATAGATGTTTGGTAATTTACAAAATGGCATTTACAAAATAAGATTTGGCTTATCATTTTCTCACTTTATCTCATGCTCTCAGCTACCTTTTGAATGATTTACCTAGACATTTTCCTCTAAAGAAAGTGAAATTTGAGAAAAATTCCAGTGGAGTGATTTAGAAGTCCGTTTGCATAAATTCAAGCTCCACTTCCCCCGCTTTGGTATAAAAGGAAAATAGTCTTTTCAGTTATCAAGGGGAAAATGAGATTACTTCTTCTCCCCTCCTTCTTTCCCCCTCATGGCAAAGATAAACAGCTCAAATATCTACTTGAAAAAATTTCAGTTTTTTTCTCATCTTTTTTGTTCAGTGTGCTATTCTCCAATAGACTATTACACTGTGCCATGAATCTTTGGAATTAAAAAAATATTTTTGTTCCAGACTAATAACTGGATGACCATATCAAGCAAATGATGTCTACAATTTGCCACTTAAATATCTACTGTCTTTTGTACTGGGATTTACTTTGGGGGACTGAATGTACATTTTGGCTTCAATTTTTAAGTCCTCTTGTGATTCTTTGGGAATAGAAAATACTCTTATTAAAATGACATCCTGTCTATTCTTAATTAGGAGAGGTGAGTTTCTTTTAAAATGGCACAGAGCAGGGTGTCAAGAGACTGAGCACTGGACAAAGTCAGCAGGCATTGTCAACCTCTTGAAAGCACTGTGATTTTATTTCCACAGCTCTTATCAGAGTAGATCTTTTCTAGAAGTGTGCCATTGCAATTTGCTGAGTTGTTCACAAAATGTATTGTGTTTTGGCCATGTTAAACATCTTTGTCAAAATGTATTTTTGCCTTTGAAGGTTTGGAAAAAATGTGCAGATTTGGATATGATTTTATTCATTAACCTTTAAATTATGAGCATTAGATGGGATGAGGATGACAATGTTAGCATTAGATTTTATTTCTTTTCATTGGCATGAAATTTTATCATGCTTGCAAATTCTCAAAGGAAGGTTCACTTATTTTATGAGGAAAAACTGAGATTCTAGACAGACAAGAAGCACATTTACCATCAAGAACAAGTTAAGCTCTATTCTATGGATCTTATTTCTCAATAAAGTTCCCTTTCTGTGTCTCTCCCCTCCCCCCTCCTTGTGGGGTGTGTGTGTGTGTGTGTGTGTGTGTGTGTGTGTGTGTATGTGTGTGTGTGTGCACACAATCTTGCTTCCCAACTTCTTGGGAAAACACGGTTACCTTCATTGCTGGGGTTTCCCAGAACCTTCTTGACTTCTGCATTGGTGGGATTTGTGCCCAGAGCCCGAAGGACATCACCGACCTGGCTTAAGGTGATCTTAGAATCACCTGTTCTGTCAAACAGGAGAAACGCCTCCTTGAATTCTGCAAGAAGCAAGAAGCTTTAGGATACTTTTTCTCCCTTAGACCTATAAATTACCCCTAATTTCATCAAGGATCCAGTTCACTCTCCTCTGTTTTCACCTTTTGCAACCACTTATGTTGTTATCTTTGAACTCTTCCTTTTCTTAGCTCAAACAGTCATTGGCAATCCTTTCTGACACTTCTTTTGGGGACTATTTTAAAGCAGCATTTCCAGCCTCAAATCATATATTATTTTTAATCAGATATGGAAATTGAAGCTCCTTGATGTATTTATTCATATTTTCTTCATCTGCCTGAGAAGTATGACTGGGTTAAGAAATTCTGAGGTCTTGAGAAACCTTAAGAACTCCTCATAATTGAGAAAGTTAATAAAATTTCAAGAAAACAAATTTTCAATCAGGGTTGTGTTATAAGAGGTTAACCCAGGTTTTTCAAATTATTTGGAAAACCCTCTTTCTGAAGGACAAATCTCTTAGCCTCCCCCCTGGACTAGTTATCTTCAGGAGCAACTTCATTTCTCAGGAAAAAAAAAATAGAAAGGTGAAACAAATCTCTGAGTTCAATAGTGTCGTTTCACCACTGCATTGTATGACTTTAATGGGCTCCCAATGTAATCGATTCAGAAGGAGAAATATTTGTTTGGATATATCACTATCATAATCTGTTTAAACTTTACTCTTTTTCAGATAATACATATGACAGCATGTCGCCATATCGGCTTTAGAATTTAAGTACACATTTTTTAAATTACAATTTTATGCAGATAATTGTAAATTCACCTGCAATGTTAAGGAAAAAAAAATAACAGAGAGATCTCTTAAATACTCTATCTAGTTTCCCCCAGTAGTAACATTTTGCAAAATTATGGCAATATTGTCACAAACAGAATATTCACATTGATAGACTCTACCAATTTTATTCAGATATTTCTAGTTTTATTTGAACTTTTATGTGTGTGTATAAGTACATATCTTTAAAGTGTTGTCTATTTTTATCACAATCACTTTGTTGCTGACTTTCCCTAAATTTTGTCACTCTATGTTGTTGGAATTGTTTTTGCCTTTCAGGATTATGTTAACAAAGTATATGCCAAAAAGACAGAAAAGGGTACTACTATGGATTAAGGGGCCAGAAGTGACATTTTAACTGAAACTTTCTAAACTTAACTAAATTAGACTTTCTGGAGAACCCAAAAGTATTGATGACAACTTGTTGGATTAATCCCAACAACACTCAAAACAACCACTTTTTAATGAGCTGAAAACAGTGTTTTTAGACCATTAATGGCCTTATATCAAAAGATGCCATCTAGATAGATTACTCAGCAAAATGCCCTATTTTATCATCCCTCTATCCCTTGATGGAAGGTTGTACCAGACATATTCACAATCAACTATAGAGCATGTCACCATTCTTGGCTAAAGGTTTCCCTTCAGATTCTATGCAATTTGACTATATCAGACCATTCCCTTAACCTAAAAAGCACGCTGCAGGCACAGTAGGATTATTAGTCAAATATTATTTTTCATCTTTCTAAGGGACATGTGAAACTGAACTATTCTTGTTACTGGCTCCATGCTTTCATGCACAGATTGCTCAGAGGGCTCACTATTACCCTGCTTAAATGCTGATATACAAATAGGATTTTATGGGCTGTAATAGAATCTCTCTGACATTAACCCTTTGTTGATTTAAATGCCAAGGACAGACAGATATTGCTCTTCCTACCCCAGATTTTTAAGATTTATTCTCTTTAAGAGTCTAGAATATGGATTAGCAAACTGCTACCTAGGGGCTGGCCACCTGTTTTTTAAAATAAAGTTTGATTGGAATGTAGCCCATTATTTTATGTATTGTTTATGGCTATTTTTAAACCTCAACAATGAGTGGAGTTGTTTTCTGTACTCCCAATAAAGCCTAACATATTGACAATTTGGCCCTTTAAGAAAAAATTTGACAGCCCCTGGTATAGACCAACACTAGAAACCTTTTTGTGACAATCAAAATGTTCTATGTCTGGGCTGCCCCCAAAGCCCTCTGTGGCCCCTGAGCACTAATATGAGCAGTGCAACTGAGAAAATAGCTGCTTAAATGCTTTTATTTTTAATTAATTAAAATTCAGGTTTAAATGGCCACATGTGGCTAAGTAGCAACTCCACTGGACATCACAGGACTTAGACCTTTAGAATGCAATCATGTTCCTTTTTTTCCCCTTTTCTTCCAACCTGTGATACATTCAAATGGAGCAGCCATGACCAAAACTCTTTAATCATTGAACAAGGAAGGAAACCAAAGAAGTTTTCATTCATTTCCAAAAGCATTGTATTTCCATTGAAATTTTAAGAGCTTACATTCGCTTTCCTGGCACAAGGAGAAAACCAGTCTACCCCACCAATGCTTCCTGAACTTTTATATCTAAAACTTCTTTCATATATGTAGTTATAGGTTTAATGGTCAACAGTAAGTCCTTCTGTCCTTCTGGCCAACAGTAAGTCTTCTGTTGCTTAGTCCCACCATAGTTTGGCAGCCAAAGTGACACCGTAAATTGGATATTTGAGAGGACTGGGATGCAGTAGCTGATAATGTAGCAGCATCACTCGTTAAAAATGCATTAAAATTCAAACAAAATATAGTAGGATTACCATTTTTTTTCAATGAGAAAAAAATAGCCCTTTGTAGTATAATTTCAAATGCTCTTGAGTTCTGAGTCATTGAATCACCTGATCTGTTGACATGAGATCATCAACCATGATGTAGATACATATGAGTTTTTACTACAGCAAATATCCTTTTTTTTCGTACTTGACGTCCAGACATGAAATATTCTAGGCATTGAAACAGACTGAAAAATGTGGCATTTCTTAGATACAGAACCAAGTATTTGAATAGTTTCTTATTAAACACCTATAATTATAATTATTTATGTATGGTATCATATAACTAAAGTGTTTCTCTCCCTCACTTCTTTAGAAGTAATTTCTTTTTCAGTTTGTTTGAACTTGTGACACTATCAGTCCATAAAACATTCTCTCCTACACTTCTAGTGAAAAAACAAACTTCGTGGGATATGGGGTCTCTTGGATCCAAAGACCTGAAGGAAATGTTAGGGAAAGTACTCAGCTTCTCTTGAATTTTAAGAATTTGAAATCTTCTGGTTAGTAACTGTTTTTGTGAAATAAATTTCTAATTAGTTTAAACTAATACCAGAGTTTGGGCCTGTTACTAATACTTTGGGTCATTGAACAAGTCCTATCAGCTCTCTAAAGACAGACCAGGAGATGTCTAATGTTTCTTGCACAGTTTTATGATAAACTTTTCTTCCTTCTCTGTCTCTGAATTCACTTTTATTCTATATCCACTTCACTTGTTTCTCTCAACTCACTGTGATGCCCATTGAAATTATGTAGGTTTGGTAATTGGCAGGTTCACAATCAATATTATTTTCTAAATGGAACAATTCAGACCTCTCAAATCTGTCTTCAGGAATTTGATGAACAGGTTAGCCTTTCAAAATCTACAACTTTTTTTGGGTTTATCTATGGTATTGGCTACTCTATCAAAATGGTTTTACTTAGAACAGTGATTGCAAGGACCTATTTTATGGTGTCTATCTTTTGTTTGCATAAACCTTTGATTACTGATTATAAGCAAGAGGTTCAAGTTGAGAAAACTTCTATTTAGAGTGATTGAGAGCATTTATATTTAGAGTGGCTACACCAGTGGGGATAATTAGGAAGAGCTGATCTCATCTCAGGGGAGTTGGTTTTCTCACATGCCATCTTTATGAGTGTGCACACATTAACAACTGTATCTTTTAAACTTACCATCCTGCTGTGCCTTAGAGAACTCGATCTGTTAGAAAGAAATTAACCACAAAGAATATTTTAACCAAACAAAAATGTCCTTATTTTTAAGTGTATCCAAGCTTATTCCCTGAGTATTCTTCAAAGTAAGCTCCAAAAGCAAGCCTACTTTTCAGAGGTCAGGCATAGCTTGGACACAAACAGGTTGAGCCACGCAGTAACATGCCTTAGAGATAAGGGATATTTCAGAAACCAGGCAGTGCTCTGCCTACATCTGGAGTAGAGAAGCTCAATTCACTTACCAGCAATCTGGTCGGCACTGAAGGACTGCAGTGGCGAGAGAGGGAGAAAGAAAGAAACAATAGTACTCTTTCAAATGCATTGACAGAAGCATGAGTGCTCTCTGTTCTGAGATTTCTAGGAGAATATGTAGGTGTCATAGAATAAGAGGTGGCCTTAGGATACTTTGGAATCTAGGAAAAATAAGCTATTGCAAAAGATAATTAGGGAACATCTCTCTGCATCTTAATCAATGAATCAATGATTTAACAAATGCTAAGTAAAATACTTCCTGGAATAACATAATAGTCTGTGATGTATTTAAAATATGTCTAATACAGATACACTGAATTAAGAAATAGAGATACACTGCATTAAAAAGATCACCTTAAGTCTTTCTTCTATTTAACTAGGAGGTTTTTGCTCGACCATGTGTCTGATGGGTCGGAAATAGCTTACTTATTTTAGCTGTCTTCATCAGACTTTTTTTAAAAGTATAGTATTTTGCTATAGTAGCAATTTCCTCTCCCCCATGTTTAGATATAATAAACCTTATGTCATATAACAGAAGTTAGTGAAGCATAAAGTACTGCTTTGGGGAGTAAGATGTACTTTTCCAGTTAGCATAATAGCTCGAATTCATCTATCCTCACCTGACCTCAACGAAAGCAAAAGTAGATTCTACTTTTCTACAGACTTTCTACAGACTTTTCTACAGACTTATACTGAATATGTTCTTTCCTTAGTTCTGCTCCTTGACTGCCTTTCTATTCAGTAAGGTCATAGCCACGACTATATCCTCCTATAAAGGACAAAGAGTTTTCTCACAGGACCCACCATGGCAGAACTTCTGGGCTGAGGAACAGCGGCAAAGCTGAAGAGTGAGTTGAGGGCCTCCAGTCCCTGAGTGGGGCCTGCTTGCCGAGGCTGCCTTTTATTTCTGGGGAAGCTGTGACCTCACAGCTAGCATCAGGTTTCAGAGAGAAGTGGCCACTCCCCTTGGAGAGTTCTTTAGCTTTCTTAGGGCAAAGGGAAGGAGGGCTCTGTACCCTGAGGGCTATTTTTAGGAAACCAGAACCTAGGAGTGGACAGCCATAATGAGACGAAGCCTGTCAGTACTTTTATGGTCTTTATCCCTGAGATGTTCTCTTGGAGCCTCTTCCTTTAAGAAGCTTCTTACTTGTTCAGTGGCAGAGGAGCTTAGAATTTCTCGAACACTCAGGCTGACCCCTTCTCTCGTTGAATTATGGACTTTGCAAACTTTGCATCAGCAAGTTTTGATATTTAATGGAATTTATTGGATGGGACTGGGTTGGGGTTTCAAATGGCAATTACTATAGAAGGAAGAGCCTGAGGAGCTCTGTCCTTGGTGGTAAAGTTCAGAAGACTTGAAAAGGGCATGCACATTCTTCGTGTTTCTTAGAGTTCATTCAAGTGAAGGTGTGGTCAGTTCTTGAAATCTCTAACTAAAGACCACTCTTTTGCAAGTTGTGTTCTCAGATGTATAGAGTTTATCTAAGCCAGGATAGTTCAAAGCTCCATTTTCACCATTCTCCCTTAGTTTTTGTACAGTAAAATGGGTATTTCCTCCATCCTCAGAGTCCAGACTGAGAACCAGAAAAACCCAAAGCAGGGGCTGTAAAGTGCCAGTTGGCACTTTAGGATTTTAAAGGTATCTAAGGGATTGGCTGGTAATGGGTTTTCATGGCAGCTTACCTGAAAATAGGAAGGAACTCCATTCTTGGAATGGTACTGTGAAAAGTGGTCCTTAGGAAAGATCAGTCCTAGAATGTCCACGAACATTCAGACATGTTTATCAGTTTTCTACATACCTAAAGCAGCTTATATGTGCAAAGAACGTTGGAGATAGATTTTGATTTAAGTATTGTCTCAGCAACTATTTTTAAGAGAATGGTCACAAAAAGCATGAAGTCTCCATTCACTAGACAGAAGAATCCTTTGTGGCTTTACTTCAAAACATTTAGGAAGAAATCAAATTTTAAATGCATATCACTTTTTGTCCCAAGTTTACAAGTAGTGAAACAAATTTCATAGGGTGTTAAGTCCCAAAGTGAGGACTGAAAACATAATTTAAAAAATATTAGTACCCAATAAAATGTACTTTAATAAATAGACATTTTGAGAATTTATGAGAAATGGAAGTTAATAGAAAAACTTAGATGCTTCGGATTATTAGGAGGAAATGAAGGGAGGGACAAAGGTGGAAATTTCTAACCTTTGATAAGTGTGTAATTTGGAGCCTCATGGTTTTTGATGCCCAAATTAAAGCCATGAGAGCAGACCATATTTCTTTGTGTTCTTTTTAGTCTTATAATTATATTTATGTACTGTGTCATTAAATTGAAATTGCCCTATGGTTAACATTGAGAACTAGTATATATCTTTAGTAGAACTAAAAACTACAAATAATACAAAATAAATCCATCAAAGTTGCCCTACAGAATGCCTATCATTTGCCCTACATAATGCTTATTTGCGAGGTTTTTTTTTGAGCAGAAAAATGTGTCCTTGAATACATATAAAGTATGGTCAATTTGTATAATACTTGTGGAGTACACTGGAACATAATTCTTAAAGTTGTATTTATACTATGATTAAGCTACTCCTAATCACTTGAATATTATGTAAACGTTTACTATTATTAAAATAGAAGTGGCAGGCAGTTGTCAGACAATTTTACTCTACTTTCTCCATATAACTTTACTACGTAAAGGATGAGAGCTTAGATTTTTTTGTACCTATTGAAAATCAAAGTAAACATTTAAGCAAGTTATTGATAACAGCAGAAAAGCGACAGTGTATTCTAGCCTAGAGAATAAACTACAATTTAAAAGTTAAAAGACCTGAACGCTGTGGTCATAGAATAAATGGGAACTGCTACTTATTCTCTGGTACACCTTCTACAAATGATGAAGAGTTTCCTTTGCATCTCTTTTCTTGGTGTTGGAATGATGAAGTAATCAGTTCTTTGAACAAAGACATGATATTAATACAAAATGTCAGCTGATTTTGGCCTCCTTTGGCTTTGTCATCATTTGGTTTGTTTTAAAAAATTAGATTTAAGTCCATTCTACCTGGAATGCTCTCCTCTCATCTCTGTTTCTTAGAAATTAACTATTCTTCAAAGCCCTGATAAAATCTCCTCTTGAAAGAATCTTTTCTCTCTATTTACTCAGCTCCTTTCTTCCCACTGAAAGATGTTTAACCTTCCTGGTTGTAAACTTCTGGAAAGTCCAGGCCATTAGTGAAAACCATTTACCTTTGTCCATGATGCAAACTGGGCATGGGCCCACCCCAATTTTTCCCCCTAGAGTGCTTCCTCTGCCTTATTTTTATAACTCATTTCCCATAGCTCTATAAAATACCTTGTCTGTATTAGTTGTTCAACAGATTTTCTATAAATTAAAATCATTAGAGCATATGCACAGTAAGTTCCAACCTCAAACATGAGCTTCTCCTCTAGAATATTATATTCCATGAGGGAAGAGATTTCATCATCTCCTTCAAAGAGCTTACATTCTATAGAAGGCGATATGTTCTTCTTCAGGGGTATAGGTCCAGCACCTAGAACTGCCAAGCACATACGAGGCATGCTAATTTTGAATTATTGATGTATGTGCCTTTATATTTCCACAGTCTTTCCTTAGATTTTACATAAATGTTTATGCTTAGGAATTCTAATTTGCCAACCCTCAATTTGCTTTTCCATCTTAGCCTACATACCTATATTAGACTGTTAGTACAACAGCTATATGCCATATTTTTGTGACTCCTGTGCTCTTTAGTACTGGATTTAAGTAAGTAGTAGTTTACAAGGGACTGGTGGTGAAAAGGATTTTTATTGCAATGTTTACAGATGTTTTCTCACTTTGAAAAGTACTCGTGATGTTCAGTTAACTGATTAAAGACAAAATAAAGCTTCTAGTGTAAAGAAGGAATTAATTTATAGGGAAAATATTAAGATGAATTTAATCAAACAGGCTCTGAAATTGTTGTATGTTAAGCTTTAGTATATCAAGAAGAGCTATAATTAAGGATGATCTGGGAGATCCGTGACGTTGAATACTGAGAGAAAATGCCCTAGGAAGGAACATAGACTATGGTCTTTAAACAGTCTTCATCTTCCCTGCAAGACATAATGAGGCTAATGACTGGTAAGGCTAAGTAAAGAAGTTAATCTAAGCAGGGCCAGTTTTCAAGCAAGAAAACATTGCTGCATGTTCTCTGATTTAATGCCTGGCAGAGAGGCATTTGAAGACCTAGAATGTATGCAAAACCTAAGAAAAACTTAGATTATTATTTTTCATTCTAATCTCACAGAGTTACCGTGAATCACCATAAAAAGGCAGCAGAAATACTGTTTTGGAAATTAGAATTTTGTGCCTCAGAGTAACTTATTTGATTTAAAGGAAATACATATTTTTCATTTCATTTTTTATTTTACCTCAACAAAGGATATACTTAGGCTGGTGACTATATTATGAAATAAAAGGGAGAAATTAAGAACAATGAGAATACAGTACTAGTCCAGGCTGTCCAATATAAGAGAGAGTAGATGGCTATATTGGATACATTTATCTGAACAGAAGGAGAAATAAGTAATTCTATGCTGAGAAAGTGTGGACTAGTCAACTGAATTCAGTCACATTGGAGCAAAGGCTGAATTTGTAAGATAACACAATTCAGACCTACAAGACTTAATGAGAGGCCTAGGTGAATTTTAATAAAAATTTAAATATGTGGCCTAAGTCTATACTTCTTCAGCTTACCTATGGTTAATAACTGATAAATTTAAGATTTTTTAAGAGTTGTACCTTCTCTACTTTGTACATTTATTTATATGCAATTTATTAAAAATCCAAGTCGTGTTTTTGTTCCTTCCTTCCTCTTTTTATTTAAAAAATGTGAGCATTAGAAAAATTCTTGGTGTATGTGTTTTAAGAAATTTAAAGTACCTGCTTTTTCCTCATCTGGAATAAAAGTTCTTTTTGTGACCACAGGGATTTATGAATATTGGCATTACCATTTTAGAGATTTTAGGTCTTTTGATATGATGGGAATGGAACGAGACAGGGATTGAAACATTCAGAATTTTGTTCTATTATAAGAAAGCATGTGTCTTTTGATTAAATAACTTATCTGGGTCGCAGCTTCCTCTGTATGATTTCTAGGTTTGCTATGTTCTGCACTGGTGTGAATTTTCCATGCTTTTGTTAGTAGAATCAACCTCAACCTCCTTTTTTAATGGAAATGGGCTTAGTGCTTAAAAACTCATTAAGCAACATTATTTCGAAGTAATTTAGATAAAGAGGAGTTAAAATATAATTTCATAAACTGTGTTCAAGTGAGTCAGATGCTTCAGAAACATGAGACGTTGAACCATTAGGCACGTGCCATGTACAAAGACTTCACTCGCCACAACAGAAGAAAGACTATAAAGTTGAGTAGATGTGGTTTTATCTTTAAGGTAATTTTTTTTCCTCTGGATTCAATTCACTATTATTAATTTATGGCCAGAATAACAAGGATCTGTCATCCATATAGTTTGAATTTTTAACTAATATAATTGAAGCGACTACACCTTGTATATTGCAACTTTTGCCCTCCAAATTCTGATTTGGAGTGAGAAACAAACTGTAGAAGTTGATGTAGAAACAAACTATAGATCTCATTTTCATACAAAAAGTATTTCAGTATGAGGAGAAGCAGAAGAAAGTGTAGTATCAGCAGACTAAATATAATCCTTTCCATAATTTCCATGAGTCAGATGGTGCTTAATGCTGGGTAATTATGGAACGACTTCTAAAGACAACTTGCCAGGGGATTCATTTGCAACATTAGAATGTCAAGAGTCTAAATTTGTCACTGTCACTTTGTGGTCTCCTTGTCTTGCAAAGATTTCATTATCTTTAAAATTAAAAGTGCTATTCACTATTAATTGGTGAACATATCTATTCCTTTCCAAATTGCATTTTACTTCGCAAAGATATTATCCAGGTACATATCATTCAAAATGTAATTTTGGAGAGTTACAGAATGCCCTTTAGTGTTTTCTCACTCCATTCCACCTGTTCCCTTCTTGTACATCATAGATGTTTAAAAGTGGAAACTTCATATGGTATCTAGTGGTAATCCCAAATAATTTTTTATTTGCTCCTGAGGTTATATTCACACTGCAAATGGATTGATATCGCAGTTTGTTACATTATAGTTGTATTAAAAATTAATTTGTGTTATTGAAAGGTCAAGATAAAAAAACAAACTCTTACAATTACCTAAAGAAAACTTAGAGACACCTTATAAATGTTTTCAGTCATTCCTTCTAATCAGAAATTGATTATATGTGTTCTTTTCCTGGTTCTTTTTCTCAAGCTGGTTAAGGTTAAGATTTAATCATTATACATGTGATATTATATTTCTGCGTATCACTCCAAAAGATATATGGTTGATATTTCCTTACAGTTAAAATCATGCTATTTGTAAACAAAATGGAGATCCCATACTTTCCTCAGAATATTGGCCTGATGGCAAAATTTGGAGGTCGGTTTTGGTATATGTGTATACTTAATTAAACAAAACCAAAATTATTTTAAAATTCAATCTGTTTAATTACATTTAAGAGCATTTAAAAAAATTTTTAATGTTTTTATTTATTTTTGAGACAGAGAGAGACAAAGAATGAGCAGGGGAGGGGCAGAAAGAGGGGGAGACACAGAATCTGAAGCGGGCTCCAGGCTCTGAGCTGTCAGCACAGAGCCTGATGTGGGGCTCGAACTCACGGAGTGTGAGATCATGACCTCAGCTGAAGTCGGACACTTAGCTGACTGAACCACTCAGGTGCCTCACATTTAAGAGCATTTTAAAAATACTTTGGTATAGTTTATTTTTTCCAGCTTTATTAAGATATAACTGACATAGCATCATGTAAGTTTAAGTAAGGTGTACAACATAATTTGATGTGTGATGATTTTGATATTGTAAAATGATTACCATGGTAAGGTTAGTTGATACATCTATTTAATAGTTTTTAAAATTAAAAAACAATTTGTGTATGGTGTGTGTGTGTGTGTGGTAAGAACTTTTAAGATCTACTCTCTTAGCACCTTTCAAGTGTACAATATGGTATTATTAACTGTAGTCACTATTCTGTATATTAGATCCCAGAACTTATTCATCTTTTTAAAAAAGTTTCTAAATGATGTTTTTAATGTTTATTTAATTTTTGAGAGAGAGAGAGAGAGGCAGACCCAAATCTGAAGCAGGCTCAGGCTCTGAGCTGTCAGCACAGAGCCTGATGCGGGGCTCAAACCCATGAACCACGAGATCATGACCTGAGCTGAAGTCAGACACTCAACTGGGTGACTGAGTCACCCGGGTGCCCCTAGAACTTATTCATCTTCTAACTGGAATCTTGTACCCTCTGACCACCTTTACACATTTACCCCATCCCCAGCTCCATCCCTGACAACTACTAATCTACTCACATAACGACTTTTTTTTTAATATATATGTTCCATTTACAAATTTTTTATAGGAAGCTAGAACAAAGTGACTAGGAGTCTTTCTAGGTTCCTAATATTCCCACCTTTCATCTGTAAAAGAGAGCACCCAACCTGTCGGTAACAGGTGCTAAGATAGGGGAAATCTGTAGAGAACAGAAAAGTAGTGAACGGCCAAGGTCAACAGTCTTCGTGAACCTGCTCTGATTTGTGTCCATCACCCCTAACTCTGGCTGCACAGGACTGTGCAGGGCAATATGAGATCCACTCTACCCCATACATTTAAGAATAAAAAAAAAAGCCTTCTTCATGTATTCTTAACAGCAGTTTACTCTTTATGAACAGGAGGTAGTTTGGGATACAATTACCACAGTTGACTCTGGACTTGGCCTGCAAGGTTAAATCCTAGCTCCACCACCTACTAGTTATCTGATTGTGAACATAACACTGAACCTCATTAGACTCAATTTCTTTTCTTGCAAAACAAGGCTAAAAACCACCCCAGTATAACGTTTTGAGGATTAAATAAGCTAATAGGGCACAGGAGTTAATTCACAATGAATATTTATTATTATATTACAAAGAACTTTGTAGTTTTCAGAGCCTTTCATGGGCCATGACCTCATTTGATTTTCTCAACAATTCTTCAAAATGGGACTGGGTTTGTATTAGCCTTGTTAGAGCTGAGGAAAAATGAATTTGTAGATTAAAACAAATAATCCTATACCTGGACCAGAGCCAGTCAGGTAATGCAGCGTATATACAATATTTGCCTCCACTAAATACCCGTCAGTAAATACATGCATTTATTGGGAATGCTGTATTCCTACATTACCATTAAATTGAAAGTTTAAATCTCCCCAAGTGTGTGTTGAATCATTTAGATTTGTTATTTGATAAGTTTCTGTCAATGCATTCTGTACCTTTACCACTTTTTGTAAATACCACCTGCAGCATCTAGTCAGAGATGACCTGATTGAATTACAGTGAAAACAGTGAGAATTAAAACTTAAACAGCACAAGGACAGACATCATTCAAAGTCTTATATCCTCATAGCAATCCTGACATATCAGCTGCGGCATGCATCGTGCAAAAAATTTATTTACACATTGATCTTTTAAAATCTAGGCACATAGTCATTTCATTACTTATTTTCTTTTCATTATTTCAACACTTGGCTGAAGTGTTGGGTAGCAGGTGTTAATTCTTGTGTTTGCGCCTGCAACTATGCTCATGGGGGGTTTTAATTCCTACACTTGAGAGTCTGTGAGACAGTGTTCTTTAGTTGGGCATTGTTGCTGGAAGTGTCAGCTCTCTGAAGGCAAAGAGTGTTTAGAACCATCCAGGAAAGTAACTTTAGTGTTCAAATATCAGCTGTCTTTGTGTTTTTGAAAAGGACATTCCTGGAAAATCCATGGTCATAGGATATCAGGTAAGCATTCCCTCAGTGAATATCAGAGGTTTTATGTCAGAACAACTGAACAAATGTTCTAAATAACCAACAAACTAGGAAATCAGGTTGCAAAGCACATTAAAGAAATTGATAAAACTAATTAACAATATTAAAGATTGTTCAGAGTTTATGGGGACTTAAATATATAGCTGTTAAAGATGGTATATTATAAGGCAGAACATAGATAGTAGCTGGGAATAGTAGTGAAGAATTAAATATTACTGTTGCCATGCCTATAATACTACAGAGATAGTTACTTAAACTTTAGCATTACTCAAAGTCTCAAGGACAGCTGGATTTCTAATATTATATGATTTATGAAAGAAAGTTTAAAATCCAATTAAGTTTTGTTCTTTATCGAGTTTTCAGAAAGTTAATGAACACATATAACAGCTCTATTAATTTCTTTAGAGTTCATTTTCTCTGCCTGAAAAAAGTTTATAACTTATATGAGGTAATATATCTAGAAATATCATTAGGTGATTAAAAGCATCATAATATGAAATGTTTTAATGTACATTTTAATTTGCCTTGTTACCTACTGGGATGAAATTAAATTTTATATACTTCTCAAGATGTAGTCCATTCTTTGACTATAATACCTATAAATGTGCACTGGTTTCATAGTGATGAATGCAAATCATTGAAGGCCTTTAAATTCCTTTACAAAAACATGTTAGTTTCAGTCTTATCCTTCTCCTTTTCTCTCTCTTTATTAAGAATAGGCCCTCTGAAACAAATATAAAGGTTAAATTCCTCCTGTTTCTTCTAGATGCATTTAACTGCTCCATTTTAGTTTGCGTCCCTTATCAGGATCCATCGCATCTCTCGTTCTGTAATGAACTAGTGAAGATGTTACATACCTCATCACTGCAGAGACGCCCTAAGATTGTTTTCTTCTTTTGCTTAGTTGTGCTAGCTACATTAGCCACCCTAGCATGAATTCAACATATAGATGAAAGGATAAACCTTCAAGATTCAAAACAGCGTCACTTCTGTGCTGTGGACAATCAGTTTAATCTCTGGATTTAAAAAAGTGATGTTTTGTCTTTCCTTAGACAGTTACTGCCAAACTAAATTTTTAATCAATCGGTCAATCAATCAATCATCAATCAGTGTTATTTGTATTTCTTCAGGGAAGAAAATTAATGCTTGCCTTCATTAGTGGGTATTTTGTTTTCTTCTTAAGAAGGCACATCCCCTATCCCCCCACAGATATTTGTAATACTGGATACAAAGAGGTAACATTGTCTTATAAATCACAATAAATATAGTGGAATAGCTTTGACACTGATTCATATCTCTAGTCTTAGTATGGAATGGAGAGTCAAATAATATGGATGATTAGGATTCTTGTAGTGGCCATAATCACATTCATTGTATAATGTAGTCAGTGTGCATCTATAAAGATACATTAACTAGAATTGCTGGAGATGAAAAATTTGGTTTTTTCTTAATGAACTATATGCAGTCCTTTAGCTAGAACACCATTTATCAGAAAATCTGACATGCATTTCTCCTCCTAAGTGGATATTCATTAAGAAGAGTTCCTAACCAGTATTAGATTCTCGGACCAACTTTCTTCAAATATGGCTTTAGGTACCTAAAAACTCAAGATAAAATATTTGTATTAATCCACTCCTACTTTGGAACATATAATTTCATGTTTAACCAGAATGCTATAAAAATTATGAATGTATTTATTTAATGTCATCACATAGATCTGAGGATGATCCAATTCAATATTTATGTGGGGAGTATTTTTTTAAATCTATGATTATACTAAAATAGTCAATGAAATGTTTATTTATAGGTCAGCTTGGTCATTACAGGTAAACAGTATTAAATTAGCAAAATTTAGATTTATTATGTACAGAACTTTTGGCTTAAGAGAAAAGATCACCTAATAGGACCTTTTGCCCATTAGTTTTCCATATAAGGCAGAGTTCCTGAAAGATTTCAAACTGTCATTCAGACCAGTCAAGCCCCAATGAATGAGGAGAAGGAGCACATTTGATGGATCACATCACTGAGAGGTAACAGGCACATACATGCACAGCGTTATTTTCCCAAAAGCAGATAATCTGTGGCAATTGAGAACTTTGATCACTGCAAAGTGTCGACACAAAAATCAATCACATTCTCCTTAGTTGAAGATCAGTATGCAAGAGCTCAAAGACATAAGCTAAAAGCCATATAACCAAGTTTTATAGTATTTTGGGGGTTAGTTTCATTTAGAAGCAACTCACACATTCTGAATTAAATACTATATATAAATAAACAAGATGACAGTTATAGTCACTGAAACACTTGAGTGCATAATTGTCTGCACTGAGATCTAATTTGGTGTTGTATCAAATTTTATTAAGCAAAGCTGAAGGGGGAATTAACTTGAACTGCAAAAATCCTCTGTTTTTCAGAAGAAATAAAGCAGCTGTCAAATAAATACGCCCAGGACAACTGGGTCATCAGCTGTTTTAAAACTTTTGGAAACAAGTCGGGGCTAAAAATTTCTTTTGATGTAGCATTAAGGTAAGGGATCCAGTTTCCACAGAGATTTTGTTTAAAACAAAACAGAACAAAATAAAACACTGGTTTAAGTATTTGCGAAACACCTTTTCACACTTACACATTTTGTCCCTAAATTGCACTTTGACCATTTAGGGAAAAAAGAAAACCAGAGAACAAAAACTGTAGCAAAATACAGGCTCCATAGGCAATATCACATTCATAGTAATGACAGAGTTTATTTATTTTTAATTTGGATTCTTTTCTCCCCAAATCTACCAGTCTGTGTAGTAACGCCACTTCTCTCAATGAAAAATATGCCCCTTTGCAAGTTCCTAGAGTTTCCTACTGTTGAAAGATGTTTCAGTGACCAAACATTTCACCCCTTTTAGTTACCTTAATGGCAGAGAGGTCAATTTTTTCTTCTTTGGGTTTGGCTGGGGCGGGTGCAGGTGCAGGTGCCGGGGCAGGGGCTGGGGCGGCAGCAGGTTTCTTCACGTCCTTCTTTGGTGCCATTTTGTTTAAAAGGATAGGTTAAAAAAAAAGGAGCACCTCCAAAAGAACCTGTCAAAATGATTCTTGGAAGAGGAGTGGTGCTTCAGTTGATCCACAGCCCAGTGTCTTGAAGGTGGACCCAGAGTGTTAAATGGTATAAGGGCATGCATATATATTTCACTTAGTGCCTAATAGAATCTAGACACATGCGGCTGGATTGGACGGTTCGCTAGTCAAGGGGGATGGCATTCAGGCTCAGACTATAAATGGAATCTAAAGGGTCAGGGCTTCATCAATTTTTTTTAAACTCCTCTTGCTTTTTTTTTTTTTTTCCCACCTCCATATATAAAGGAGAAAGAAGTATGACAAAGCCAGCTTCAGATCCTTTGGTGACAGTAAAGTAGATTGACTGATACTTTTTCTTGGTAGAATTACAGTTCTGCTGAAGTTGTAAATCTTTTTTTTTTTTCATGCCCAAGAAACTTTACCGAAGGATTTGATTTCAACTTGGAACTTTGGCAGGGAGTATCACTTTCACCCAGCTCCTTTGCTCATGCTCCGCCCCCCTTGCCATAATTTGCAAGAAACTGTTGGTCAGCAAAGAGGTGGTGGTGTTTAAAAATAAAAAGCAGACGTATAAGGAGAGCCCATCAAATATTAAAAGCTTTCCCTTCTAGGGAGCACAAACTTTGTCTCCCTCACTCTATCTCTCTCCTTCTCTTTTTGTAATTGTAATGAACTGCATATTAAAGAAAAATAATTCAAAACTACTTCCTATAATTTAATTTTCTTTCTATAATGAAAAAAATTAAACAGGATGTAAGTTTTACCTTCTTGCAAAACAGCTTTTCTAATAATAAAATAACAGTCAATCAAAGTAGACACATCCATTTTACTCCTTAAATGGCGTAAAGCCTAGTTATTTATCACCTGATTTTTTTTATCTGTATTAGGGAGATAAGGTATATTTTTAATCTAAGTGGCCAGACAAATAAAGAGAGAGAGAAGGACTTTAATTACTAATACTGTGTGAATTTTGGTGGGTAACTTGAAAGTTTTTCCTTTTCTGTCTTTGGGTTCCTCAGTTGATGAAGCTAGATTCTCATATTAAGAAGCATAAGATTAAACAATGTACCATTTTCACTTCAGTTCTTTTAACTTGTGAGATATTTAATTAAGGAGTAGTTATTAGTTAGTAAACAACAACAACAAAATAAACCAAAATAAACAAACAAAAAAACCCACTAGCTAGTTTGGGGTTTTACAAAAGCATATATCAGATATATAAGATATATAAGAGCATATACATATATATACATACATGTATAAGTATGTATGTGTAAGTACACATATTTGTATTCTAATTGTTGCATATTGTTATTTAAAGATATAGATTTATTAGCCATTTTCTTTTGGTCTGATATAAAAGCATTCCCCAATTTGGGGAAGGTCACTATTCCTCTCCATATATTATAGCTAAGAGTGATTTAAAGTCTCATTAGCAATAATTCACTTAAATCACATCTGACCCATAGTTATCAGTCTCCTTATATCCTGAAGTGGCATGATCTACTTGACTATATTACCCACATAGGTTCAGGAGAAGTATTTTATTAGTTCTTTCCTTTGCTACCCCACACCAAAGATTCAATCATTAGCCACATTAGCTGCTGGTACTCATTTTTTATATACAAGACAGTCAGGAGAACCTGAACATATTTTACCTAAGAACATGGAATATCTCAAATTTAAATAATTAGAATAGAATTTAAAAAAGAATGCTATGTTTTATAATAGAAACACTGTATTTTAAATAACAGAAATGTAGCCACCAATTTGTTTTGCTTTGGACTATCAAGGGAAGAATAGGGTTTTTCTGAAATTACTGAGTGATGGATAAACTCTTACTTTAATTCACAGCCTGTTTTATTTTATTTTTTAAGGTTTATTTATTTTGAGAGAGAGAGAGAGCGAGTGAGCAGGGGAGGGGCAGAGAGAGAGAGGAAGAGAATCCCAAGCATGCTCCGTGCTGTCAGCATGGAGCCCAACTAGAGGGTCAATGTCACAAATTGAACTGTGAGGTCAGGAACTGAACTGAAATCTAGAGTTGGAAGCTTAACCGACTGAACCATCCAGGAGCCTCCACAGCCTATTTTAATACTTCCCTATGTGCAAAATCCTTTAAAGTCTAAAAAAATAAATAAATAAATAAAGGAAATCCCTGAAAATCTATGACAGGCTTACATGTAAAAGAACTTTTTATGTTCTGAGTCAAAAAAAAATTGAAATAAGAATACTTTACTTCATATTAAGGAGGAAATGACTTGATTTCACACTATATCTAAATCTCTTTATGTTACCAATTATATATCTCAGATTTATTTATTGACCAGAGGAAAGTATGTTGGTATAGAATTTTCTACTTAAAAACTGGAGCTCACAAACGTACACGTGCCATTCATATCATATCAAGGGTACATGCTATCAATATGATATTACTATTGATATTAACCTTGACCATGTTGCTGAGGTAATGTTTGACAGCTTCGTCCCAAAACCATAACCTAGTATAGTCATGAGAAGAACATCAATCAAATCCAAATTGAGGAACATTCCACAAAATTCCTGATAAGCACTTTTAATAATTGTCAAGATTATCGAAAACAAGGAAAGACTAAGAAAACTTCATAGACTAAAGGAGCCTGAGGCAACATGATGGGTCAATGTAATATGGTGTCCTAGATGTAATCCTGAAATAAAAGAGGAACGTTAAGTAGAAAATGAGGAAATATGAATAAATCATGGACTTTAGCTAATAATAGCACATCAATATTGGTTTGTTAATTGTGGCAAATGTACCATACTGAAATAAGATGTTAATAATAGAGAAACTGCGTGTGGAGTGCATGGGAACTTCCCTCAACTTTTCCATAAATCTAGATCTATCCTAAAATAAATTAATTTAGAAATTCTAAAACATGTAAAAATTCATCCTGAAACTTCAAATAAAAGAGATGTGAGGTCTCATTCCTACTTAGTCAATGTTCTTTGTGTTTTAGTCAGGTATAGTATAGAAGGACAGTCTAAACATGTTCATAATTTATAACACTGAGGTCTTTTTAAAAATGGTTAGTCCTATTGGGCACAATGTGTATGTCACTTGGTTAGCCATTATTTGTTATACACAGAACTTACATGTAGAGAAAGTAGAATTTTTTAAAAATATTTTTTAGGTTTATTTATTTATTTTGAGAGACATAGAGACAGTGTGAGTGGGGGAGGGGCAGAGAGAGAGGGAGAGAGAGAATCTCAAGTAGGCTCAGCACTGTCAGTGCAGAGCCTGACGGGGGGCTTGAACTCATGAAACCATGAGATCATGACCTGAGCTGAAACTGAGAGTCGGACGCTTAACCAACTGAGCCACCCAGGTGCCCCCTGCCTTTTTTTTTTTTTTTTAATATTCTTTAGGTTTTGAGAAAGTAGAATTTAGAGACCTTCTACAACTATGATCCTGAGTAATTTAATATGATAATCAGAATCAAAACAAAATTGCTGTCTTGACCCCTCCTTTTTATAGGACTATGTGACAAGACTTACTTATAAGGGGAAAGAAGGGGAACAGCTGAGGAATCATGTTCTCAGTGACAGCTGATATGCTCTGTGCCCAGATCTTCCAAGTGTTCCTCATGCTTAACTGTACCATTGCTGTATAAGTTTTCTTAGATGTTTACCAAAATGCAGGAGAATGGCAGAGAGGGGACAAATTTATTACTAAAGACGGCTCATCATATTCTACCTTCTAATCTCTTTGTGTTTTTGTTTTTGTTTGTGTGTGTGTGTGTGTTTTGTGTGTGTGTATGTTTTTTGTTTGTTTGTTTTGTTTTTACCACACGGTCAAGATTCATCACACATTAATCTGTTTCTTGTATGGTAGTGTAGGTTTTTAGGTTCTTTTTGGCTAAGATAAAATATTTGTTTTTTGTTAACTACACTGCAATTAAAATAAAAAATAAAATAAAATAAAATAAAATAAAATAAAATAAAATAAAATAAATACTGTTTTCTATTTGGAAATTCTAGGCCTGGGAAATGAGAGCAACCAGCATTTCTCTGTTTTACTGGTCCTTCTCAGAGCCTAACATGCTGAATGACTGATTAAACAACCACAGGGACTGATTCATTCTACACATATTTACCATGTATTAAATTCTATGTCCTTTTATAATAGGCATTAGGATTACTGGGTGAGCAAGACAGATTGGCTTCCTGATCTCTTGGAGTTCTGTTGGAGACTTGGGGTGTGAAAGATCAATGACATGAAATGATTGCAAATTGTCACAAGTACAGACATACTCATTTTTACTGTGCTTCGCTCTACTGTGCTTCACAGATACTGTTTTGTGTTTTTTCTTTCCTTTTTTTTTTTTTTTTTTTTTTTTTTTTTTTTTACAAATTGAAGGTTTATGGCAACCCGATGTTGAGCAATTTTACTGGTGCCATTTTTTTCCAGCAGTATTTGCTCACTTTGTATCTCTGTGTCATGTTTTCATAATTCTTGTAATATTTTTAACTTTTTCATTATTATCATATTTATTGTGGTGATCTGTGCTCAGTGATTATGCTTGCTGAAAGCTTAGAGGATGGTTAACATTTTTTTTAGCAATAAAGTATTTTGTAATTAAGGTATATACATTGTTTTTTGAGACATAAGGCTATCACACACTTAATTGACTACAGTATAATGTAAACATTACTTTTATGTGTACTAGAAAACAAAAAGTTCATTTGACTAACTTTATAGTGATGTTTGCTTTAATTTGGTGGTCTGGAACCAAACCAGCAACATCTCTGAGCCATGCCTGTGATACAAAGAAAGCAAACCCAGTGCTGTGAAAATAATGACTTCGGGTGGAGCAGGCACTCACTTTATATAGGCATTTTGGAGGAGCTCCCATTTCAACTTAAACAGAGACCCTTTTTTGGTACTTGGTTTATACTTTCGGATTTCCTGAGAACTTAGAGCAGAAGTAATGATACTACATAATTTAAACTGTATATAATTTAACTGTTTACAAAATGAGTTCAAAATGTAAAATGTATAGACCCTTCAGCTCAACTATTCCAATTCTTCATAATTAGTAATGATTCTCCACCTTGATTGCATATTAAAATTACTTGGGGAGATTTTATTAAACACCCATGCCTGAGCTCCACTCCCAGATTCTGATTTAACTGGCCTAGTGGAGGGAGGGGCTAGGGAGCATGGGCAGCAGTATTTCTACAAGCTCTCCGGAAGATTCTAATGTGAAGCCAGATTTGAGAAACACTAACTATAAATACTCACACCTATGAACCAGGAGTCTGAACAAGGATGGTATTACAGCATTGTTTCTAATAGGAAGAAGATCACAACACAAATGCCTGTCAATAAAAATTGGTTAAATTGACATGGTATGTGTGGGTTTTTTTTTCCTATACAATTCTATGGAATAATGAGGTAGGCCAATATATTCTGATATGGAAAGATCTGTAAGACATGAAAATAGCAATTTACAGAATATGAAGTATAGTTTGATACCATATGTGTAAATATACTGACAAAAATCTATATAATTCTTTATGCATATATCAATGCATGTCTGTGTCGGCTATTGTTCAGATAGGTGAGAAAGGAGTTATGGGAACTTCGGAAAGTTCCAAGCTTAGTGTAGATTCAGGGACAGTAGGGAAATATTAGGAAGACTACCTCCCATTATGCCTCAGAACAATGAAGCATGATATCAATCTTAGGATATGAATTTGAAAATGATGTCACTATGTTTCCTAAAATGTTCATGGCTAAGTGTGTTGCAGTGGAAAGGTGATAGCTGAAGATGACTTGGGATCTGGAAGGAGAAGGAACAGGGACTCAATTTTTGCAGTCTCACTCATTGTTATGCTCTCCCTTTAATGGCACTCTATGCTTTCTCAGTTGTGCCCAATTTATGGATGTCTGGGAGACGTACTCTACACAGACACGTGCGCGCGCGCGCGCGTGCGCGCGTGCGCGCGCACACACACACACACACACACCCCCTACAAGGACACACAAACTCACTGACACACACACGCTACAAGCACACACAAACTCATTGTAATGTACACGTGCACACACACACACACACACATCCACGCTAAGAGCTTCTTATTACTTGCCAAAGGAGATGAATTTTGAATGCCTATAATTGTGATGTGAAAAATAGTAATGCATGTAGATTATGGCTTTTCCTCTTAGCATTTGTCCTCTGATGAAAGAGAAAGTCTTCTGAGTAGTCCCTGTGAGGAATGCAATTAAACAAAGAACCACACTACTCAGGGATTACTAAGATGGAAGGTAAGAGCTTTGGGGAACTCGCTGTGGAGGACACAGGTGCTGGCGGAGAACCAAGATGGCAGGACAGGGCAGACGTCTCTAGAGGTAATAGAGAAAGGGGGAACTTAGGAATAGTGAAGTACTAGAAAGCAAGAGATGACAGGAAATTGTAGTAAGAGTAGTCATGGACTAAGTTCTTGGACTTCCTTGATGTTTTAGAGAGAGAGGTGAATAAAATGTAAACCCCTGTTTGGGCTGGATTTCTTTAATTGTGACAACACTCAGGGCTGTGGCTGACCCATATCAGATACTCAGAGTTTATGATGAATAGATAATTTTGGACAATAACATGTAATTGTTTAAAGAAAATGAGTTTTATCTGAAACCACAAGGAAAAGCAAGATGATTTAAATAAAAAAAAATGTGTGTCTCAATTAAGCAAGTGAATAAATGGCAACAACTTTTAACAGGACTTTTGGGTTCCTCTTTTAGTATGGGGAAGGTGAGTGGACCTGGAATTCGTATTTCTCAGGTATACGATGAATCATTGTTAAACTCAGTCAAACCTTTCCATAAGCCACGGACAGAGAGTATAGATTTACCCTATGCTCCTCTTCTAGTGATAATGCAGTGTACAGAGCCTGCTGTGGGTATTGCTGTATTTAGAACAAGATGCTTATTTTATTTTATTTTATTTTTTAATGTTTATTTATTTTGAGAAAGAAAGAGAGTGCACATGCATTGGGGAAGAGCAGAGAAAAAGAGGGAGAGAGAAAATCCCAAGCAGGCTCCACAGTCAGTGAACATGATGACCTGACCCCAAATCAAGAGTAAGGCGCTTAAACGACTGAACCACCCACATGCCCCTAGAGAAAGATGTTTTTATTAAGGAGGGGCTACTTACTTTAGATGTGGGATGGGTGAAAAAATGATTCTCATGATTCTTGAAAAAAATATATTAATGCAAATGTGTAGTAGAGTTCCCAAGTATCTACTCAGTGAATGCCAAGCATTTAGCGTATACTACACCTACCTTGTGTAGAGCACTGCATCCAGATGATTGGTTTTAGGGAACTTTATTCAACAAACATTTGTTATCTAGCATGTCCTATGCATTCTTCTGGGCATTGTAGATACAGTTGTGAGCAAAAACTTGAGCTTACAGTCTGGTGAGGGAAACACTGGTAAATCATTACCCAAAGAAATATCAACTTATAACCGAGATGAGTGTTTGAGAGAAAATATAAACAGGGCTGTGAAAACACTGAGTTGGAAAAACTTGTGGGCATCATGAAGTCCTCCCCGTGGGCATGATGAAGTCCTCTCCAAGGAGACGATATTTGGGTTAACAAGAGGAAGAGAGGGTTTCATAGGTGAGGGGGAAGGCATGAGGGTTCTAGACAAAGAGAAGAGCAGTGCACAAGCCATTCTGGTAGGGGCTGCCATATGCAATAAAACCAATATTTATATAAAATAAATATTAAGGCAAATTAGAAACTACAGTACTTCAGTGAGAGTAAAATTTTAAAGTAGATTTAAAGTGGCTGCATCAATTGTCTTCCAAATCAAAAAGACATTTAAAATTTAAAAACTTGACTTGTTGGGTGAGTCCATGTCTGCAAACTAACTCAGGAATCCCATCTGTCCAGCAGACTTCTAGCAAACTCAAAAAAAATCTTGAGAACACAAAGTGTGTAATGGACTTTACGGTCTTTCTCCTTGTGAGGAAAGGAAAAGACAGGTAGTAGTCCCATTTCACAGTGAAGACTTTGAAAAAGAAGAGCATTGACCGCCTTAGAATCAGAAATTCAATGTGCGTTTCTCTTCTTCTACCAATCATGTTGCTCAAGTATCTGAATTTGTTGTGTGTGTTCCTCACAGATATAATTTCTCAAAAGCATAGACACTGTTTTGTGCTTCCCCCAATATTGGGACCATTACAGGTGTTTAGTAAAGTCTTGTTGAATTACAATGGAATTTTTTGTCGTAAATCCCTTATATATTCCTGAGGAGAAGAGGTTGTTGGTTAAGTATCTAGTAAACAATAATTGTGAAAATTTGAAGTTTTTCATATAAAATGTTTTTTCCCTTGTGATAATCACTTTTCAGTGTAATGTTTGGTGTAAAACTTTGTGTCAGTTTCCTTTGATATATTACTTTAGGTAAAATAAGAATTAACTTGGATATGGGAAGAATTTGTGTGTGTGTGTGTGTGTGTGTGTGTGTATGCGTAGATGGCAAGATGTTAATAATAGTTATCTCTGACTGGTAAAATTATACATAAATTTTCTTTTGCTTCTTCATATTTTTATATTTCCTATTTTTCTCCTATGATTGCAGTTTATTTATATATAATAAATAAGCAAATAATAAAATAATTTTAAAACCCAACAGTAAGGACTAAATACAAGCATAATATGCAGAGTTCATGTAAAAGCCTACTTTTTAAACTTATGCTTAAGGCTCAGGATTTTTCCCCCTCACACTTATATAGGTCAGTTCATGTCTGTGTGATAACTATGTGAAAACTTGCCAATGACAGGCACTTGAAATAAGAGGGTTTCATATAATTCCATGCCAGAACAGCTACTTCTCTAGATTTTGGCCCTTAGATGACATATTCACTGTGCCCAAAAATTTGCTTACTAAAGCTTTTCTATAACCTGTAATTTATTTTCTTGTGAGAGCTTTGTCCATAAATTACAATCCACATTTGGTGGATGAGATCTATATAACAGCCACATCTTCTTATTGACTTTTTCCACTTAACAAATTGGATAAGAAGTAGAATCCATGGTTCTGAATCTCTCAAGTCCTCAAAAATAGCATTTATTAAACCATACACTTTTCCAATCACAATTTGCTCCATCAAGTATCAGAAAGTCTGCATGATTTATTCAAATAATGATTATGTAGCTCATAAAGCCCAATCTCAAAGCTAAAGCAAGTGGTGAATGGTTGAATTATTCCTCTGTAAGACTATTGACTTGAGAAATTTGGTGAACTTCTGACTATGTGACCATTGACAATTTATTTAGCTTCAGAGAGACTTAAATACAAAATAAGAGAAATAAATGGAGTAATATCTAGCTGGTTTTACTACAAAGTTCTATGGTTTTTGCTTTTTGAATGTCATTGTTATTAATGACCATCTCTTGAGCGTTAATGTGTATTATCTCCATCAATCATTACAACAACTCTTAGGTAGATATATAATTTCCACTTTACGGATAAAAAAAAAACAACTCAGGAAGGTAAAGTAATATGCTAGTTACACACAGTAAAAGTGTCAAAAAACAGAAACACAACCTGGTTTTGATTCAATCTAAAGCTTAATCTCTTAACTATTGCTTCCTATTGGCCAAGGGTAAGATAGTTACATGGCAAAAACTAGGTGTATTGTGTCTCAGCCCTTCTGTTATGGTAGAATTAAATCTTAGCTTGTAAAAAAGGATTCATTTGAAGGTTGTGTTTCAGAAGAAGAGGGGCTTTAAGATAGAAAAGGAGGCTAGCAATGCTGATGGCAGAGAGACCTTGGGAGTTCTGGCAACCACAAAGTGGAAGTGCGCATGCAACAGTGATAGGATCACACTCTTGGATTCGTTATCCAGAGAAAAACTTACATATATGATCACCAATGACCTGTGGGATTTGCAAGAAGGACTCCTAATGATAGCCAACAAGGCTGGATTTGATCTGGTTCCCAACTGCCTCCCTAGTGTCCCCACACTGTTCCCTTCCCTTTGAATATCATGCTGTGGTCACAGTGACTTTCCCTACACAGGGTCTGTCATTGCTGTATCCTTTGTCTGGAACCCCTTTTCACATACATTTTCCTTGGCACCTCCTAAGATCATTTAGATTTCAGCCAAGTGAAATCTCTTCAGAAAGACCTTCCACAATCATACAATCCTAAGTAGCTCCTATTCCAGTCATTCTTTAGGCCAACATATGGTTTTATTTTCTTCATAGCCTTTATAAGTTTTATAATTTTACTTTGTTTTCTAATATATTTTGGAAGTGAGATCCATGAGATGAGGGATTCATCTGTCTAGTTCTGTACTGAAGCTCAAGCTCTTACTCACAGTAAGCTTAAAACAATTATCTAGTTACCGAATGGATGAATAAACAAATTGAAGACTGTCATGAATTTTGATGTTACCAGTTATAATTAAATGACCCAAGACAGTTTGGAACTCCAAAAGTTGAGTTTGGAGTATGGCAATGTGTGAGTAGAGAATTGATGGCTAGAGCCCATTCTGGAAAGATGAGGACTTTTATGTTATTTAGTCAAAGGAAGGAAAAACAGTGGCTCAAGGGAAATTTTCATTACGTAAAGTGTCATAGTAAGAGAATACTCATCAGCTATTCTTAATATGAGACTAATGGGGATGAGTGAAAAGATTTCCAGTTGTAAAGAAGTAACTTACCAACTGGAGATTATGAGATACTCAAACATGTCCTGAAATGTTGGAAACTGTTTCCTCTTAAGAATAGATAGGTGGTTAAGTGCAAGCTTGCTAAAAGACTAGAAGTGGGTAATAAAGATAATTTTTTAAATATTTATACTCCTTTCATCACTAAGTTTTTAACTGTATTATTTCTTTAACACTCCATAAATCCCATCCTTGTGTAAGTAGGAGATGGGTATTATTTTTCTCCTTCTGCTCTTAGAGTTACCTTGTTAGAGGTCATGCCACATCCAGGGTAAGCCATGGCCAGTGCTTGGGAATCTTGTCTTCCAAGGGAGAAGGTGAGCCATGTGGAAGTGGAGACAGCATGATTCTTTACATGGTTAGCATGCTACTTCCCTTGGAGTGGTGGGGGGTGTAGGGTTTCTCAAGGAAGGACATTTATAGTGATTAAAATTGCTCAGAGCTTGCTTCATTGTGTAATTCTGATACTGTAGTATGTGATTCTGGCAAGAGGGGAGTATGAAAGGGACAGAAAATCCCAGACAGTGGCACAGAAGGACATACGGTATTGATGTTACCTCATGAGAAGGGGCTGTGGCAGCAAGAGAACACTCACTGATTGGTCAGACTCTCATTTAGGAATGCTTCTTGGTTGCCTCCTGAGAAGGAGGGCTGAGAGTCCAAATGCCCAAGGGCAAAGACTGTCCATTGGTCCACTATCATTCTGTGATAGACAGTAGAGCTCCAAGAACAAACTGGCAGAAGCAGCTCTGGGAGTTGATATTTTTCTGGGAAAGAAGGCACAAAGTTTCTTCTAGGACAAAAGCATCAAGAACAATTTCTAACTGGGGGCACCTGGGTGGCTCAGTCAGTTGAGCATCTGACTTCGGCTCAGGTCATGATCTCACAGTTTGTGGGTTCCAGCCCCACATCTGGCTCTGTGCTGACAGCTCAGAGCCTGGAGCCTGTTTCGGATTCTGTGTCCCCCTCTCTCTCTGCCCCTCCCCCCGCTCATGCTCTGTCTCTCTCTGTCTCTCAAAAATAAATAAATGTTAAAATTTTTTTAAAAGAACAATTTCTAAATGTGTGCACACATTAAAAGCTAGGCATAGCTTAGCTCCACTCCTAGGCGTACGTCCTCCAAAAATGTCTGCATATATGCATCAAGATGTACATAAACGTCTTTAGTAACATTCACAATAGCACAAAACTGGAAACAATTCAAATGTCCATCAATAGTAGAAAGGATAAGTAAAGTATGGTATATGATCATATATTGCCCAGCAATAAGAATGGACAAAGTACAAGTATGTATAGAAGATGGATGAATCTCATGTAGTATTGAGTTACTGAACCCAGATCAAAAACCAATATGTACTGTCTGATGCCATTCATCTAAAGTTCAAAGCCAAGTGAAACTGGCTGATGGCATTACCCCTGAGAGGAGGGTGGGCTAGGGATGGAGAGTGAAGTGGCAAGCGGTTACACGAATATGTTCACTTGGTGATAACATCATCAGGCTGTACTCTGAAGATTTTTGCACTCTTCTGAACGTAGCTCATACTTTAATTAAAAACTTAATTATGAAAAAGATGTAATACTACCTTCCAAAGCAAAGTGAATGACATTAAATGGAATCAAAGGGTCAGGGGGCTTTGTTTTTAAGCTTGTGTTGGTAGCTTCAGATGGCATGAGTGTCACTGTCTCCATATTGAGGACAGGCAGCAACTGCAGGGACAGGAATAGCCCGTGGCTGACGGTGCATTTGCTTCTGGTCCTGGTCAAGGTTTTCTAATTCAGGCGCAGGAGAGTATCCATGTCTCCAGGAGACCACACTGTGGCATGTTAGGCATTCTCTAGGGACCGGCAGCCTTAGTTCGTGCATTTGGAGGAGCTCTGGAGGAGGGGACAGGACAATGGTCTCGCCTGTTCTGCTGTAAACCAGCACCAGGATTTTTAAAATGCGAGACACCTGCACCCCTGTAATTATAAATCTCCACGTGAGATTTCTAGCTTTTGAATTGCCCGATACATTCTTCTCTATCAAGTAATTGTGGGCTTTTCTGACACGGAGAGAGTTGGGACCATTACAGCTCGGAAGGAGGTAAATGGAGTGGCAGCGGCCCTTTTCTCAGCATGGAATGAACTATTTGTAGTCAAGACCAACTACACGTATTGATTCTCATCAAGCGGGATTCTTTACAGAGTGAAAACATTGTCTGCCCTGGAGGTGAGCCCCACAGGACTGTTCCTGCCATTCTCTTTCAAATGCACAGATTAAACTCCTCATAAAATGAGTCTTCTGACACATCCACACTGTATATATTAAAATCCCCTTGGTGCCTTTTTGACAGTTAGGATTCAAGTAGCTTCGATGGTACAGCCTGTGTACCAGCTGGCAAGGTAATTTTTTTTCCTTCCCTGGAAACTGTAAAGGAAGAAGTCGATTGCTGTTTGTTGAAATGGGCTGTATATCTCACAAGTTCCATCTCAATAATCTTCTGGAGGCAAGAATGAATTTGGGATTGTAAAGGGCATTACAACGTGGCTAAGTAAATAGCATAAGGTCCCTCAACACCTGGCCAGCTAGCAATGTTACAATGTGATTTGGAGACTTTACATTCCAGTGTCTTTCTTCAGCAAACACAGCCTGAAAGGTCTTACACAGAGACAGAATTTTAAGTCCAAACACTGAGCACACTTGGTCTTCAAACTCCAAAGCAGTCATATAATCCTCTGAGAAGTGCCAGAAACTTCCCAGCTAAACTTTATTGTCTCCATTATTTTTTTTTAAGAGAGAGTGCATGTGAGAGGGTGAAAAGGGCAGAGAGAGAGAGGGAGAGAGAGAGTCCTAGACAAGCTCCATGCTCAATGCAGAGCCCGATGTGGGGCTCGATCTCACACCCTGGGATCATGACCTGAGCCAAAATCAAGTCAGATGCTCAACCAACTGAGTCACCCAGGCACCCCTCCGATGATTGTTAAATCCAATATGCCTTAGGTTTTCCCTAAAATTTAGCTTTTTGAGTTGTATTCATATTCTTGTATATTTCCCCAGCTTTAAGACTAGACTCTGCCATTATGTGTCTCTAAAGAAAACCTATAGTGCTGTGCATTGATATTACAAGTCTAGAAATCCAAGATATCTTGGCAAAAAGAGGAAGACATGTGGTTGGGGCTTGGAAGAGTGAAGAACCAGCAGGTTGAGTGCTCAAGTTTGTTGTTTGGTTTGATCCCATTTCTTCTACCAAATTGTAAATGTTTCTTTAAGTGTGAAGGAGAAGGACTATCTAAAGCAGGCCTCGTATGTGAGTGAGATTATTTTTATAGTCTTCTCACAATGATGTATTTCTCCTAGAATGTTGAAGACACATGGATAAACTCATACTTCAGGTCCTGCTACTTTTCTCCTCACACATTGGATTCTTGTCATTCTTCCTTTCTTCAGTTCATTCATTTTTATTCATGTACTTCAACACCTTTGGATACTTGGATACGCTATCTTCTCTCTCTGGATTGCCCTTCCCACCTTTCTTTCAATGATCGTTTTCTTCCTATTTGCCAAATCTTAGCCTAGATACCTCCTTGGAGAGGACTTACCTATCACACTAACCTGAAGTAGATTCTACTTCCCCTCTTACATATTGTGATACTTCATTCACTGAACTCATGGCATTTATAAGAATTTGAATTATTTGTTTACTTGATTGTTGTGCATCTTGCTTATTCCAATGCAAATCCCATGAGGCAGCATTCATGACTCTCTTGTTTAGTGTTGTAGTTATCTAACTTAGCACAGTATTTGACATATAGTATGCTCAATACATATTTGTTGAATAAGTGAATGAATAAACTCATTTTTGGTGATATATTTTTCTTTTTACTATAGGTTTTTTTTTTCTGAGAATGGTGTCTTAGATGTCTCCCCAACCTCTCCCCAGGAGAGGACTGTTTTAATTTTTTTATGTTTATTTTTTTAAATATTTGAGACAGAGAGAGAGTACATGAGCAGGAGAGGGACAGAGAGAGACAGAGACAGAATCTGAACAGGTTCCAGGCTCCGAGTTATCAGCACAGAGCCTGACGTGGGGCTAGAACTCACAAACCACAAGATCATGACCTGAGCCGAAGTCAGACACTTAATCTACTGAGCCACCCAGGTGCCCCAACTGATTTAATTCTTTAAATAAAAAAAGTAAAAATAAACATTCATTACAGTTTTGGAGAAAGGAAGTAAGAGAGCTGCTTTTCATTCCTCTTTCCAACCCTATATTTGTTATCTATTGCTGCATAACAAATTACCTCAAAACAGCCTAAAACAACAATTAACATTTATTATTTCACACAATTTCTATGGGTCAGGAACTCAGGATCAGCTTAAATGTGTGGTTCTGGCTCAGAGATTCTCATTGGGTTGTCAATATGTCAGCCAGAGCTGCAGTCACCTGTAGACTTGCTTGGAACTGGAGGGTCCATTTCCAGCGTGGTCCACTCACCTGGCTAGCTTATAGGGGCTGGATATTGAGAGGAGGGCTCAATTTCTTGCCAGATTGGTCTCTGTTTATGACCATTTGAAGGTCTTCACAAAATGGCAGGTGACTTCCTCTACAGCAAGTGATCCAAGAGAGCAATCTTAAGCCACAATGATTTTTATGACCTTGCCTTGAGAGTCACGCATTTTTATTCTCAATGTACTATTTTTATTCATGTCAGCCTTTTTGATGTGGAAGGGGACTTCCTAAAGGTGTGGATACCAGGAGACAAAAATCCTTGGAGGCCAGTTAAAAGCTGGCTTTCACAAGCCTCTCTTTAGTTTCTAGGTTTTTTCATTCTGCTTCTTTTCCTCAGTCAGCCAGTAGCCACATCAACCCCATAATAAAGGGATAGCTCAGGACACAGGAGACACCATAGTAGATAGCTGCATGCAGGGAGACAATATTGTTTGTGCTTATCAATATCAATTTCTGTGTGCACAGAGATCTCTTAGGCCTATCACTGTGCCTGCATAAACAACAATATATAGAGCGTTCTCCACAAATAAAAAATTGAGTGAGAATGAAAAAGCAAACAAAGGGATTGATTTCTTCCCTCATGAACCTGAGGGCAAGTTTTGTGCTGTGACTTCCATATACAATTACCAGTCTTCAGAAATACATATCAGTTTTAATAAAAAATAATTAAGCATGCTACTAACTTCTAACTTTCATCGTCTGAGTAGATGCCTAAAAGACTCAAAACCCACTCAACACAAACCAGACAATTCTTTCACTTTCACTCATGGGTAGTTTTATCCCTTTCTTTTTCTCTGATTTAAAAAAAAAGAGTACTTGCATTTGGTGAAGCTTATTCCAGTCATTAAATTTAATGTCCAACACACAGAATGGGTATTTCTAATCCTGTACCTACTTACCTTAGTCATAATTCATCACCAAAAACTGTTTTATATATGTTAACCCTATGGACACAACTACTTTAAGTTTATATCCTACTTATTTGTAAAATGCTTTGGGGTTTTTAAAAATATCCACACTCCATTAATACTTACCCAAGTTATCTTTCCATAAAAGGTACAAAGACTGTAAGACCCAACTTCAGCAGTGGTGCATCAGGTGACATTTTATATCATGAGAATGTCATTCATTCTGACTCTCCTTTAAGTGATTTGGTAGCTAGGCTTTGCTAAAGAGAATTTTAAAAGGACTGCCAGAAAATTAAAATTAGGAACTCTCATCCTGTGCTTGTGGGAGTATACGTCTATGGCATAACTACTTTGTAGATCAATTTAACAGTATCCAGTGAGGTTGAAGTTGTGTATATCCGATGGCCCAGTAATCCCAGTCCTGGGTACATATATTAGGAATACTCATCCACACAGCATGAAAATGTGCCCCGAGCATTGTTGTAGTGAAAAATTTAGAAAGCATAAAAGGTAAAAACACAAATGAGTGGCAACATAAACCATGAAATATATGAGATACTGATATAATGCATTCAATGCAATACTCTCCAGAAGCAAAAATGAATAAAACAGTACATATATCAACATAGACGAGTCTCTCAAACATTACACTTAAAGATAAAAAACAAATTGTAGAAGCTATACATGCATATGATTCCATTTGTATAGCTTAAAACATGCAAAACAATACTATGTATTGTTGATGGTCTAAACAGAATAAAAGTACAACATTGATGAAAGTGACAAACCCTGAATTTAAGATAGAAATTTTCTTTGTAAGAAGAAGAGAAGGCAAATGGGGTCTGGGGAAGGTAGATAAAAGGGTATAATTATACTTGTAATGTGTTATTTCTTGTGCTACATGATGAATGTATGAGATTTATTTATTTATTTATTTATTTATTTATTTATTTATAAGAGAGAGAGAGAGAGAGGGAACACACTAGTGGGGGAGGGCAGAGAGAGAGAAAGAGAGAGACAGAGAGAGAGAGAGAGAGAGAGAGACAGAGAGAGAGAGAGAGAGAGAGAGACTGAATCTTAAGCAGGCTCCACACTCAAGTGCAGAGCCTGATGCAGGGCTTGATCCCATGACTCTGAGATCATAACCTAAGCCAAAATCAAGATTCGGATGCTCAACCGACTGAGCCACTCAGGTGCCACTGTTTTAGTATTTTTTTCTTTGTGAAATATTTTATAATTAAAAATCCAAATGAAGTGCTAAAATCTTCTGAGAACTATTAAGTGTGGTTATTTAATGGTAAAAATTGGGAAAGAATTCTAACATTAATCAACTTGTGTGCAAACATTTTCTGTGATATTTTTTACTGGAATTTCTGTATTTTTTATATAGACCTCTGCTGCTTCCAACATTGACTTCACTTTTTATCCAGGTGATTATTTTGTATAAAATCAAATGTACCCCTCTTTCACTTCCATTGGTGACATAAGGTCCTTTTTGGCTTGATGTATTATTTGGCTGTAATGTTTGATTTATATATAAAAATCTGGCTTTTAAAAAATAAAGATCCTAAGAAATAAATCTAGGTTCATAAAAGTGACAACTACATGCTTTAGGATTTCTAAACTGCTTCCCCCACATATTCTAAATAAGCTTTAAAATAGAGCATTCAACAATTATTTGCTCTTCTGCGCTTTCTGTTTGCCTTTTCAGTCTTTCATAAGAGTTCAGGAAAAGGAAGAAAGGAAGACAGGAAGGAAAGGACACGGAGAGTGGCTAGCTTTTTTCTGTACATGATGTAGTTGCTGCACTTTTCTCCTCAGGCAAGTGCTTAGGGGTTTACAGATTAAATTTATCTCATATAGTGCTTGGGAATTTTTCTCATATAGTCTCTGGAGAAATACACATCTTGAAGCTTGGCACTGGCTATCCTGGAATGGCTGTACCAGTTATATGTTCCAATAATTATATCTAAATATCTGTGATCTTTCAAAAATGTCACCCCAATATTCAGAGAGTGAAATTTCCAGCAACCTGTCAGAAACATAGCAAACAACAAACAAAAACCTAGGGAAAAAGGAAAAATAAATCCCAGATGCAAAGACATAGTTGTCCAAGTTTCATTAAAGCCTTGGTTCTCACCCCATCCAGATTTCTCAAAAAGAAAAAGGAAAGGACACAAATAATAAAATCACAAATGAAAGAGGGAGATCACAACCGACACCACAGAAATACAAACAATAATAAGAGAATATTATGAGCAATTATATGCCAACCAATTGGGCAATCTGGAAGAAATGGGCAAATTCCTAGAAACATATAAACTACCCAAACCAAAACAAGAAGAAATAGAAAATTTGAACAGACCCACAACCAGTAAAGAAATTGAATCAGTAATCAAAAATCTCCCAAGAAAAAAAAAAATCCAGGGCTGGATGGATTCCCAGGAGAATTATTTTAAAGAGGAGTTAACACCTATTCTTTGAAGCTGTTCCAAAAAATAGAAATGGAAGGAAAACTTCCAAATCCATTCTATGATGTCAGTATTACCTCGATTCCAAAACCAGACAAAGACCCCACTAAAAGGGAGAATTACAGACCAATCTCCCTAATGAACATGGATGCAAAAATTCTCAACAAAATACTAGCAAACCAAATCCAACTATACAGTAAAATAATTATTCACCACAATCAAGTGGGATTTATTCCTGTGCTACAGAGCTGGTTCAACATCCCCAACCCAATCAACATGATACATCACATTAGTAAAAGAAAGGATAAGAACCACATGATCTTCTCAAAAGATGCAGAAAAAGCATTTGACAAAATACAGCATTCTTTCTTGATAAAAACCCTCAAGAAAGTAGGGACAGAAGGAACATACCTCAAGGTCATAAAGGCCATATATGAAAGATCCACCACTAATATCATCCTCAAAAGGGGAAAACTGAGAGCTTTCCTCCTAAGGTCAGGAACACTACAAAGATGTACACTCTCACCCCTGTTGTTCAACATAGTGTTGGAAGCTCAGCAATCAGACAAAAAAAAATAAATAAAAGGCATCCAAATCAGCAAGGAAGAAGTCAACTTTCACTCTTCACAGAAGATATGATATGCTACATGGAAAACCCAAAAGACTCCCCCCAAAAACTGCTAAAACTGATACATGAATTCAGCAAAATCTCAGGATATAAAATCAACATACAGAAATTGATTGCATTTCTATACACCAATAATGAAGCAGCAGAAATAAATCAAGGAATCAATTCCATTTACAATTGCACCAAAAACCGTAAAATACCTAGGAATATACCTAACACAAAAGGTAAAAGATCTGTAGGCTGAAAATTATAGAAAGCTTATGAAATAAATTGAAGACACAAAGAAATGGAAAACCATTCCATGCTCATGGATTGGAAGAACAAATATTGTTAAAATGTTGATATTACCCAAAGCTATCTACGCATTCAATGAAATACTTATCAAAATAACATGAGTATTCTTCACAGAGCTAGAAAAAGCAATTATAACCAGAAAAGATCCTGAATAGCCAAAGCAATCTTGAAAAACAAAACCAAAGCTGGAGGCATCACAATTCCAGACTTCAAGCTGTATTACAAAGTCATAATCATCAAGACAGTATGGTACTGGCACAAAAACAGACACAGAGATCAATGGAATAGAATGGAGAACCCAGAAATGGACCCACAAATGTACGGCCAACTAATCTTCAACAAAGCAGGAAAGAATATCCAGTGGAAAAAAGATAGTCTCTTTAGCAAATGATGTTGGGAAAACTGGACAGTGGCATGCAAAAGAATTAACCTGGACCACTTTCTTACACCATACACAAAAATAAACTTAAAATGAATGAAAGACTAAAATGTAAGATAGGAAATCATTAAAATCCTAGAGGAGAAACCAGGCAACAATTTCTTTGACCTCAGCCACAGCAGCTTCTTATTAGACCTGCCTCCCGAGGCAAGAGAAACAGAAGCAAAAATGAACTATTGGGACCTCATCAAGATAAAAAGCTTCTGCACAGTGAGGGAAACAATCAATAAAACTAAAAGGCAATTGGCAGAATGGGAGAAGATATTTGCAAATGACATATCAGATAAAGGGTTAGTATCCAAAATCTATACAGGATTTATAAAACTCAACACACAAAAAAACAAATAATCCAGTGAAGAAATGCACAAAGATATGAGCAGACACTTTTCCAAAGAAGACATCCAAATGGCTAACAGACATGAAAAGATGTTCAACATCACTCATCATCAGGGAAATATGAATCAAAACTACAATGAGATACCACCTCACACCTGTCAGAATGGCTAACATTAACAACTCAGGAAACAACAGATGTTGGCAAGGATGTGGAGAAAGGAGAACTCTTTTGCACTGCTAGTGGGAATGCAAACTGGTGCAGCCACTCTAAAAAACAGTATGGAGGTGCCTCAAAAAGTTAAAAATAGAGCTACCCTACTACCCAGCAATTGCACTACTAGGTATTTATCCAAAGGATATAAAAATGCTGAATAGAAGGGGCACAAACACCCCAAGGTTTATTGAAGCACTATTGACAATAGCCAGCATATGGTAAGAGCCCAAATGTCCATAGAGTGACTAATGTATAAAAAAAATGTTTTATATACCTACACACACACACACACACACACACACTGGAATATTACTCAGCGATCAAAAAGAATGAAATCTTGCCATTTGCAAGATTTGTGGATGGAACTAGAATATATTATGCTAAGTGAAATAAGTCAGAGAAAGATAAATATCATATAATTTCACTCATATGTGGAATTTAAGAAACCAACTGATGAACATAAGGGAAGGGAAAGAAAATTAAGATAAAAACAGAGAGACAAACCATAGGAGACTGTTAAATACATAGAACAAACTTAGGGTTGCTGGAGGGGTGTTGGGTGGGGGGGATGGGTTAAATGGGTGATGGGCATTCAGTAGGAAACTTGTTACGATGAGCAGTGGGTGTTATATGTAAGGGATGAATCACTAAACTCTACTCTTGAAACCATTATTACACTATATGTTAACTAACTTGCATTTAAAAAAGTGTTGATTCTTAATCTTGGCTACACATTGGAATCACTTGGGGAGCTGTGAAAAAACCCACTGATGCCTGGTGTCCTTCCTGGAGATTCTAATTTATAAAGTGTGGATGCAGTCTGGGCATCAGAATTTTAAAGAAACTTTCAGGTGATTCTAACGTGCAGTAAAGTTTATGAGCCACTGCATTAAATTGTTTAATTTTTTTTTCTGTATGAGAGAACTTGAAAGTGTGATTCAAAATTTACTGAATCCTAATTCATATATAGTCCTAACCACTGTTGAATCAGATTATGCAGATTAAAGGTAACTAGTTAAAGGCTAATTCTGTGTAAAGCCAGGCCCAATGCAGACTGTAATGAGAGCCGGCAGCCAGAATGCAAGGGAGGAGGAGGAATGCTCATTCTTTCCTCTTGTGTGAGTAGAAGCAGAAGCCTATTAACAGTACTTCTGGATGTTAAGCATCTGAGAAATGATGTCATGAGTACTGAGCAGTGCTTTGGACATAGTGAGCATCTAATACAGATTCATGAAAAAAAATGGATGAATAAATGAATAAAAGGAGGAAATGTTGAGAGGAATACTCAGTGAAAGACGCATGCTTGGGTGAACTAAAATCACCCTGCAATTCTCTAACACTTCTGAAATAAAGAGGTTGTGAGTTTCATCTCTCTCTTCTATTTATTCCCCTGGCATTTTCTGTAGAAAGGAACTATATCTTTGCAATGTTGATTCTCCCTGATTCTAAACAGGAATGGAGATTGCTGTTCATCTCCGTTCTGGTTTGAGTTCACTCATCACTTACTTCCCTCCCAGGAAGCTAGAAAAGGAAAGTTCTTTCTTCACAGCTGTCCCAAGATCAAGAGGTTCCCAAAATAAAATTAAACACCGAACATTCAAGGACATTTCAAGATGAGATATGCTTCCTTTTTTACTTTCTCAGCACTACCTTAAGTATTGAAAAGAACATTTGATGAATGATAGTTTTGGGGCGATTTTTAATTTCCTCACCAGCTCAGGAAGCATGTTCCGTCTCCCACTTTGCCATGCTTGCCTCGCTGCCCTCTGCCCTGTACCGCTGTAAACTTGTTCACAGAGGATGTGCCTGCGCTTTGAGACAGCCCTCAGCTCCCTCACATCAATTCGGTTAACGGGCCTTCGTCTCAGGATATTTACACCACTTCAGGTTGAATTAAGTCCTCCTTAACCTTCCCGGAGGAGGCAGGGAAATATTGAAGTGCCTGCTTCCCTTATCCCTTCGCTAAATCAATACTGCACTTGACTGGCTTCCACTTGACTCCTTATGTGCAGTATTAAAGAATTTCTTTCCAGCAAACACTGAAGAGGATCGGACCAAAAAATGAAGTGCCTAAGTATGTCAGACTAATGAGGACAGAGAAAAAAAAAAGCGGGAAAAAGTTTTGTCTATTTTTGCCTTTTATGAGTCCTGGTGTCATGATACAAGGTTGCCATTTCTGTTCAGTCTCCAATACAGAAGGGAAGAAAGGCATAGGGAAGTGTCTGGTTTTTCACTTTATTTTTTTAAGTGTATTTATTTATTTTGATAGAGAGAGAGACAGAGGGAGAGAGAGAGAACAAGAGGAGGAGGGGCAGAGAGAAAGAGACAGAATCCCAAGCAGGCTCCATGTTGCCACCACAGAGCCTGACGTGGGGTTCAAACTCACAGTGAGATCATGTCCTGACCCCAGATCAAGAGTCAGTTGCTTAACCGACTGAGCCACCCACGTGCCCCTGGCTTTTTACTTTAAAAATAGAATAACCGGGTTTCCTGGGTGGTTCAGTCAGTTAAGTGTCTGACTTCAGCTCAGGTCATGCATGATCTCAGGGTTCATGGGTTCGAGCCCCACGTGGGTCTCTGTGCTGACAACTCAGAGCCTGGCACCTGCTTCAGATTCTGTGTGTCCCTCTCTCCCTGCCTCTCCCCTGCTCGTGCTAGGTCTCTCTCTCTCTCTCTCTCAAAAATAAACATTAAAAAAAAGAATTGGTGCCACTTATTTATTTTAGGAAAAGTCTTATTTTTTATTGTAAGTAAAATAAAAATTTTAACATGAAAACAAAAATAGGCAAAAGACTCAATGATGTAACTCTTGGGTTAAATTTTTTTTAATGATTTTCTTTGTTGTTGTTTAATAAACTAACATCTGCTCATTGTAAAACATTTAAATACTGTAGAATTTCATAATTTATAAAAGGCAAAATTTCCATAATTCTAATCCCAACAATAATAGTTAAACATATCTTTTTCAAGTTTTTTTCTATATCTATCCTACCATATATAAAAATAATGGCATTTTAAAAATAAAAACTAGATTGTATTTTATGTATTGCTCTGCAACTTTCTTTGTTTTAGTTCACAATATATCTATACTAGAGTGTGTTGTATTGCTCATTCTGGGTCACTTAATCCAAAAAAATGTGTGTCAAATTTTCATATCTCAGGTGGATTCAAAACCTTACTCTCAGGCAATTGCCTGAGAAAGGATTTTGCTACTTGATTGTTTACTCTCATTCATAGAAATAGTAGCCAAGTTCCATTTGGAAAGGCAACACAAGCATTTACTGAACACATACCATATACTATGTGTAGGGTGACATAAAAATGAAGAAATTGTTTCAGCCCAGGATCTAGTGCAGGTGACAGACAAGAGTAATTACAGTCTAAAGCCATTCAGTTTAGGTTCCACAACAGTGGTCTAAGTGAACTTGCTTGGTAGAATAGAGGAGGAGAGACTAATTCTGACCCAGGAGAATGAGCAACACATGGAGAAGAAAGTGCATTTTGCATTTTAATGACCTCAGAGGTTGGGTTGGATTTTGAAAAGTGGGTAAGGAGAAATCTTTTGCACACAGCTCAATTACAGAACAAAGCATGTTGTGTTGTGATTGTTTACTTATGTGGTTTGTAAATGTCTTCCACAAAACAAAACAAAAAACCCCAAACAAACAAACAAACAAACGAAACAGTGCTTTTGGAACAAGAGATCATTTCTTATTCAGCTTTATAGACCCAAAACCTGGTAAAGGGACTGTCACAGTAAGCATTTAATAACCATTCAGTCGGTTTTTAAAAGTTATTTATTGAGTAACTGCTGTGAGCTAAGTAGGTTCTCACACATGATATTTCAATTACGCTTGTAAGACAAGTATTATATTCTTCCTTTAAGAAATGATGAAATGGAGCTCAGAGAAGTTCTGCATTTGGCTTGGAGTCACACAGCTAGAGAGCTGCCATTCAAACTGAGGGTCTGTTAGCCAAGTCCTGTTTTTCTTCTCTTTCTTTTTCTTGCTATTCCACATTACTTCCTAACAGAAATTGCCATGCTTAGAGTGAATTTCTGGGCTTTGAGTGTACCTTTATGTTAAGATGCATTTATAGTAGAAGATTATTTCTTGTTTATCTGAAATTCGACCTTAAGTACGAGTCCTGCATTTTCATCTGCTAAATCTTGCAACCCTACTTATGTACAGTTAGCCTTCTCCAGTTAGTCCAGCTGATTCTCTTCTTTTCCTTTCTCTTGCTTTTTCTTTAACACCTCCAGATGCAGCCTCTAACTGGTTAGTTGTGCCAATAAGTGCTAGGATTCAACACACAGGGTTGTTTTGCAGATCTCTGGGAAGGGGATGGAGATCCTTTCTTTCTTGTATGCTTTTAACGGTATCAGCACCCAATAGCTTTGGGAAAAGAGATTGCGATTCTGCTTTTTGACTTTGAAGACATAAGCGCATGTAATATAAATTCCCTCTCAGGAAATTTTGATTAATATAAGACCCATCCTGGACTTTGAGTCAACCTTGTGCTTAAAACAGCTACTGTAGGGCACACCTAAGAGAGATACCAGGTGTTTGCTTTCTGGTACTCATGATGGAAGTTTTTATTCTTTTTTTTAACCTATAAAAATTATAAACTATTTAATACATATAAAAATATAGGGACTCATAATAAAATACACTTCTATATTGTACATAGTGAATATACTTCTTCATTTTGCTTTATAGATTTAGCATTGTTTTCAAGATTTATTCCTGTTAATACATGTTACTCTAACCTGTTCATTTTTCATAACTGTATAATTTGAAGGTCCAAATTACCATAATTTATTTATTCATTCTTCTATTGATTTTGAAATGATTATTCCTGTATATATGTCCTTACCTACCTGTAAGAGTTTATTTTAGAGCTATAGAATGGACTTGCTAATCCATAGGGTACAGGAGTCTTCAACTTCGCTAGATATTGTTGGATTGATCTCCAAAGATGGACCTCAATTATACATTCCTGTCATGGATGAGATTTCATAATGCTACAATTTCTCACTCCAAACTGAAAAAATCAGGCTTTGGAATCATATGTTAGTCTAAATAGGTATAAATTAACTTCTAATTTTAATCAGCATTTTGATTGATTATTAATGAAGTTGAGTATTGCTAGTAATATGCTTAGTAGCCATTCAGATTTACATTTTGTGAAATGCCTGTATGTAGCCTTTGTCTATTTTCTGACTTTTTTTTGCCTTTTTCTAATTTTTGTAGCAGTTCTTTCTATATTCTGAATATAAATGATTTTTTATATGGCTTGTAAATATCTTCTTTAAATCTGTGGTATATCTTTTCATTCATGTGTTGTTGTATATGAGTTTTTAATTTTAAAGTCAAATTTAATAATCTTTTATAGTTTGTACTTTTTCTTTAAGAATTTTTTTTTGAAGTTTATTTATTTTGAGAGAGAGAGAGAGAGAGAGAGAGCAGGAGCAGGGGAGGGACATATATATATATGATATATGATATATGATATATATATATCATATATATACATCAGATATATTATATATATATATATATATATATATATATATATCTCAAGATAAGAGAGAGAGAGAGAGAGAGAGAGAGAGAGAGAGGGAGAGAGATAGAGAGAGAGAGAATCCAAAGCAGGCCCCTCCCTGTCAGCCTGGAGCCCAGTGTGGGGCTCCAGCTTGTGAACCATGAGATCATGACCTGAGCTGAACAGGATGACACTTAACTGACTGAGCCACCTATGTGCCCCTTAAGACATTATTATTATTATTATTATTATTATTATTATTTTAATGCTTATCCATCTATTTTTGAAAGAGAGAGAGAGCACAAGCAGGGGAGGGGCATAGAGAGAGGGAGACACAGAATCCGAAGCAGACTCCAGGCTCTGAGCTGTTAGTGCAGAGCCTGATGCCGGGCTCAAACTCATAAACTGAGAGATCATGACCTGAGCCAAAGCTGGCCCCTTAACTGACTGAGGTACCCAGATGCCACAAGAAATTATTTTTAAGAAAACTTCCCAAATCCAAGTTCTTTAAGATATTTTGTCTTTTCTTCTATATTTCTGTATTTTTGAGTGTAATATAATATAGGGATAATTTTTTACATATTAATAATATGTCTTAACACTAGATATTGAACAGCGAATTTTTCCCCTACTGATTTGTCATAACACTTCCAAGAAACATGTGTCCATATATCTGAGAATCTGTTTCTTGAATTTCTGTTCTGCTCCTTTATTCATTTTCTCTCTACCTCCACTAAAATCTCAAGGGCCAATCACTACAGTTGTATAATAGCCATGCTGTAAGGAAGGATACTTTTCCCAGCAATGCCGTTTTGGAGAAATATCATATTCAAGTGTGTTGATGGTTATTATTCAATTAAAATACATTTAATCCTAAATGTATGATTCATAGAACAGACCCACGCACCTCCTTATTCCCTCTAGTTCCCTCATTTTTATATTGTAAAGAGAAAATTAGACTCTTGGCTATAAGATCTCTTCCTCTAAATTCAAGCTTTGCAAAGAGTACATAGCATGCTTGAAGGTCATTGCTGATGAACATCTTGGAATCAGGCTATTAATATTCACGGAACATGCCTATGCTAAGTGACATGATTGTAAAATATTCTAGAAGCCAACCTTGTAGTACTTTCTGGTAGCATTAAGTGTTTCCAATAAAATCCCATTAAAGATGGAAAATTAGTGTCACTAGTAACAACTTTGTATGTTTCATCTCACTATAACTTTATCAAAAAATGAATCTAATGTACATAAACCTTTCTGTCTTTAAGAATTGATCACACTTTCTTCATTTATTTTTTTCCCATTTTGCTAGTTACCTAGAAGTTTTACACCTATTGTTGAATAAATTTAAGGATAGTTACAAATATATTTCACTATGAACCTTAACAATTAAGCAGTTTCTACTGGCTTCCCCTGAGAAAGCTGAACACTTTACATACATACTTACCTTCTCCCTCTCATTTCCTAGAATTTATTGATCTAATCTGGAATTTTGGATTCAGATCATTATTTTTTTCATTATACATCTTCTTCAAAAACCATTTCTTAACATTGACAATAGTTGTTTGCATAATTCTTCAACTTATTTTAAATTTTAGGTCTTCTTCTTCCTCAAGTTCTTTATTCTAATTTGGATGGATCACATCATTGAATAAAAATTTAAAAACAAGATTTCCAGCAATGTCACCTAACCATACAACCTATACATGTGGGTTGTAAGAAGTTCATGGGTCCCCTTTCAATGTAGACTCCTGTGTTGATATGGAGAGACTCAGGCAAGATGGAACTTCTTTCCACAGTATTGTTCCATCCCCTTCTCATTTCCATCTCATCTTCTGATTGAGAGAATTTTCCTGGGAATTCAGAGACAAGAGAGAATCCATTCTATCTTCTACTTGGCTTCTCCTCAGCCTGTGATAAACAGTGACTGACATTGCTTCCCTCATACTTTTGTGGTTTTTTTAGCTGCTGTATTTCCTGTAGAATTTATTCAAAATGTCATGGTTTTGGTGTGATTCAGTTTCCCACAGAGGTAGTAAGGGTCATTCGTATACTCAGAAAATGCCCGTGTTTCCAGGTTATGGGCAAAGCTGTCATCAATTGAATTGTGGTGTTAGACTTGACCTAGCCGTAGTGCTTAATAAATATTTGTTGAATAAATAATGCATGAATTCCAATTAAAGTAGGGGCAGAGAGCTATACTGTCCTGGGGTTTCCTACTCTGAGAAAATGCCGGCTCATGAGAAATGCCTCAATTCATCTTTTCCAATTCCCTTGTTGATAGGTTTCTGTGGAAAAATTTTTAGTGTTTCCTTAATCAATTTTACAATGATTCTGTATCCAAAAGTTGCAGTATTTTTCATTGAAATGGATTTTATTTAGTAAAATGTTGCTAATCAATGAAGGTAACCTGTAATAAGAATTGATATGCATCTCTAATCACTTAAATATTTTTAAAATACCCAGAAAATGCTTTTAATTACTAAATTTAATAACAAATGTTTGTAAAGTTCTCTTTGAAAGCATTAATATTTAACGTGCAGCATGGAGTCTCTGGACATGCACAGTCTCTTTCCAGTTGGAGATTTTGAGGCAGTGCAAAGCTCTCTTTCAAATATAGTGCCATTGCGCTTAATTGAAGGCTATTGGAGAATACAATGGGGCTTAAAGTGGTATTTGTGTAATTAGTTCTAAATGCATCTTGTTGATTGTGTGTGAGATTCAAAAGAAAAAAGGAACAAGGCTTCAGCCATGGTATTAAAATGAACGACAGCAGAATATTTCTGAATTCTCTTTCTGAGCCTATTCTCTGTTCTCAGAGATTATGTGAACAATGTTCTTTTCCCCTGAGCAGCACAGAGTAAAATGAATGGAGGGAACAGTCCAAGAAAATGATGCTGGGGAATGCTTATAGCAATGACATCTGGAATCAGGAGGACTTTCTTACTCAAAATCTAGATGGCTCAAAAATAATACAATAAAATAAAAAACAATTAATGCACGATTAGGGGAATATCTTCTGGAAGCTGGTGTTACCCACTTAATCATTGTTTTAACAAATACAATGGTGATATAATGGTAGAATTTGTAACTTTTTTGTACGTGGCCCTGGCAAGTTTGAGTATGAGTTTTATCAGCAGTTATACCATGTTATACTTTTCTCTCTTCTTTGTCATAACTCTTGCTCAGATTTTAAATTACAAGAATGATTAATCATTGACAGGAATGAGTGTCCAGCATGTGTGTGGTGCGACACTAGGGCTAGAGGTGCAAACTTGGATTTGACAACCCTACATGGCCAACCCTCACTAGAATTCTGAAGAGCTCTCCAGACATATGTACAACTTCTTACTCTCTAGACATGTGACTCTGAACCGCCCCCCCCCCCACCCTGGCCTTTTACTTTCCTTTCCTTTTTCAGATCAATGTGAATTTTGATGCCTTGTTTTCGTCTTTTACCTTAAGGTGTAGATTGAATGCAGTTGAAAAGGACCTGTTCCTATTTCCCTTTTGCCAAGGTCTTTGTGAAGCTCTGGGGCTTTTTTTTTTTTAATTGCTAGAGAAGGAGGTAAGGAAAAGTACAGAAAAAAAAAAAAAAACAACCCAGAGAGGCATCCTTAATTCCCCAAAGAGAACTGGCCTAACCCTCAATTTCCTTTCATCTGGTTCTATTCAGATTCTGTCTGACATCCAAAAGGGAGTGGACACCTCTGTGTCCCATTTACCACACAAACCAACAGCAAGGGAGAGAGGGGAGAGTCATTGAAAGAACACCATGTAAAGGAGAATTCTGAGAAGAACAGAGTTCTAGAAAGTGTTTGTCTTGACCTCACACAAAGGGTTCATGCATATGTTTCTTAAGACTCCATTTTGCCCAAGACTTATATCTCTGAGCTTCTGCTCCTGGGGAGAAAAGTGGAGGAGGGGAGAGTGGGAGGTCAGTGTTGATCCTTTAGGGTCACTTTTATTGCTATTTCAATGGTCCATGCTGAGTATTTGAATATGTAATGTAGAACACATGTCAAGTGTATTGTCCATAATTTAATTCTAAATACTCAAGTATTTTAAAACATAAGAGGTATGAAATGTATGCATATGGTTTAATGTAGTATATATCCAAGGAGCAGGAGCACATTAGTGGTTCTATAGTGTTTGAAAAACCCTCTTCTGGAGCCTGCACTCCAGAAACAATAAGTACTTCAAATGTTGCTCTCTGAACCTACATTAGAGAGTTCATTACCTAGCATGAAGGAAGTTAGAAGTACTTTTTCAATGGTGAATTGAGTGGTGTTAAAGATATATGGATTGGCCAGAAATACAGAACACGCACCTCTACAAAACGTTTTATAAATATGGAGGTATCAAAAATATCCTTTGAAAGGTATTCTATTCTAGGGCCCCTTTGTTTCTGATCCCCACAACTTAACCAGGAATTCAGTTGACTTCTCTGACCTGAAGGTTGATGATCCTGCTGTTAGAACACTGTCATATCTGCCTTGGGACACTATTTTGTGCAAGGTGCTGATTCCAGTGCCGGATGGACAATGAGCTGGATTTCACAGAGCTTCCCAGGACCGGCTGTATGCCTAGATAGATGATTTTGTGACAGAATTCTGTCTTGAGATTCATTTTTCTAGATAATATGCCAATGTGGCAGCCAGATTACAAGGAGATATGGGTCTCACCTCTTTTATTGTTAGAGGCTACTAATATCTACCAGACAGATCCAACCACTGTGAAGCTCAAATTGGCTTAAGTCACTTTGCAATATCAGGAAGAATACTGATAAAAATAAGGCTCAACAAACACTGGCACTTCTTGGTGGGATGACCATTATTTTCCAAACTGAGACACTTTTAGTAATGAAAAGAGCATGATTAGTAATTAGGCCAATAACAGTAGGCATAAATCAGGACACTCCCAGGATGTGTGGTCATCCAATGTCTTTGAGACCCTATGTACCTGCCACCGTGCTAAGTCCTAAGGATAAAAAGTGAATGTGTTTGCCTTTATAGTAGACAGAGGGTGGTGAGAAACCTGGGTGAAACTGACCAGCAGAGTATAATTCCTATATTCACTGTGTTCACTCTAAAATTCCAGTTTTCTCTACTAAGTATTTTTGTATCTAAATAGAAGGTCTGAGAAACACCACTTTTCTGGACCCTGCCCTATTTTAATCCTGATGAAGTCTTTATTAATCTTTGAAATCGTTTCTCCAATTCATTTAAAAATATTAACTTTGTTAATAAATGGCAATAAGGCTTAGAATCTAGAGTTCCTAAAACAAATCCATTTCAGTAATTAAAAAGTAAGAAGATATATTTCTAATAAAAAGGTTATTTTTCTAATTTTTTTATTGAGATGTGACTTATAAAAAGTACAAAATGAATTTTTACTACCACTTAACACAAGATATAGATCACTCTCAACAGCTCAGAAGGTCACCTTATGCCTTCTTGGGAAGCCATTTTGATGATTTCCAGGTATAGTGGATACTCAAATAGGCGTATTAATTTGTTGTCAAATTTCATATTTGGTCTCAAACCCTTTGCATTCAAAGGCTCAAGAAACTGTTATAACAGCAGGGATTGGCAATTTCTTCCTAAGTCTCCAAGGAAAGTAGGAAAGGAGTGGAGGGGTAAAGGAGCAAACGGCAAGTTCTATGTTCATCCCAGATAAACTTATCTAGGATAAACATAGAACAAGCACTGTCCAGCTCTTCTTCCTCCTTGATCATTCCAGAAATGATAAATAGCTAGTTGCATCTTTTTTGTTTAATGTTTTATTTATTTTTTGAGAGAGTGTGAGTGGGGGTGGGGCAGAGGCGGGGGAAGAGGATCTGAAGCTGGCTCTGCACGGATGGGATGATGTGGGGCTCGAACTTAAGAAACATGAGATAATGACCTGAGCCAAAGTTGGACGCTCAACCTACTGAGCCACCCAGGCGCCCCATCAGCTAGTTGCATCTTTAACATTTGAATATTGAGTATTCACTAGGAGCCTGGGAGCCAGGTGTGCTAGACGCTTTTTGTACTTTATGTACGTTGCCCTGTGGAACCCTCAAAACCACTCTGTAAAGTGAAGAGCAGTATCATTGTCTTCATTTTATACTTAGGGAATCTAACGTCCCAGAAATGTTAAGCAATTTGCCTCATATCACACAACTTCTAAGTGTAGGAACCAGGATTCAGGTCCTTTCTGCCATTACACCAGTTTTCTGCCAACAATGTAAATGCCATTCCAGTGCAAACTTCTCATCTATAAAATAAAAGATGGACTTGCCATTGGTGAAATAACTTGATTGGCGTGGATAGTCTCCAGTCAACAGCACTCGTGTGCAGTTTACCACTAGTTAGGCAGATAGGGAAAGGGGAGGATAAAGCTAATAGCAATCAGCATTGCCTTCTTTTACTCCTTATTCATTTGCCTATACATTCTTTATATTTTTGTGGGCAATATGTGAACTTGCAAAGAGGAATTCCAAAAGATGTCTACACAGGGAAGTAAAAGAGAGAGCTGAGCCAATTATCTGGACATCTAAATAAATATTATGTGAATAATAAATATTCATGTGAACCATATGAAATTGCAGTTTTATGGGTCAGAAAACAGTAGCATATCAGTGAGGTTATGATTCAACTATTACTGCAGTGGAAGAGAATCTGTGATTTGAATATGAGCTCTTTTCGAAGATGAAGTCAGGTATTATTCTTTAACTCTACACCTGATGCTGTCTCTAAAAGCCAAGTCTATTTGCTCACTCTATTTATTTATTTATTTATTTATTTATTTATTTATTTTTTATTTAAAAAAATTTTTTTAATGTTTATTTATTTTTGAGAGAGACAGAGACAGAATACCAGTGGGTTAGGGGCAGAGAGAGAGGGAGACACAGAATCTGAAGCAGGCTCCAGGCTCCGAGCTGTCAGCACAGAGCGTGACACGGGGCTCGAACTCATGAGCTGTGAGATCATGACCTGAGCCAAAGTCGGACGCTCAACTGACTGAGCCACCCAGGCGCCCCTATTTGCTCACTCTTTAATCTTGATCTTAAAAACACTCTATTTCACCCAGGAAGTGTGGGAAATTGAAGGAAAAATCCCTCTCTCAGGAAGACTTCATTAATTTATTTTTGAGGAGAGATGATTGTAAGCATGTCAAGACAAGGAGGCCGCCTCTGTGATGTTACAGAACAGCTGCACAACTGGTTTGCTGCATACTGGCTTGCAGGACAGATACAGCATGTGGTGCTTCTACTTGAGGAAGCTTCTCTCAGGGTTAAGGCAGTGTGGGCTTCACCAGTGAGAAAGTGCTAGGCCTTAAAATGGGAGCAAAGGGACTTGGGGACTAAAATAAAACTAAACCAAATGGTGGAAACATGCTCAAGTCCTTAATTTATCTGATTAGAGCCAACAGGCACCACAGCGTAGAACATTTGCTCCCATCCCAAATACCATTAAGGAACAGAGAACTATTTCTAGGCTTGGCTCCAGATTGGTGAAGGCATGAACTAACCGTGGATTTGGTTTCAGCTTGGAGTCACTGTCGAACGGTGACAGACTGCAGTCACTGCAAAAGTCTGTAGGCATCAAGTGTCCCCAGTACTGCCTGAAGAGGCTTCCCCGCCCCTCAGAAACATTCCTCTGACCCCATCCCAGTCCAACCCCACCTCTTCCCCTATATTTCTCTGCTTTGTTCTTTTAATACAGGAACATGGTTGCTTAGACTTAAGAGTTTTGAGTAGAGTTTGTTATGCGTAGTAGGCTACCTTAATACAGTAGTTAATCATTGCCTGTTAAAATTGCACTATGAAGAAGGTACAAAGGGGGGTAAACTATCTTTTGCTGTTCTGGGAAAATAGCTATCAGCAAGAAAAAAAAAATAGAAGGGTTTGTTTTAAGGCAGTGTATGGAAATTCTGACAACCGTCTCCTGACCTTCCCCAAATCAGTAGGCCTGTGCCTGCCCCCTTCCCTCTTCCCTCCATCAATCTGTTGCTAGCTATGTGCCCTTGCATTACTTAACCTCTTTGGGACTGACTGTTCACTCATTTACAAAGGGAAATGTTTGAAGATCTCTTAGGATTTTCAAAGTGTCAACATGTAAATGCTATGAGTATGAATGTGAAAGTGGCTTTAAAAAGATTAAAATTTCTGTAGAGAAAAGTATTACATAAAAATCTTCCCCAAATTAGCCCCTTCCAACTCTGTTGTTAGGTTACTGGTCAATACCATTAACTCTGTTTCACAGAAGTAGAGATGATTTTTCTAATAATTTAATTGAAATGTTTATTGAGCCCTTGTGCTAGATACAGAAGTGTGTCCAGGTTTGTGGGAACTGAGTCTTCTATGATTTGGGAGACGCTGTTTACAAAAAGGCAACTACAAATACAACCTTAGATACAAACATTTATTTGGAATGAGAAAGGCAATCATAGCAAGATACTGAGGCTTACAGGTTTAAGTCCCTTTCTTTGAGCATTCTTTAGGCAATTTACCAGAATTGCTTATGTAGAAATGCTTCTGATTGAAACCTGGCTTCATTTCCTTACCTAGATAGAACATTCTACGGCTTCCAGCAACTCCTAGTGCTCAATGGAGCCTATGCCAGCAAACATCCCTGAAGTTTAAGCTTCATGAAGCTTCACGGTAAATCTGCTTCTAATTCCCTAAGTTCTTTAGGGAATCAAGACACATAAAATAGGGTTCCCAGCCTCAAGAAAAATTACAGTGGTTTATAGCCACTACCCCCAGAAGAACTGTCTGGTAGTGTTTATTTATCTGGAACAGTTCCACAGGCCAGCAAAAGGATTCAAATGATGACAGTTATTTACTTTATTTAAAAATTAATTTTGAAATACATTTAGACTTACAGAAAGATTACAAAAATAGTATGCAGAGTGCCCATATAGTCTTCACCTACCTTCCTTCATGTTAACACTTTACTATGTGTAATCATGGATGCCAGGACATTAACATTCTTACAATACTATTAACTAAATTACAGATTTTAAATTTTACCAGTTTCTCACCAAATTTTCACCAATTTATTGTGTTTTAGGATCCAATTCAGGATCCTACATTGCATTGGGTCATCCCGTCCCTTTAGTCTCTCCTGTTTGTGACAATCCTTCAGTCTCTTTCTTGATTCTTCTGAAGAGTACTGCTCAGGTATTTTGTAGATGTTTCTCAGTATGTTAGTTGTCTGATGTTTCCTCATGATTAGATTGAGGTTATGTATTTTTGGCAAGAATACTACAGAAGTGATGTGCTCCTGGGCCATAATCCAATACTATTATTTATTTTCTTGCTAAATTTCTTCAGCTTTGGCTCTTAGGAGCAGCTTCGATTGGCTCTTGTGTCATTTCAGCATTCCCTCAATATTTTATTGAGCATTTCCTTACTTTGTGGCACCCAAAGAGGTTTCAGGCTCATCCTATCTTTCCCCTTCCCACCCAAACCTGGATCAGTCACTTCCACAAGAAATTTAATATCTGGTCTTTTTGGTTAGTGGTTTCTTCTCTTTGTTCCTAAAATCCTGGGTCTTGAATAGATTCTTTCCTAAAACAACTCAAATACATGTATCGTCAATCACTAATAATAGGACTGTATATTCCTTTTTATTTTATTTTTTTTAAGTTTATTTATTTATTTTAGACAGAGAGAGAACAATGGGAGGGGCAGAGAGAGAGGGAGAGAGAGAATCCCAAGCAGGTTCCATACTGCCAGCACAGAGCCTGATGCCGGGCTCAAATCCATGAACCAGGAGATCATGACCTGAGCCAAACCTAAGAGTCAGAGCTCAACTGACTGAGCCTCCCAGGTGCCCCTGCATATTCCTGAAATTGTAAAAGAACACAGCATGTGAGTTCTGACCACACTATCAAAGGCCAGGTGTGCTTCAAGGACTTCCAAGCAAGCCTTTCAAGGCAGTTGCTAAATAGATCACCATTGACATTTCCCTCCCCTTATCACCTACATTAAACTCGCCCCCCACCTACAGTTATGACAAGGCTACCTCCTGTGTTCATCTTCACTGCCACTTCTTGAGTTCTGATCTTTTCTGGGTTTCCCTGGGACATTGCACAGCCTCCAAATGGCCTTCCTGCCTCTAGCCTTTTCTTTCTTCCAATCCATTTTCCATGTCAATAAATCAATAATCTTTCTATTTGCAATTCTAGCCATATCATTTACTCTGCTGAATATAGAAGAGGATCATTTTTCCCCTCCATTTTTGGTGGTTTCTCTGAACCTATCATTAGTGATTTGGCTCCCTAATGTTCTCAAATTTTAGTGTAAATCAGAATTGGCTGGAGGGCTTGTTAAAACACAGATGAGTAGGTTCCACCCTCAGATTTCAGAGTCAGTAGGTCTGGAATGGGGTCTGAGAATGTACATTTCCAACAAGTTCCCACGTGATGCTGATGATGCTGGTTCTGATAACACAAGCCAACAAAGTGAAATCCAAACTGCTTAACAAGAAACCTAAGACCCTGTCACAGTTATGTCGTTGCACTTACTTCCCACCTCTCCCCACCTTTTCCTCAACTGTGCCTTCGCTTTTCACATGTTTGTATGACCCTGAATGTACTGATCCCCCGAATGGTTTTCCCATGCCTCCTTGTCACCCACGGTTTTACACATGTTGCAGACAACTATCCTGGTTCCCCTTCATTTCTTTATTTTTCTCGAATCTCAGAAGGACTGTCTCTCTTCTGTGGTCCAATACTACTTGGTAGCACTGGCCATGAGAATTACAACTTGGTATTGGATTTAGTGGTTTACTTATTTGATTCTCTCTGTAGTTAATGAGTTTTCTAAAGGCAGGACGGTGCCAAAGTCTTATTCGGCTTTGGCTCCTCAGCACCCAACCCTTGTAGTATCTGGCTGACATCAGATGGGCACTGGATAAACGCTGTTGAATGAAACACGACCTTTTCAAGGAAGGTATTGTGGTCTTCACACTAAAGAAGGTAATAAAGAGTTTATAAGAACACTTCAAGGTTTATTACTGTTATAGGTGAAAAGGATATTTTATTTATTTATTTTTTTATATATCAAATTTATTATCAAATCAGTTTCCATACAACACCCAATGCTCATCCCAAAAAAAGGATATTTTATTTATTTTTTTAAGTTTATTTATTTTGAGAGAGAGAGGAAACAAGCAGAGAAGGGGCAGAGAGAGAGACAGAGAGAGAATCCCAAGCAGGCTGTGCACTGACAGCTCAAACTCATGAACCCTGAGATCATGACGTGCGCTGAAATCAAGACTTGGATGCCTAACCAACTAAGCCACCAAGGTACCCCAAAAGGATACTTTAAGAGAGTACACTAAGATATGGAATTAGCCAAATGACTTAGGGGCTATGAACAGTTCTTTAAACCAGGTAATTAGAATCAGTGTCCTCTCACAAGTCTGGGATGGGCCTATATGGTCTGGAAACATGGAATAAAATGGAATGGATATCTGACAATGCTGCTGTGATTGAGATAGGTGGTTCAGCCCTCATATCTGTCTAGGCTGTTAATTAGCTAACTAAGGAATTGCAAATTGCCCTTGGCATTCTGTTTTTGCCATCCACACTTGCCAGCCTAGTGACTGCCCTTAGTCTTAATGGCATCATACACATCTACCTAACTATAGAACCACAGTTCTTAACCAACCGTGATGGTTGTTAAGTAGATTTGGTGGTCTACAAACATGGGTGGAAAACAATCACACTTTAGTTTTTGCCATGTTTTAACTGAACTTAACCATTTCCCTCAATTATTTTTTTAAAATATTTATTTTTGAGAGAGCACAAGCAGGGGAGGGGCAGAGATAGGGGCACAGAGGATCTGAAGTGGGCTCCACACTGATAGCAGTGAGCCCGATGTGGGGCTTGAATTCACAAACCACAAGGTCATGACTTGCATCAAAGCCACACGCTCAACTGACTGAGCCACTGAGGCTCCACTCCCTCAGTTATTAATGTAGGTAATGAAAACAGTAGTATTTGCACTCCCCGAGACTTTGTCATTGCTGGGAATGACCCATATTTTTAAATCACATGATAGCAATTATTTCTATTCATCATACTTCAAAATAATAATAGATACAGCACTAGATTTAGTTATTAGATGTGCTAATAAAAAAGTACATATACAATATCACAATGAAAACTACTTTGGTATCTATATTTCAATGCAGTTGTTTTCCTTTGTAATCTTACATATTAAGATGTTATTTACACACTGAAAACAAAAATCCTAAGTATTTATTTTATATATTTAAAACATGTTCTAAGAAGGGATCCATAGCCTGCAATAGATTGTTAGAAAGATCCATAACACCAGAACAGTTAAGCCCCCTCATTGTAGAAGGGAAGTTTAGGATTGAATTTTGTTCACATTTACTCTGTAGCATAAATTTGGTAGGAGAAATTTTTAAAAGCAGTACCAAAAATTCAAATTCACTCTGGGTGCTCAAGTTTCCATTTAAAGAGTTTGTAAAACAATAGAATAGTTAATGAGCAGTAGCAGAACATTCTCTTCTATTGTTGTGTACAAACTGCAAGTGAAGCATTCTTTGATTTCTTGGGCTACATGCTCACAGTGCAGTAATAGTTAAATTAATTTCTAATATGTCTCATCTCATTATAGATCTATGCAATCGTCTCTTTCAATTTATATTGAGCTTCAGGGAAGATTAAATACTTAGGTATTCCAGTTTGTATAAAATTTCTAGATCCATACAAATTAAACTTCCTCTGTCTAAATGACCCTAATCATTCTAATTTAACTAGATGGAGCCTATTTCCTTTTGACAGAGCTTGTCATGTTGAATCTTATCCATGGAGATGAACAGCATGCCAAATGGGTAATAAGTATTCCAGATGTTGTCTTGCCACTTTCCAACAAAGTTATTAATACAAGTCAGTTGCTTCTTGTCTTTTTTTATCCTCTAATGTTGGTGAGAATATAAACTTCCTTTCTCCCCATTAAGATATGGTAATGTAAAAAGTACAGTAATGGGCTGCTGCAGAGGAAAGTGATTTTATAAAAGTACCTCTCCATCGTGAATGGTACCTCAGGGACTCAGGGTAGTGTGAGACGTGTCGGGACTGTGGATGGGGGAAGTATTAGGGGATATGAAGAAGACTGTTGAGCCCTGAGGTTGAGATCGTGTGTGGGGTGTGTGTGTGTGTGTGTGTGTGTGTGTGTGTGTGTAGGAGACAGAGCTTCAAAAGAGCCATTGCATTTACTGTTGGTTAGGAATAAGCCGATAAAATGGAAATAGCTGCTCAATTGACAAGGACCTGTCCTGGCTGAAGTGTGGCAGGATGCCCAAGGCCTGGCAGCCTACCTTCTATCTGCATCTCCCTGCACTATCCCTGGGGCAGCAAGAGAGACCTCCAACCTGTGACCTCTGAGGTTTTATGGTGGGATTTCATGAATCTGTCCTCAAGGCAATGGAAGGAAGATGTGCGTGCAGTGTGGAGAAGAACAATGGAGGCTGGAGGGGAGAGTCAGAGGCCAAAGGACACCGAGCTTGATTCCAGGACAATCTGTGCTAGATGAAGATATTTCTTTTAAGCTTTACCAGAAGGATCTGATGTTTCTTAGCTATAAACAAATTAGACATTCAGAGCTAGGAAAAGCCTAATGATAGTAATGATAATTATAATATTTCCATTGTGATGGTTTCATCAGTCTCTTTCAAAACACTTTGGGTTTGGTGAATTTGAAATGGATTTTCCTTCAATAACACACACACACAGTACTTTTACTTTGCCCCCTCTGTTTTTAAATGTAAAGCCATGGAAAGGCCTTTCTATTTCTAGAAGTATAAAAGTATCATTTAATATTACTCTACAGAAATAAGTCCAAATAATTGGTGAAGTGAAATAAAGTTCTGGTCTTCAGAAAACAGTCTCACCAGCATCATAATCCACATATGAATAATCTTATATATACAGCCTCGCTCTCCTCCCCTCACTAACAACTTTGACCCTAGTTAGCAATAACCTGATGTTCAGTGTAAAATACTTTGAACTTTGAAGTGGAAGAAATTTACCATTAAGGCCATGGTTGTTTTGAAGTCATATACTGTTGTGAAGTCAATACTTGCAGCATTTCCAATATGCCTGAATTGTTGTAAGGAGTTTTTGTTGCAGACGCCATTTCTTAAATGTCAACAAAGAAATGCTATTCTGGTTGAAAGTATTTTCCCTCTCATCATCTCCATTAATTTTTCAAGTTCATTAACAACTAAATTATTAAACTGAACTCTACTGACATCTGCTGGACAAAACCTGTTTTTCATTGTTACCAACTCTGTAATGCTCAGGTTTTACTAACTAGATGGTTACTATTAAAACAACCAAGCAAAGTTGTACTTAACAAATAGAAAATAGAACTAAGCTAAATATAAGATCAGCATGTAGTAAATCTAAGTAGAGGTTTCTAAGTCCATTTCTCTAGCTGGTCAAATCGTATTTCAGTTGAACATTTAACATACATTTTCTCAGTGCTCTGTGTGTGCTATACAAGTACTTACACATTGGCTCCAGAACTTGGAAGGGCCCCTTCCTGCATGAGGTGCTGACTTAATAGGTCTTGGTTGGGCCTTAGAATGTGCATTTCCAACAAGTTTCAGGTAATGCTACTTAATGTGGCTGGTCCAGAGACCGTGTTTTGAGAATGAAGTGGGAGAATGTTAATTAACCTTTTTTGGCTTAAGCAGCCAGGTAATACCATTAACTGAATTAGGAAATTCAGCTGAGGGGCAACTTGAAGGAGAGGTAGAGAAGATGATAAACTTGGCCTTTTCAAGGAAATGGAAGAAAAGATCATCAAAGCCAGACCTAAAGAGGTTCATTTAATATATTTCAGTAAAATATGAATGCAACTCCATTTTTAACAGGACACGTAAGAACTTGTAAAAGATATACATTCTCTGTAATAAGTGGTAGGAAATGTACTGGTAATGTGAGCCATCTAAATTTGGATAAGTTCCTAGTACAGAACACCCAGGAAATACCCAGGAAGCTTATGTGAACACGAATATATGACCACACATTTGTATTAGCCTTTCAGTTTAGGAGTTGAGAACTAATGGGTTCTTCCTATTTCCAGTGAAGTTTCCAGACTTCCTGGGTCAGCCCTGTTCTTTAGTTCTGAAGTTTTCCTGGATGAATGGCACCTGAGGCACTGTAGACCCATAGCCCTTGATAAAATTCTCATTTAGGAAACATGGCAAATGAGAGATGATGGTAAATAAAGGCAAACAACACCTCTAGTGTCCATTTACTACTCAGAACATGCTGAGGAAAAAAAGTGGAAACAGGAATGTGATTGACCTGCTTTTGTGTTTCAAGCACCTTCAAAAAGTTGGCTGGCTAATTATGGCTCCTCATAAATTCTAAACAAGGGGCAGAGGGGTCTGATTTTCCTCATACAAGCCTTGACGATCCTAGATGACTCAAATTAACTTATTTTATTTTATTTTATTTTATTTTAATTTTTAATTTTTTTTGACTTACATCCAAGTTAGTTAACATATAGTGCAACAATGATTTCAGGAGTAGATTCCTTAATGCCCCTTAACCATTTAGCCCATCCCCCCCTCCCACAACCCCTACAGTAACCCTCTGTTTGTTCTCCATATTTGAGTCTCTTATGTTTTGTCCTCCTCCCTGTTTTTATATTATTTTTGCTTCCCTTCCCGTATGTTCATCTGTTTTGTATCTTAAAGTCCTCATATGAGTGAAGTCATATGATATTTATCTTTCTCTGACTAATTTGGCTTAGCATAATACCGTCTAGTTCCATCCACGTAGCTGCAAATGGAAAGATTTCATTCTTTTTGATTGCCGAGTAATACTCCATTGTGTGTGTGTGTGTGTGTGTGTGTGTGTGTGTGTGTGTGTATACCACATCTTCTTTATCCATTCATCCATCGATGGACATTTGGACTCTTTCCATACTTTGGCTATTGTTGATAGTGCTGCTATAAACATGGGGGTGCATGTGCCCCTTCGAAACAGCATACCTGTATCCCTTGGATAAATACCTAGTAGTGCAATTGCTCGGTCGTGGGGTAGTTCTATTTTTAATTTTTTGAGGAAACTCCATACTGTTTTCCAGAGTGGCTGCAGCAGTTTGCATTCCCACCGGTGATGTAAAAGAGATCCTCTTTCTCTGTATCCTCGCCAACATCTGTTGTTGCCTGAGTTGTTAATATTAGCCATTAGGTGTAAGATGGTATCTCATTGTGGTTTTGATTTGTATTTCCCTGATGATGAGTAATGTTGAGCATTTTTTCATGTGTCGGTTGGCCATCTGGATGTCTTCTTTGGAGAAGTGTCTATTCATGTCTTTTGCCCATGTCTTCACTGGATTATTTGTTTCTTGGGTGTTGAGTTTGATAAGTTCTTTATAGATTTTGGATACTAACCTTTACCTGATATGTCATTTGCAAATATCTTCTCCCACTTTGTCAGTTGCCTTTTAGTTTTGCTGATTGTTTCCTTTGCTGTGCAAAAGCTTTTTATTTTGATGAGGTCCCAATAGTTCATTTTTGCTTTTGTTTCCCTTGCCTCTGGAGATGTGTTTAGTAAGAAGTTGCTGCAGGCAAGATCAAAGAGGTTTTTTCCTGCTTTCTCAAGGATTTTGATGGCTTCCTGTCTTACGTTTAGGTCTTTCTTCCATTTTGAGATTATTTTTCTGTATGGTGTAAGAAAGTGGTCCCGGTTCATTCTTCTGCATGTCGCTGTCCAGTTTTCCCAGCACCACTTGCTGAAGAGTCTTTATTCCATTGGATATTCTTTCCTGCTTTGTCAAAGATTAGTTGGCCATACGTTTGTGGGTCCATTTCTGGGTTCTCTATTCTGTTCCATTGATCGGAGTACCATACTGTCTTGATGATTACAGCTTTATAATACAGCTTGAAGTACAGGATTGTGATGCCTCATGCTTTGGTTTTCTTTGTCAAGATTGCTTTGGCTATTCAGGGTCTTTTCTGGTTCCATACAAATTTTAGGATTATTTCTTCTAGCTCTGTGAAGAATGCTGTGCCAGTACCATACTGTCTTGATGATTACAGCTTTGTAATACAGCTTCAAGTCCAGGATTGTGATGCCTCATGCTTTGGTGTTCTTTTTCAAGACTGCTTTGGCTATTCGGGGTCTTTTCTGGTTCCATACACATTTCAGGATTATTTCTTCTAGCTCTGTGAAGAATGCTGGTGTTATTTTGATAGGTATTACATTGAATATGTAGATTGCTTTGGGTAGTATTGACATTTTAATGATATTTGTTCTTCCTATCCAGGAGCGTGGAATATTTTTCCATTTTTTGTGTGTGTCTTCTTCAATTTCTTTCATAAGCTTTCTGTAGTTTTCAGTGTATGGGTTTTCATCTCTTTGTTTAGGTTTATTCCTAGGTATTTTATGGTTTTTGGTGCAACTGTAAATGGGATCAATTCCTTGATTTCTCTTTCTGTTGCTTCATTGCTGGTGTATAGGAATGCAACTGATTTCTGTGTGTTGATTTTATGTCCTGCCACTTTGCTGAATTCATGGATCAGTTCTAGCAGTTTTTTAGTGGAATCTTTTGGGTTTTCCGTATACAGTATCATGTCATCTGTGAAGAGTGAAAGTTTGACCTTCTCCTGGCTTATTTGGATGGCTTTTATTTCTTTGTGTTGTCTGATTGCTGAGGCTAAGACTTCCAATACTATGTTGAATAACAGGGGTGAGAGTGGACATCCCTGTATTGTCCCTGACCTTAGGGGGAAAGCTCTCAGTTTATTATTGTTTTTATTTCTGCTGGGTTGGTTGTGATCTCTCCTCTTTCATTCTTGATTTTATTTATTTGGGCCCTTTCCTTTTTCTTTTTGATCAAACTGGCTAGTGGTTTATCAATTTTGTTAATTCTTTCAATCAGTTTCTGGTTTCATTGATCTGTTCTACTGTTTGTTTGTTTGTTTTGGTTTCGATAGCATTGATTTTTGCTCTAATCTTGATTATTTCAAGTCTTCTGCTGGTTTTGGGTTTTATTTGCTGTTCTTTTTCCAGCTCTTTAAGCTGTAAGGTTAGGTTATGTATCTCAGACCTTTCTTCCTTCTTTAGGAAGGCCTGGATTGCTATTTACTTCCCTCTTATGACTGCCTTTGCTGCTTCCCAGAGGTTTTGGGCTGTGGTGTTATTTTCATTGGCTTCCATGTGCTTTTTAATTTCCTCTGTAACTTTTTGGTTAGCCCATTCATTCTTTAGTAGGATGTTCTTTAGTCTCCAAGTGTTTGTTATCTTTCCAAATTTTTGCTTGTGTTTGATTTTGAGTTTCATAGCATTGTGGTCTGAAAATATGCACAGTATGATCTCGATTTTTTGTACCTGTTGAGGGCTGATTTGTGTCGCAGTATGTGATCTATTCTGGAGAATGTTCCATGTGCACTGGAGAAGAATGTATATTCCACTTCTTTAGGTTGAAATGTTCTGAATATATCTGCTATATCCATCTGGTCCAGTGTGTCATTCAAAGCCATTGTTTCCTTGTTGATTTTCTGATTAGATGATTTGTCCATTGTTGTAAGTGAGGTGTTTAAGTCCCCTACTATTATGGTATTATTATCAATGAGTTTCTGTATGTTTGTGGTTAATTGATTTATACATTTGGGTGCTCCACATTTATAACAATTGTTTACAATTGTTAGGTCTTCCTGGTGGATAGACCTCTTAATTATGATATAATGCCCTTCTTCATCTCTTGTTACAGTCTTTATTTTAAAGTCTAGATTGTCTGATGTAAGTATGACTACTCCAGCTTTCTTTTGTCACCCATTAGCATGATAGGTGGTTCTCCATCCCCTTACTTTCAGTCTGAAGGTGTGTTTAGGTTTAAAGTGGGTCTCTTGTAAACAGCATATAGATGGATCTTGTTTTCTCATCCATTCTGTTACCCTGTGTCTTTTGATTGGAGCATTTAGTCCATTGATGTTTAGAGTGAGTACTGAAAGATATGAGTTTCTTGCCATTATATTTCGTGTAGAGTTGGAGTTTCTGGTGGTATTCTCTGGCCCTTTCTAGTCTTTGTTGCTTTTGGTCTTTTCGTTTTTCTTTCTTTCTTTTTTTTTTTTCTTCCATCTTTTGTCCCTTCAGAGAGTCCCCCTGAAAATTTCTTGCAGGGCTGGTTCAGTGGTCATGAACTCCTTTAATTTTTGTTTGTCTGGGAAACTTAATTTCTCCTTCCATTTTGAATGACAGCCTTGCTGGATAAAGAATTCTTGGCTGCATATTTTTCTGGTTCATCATATTGAATATATCCTGCCATTCCTTTCTAGCATGCCAAGTTTCTGTGGATAGTTCTGCTGCAAGCCTGATCTGTCTTCCCTTTTAGGTTAAGGACTGTTTTTCCCTTGCTGCTTTCATAATTCTTTCCTTGCCTGAGTATTTTGTGAATCTGACTAGGATATGCCTTGTTGATGGTCAGTTTTTGTTGAATCTTATGGGAGTCCTCTGTGCTTCCTGGATTTTGATATCTGTCTTTCCCCAGGTTAGGAAAGTTTTCCCCTATGATTTGCTTACATAATCCTTCTACCCATTTTTCTCTCTCTTCATCTTCTGGGACCCCTATGATTCTGATGTTTCTTTTTCACAAGTCACTGATTTCTCTAATTCTTAAATTGTGCTCTTTTACCTTAGTCTCTTTTTTTCTGCTTCATTATTCTACATAAGTTTGTCCTCTGTATCACTGATTTGCTGCTCTGCCTCATCCATCCTTGCCACCATAGCATCCATTCGAGATTACGGCTCAGTTATAGCATTTTTTATTTCAGCCTGACTAGTTTTTAGTTCTTTTATCTCCACAGAGAGGGATTCTAATCTATTTTCTACCCCAGGTAGTTATTCGTAACATCGTGATTCTAAATTTTGGTTCTTGACATCTTGCTTGTATCTGTGTTGATTAAGTCCCTGGCTGTCATTTCTTCATGTTCTTTCTTTTGGGGTAAATTCCTTCGTTTTATCATTTTGAAAGAGAAAAGGAATTAAAATAAAAAAATTAAAATAAAAAAAATTAAAACAACACACACATACAAATCACATAAATGATGCTAGATCCTAGGTGTGTTTTGGTCTGGTTATTGAAGGAGCTTGATAGAGGAAAAAAAAAGGAGAAAAAGAGGGAAAGAAAAGAAAAGAAAAAAAGGAAAACATTTTAAAATTTGAGAAAATGAATACAATGAAATAGAATAAATTGAAATGATGGAAGTAAAATAAAATTTTAAAAATTTACAAAAAAGTAAAAAATATAGTAGAAAAAATGAAGAAAAATATTTTTAATAAAAATTGAAAAAATAAATTTTTTCTTTCTGTATTCAAGAAAAAGAAACAAAAAAAATTGAATAGGTGGACCTGTGAACAGACTGAAATTCGATGAAATTACATCGTTTTCCCCTAGAAATAAAAGTATGAAGTATTTTATAGTCTGTGAACTAAGCAGGCAGAGAGATTTGTGGTGTCCCTGAAGAGTGAGGTTGCCCCAGGTTAGTGTAGTGGCTCCATTCTCCATTAGATGGCGCTGCTTAGCTTACTGGGATGCATTTTTGTGGCGCTTGTAGGTGTGTATGTGCACACGTGGGAGGGGTGAAAATGGCATTACCCAGCTACCCAGTCTCTAGTATCGGACCTCTGCTCTCCCATACCAGCAATCATGCACGGGTCCTTTGTCTCCAGCTTCTGTCCACTCCCCGTTTTTATCCTGTCTGTGACCAAGCCATCAGGTTGCCAGGCGGCACCTCCCTCCAGAGTTTTATCTCATATGTGGCTGTGTTTCCTGACCCCTCACTTCTGAGGGACTGTGGCTTTGACCCATTCAGATCCTCTGGGGAGGGTCTCACCGAGCAATAGCTGGGTGCTGGCCACACCCAGGAATGTTCGTGGGACTGCTGCTGCTGATGCCCAGAGACTGCAGCTGGGTGTCAGCCTGCCCCAGAAAAAGTTCATGCAATCGTGTAGCAGCAGCATTTCAGGGATTATGGAAAAACAGCACACATTTGGTGCCAGGCTTCACCGTGAGCAACCTTGTTCCAGCACCAGCATATGTGGTTGTTCTCTGGGGTCTGCTGGGACCGAGTGGCTGCAAAGCCTCTACCAAATGTCCTTCCAGCAGTGGAACTGCTTCACCCCGTGTGGCCCGAGATCCTCCCAGACCTCACTCTGCTCCTGGGGATTCACCTTTCCCACCAGAGAACCACCAGGTATTGAGCTGCAGAGTTTCAGACTCTGTGCTCCCCTTGTTTATAGAATCCTAATGGAATTTAAACCCTCTCCTTTCTCCCTTTTTAGTTCAGTCCCTGCAGCTGTTTCCACTTTTCCACTTTCTCTCCAGCTGCTTTTGGTAGGAGTGCTTTTCCTATACTCTCCCCCCATCTCCGTCCTCACTCTGAAAGCAAAAACAACTCCTTGCCCTCTGTGGCTTCTCTCTCCCCCAGTATACCTCTACGTGCTGCATACCTGCTGAGTTCTGTGGTTCAGGTTGTGCAGATTGTTGTGTTAATCCTCAAATCAGTTTTCTAGGTGTGCAGGATGGTTTAATGTTGATCTTGCTGTATTTCATGGTCTCAAGACACACACAAAAAAAGACTTCCATGCTGTTTCACCATCTTGGCTCCTCCCCTCAAATTAACTCTTTAATATAAGTATCTTCCATATGATTCTTAAATTACCAGAAGCTTATTACTCTCTTTGGATTGAAAAGATATCAAATTTTGGCAAAACTTCCATTAAAATTATAAACAAATATATGTTCCAAATCTGTTTCTTTCACTTGCTACCATCACCACTACAGAAAATTAATCACCCCAAGACCTATTGCCTGATGTTATGTGCAACTGAGTCACATCAGAAATCAGACTCCAGGGGTGCCTGGGTAGCTCAGTCAGTTGAGCGTCCGACTCTTGATTTTAGCTCAGGTCATGTTCTCAGTTTGTGGGCTTAAGCCTGGTGTCAGGCTCTACACTGACGAAGCAGAGCTGCTTTGGATTCTCTCTTTCTCTCCCTTTCTCTCTGCCCCTCCCATGCTCATGCCCTCTCTCTCTCAAAGTACGTAAGTAAACATTAAAAAAAAATCAGACTCCAATCATTCCAGCTTTTATGCTCTTTGTACTAGTGCTTGTGCTCTTTGATTTACACGTACCAGTCCTATCAATTCATCAGCCAACTCGTGACCTCACTTCCTTCTTGTCTACTAAGTCGGGATTCCATGCTAGAGTATCTGGGTCCATTGTACTGAAAGTAGCCTCTGTGGACAGCAGTACAGGTATTGTCTGAGAGCTTGTTAAAACTGCAGCATCTCAGGCCCCATCAAATGGCATTTTGGTATCATTTTAACAAGATCCCCAGGTGATTTGTATGCATATATGGTTAAGAAGCGCTGACCTCAAATTTTTCTTAACAAGTTTCCTTCACTCTCCAACACCTGCCTTTCCCCCACTCACAAAGAGCGAGTCCTGGTGAGGCTCTGTATCATACCGAAATTATTTATTTATATTTATCTCCAGATTTAAACAGTCTTTTGTGAGCAGGTGTCATCTTCCGAATCCTAGCTAGATGCTGTACCTAGCATATGCTAGTAGCACACTTAATATTGTTGGGATTGAAGCGTAGGTCATGAAACCAGGTACTAAAATGCTAATGAATAATAGCAGGTTGATTAACTACCTTTTAAAAAATTTTTGCATTTTAACCAGATTCCCGAAGGAAATGGATTTAACCTAAATTATTAATAATGCTGATGCTGGGAGTTTTGAGAAGTTAGCCAACTGAGTGAAAGTAATTTTGGGGGCAAGTGACTTTATGTGCTCAAATTTCCCTCCATCTCACCCATCATTAGGGTGATCCAAATGAAAGAACTCTGAGTGCTTCTCGACTGGCCGAGTGGCTTTTAAAGTGTCTTCTTCCCTGCAGGATTATAAACTCCAAATCTCCAATTATAGCCAGACACTGTGGATCAGAGGAAAGATCTGGGCATTCTTGAAATTTGTGGAACAAGGAAGAGTAGGTGGGGGCTGAACAGGAATATTCAAATACATTTCGTTGTAACTTATCTCATCACTCGTCTTCCTCACCAGGTTGAGTCACCAGAGTAAGGATGTCTATCCTGTGCACACAGAATGCCCCTGCCAGGCATCTTGCACACGGACATCCATACTTAATGAGTTTGGGGGATAAAATGGTTTTAAAGCATTGCTCATGGCATGTTTAAATAAAATGGCATGTTTGCAGCATATAAACAGTGCCACCACTTTGGATTTTACCGGCAAGGGGGTGCCCATCTTAATTCCTAAATGCTGAATCCTGAGAGACCAATATTAACCATCCACTTTCACAGTGGGCCACCGCAGTATTTTTTGGGTCACAGATGCCTTTCTTACTATCTCAGCTACATCAGGGAAGAGAAATTAGGCAACTATGACATTACTTTATAAACTGATTTATCAAGAGTCCTGCCTTTCCCTGCGTAATGACTAAGTGCCTCAGAAATGCTTTCCCGAACACTTATTTGTAGAGTGACAGAACATTAGCTGCAGATTTAATGTCACCATGGTTGTCATTTGCATGTGCATGGAAGTTAACATAATGTAGAAATGTGAAATTGAACTGGCTGAGTATGAACAGTGGTCCTGCTAAGATCCATTTCTCTATGCTCATTATCTCACCTCTTGGTTTATTGTGTGCACTTTCTCCCATTACTCACAAAATTGTCAAAGAAGTCCCTGAGGATGCACAAGCACAGGGCTTCTGGAAAATACTGTTTCAATACTTTACATAATGGGACCAATCAAGCCAATATGTTCTCCATTGTAAAAAAGCCAATGTTCTCCTGCTTTGTTAATTGACCCTCAGCTTTAGAAGGAAAAGGGCAAGTCTGGATGGGAAACAGAATGTGAAAGCAAATCATCAGGGAGTGACTTATAGGTTTTTCTCAGTTTTAATGACGCTTAGAAGAATTGAGAATGCACAAAACTTTTAATGACACTGAATCCACAGTGGGAACTATCTAGGGAAAAAGAAATGACACAAAAAAACTTATTACTCTATTCAGAGAGTGTAGGGGGAGGGAGGCAAAGGTCTTTTCTAATGCAAAGTTAGGGAAAAAAAAAACTATGGGTTAAATCGCAGGAGACTTAGTTCTTCAGGTTTTGTTTGTTCATGAGCTTACAAGTGTGGTGCAATTTAATATGCCTGTCATTATTTTTCCTCCGTTCGAAGGACGAGCCAGGGAGTGGTAAACCAGACAGCGGGGCTGGCCAGCCTTACCCACTGCAGTGTAATCTTGCCGACAGGGAGCAGGAATGCTCCAGACATCAATTTGGGGTCTCTGGGTGGCCTCTGTGAGCCACTGCCCCCTTCACTCCTCATCACCTGCATCTAAAGATGTGATTATCACCAACTATACATTCATTCATTCAAAGGAGTGTAATAAAAATAACTGTGCATTTATCCTTCCTATGATGAGTCATTTAGACACAACACTAGAGGGATGAAGGGCATTTTAATGATACGTGCCAGAGGATGAAATCTTAATTCAGGGATGAAAATAAGGATTTATTATTTGGCAGATCTCTGTTGTGCCATCACACTACACAGCTGTGGCATGAAAGTTAAGTGCCACAAGGTCCTGCCAGGTGATACAGCAGAGCTCCTTTCCTACCTCTGAATATACACTTCATAATTATGCCTCATGATTTAATCTCTTCCTCTCTTCAAAGTTCCTTTCATAATTGGTCAGCAGGGAAATCAATTTCTAGAATTAGGCCTTTACTTATTAACCACAAGGTGGATTCTCATATGTATGAGATGGTTAATACACTGCTCTGTTTGGATCCTAGTAGATTCCTCCTAATTCTATAATAATCAGATTTAAAAATATTTCCCTCTGAATCTATCTTGTTTGATAAAATAATGATGAAAAGTCAGGAACAAATCCTAGGGAATGAGAGTATAGAGGAAAAGCCCTCATTTACCATATAAAGAAAAGATTTCTCAAGTTTAAACCAAAGCAAACAGAAAGCACATGACATATATAGTCCTAATAAGATTTTATTGAGAATCAGTAAGTGAAATCAGTAAGTGAAATACCTATGACCCCAGCCCTTCCCAATAAATGGCAATATAACACTGGGGTGGGTTCCCTGAATATTCCACTCTGTTCTGTATCTACAGGACAAACAGTTCTACAGCTCAGTACTAGAGAAATGGGGTGCTCTGACCTATTGATGGGAAGCAAAGGTGGAGTTAGAATTTGGTATGAGTAATAAAGGACTGCAGATAAGTTCTAGTAGCCAAAGGAGTAGATGAATAAATGTTCACTCTTCACATTTTGTATTTCAAATCAGCCAGTAGCAGGCGGGATCATCTTGGGTCCACTTTTACCTAAAACTCTTCCTACCATGAAGGCTTTTGATGCCAAATAATTGGAACTGACATCAAAGATGAAAAGGAAATCAATGACTCTAAGGATTAAAGACCAACAACTCGAAGGAGACCAAAACCCAATGGGATGATGGAAATGGCTGTGAGAATGTTAACATTTTTACATGATGAAAAGTTAACTACTGTAATTTCTCATCACCACAGGAACAGAAATGCATGGCAAGATAAATGAACACTGCTCAAGAAGCTTTTAGGATTTTACTACCTCATTTTTGTATGGGGAGGGAAGAGATACTATGAAGTTTTTTGGGAGGCAACTTTTGGAAAGGTTTTTGTTTTTTGTTTTTTGTTTTTCACCAAAAGAAAAGAAAATATCTGAGGGAAAAATGATGTAACAGAAATAGAACTGCAATGATGCCTCTTCCTTCTAAAACTAATAAAACTATAAAAGTTTCAGTTTCCTCCATGGCTTTAGGATATTGGTCTTAGTTTTATGGCTTTTGCTGGAGTTTAAAATCCTATCCGATTTTCTTACCTCTTAAGCATAAATAAAAGAAATAATGGCATGAATAGAAAATCCACCAGTTTAATTAAAGTCCTAAAAAGCTTAAGGAAAAAAAAAAAAAGAAACCTGAATTGTGTTTGTATCGATGACTTTGTTAATGGATGACAGTAAATTGCAACCTAAATATTAATGACTCTTATTCAGAATGTTCTTCTCCCCACCTAGAAGTCTTCCTGGGGTTAAATTAATCAAGATGCTGGAGATGCACTGTGATCAAGTTTCCTCTGGCTAAGAGAAAGTGTGTTTTGCTCTCTTTCCCTTGGTAATTACAGTAGCTAAAAGTACAGGCACAGTATTGTAAGACATTTAACTAAACCAAATGGGTTTTCTTCTTTCAAGTTGGATATCCAGCCAAAGGCAAATTAGCTTTACTAGGAATGCCAACAGTGCTCATCTGAAACACCCAGGAGAAAGGCAAAGTTTACCAGAGGCTTCAGACATCTGAGAGGCACAAGGTTTTCCCAACTAGTGCGAGTCACTGAGGAATAAGCTAATCCTAGGAACTGAGCAGTGGGCTGGTTTTTAGATCCTTCCATCAGAAGCCTTTAAAGGGTCAATTTCCAATAATATAAGCTATTTTGGGACTAAATGTAAAATAATAGGGGACTACTATCCTGAGGAACCAACATATACCCATTGGGATTTGGTTCCTATTTAAAATAAAAACAGCATGTTTTTATGACCAAGAAAGCCATGAAATAGGCACATTTAAAATTCTTAGACCCTGATTTTCAAAGCTGCAAAATGTTCTAAAATCAGTCAGAACATGCACGAAATGATGAAACAAGCCTGGGAAAGGCAGCAAAGGAAGGAGGAGGAAGGGAAGCTGATGAGTGAAAACATTTGTAGAGAATGTGAAGCACCAGGGACCCTTCATGTACCAGGTTAAATACAGGATCCTGAGGGCTCAGAAACTGATGAGTGTTAAACCTAGGATATGCAAAGAGATGGGATGTGTTTGTTCTAATCCTTTGCACTGGATAATACCTCCCAAATAAACAGCATTTCAATGGAAAGCTTAGTGTTTTCATTCAAGTTATTGGCTATATAGCACCCTTTCCCCCTTTTAGAGAGATGCAGAGTACTGTACTATTCAGTGAAAAGACAAACATCCAGATAGATTGAAAGGAAGGAAAATATCTTATGGCTTGTACCAAACTGCAAGCAGTAACGCATAGTCATTGCCAAGTAAGTAAAATACAAATCTAAGTTTACAAGGTCAATTGGACAAGGTGAACTCAAATCCTAAGTCACCACATACTCACATATAGAAAATCGTTTCCTGATCTTATACTAAATCCAAGGAACAAACAAATGTAAATAAATAGTTCAAAGATACAATAACTTATTTTAGGATAAACAATAAACTTTTTTGTTAGCTTATCTTAAACTAATCTTCAAACCAGAATTTTCAAAACCACCATTGTGTTTTAGAAATTTTTGATAAAAATGTTGACTAATAGAACCTGGATGCTTTACTACCAAAAAGAAGTAAATCTGAAAGTATCGTTATCTAGTTAAACAAGCACTATGGTCCTTAAACCAGTTTGCATCTCTTGCAACTTTTGTCTCAGAAGCATATAGTTAATATTTTTGTCCCCCTTCATAATCAACCACCTAAAGAAAAACAAAGTTATAAAACTGTCCGCCCTGTTGGAGGAAAAATACTAAGGAGGTGGATAGCAATATCCAGCAATAACCATATATTTTTCTTTATCTACATTTTTAGTTTCTTTTAAACAGTTCTAGAACAGCAAAGGATGGTTATATTCATAAGCTTAAGTAAGAGTAAGGTTTCCTCCAAGTTCTGAAATATATACATCTATGCCCTCAAAACACTGCACATATCACTCACCCTTCCTTTAGGAAGAAACTGAAGTTAAAGTTAAAGGATTTCCTTGGATACTTTTAAGTAAAAGTAAATGATAAACAGAAGCAACTGAACTGAAGACAAATTCCAAAATTAAAAAAAAAAATCAACTAAATCAAGTACACGGTTTGACCCTATGTCTCCTTGAAAAGCAATAAAAGCATTTTGTCCAGGTTTGATATACAGAAAGGTTCATGCAGTGAGTTGCAGGGGGCAGGCTTTCCTTTTACAATTCAAACGCAGGGAACCTGGCTTTTGTGGGCACTAGAAGGTCAGCCAGGAAATATATTGTTCCAGCCATTCCTGAAGGAAGAAAAAGAGGCAAAAGTTATCACACCACATGACTCCGTTTTATAGAGTGGCTTCATTCTCTAGCACCAATGACATTATGATACTAATGGCAACGACTTAAAGGAACCAAGCATCTGTTTAATATATGATGCAGGTCAACATGAGAGGAGATCACTAGTGAGGTGCTCAGTCTCTTCATCCAAGTGGAAGACAGGAGGGAGAGTTGAACCAGAGAAGTTCAAGACACAGCCCTGTCATTTATCACGTCAGCTCCTTCACATGGCACCACGGGCCACTTACCTGTCTGAGCTTCCGTGTCCTTATTTGTGACATGAGGATAATAATGTCTGTATGTTTTTGCTGAGATGATTTATGGTGGCATCTGCAAAATGCCAGGCCTGTGCTTGGCTCCATAAAGGGTAGTCACCATTATGACTACTTGTATTAGGTCTGAGATGGTCCATGTACTGCTTGATTTTTAATATTGAGTTCTTATATTAGGAAGTAAAGAGGTAGTTTAAGAAATGACTATAAAATTAACTTGTTGATAAAGCTCAAATTCAAATACATTAATTACCAAGCAGAGAAATAGATGCTGACATTATAAGGCAACTAAGTAAGGAGTGAAAAATACCTTCAAAGAGGGAGAAGGGAGTGTCCGGTGTTCTGCATCCGTGTTCTCCGTAATCTAAGCACCACTCAGCAAACTGAAAGTGAGACCATGTTAATTATGGTAGTGATTTCTTCCAGAGACCCCCAAAAGTTGATAAGGATTCCGTAAGAATTACTCTGAAAAGTCCAAAGCTATCTTCAGGGCAGAAAAAAGGGGTTAGTACAGAGAAACAGATGGTCTGAAAGAGTATGAAGGATGGGAGGGAGGAATGTCATGAGCCATCTGAGCCACTGTCTCCAAGGTTATCAGAGAAAAACTTCTTTCTTTTTTTTCCCCCCATAAATGTTGAATAGAACTGTGTCCTTATACAAGAAAGCTAATTCAACTGAAGGGGTTTAGAAGGCTTTTCTTAAATAACTGGATTTGTTCTACAGACTCGTGGTTATAAAGTAAATGAATTAAATCAGATTGACTGGAGCCCTCTCTACAATCTCCTGGGGGAATGTGTTTTCTTGCCGGTGGTTCTGGTGCCTACCTTACAGGCCCTATACAGGTACTTCACGTCCTGTGTGAGGTTGTACAGTGTCAGGAAGGCATAGGCGTTCCCGGCGGTGCCGTGGCACAGCCCGTACCCCTTCTTCAACAACCCATACTGCCAGATCATGTCAGCACACTGGTACGCATCATTGAGGTAGTGTTCCTCTCTGAACACCTGCAGAGCCAAGGGAAAGTTTTATTACAAGGGATATAAAAAGAAACGTCTATTGACATTCCTTCCAGATGGGAAAGGGGGGGAGATAGGGCAAGAGGGGCGAGATAGAAGTGGCTTGGTAAGAAAGGGTAAGGGATTTAGAGCCAGAGAGATGTGTCGTGTGGGTGGGGACAAATTATAAAAGCTTACTAGCTTTGCTTTTTTTTTCTTTTTTGCTTTTAAATAACTGTACATGACCTTGTCTGTGCCATCCACGTTTTGTGTGCGCTCTGTGTTTATGTACATAGGTGTTAGTGGTGAAGTAGCATTGATTTTACTTGTGACTTGCTATTATCATCAGTTAATTTCCAAAGAACTGCATGCTATCTTCTTTGGTTAACAATAATGCCCTTCACTGTTAGGAAGTTTCCTTATAAATGGGGAAGAAACTGTATATAAAATTGATTATAAAAACTGATTTGATTACAAAATACTATGTCAGAAAAATACAGACACATCTCTCCAATCTTTTGTGGCCTCCTATATATTGATCAAAGACTCAAGAAATATTCTTAGTAGACAGCTTTAATATCTCATTGCAAACTAAATGTTCTTAAAAGTAGAATAAGGTGGTTTAGAAAGTTCTTCCATTATATTCAACTTTCTGAAAGTAAAATTTGATGTACTAAATGCTTACTTAGAGTATGAGATACCAATGCCTATTCATAGTCCACAGATTTGTAATTTGTAATTTGTAGATTGTGCACCAACAGACATAGATATCTTGGTTTACTTCTATTTTTTTTTTTTTCTTTTTCTTTCAAATAAAACCCTGTTCTTTGATTATGGCTCTGCCATCACATGCTTTTTAAGAAATGATTATTTGCATTTCTTTTATTTGGTAAAGTAAGAGAAAATATAAAAGTTGTAAATTTTGTCATTTGAAGTGTATAATTCAGTGGCATTAACTACATTTACAATGTTGTATAATCATCACTACTATTTCCAAAACGTTTTCATCATCCCAAACAAACTCGGTGCCCATGAAGTGATCCTGCACCTCGTCCCCCATCCCTCCCACCGGGCACCAGTCCCTGCTAGCTTCTGTTCTATTCTCTTCCTGTATGCATTTGCCTGTTCAGATATTACATATTAACCATCACATCATATAAAAGGAATCATAGAGTATTTGTCCTTGAGCATCTGGCTTATTTCACTTGGCATTATGTTTCCAAGGTCCCTGCTGTTGTAGTATGGATCAGAAGTTTATTCTTTTGTATGGCTGAATAACATTCCAGTGAGTGTGTAGGGGCGGGATATCACATTTCGTATTTTGGCAATTGTGAATGATGCTGCTGTGGAACATATGTGCACAAATATCTACATGAATCCTTGTGTTTAAATTTTGGGGAATATAAACCTAGGAGTTGAACTGCTGGATCATATACTAATTCTACGTTTAATTTTTTGAGGAACTACCAAACTCTCTTCTATGGCAGCTGCACCGTTTTACAATCCCACCAGCAATGCACAAGAAAGGTTCTGTTTTCAACCGAACTTCTGGGATACTTCTCTTGGCTCCACTACTGCTGCTACCATCTTGACTATTCTACCTGTCAGTGAAGCAGTCTCCTGATCTAGGAAAATAGTATCTGCTTTGGTACAGAGGGATACTGTAAGAATGATTAGAGTCCATTTAGCAAAATGATCTTAGGTCCAACAAGTAATGTATCTACTGCTCCTTTAAAGATTATACATAAAAATAATTTTAAGTTATAGAATTTTATGTCCCATTTTCCAAATTATTTCAAAAATGAGAAAACTCACAGTACCTTATAGGCCTGGATAAGCATGTAGATTACTCCAGGTGAACCATGACACCAATGGACTAGCAGATCCCGATTATCATCCACACAAGGAGGGTAATTGCCAGAAGGAAATTTCAGCTGGCAGACATAGTCTACACTGGGCTTGACCAAACCATGTAACTTCATATGGCTCACCTGAAGGCTGGGCTAAAAATGAGGAAAGGAATCATTAGTTCTGCTGAAGCAAACAGATCTTCCTAAGTCTCAGGGATGAGATTTAAACCAGAAAGAAAACATGACCACAAGGAACTAGATTTGGATTCCATTCCATATATTTTAACCTATTGGAACAAACTAAAATTAGGCTATCAGTTAACTCTTGAGATCTTACGTACATACTATATACATACATATAATTTTCCTAAGTCAATGCAGGAGCACAAGAGACCTTTCCTAAGGTTTTAATACCTTAAGCAAACTCTGAAAGCCACAAAGAGATGCATTAGACAACACAAGCATAACTTTCACCATTACATTTAGAGAAATGGTAGCTGTTTCCAATAGAGGAGGATGCTAACAAGTTGGAAGACCTGGAATTTAGATCCAGGTTCTAGATTAAAGCCTTTTTGCAGAGGATTTGGGACTGATATTTATGCAGGATTATTCTGATACAACGATGTACGGATTGATGGGACACACTGCCATAGGGCATATAAGCCTCATTTTTCATCTAAGTTTTTAGTTTCTCCTTTGGTCCTGTCCTTAATTCATTGCATTGCTCGCTTTTTCAAAGAAAAAAATCAAAGTGTCTTTGCCAGGCAGCGGGTGGGCATGTGGGGTGAGGGAACAGGAAGGGGCATGAAGCACACGTACTGACCGTGCACGAAGTTCTTCAGGGCATGTACAGATTTCACTTTACCCACGGAATATCGTACAAGCTCAGTTTAAACTGCTAGAGGAGAATTTTCCTTAAATTTGCAGAATTTATCTCAAATGAACTACAAATAATAGTTTGTTTTATGTTGATACATAAGCACCTACTGGAATGGACTTTTTGGATTAAGAATTAAATCATTTCAAATAGACAATAATATGCCAATGGAAAATTTGGAACACAGGTTTCCAGGTTTCTCACTATAGCCACCAAAAGGAGGCAGATGGACAGTAAAATGACTCCTGATGATCTGCTTCAATGAAAGGTCATGAGGCTGTCCAGTCACTGACATGTAGGACTCTACCTCACCTTTAAACTTCAGAACACAACTCTCTTTTCCTGAAAACTTAAGAATATATATTCACTTCTGGAAATACAGAGCCAGTGGAGGCTTATGCCAGAAAAACAGTCTAAGTCTGAATTGTCAAAACTCCTCATTCTAAAACTCTTAATTGAGAAGTGCAGAACAAATACAAAAGTTGGTCTCTTACTGCCACTAACACTCCAAGTGTGACTTTGCATTCAAAGGCAATAATAACCTTGAGTTTTTCAGCTTCGTTGTCATTGTTTAGCTATAGGGAGAGGGAAAGTCTGACATTGATTTTGCATTATTGCAGCCGGCTACTCAACCAGCTAATAGTATGTATATCCAAGCACTCATGTTGAACATATTAATGAAACACTTTTCTTTATGCTGCATTGTACTTTGGGAAGGTGAGGGGGGCACCTTTGATGCCATTAAAAATCAATTTTCTTTTGCTATGGATTTTTATTCCCAAGTGCCAATTTCTCCTTAAAAAGAGCTAAATAAGCCCCCAGAAAGGATGCTTTCATGACAAGTCCTCTTCTGACCTCCCCTGCCAGGTTACGCTTGCTGCAGTAAATTTTATTTGGCCTTAGTCTTTTCGACTTTGGCTAATGTCCCTCTATAGTATTAGATCCAAAGAGCTGTTGGGCACAGTGCATTCAGCTGTTTTTCAGGTAAGTTACACAAAATCCGCCAAAAAGGCTCTGTGGCTTTGCTCTCTAAGTGAACCTCAGGCAACACATGGTCATTTGTTTTCTATTGATTTTGTTCTTACTTCTGGAATTTGTTTCAATGGGTTGTGTCTAATCATATGCAATAATATTAATCCAAGGCATCTGCTGAGACAGCAGAGCAGAGCACGAGGCACGGCGTGCTGAAGGACAGGAGAACACTTCAGTCTGCAGGAGTGGCACTAGGTGGGCAAGGACGGTCACCTACAAATTGAATGTCATCTCACAGCGCGGTGCCTTTTATGCGCATGCACTTTCACATGCACCTTGGCAAATGCTGCCCTTGTTTGTCTAGGCCAGGAAACTGCAAGGAGAGTGATGCAGCAGTCGGCGGGGTGCAACACCCGAGGGCAGTGCTGGTGTCCTCACCCCGGACAGTCCAATCGGCAGGCGCATTAGCAAGTTACACCATCTTCCCCTCTTACCTGCAGCAGGTAGTAATAAATTCCTGCCAGGCCATGAGCAGCCCCCACATAATATTCTTGGTACCATTCATACATCAGTGGAGTCTTTGCTGTGAAGTTTCTCTTTTTAGCTAGGTTTTCCCCAGAGGTTAAGATTGTTTCACAAACCTACAGGGAGAAAACCGATAGCAATAATGAGAGAACCAGAATAAAAATCTTGCCAGTGGAACTTTCTGCTAAGAGGTATGGAGAACATAGTGAATGGGACGTGATCTTTTGGCCATGGACGGGCACAGATTAATTCTCCTCGCAGAAAGTAGGGGTGACTGTATTCTGCCTAAAGGACAGAGATACAGAAATCCTGAACTCTCTTTACTAGAGCTGACAAGAATTCACTTGTCCGAGGAAAGCATGAATTCCTTCAGGCATGAAAGGAGACACCTGCATGTGGGAGGTGAGATCTGGTTCTCATCTTTGGAAGGGCCATACTCTCACACGGAGCAGGCTGCACTTCTCACTCCCAGTCACTCTCTGTGTTTCCAACAGCACTCAGAAGGACAGTGTCAGCTCTCTGATCCCGCCTGATCTTTAGAGGCCGACACACCTGTTTTCCACCTGGGCTATGCTAACTAGAGAAACAAAACCAGTAGTTGAGGCATCCTAACAAGGGGATCCTAACTGAGATCCTAAAAAGATTCCAAAAAGCACAAAAATGTGGTACCTGCTGAATATGGCTTTGAGGAATCTTTTCCACTCCAAAGTTCTTATTCACAAAGAGAAGAGCGTAAATGTAGCCCATTCGTCCATAGAGAATTTCATTTGGAGCATGGGGATCAATCTTATTTAGATGAATTAGCCTGGGAATAAAAATACATGCCTAAGATAACTTGAAAGGGATCAGATAATGGTATATACTTAAAACTGGGACATTCAAAAATACATACACATAAATATATGCATAGAAATATTATATATTAATTTACTATTACAGTTAAACATTTTAAATATACTATAATTAATATATAAACTAAACATTTTCATATATTTATATTATAAATTGTTATATATTATTACACATTAAGTGCACTGAGCCAGACCACAAAGGGTAGTCCGGGTTCAAAAATTATCCCTCGACTAAATTTTTCTACAGTTCACAATAGAAATGAGAAACAAATTCAAAGGATGAAATCTACTTGCACTGAATGAAAAACCTGCTACACCCCACTTACTTACCTCCTTCCTTAGTTCATTTCTTAACATGTCATCAGGCCTCCGTGAAGTGTCTGTACAATGGCCTGACGTACCACAGCCGGGAAGACGTGAGAGAGCACAGAGGCATCAGTCAGCCTCCCTGTCTTCCCAGTCTCCCAGCCGTCCCACCCTTCTTTTCAGAAACAACCACGGTTACCAAATTCTTGGATAGTCCTAGAATTATTTTATGCACATAGAAACATAAATATGCATATCTATATCTCCCCAAATGTTCTGTGACTTGCTATTTATCAATACATCTTGACAAACATTCTACATCAGCACATCCAGAGTAGTCTCATTCTTTATCGCAGCTGTATAGTATCCCACTGAAGGGATATATTATAAGATATTGATTCCCTACTGATAGACTCAGCGTGGCTTGCCACAAAAAGTTGTTTCCGGTTATGGCTCCATGTAAGACGGAGTAAGCACACTCCAGCCTGCCTCTCCTGGTAAACGCAGCTCCAAGACCTGGAGAGAATGCGCAGAGCAGCTCTTTGAGGACTCCAAACAGTAAACAGCAGCAGGCAGAGTAGGGAAGACCAGAATTTGAAGTACCACCAAACCAGTGGTGAGTTTACCATATTTTCATCTACGGTATTCTCCTGGCCTGAATTCAGAATAGTCCCAAACCTGGAAGTGAGCCCCAAGGGCTGAAAGAGAGTCCCGGAAGAAACCCTTGAGTTCTGTCTCAAGAAACAATGGGAAAGGGCATGCATGCCTGACATAAGAGACAGTGAGTTTTCTTTATTTTCTCTCTTCTTCCCTCCGTTTACTCACACCCCGGGCCGCAAGCAGTCTCACAGGGTTGGCAGAAACGAAGGCAACAGGAGCCCATGGAAGCCAGGTCTCTGAGGGAGGGACCCTTCCTCACAGACTGGAGGAGCTGTGGTCCCAGGAGGGTGGGGTAAGCCTCTACTGTTTCACTCCTTTCTCACGTTGCCAGCATTTAGCCCCAGATTCAGCTGCAGTCGTGGGAATACTTGGCAGAGTGGATTTCTTTCCAGAGGACCAAAAAGGGAAGCCCCAGGGAACCAGGAACTAGGTGGGGTTTGCAAGGAAAGGAGCTCAGGACAGCAACCATATTTGTAGTCTGAACTCAGAGAATGAACTTTTCTGCCTTTCGTAGGGGGGTGGTGGGGAGGGTATGGAAAGCAAATAGGATAAGTAGGGAAAATGTCTTTGCTCTTTTGGATTTTTATCACATGAAATTTTGAAAGTACATCTCAATTACCCCTAAATTACCCTATATAGTCAATGTGTTTTCAGTTATTAAAACAATATAATTTTTGGTGAAACTTGACAAAATATCAGTCTATTGGAAAAGTAAGAGGGAAGAGCCAGGGAATTTCAGGAAAAGAGCAGTAATGAGAGGACATCAGCCCTACCAAATAATAATGGCTTTGTCCTCAGGTAGCAGATGACACTGACCGCACTGCCTGAGGACAAAGCCATTATTTGTTTGTAAAATTCTCTTGTTGTCTGTGTAGAAATTTACTTTCAAAGTAGTTAAGTATAAACAGTGCCTGTGCAAGTATCTCATCTAACTTTATATATCGGGAATTATAAGCATACAAGCACTATTTAATATAAACACTATAATAAACATTTGAAGCATCCAGAATCACACCCCTGGGGTGACTGGCTATACTTGAACGACTCTTATCAGGAATCACCATTCAGAGGCACTCGGCACTTGAAATAAGTTTATCAAAATCTACACCAGAGGATTTGCTGATAAGTGTAGTAAAGAATGTTAAGGACGGTTTTTTTGTTGGTGGGATGAATGGTGAAGACAGGTGGAAGGTGTGGAAGATGATACTGGCTCTACTACTGTTTGATCAATAAGACCTAATAAGATTGTCTGGGGACAAACGTGGTTTTCTCTAAGTCACAAGAACAGGGCAGGAGACTACCTGTGTGTATGTGTGTGTGTCTTACTTCCTAATCAGTGTTTGTACACTTGGTTTCTTTATTTGGTAGAACTTGGTTCACTGCTCGTGCTTTCATTTTAACGTACTTAGTGTTAAGGTTACAGCTGAGGGGGGATACAGCTCCTACTGCTAATCTCTGGAGGCCACCAATATCTACAAAACAACAAAAACAAACAAAAACCTAACAAGTGCTGCCACGTCTATAACCAACGGGTATAATGAAGACTGTCCTGGCTCCATAGGGAAGGTACTTGTGGAAGAACAGACAATTCCTTTAGCCCAGCCCTCCCCACTCCACTTCCATAAGGCTGTGGTCGGGGGAGAGGAACACTCACAATTTAAAATTAAAAAGCCACGTCTTAATAACCTGAATGAGATGCTTTTGGTGACTGAGGGGGCTAACAATTATGAAATAGACTAAGTACAAGTTATAAAAGTGTCCTTAAGAGAACTCACTCCTGGTCAGGAAAGAGGGGTGTGAAAAAGCACGGCGGGTTGCAGTTACCGACAGTTCTATTATACCTTGTCGGTTATATTATACCTCAACAAATGGAGGCATCTCATCAGATTGGTTAAACATGCAAATGCTGGCTCATGTATGTTTTTTCTTCTATATGTATAGGCATTAAACTCGCAGTGGAACAGTGGTTATCTTAAGAATAGGGACATGGTGGGCAAAGGTCACTTTCAATTTTCTTGTTTCTTAAGATTTTCCCCAATGTTAACAGGACTGTCTGGTTGGTAGAATTATGGGCCTTTTTTTTTTCTACTTCAGTATCATACAGAGACACACCCTTAATATTTTTAAAGAACTTAAGAATATTTATTAAGAAAAATTCTATTTTATTCTCATGCCAGAACTGGTAACTCAGTAATGTTGTGATCTTAACAAAATAAAATCTTTTTACTGGATAAAAACTCAACTGTTGTAGTAAACAGAAGGAATACTTCAGAGGTTTGATTTAAAAATTTATTACCAAGTTTTAATGTAAGCATATTAAATTGTATTGAATTTAGATATGAAAAAGCATTTTTGGTCTGCTATTATAAAGGAAATTGAATTATTCAAAAAAGGAAAATTACTGTGAATTTTTTAAACAAATACTGCTCTATGGAAGTTACTCAGAACAATTATTGCATTAACTCCAATGATGTTCTCACCTAAATGTGTTTGAACCACGTTTCCTTTACAGGCCAATGTTATGGATTATATTACCACTAGGTGGCGATACATAATCAGCATTCCAATTATTTTGCAGCCAAACGCATTTGCATTTTGGAAGTTTAAAGTAGCAAAATCCTTTCAAATGTTTGAAGATGAAGTATTGCTCAGAGTATCTGCTTGAAATAATACTTCAGACTTTAGGGTAAGAAAGGAAGTATTCCTTTTTTTTTTCTGGATTTGAATTCAAATCCTTAAAACTCATTAGCTGGTTCTGATGATTACTAAACATAGCATTTTTAACTGCATGTTTTACAAGCTACATTCTCAAGATAAAGTGAAGAAATGATAGCATATATAGTCATAAGGTTATTTTGTGTGTTTTCAAAAACTCAAAACCAGAAGCACATCATTGCAGCTCCATTTGTTTTGCTATGTTGATATTAATAGCAACCAATCTTCAGAAGAGACATGGTACTGAAATGTCACTGAAGGAAGAATAAGGACATATAAAACCAGGATAGTTCTGTTCCACTCCTATTTCCCGAGGGTGTTACTGGGGAGAGTTTTTACCTTATATCATCTAAAGGTTTGTAACTTTTTAAAAAGGAGTCCTTTTCTTACTCATCACACTACAAAAGAGAGAGTGGATACTTTCTGACCAGAAAGCCCAAAATCATTATTCTAAGTCTTGGTCCCAAAGCACTTTGTATATCACATCAGTCACTGAACAGTCAGTAGGAACAGTCAGTAGGCAGTGCTCTCTTTGCACGGTGGCACCAACTGTGTGTGGAAGGAAGGGTGAAAACGAACACAGTACAAATCAAACAGAACGAAAAAAATTGTGCTATTTATCCTTTTCCTTGCCACCTGCCTCCACTAACAGCAGGACATTTGAACATGAACACAGACACAAAGACACACACTCCTTTTTAGGGAGTTATAGACCCGTCTGAAAAAAGTGTTAAGTGTTCTCTCCATGCTGACTACAATTTGGGGTTTTCTACAGACCTGTGGAAGCCCTAAGATTCTCAGAGCCCCAAAGTTAAGAATCCCTATCTTAGGGAAACATTGACTCCTTTGTCTCTATAACTCAAAATGATGATTCTGAAAGACCATCATATTAAGAAAAACCAGGAAAGGTAAGCTGAAATGGGATGTTGGTGGTGGAGCATAAGAGGTGCCACACACAGAACTCTGCCATTTCCAAAGGGCTATGTGATGTGAGGAAGAAGGGTCAGTAAAAAATGAAACAAACCAGTAGGTTTAATATCTAATGACATCAAATTATTTCAATTGAATGGAGAAGACTTACAGATTTTTCCCTTAAAAGGGAAGAAATGTGAAAGCAATTTATAAATAATTCCTTTTTTTCCCTGTTGTGCCATGAACTCTAGAAATGAAAAATCAAAACTGTGGCCATGAGTAGCCTATTTTCCTACCGTATATCCACATTCTATATGTTTCATCTTAACAAATCTATTGGCTATAATTATTATCAAAATGTTGATAAAATTTTTAAAAAGATGTAAATAACAAAACACCTTTATTATCAAGGTGTCAAAAAAAAGAAATTTTAGTTTACCGTTAAGAGTATTTTATAATAAACCAATATTAATATATGGTACTATTCCCCCAAAGAGTGTTTCTTCGAACAGTAGGCCCTGAAATGTCCTGAGAAAAGGGGCTGTCTACTTGACAAGTATGGCAAATTCCACTCCCTACAGTCACGAGTTTCCCCCGCGCATAAAAGCTACTGAAGGCTCTGAGCAGCCAGTAAAGGTGCATATTTAACTTTGTTTAATTAGCACGTACCCAGTCTGAATACATAAATCTTGTTTTCATGTTTCATATAACAATTACTATCTGGTTGTACATATTTTGAGAAAGGCTGGCATTATGTATAAAATACTGGGACCACTACAGCTTATTTTTATGATACTTAAGAATGATTCACTGAATGAGACTCCCTTCGGAGTCTATAAAGCAGATGTGTGGCTAAAAAAACCCAGAAAGGTAGTTTCTGTGTTGCAAATCTAGATGGTATATGCATTTGCCAAAACTCAACAAATATCAATCAAACTTGGGCAGGTCACTGTGTGTAAACTTTATGTCAAAAGAAGAAAACTAAACAGGTATTGAACCCAAGTAAATGATATATATGCTTTAGTATTTAGAAGGAAGGATACCGATGTCTGCAATTTACTCTGAAATACATCCCCCCCCTCCCAAAAGGATTAATAGTGGATAGAGGAATACATTGATGGATTAGATCTGTGATAAAGCAAGTATGGTAAAATGTGAATGTGAATGCTAGAATTTATGTGGGTAGATATACAGGTATTCACTGTTCTTTCAACATTTCTGTATGTTTGAAATTTTTCATAATAAAATTTTGAGGGGGGAAAAACCTGTAGTTATTAGCATTTTAGGCCAAAGCCTGTTAATGAAATACACACCACTGCACAGTGTAAAGTTAACCAAAGATCCTCCACAAACAAAATCAGTGATGATAATGCCATTCCAACAGTAATTTATAAGAAAGAGTAGTGGGAATCAAAAACCATGGTCAAACTGGGGGCAATCACTGATTAAAATGTTGCTGGACCCAATTAAAAAATGCACTAAAGACCTAACAGACACTTCACCAAAGAAGAAATACAGATGGCAAATAAGTATATAAAAAGATGCTCCATATTGTATGTCAGGGAAATGCAAATTAAAACAAGGACGGGGCGCCTGGCTAGCTCAGTCGGTTAAGCGTCTGACTTCGGCTCAGGTCATGATCTCACAGTTCGTGAGTTTGAGCCCCACATTAGGCTCACTGCTGTTAGCACACAGCCTGCTTCGGATCCTCTGTCCCTCTCCCTGTGCCCCTCTCCAGCTTGTGCTCTCTCACTCTCTCCAAAAGTAAATGAACATTAAGAATAAATAATAAAACAAGCAAGAAGCAAGGAGATACCACGACACATCTATTAGAGTGGCCAAAATCTGGAACACTGGCAGGATGCGCAGCAATAGGAACTTTCATTCATTGCTGATGGGAATGCAAAATGGTACAGCCACTTTGGAAGATAGTTTGGAAATTCTTACAAAATTAAACCTACCCTTATAATATGACCCAGCAATTGCGCTCCTTGATATTTACCCAAAGGAGCTATAAGGTTACGTCCACACAAAAAATTGCACATAGACATCTACATTAGCTTTATTCATAATTTCCAAAACTTGAAAGCAACCAAGATGTCCTTCAGTAGGGTAATGGATAAACTCTGGTACATCCAGACAATGGACTGTTATTTAGCACTAAAAAGAAATGAGCTGTCATGCCATGAAAAGACATGAGAGAACCTTAAATACATATTACTAAGTGAAAGAAGCCAATTGGAAAAGGCAACATACTGTATGATTCCAACTACGACATTCTGGAAAAGACAAAACCAAGATGACAGTAAAATGATGAGTAGTTTCTGGGGTTAGGGAGGAGAGAAGAGGGATTGATAAGCAGGGCACAGAGGATTCTCAGGGCGGTGAAACTACTCTCTATGATAGTATGATGATGGATACACGTCATTACACATTTGTCCCAACCCACCAACTGCACCACACCAAAAGGTAACTAATGTAACTAATGTAAATTATGGGCTTGGGTGATCATGGTGTGTCAGCATAGGTTCATCCACTGTAACAAGTGAGCCCCTCTGGTGGGGAATTTTGATAACGGGGAGATTATGCAGGTGTGGGGATAGCACGTATATGGGAAATCTCTGTACCTTCCTTTCAAGTTTTCTGTGAATGGAAAATTGCTCTAAAAAGTAAAGTCTAGGGATGCTTGGGTGGCTCAGTCAGTTGATCATGTGACTTGATTTCGGTTCAGGTCAAGATCCCAGGATCATGGGATTGAGCTCTGCGTTGGGCTCCGTGCTGAGTGTGGAGCCTGCTTAGGATTCTCTTTCTCCCCCTTCCTCTGTCCCTCTCTCCCACTACGCTCTCTCCAGTAATAAATGAAATGAAAAAAAAAAAAAAAGTAAAGTCTATTAAACAACAAAACAAAACAAAAGCCTTTGCTGGAATTGCAACTTCCTGTGTGTTAACATGCTCAGCAGAGCCTAACAGCACTGCTTGCAGTATTGCATGGAGCCAGACTTCTTGATAGAATTTGTGCTCAATAAGCTCTAGTCAAACAATAATTGTAGTTTATTAGTACCACAGTTTAGTAATTCTTCATAATTCACAAGCTTCTAGTGAGCTGCTCTGCTCTACATTAAAAATAAGAGTCTGGATTTGCATGGTATTTGCTCCTAAGAAAAACAATTTTGAATCAGTCTGTCGTCTGTTAGGAGCCCTCCCCCAGCTCACGAGAGGAAGTGAAGCACATTTTTTGGATTATTGATCTTGGACACCACCTTATGTAAGTAATCACACGATCAAACTTTTGATCTCATTTTTGTTATTAAACTAATGTTTGATCTGGTGTATGTCAGTGTCATTACATCTTACAATAAAATAGGAACTATAATGGTTGTTCCTTAACTAAATCGGGATTATGTGTGAAGTGATCAAATGACAGTAGTAAGATTTACTGCTGGAAGAAAAGTACCTTCACTAAAATGTTCTTGTGCTAACACATACAGAATCCATTATGACATCTAGATCATAATCTAGATCAAAAAGAAATATGATTACCGGGTGATGCAGTCTTCCGCCTGCTTCTCATTGTTCATCTTGTGATACACCACAGCGCCCACCGCCAGGGGGCCTGCGTCCCCGCACAGGAAGGTGATGGAACGCTTGGTCAAACTGTTCAGACCTTGCTTTACGTAGCCGTGTGCCATCTGTAGGTAAGCAGGGTCCCCGAACACATCATAGAGATGTAAGTAAAGCACAGAGATACCTGAAAAGCAAAAAGAGAATAATGTAACGATGAAGAATGGGCCACTGTTTTATTTTGGTTTGCTGCCAACTCAGCAGTGTTGATTGTCGATAAGCCATAACACATACATAAGTAAACTCTCCGGAAGTTTAGATGACCTTAGTTCTAGACTCAGCAGCTCTAAGAACCAGACAAAGGCACTTGCTCTGCTTCTTCATCATTGCAACTGTACATAATAGGAACTCTGAGATCATCTCTGAACTCTAACCTAAGTTTATTATTAACCCTTGCTGCACTCTACTGTGTGTAAATGTATTCTTCTTGATGGTTAAATGACAGGTTATCAAAACTATATTTCTAATAGTCACTTCTTTATTTAACATATAATCATTTACTTAATAAGTAAACAAGTAATACTTGTTCTTGCGAGCTACAGAAATTCAAAGACTAGGGAGCGAAAAATTCAATTTCTCTTTCTATGGGAAGGTAATTTTGTGAATGAGAAGGTAAGGACAGTAACCAAATTCCCTACTCCAGTATCGTTCCAGGCAGGGATTATAAAACAACTACTAAGTTATTTGAGATCTGAGAAAATAAATTCAATTCCTCCTTAATTTCTTTTCTCTGTCAAGGACTCTGCTACTTGAGAATTTATACTGTAAAAACTGCCAATGACTTTTGCTTTGGGCCTTCCTCGATTTGCTTCTTATCCTTCAAGAGAAGCCTGATATATATATATATAATTGAGGTGTTGTCTGAATGCCTGTCACAGTAGATAGAGCCTTCCCTCTGAAGCCGATTGGTCTCAGGGCAGACTCAAAGATGTGGAGTAGAGACCCTACCTGCCTGCAGCATTTCCAGAAACTCATTTCTCCCCTTAAAGTACATTTTCCATCTCATTTACCATTTTTAGAAGATACAGAGCCTCTGTTTAAATCTAAATTAATAGAGCCAATCTCTTCACGGATTTCAGTGCAGTAAAAATGCAGTCTGCAAAATTACTTTTCACTGTACTGAGGACAATTTTAAATTTAGATAGTTTTCTCATTTTGCATGGGTAATCTCCAAAGCTTTGTGCTACAGACAATTCAATTTCACATGTATATTAAGGCCAAATTTTCATTTCCTGCCTAAGTTAATAACCTTGTCTGCTCTTTCAAAGTGGCTTGGTGTTAGGAATTCCACAAGCTGATGATCGGATGTACCAGTGCTGAAGGTCTGCAGACGTAAGTGTACAAAACCATGTATGTAAGAAAAGAAAATCTCCTTTTCACAAATGATCAATGTCAAGAGCTTCTTCTGCAATTAGGTCCTTAAATGGCTTCATCTCCATCCACACAAGGCATCTGCTGGTGATCCATTTAAATTGTTACCCTTTCATTTTGGCCTCCTATTCCCATTGCTGCCTGAACTCCCCTAATTGAGTTCTGTAAGCACTGCAGCCAGATAATGACATGACTGAAGTCTGAGAAAATACAAAGTGATTAAATACAAGCCCAATGATTGTTTTCCTTTTCAAACCTTTGTCTCTCATTATCAACAATTCCTCTTGGCCTAAATATTTAACAAACAAAACCCACTGAAGTTTGCAGTGGTAAGGTTTGATGCATTTCTCACGAAAAAACAGGTAGTCATTTCTCCATTCCACCATATTTCATTTAGATGGAAAACTTTTTTTCTTTTTGATTAGCAGAGAATTCTCTTCCTGGGTTCTGTTCCTCTCCTTCTCATTCTGGGCCTCAGCATCCCTGTATTTTGGTTCAGCGATCTGCGCCTCAATTTACGGTGTCTACCTCCTGTCACAAGACACCCGTGGATGAAAGGGTTTCAAGTGAGGAGTGTTGCTGCCAATTCACAGAAGTTTCTTGTATAAACTTACTAGAAATGAGTCTAGGTCCAGAAAGTAAGACAAAATGTGTAAGTCGAAGACATTTAATGACTCATCAATTCTGTGTACCCCAGATGACCCGATAGAAAAAATGGGGGAACTGTGTGTGGCTAAATGTCTTAAACCCGACCGTTATGCTCTCCCAACCTTTAGCAATATTCATGCATATAACATCACCTTTGCATAAATACTGAATGCTGAGAGATAACTAGCAAGGCGGGAAATAAAGACACAACCTTGAAGGCTTGGCAGGGAAAACTCACCCCAGTCCCCTTACATACACCTGCAACCCTGGCCTCAGTCTATGCTTTAAAAAACTTTTCAAATGTTAATTTTTATAAAAATAAGTTTGTTATTCATGGAAAAAGTCAAATGGTACTGCAAGGCTACTATGCTTTTCATCCACTGAGATATTAATATGCCTCTAGGGCAGGGCCAGGTTTGGGAGGGAGGACTGCAGTTGTATCCATTCATAAACTCATCCCCAAGTATGATTTCAGCCTGTAAATGACATTTAATATAATGAGAAAGAACATTCGTACTGGCTTCTAGGATAACAACCATCCAAACTGGTCATGAGACTCAACACAGGATGATATATGGAGCTTAATCTTTTTAATGTTTCATTTTTCTTTTTATCACAGGATGTGCCACTTAATCAGAGTATTTGGGGCTTAAATTTGAACAGCGGATAAAATTTCATTCTATATTGTTCACTAAGCGAAAGGCAGGATAAAGGAGATTTGCTTCCTTCTTCTACCCTTTCACCTTTTCTTCCAGAACAGAAAAGACTAAAGTCAGACGTAAATTTTGATTGCATTGGGGTGCCTGGCTCAGTTGATTAAGCGTCCCACTCGATTTTGGCTCAGGTGATAATCTCACAGTTTGTGGGATCGAGGCCTGCGTGGGGCTCTGTGCGGACAGTGGAGAGCCTGCTTGGGATTCTGTTTCTCCTCCTCTCTCTCTGCCCCTCACACACTCACTCTCTCAAAATAAATAAACATTCAAAAATAAATTTTGATTGCATTTAGTTGTAAAAATATACTTCAAATAGTTTTAGATATTAGAATTACTTTATAAAAAGGAAAAAAAAAAGGTGCCTGGATGGCTCAGTCAGTTAAGCATCCAACTCTTGATTTCAGCTCAGGTCATGATCTCACTTTTTGTGAGTTTGAGCCCTGTGTCAGGCTCTGTGCTGACAGTATGAAGCCTGCTTGGGATACCCTCTCTCCCTGTCTCTCTGCCCTCCCCTGCTTGTGCGTGTACTCTCTCTCTCAAAAATAAGTAAATACACATTTAAAAAAAGAAAGAAAAAAAAAATAAAGCTGCCCCCTGCCCTTAAGTCTGGAGGGATTCTGACATCTTCATTGACATAAAATTGATGTTAAAATATCCTATTTCTTAGCTGGTCCACTCTCTGATAAGTACTGTCATTATTAGACTATGAAAACTAATGCTTTTTTGGTCTGAATTTTATTGTCTTGTTAAATTTGCTCATATATATGACTTAAACTTATTGACATATTCTAAATGGGAAAATAATCCATATGAAGAGAGATACATTAAGAAATGAATAAAGCAAAATCTAATCCATTATTTGCCCATTAATCCCAAAGTCATTAAAGGTGACCAATAAAGCATTTGGGATAACTAATCCTGTTCAGAAATGAGTATTCTCCTTCAGGAACAAGAGATTATTGCTACTCTGGTTGGTCGTACTTCATTTCCTATAGGGTATAGGAAAGTTGTAATAGGGATACCCCCTCTATTTTACATGCAAATCCAGATAAATATAAGATCAGGAAAAAAATCATTCAAGTACCTTTTAGAATCAAGCATGTGAAGTCAGTAAATGCTTTAGATATGGCAAGTGCATTCCTTAGTTATTCACAGCTTTGGAGGCTGGGTTGGTAGAAGAAGCATGGACAGAAGTGGGTAGAAGTATTCCCTCCATCCCAGGGTGAAAAACAATACCATCAAGGAGAAGGAGGTATGATGGGGCGTGGACCACAAGGGGAAGACTGAACTGGAGCCAGTGCATGGTACTCCCGGAGAGTGGAATTAATTACCTGAGAAAATCCATGTGGATGAGAAGGCTAGGAGATGACATGGTTAATAAGGACAGTTTCCTTGGGGGTTCAAATTAAAACCAGACATAGAAATTTAGGTTTGATGCTAATCTATGATTGGTTTATGTTGAGGAGTAGTATTTTTTTAAAAAAGGCATTTTTCAAAGGTAACCTGATGGGTTAGTCCAGGCCCTCCAAGATGGGACTGAACATGCAGGACTTTGTTAGGGAACTGCATCCTGAACACCTACCACATGAAGAAAACACCAGCAATTACACGCTTTGGCTTGAAATCACATGCCACTTCCACCTGCAACCCCTGGACTCGAAGAGGTTGCCTCACGTAACTACACTGAAGTTGAGAGGTTTAATCCTCCTAGGAGTCCAGAAGGAGAGGGACACCAGATATGGGTGGGCACTAGGCACGTCTAACACAGGACATGGCAGTGGGGAAGAGGCAGAGAATGAGCCAAACCTGTACAGTTCAGGTTTGGGATGTTCACTAGACATCCAAGCAGAGAGGTCAGATAGGCAGTTGGATGTAGGAGTCCAGAATTCAGGGGAGAAAGGCTGGACAAATGTCCTCCAAAGGTGTGGGGAATCATGTGACTACTAGAGTAGTCAATGATTCTCTGATGCACTTCAGGAGCAAGTGGGCTGCAAGATTCATCAATCCTATGTAGGCAGGGGTTGCTTTTAACTAAAAAAAAAAAAACAAAAAAAAAAAAACCAAAAACCTCCTTTGTGGTCTGAAAGGCCAGAAGTAGTCCAGACATACACTACTTTGAGCTTACAACTCCTAAATCTTGTCTGGTTACTTATAACTGGGGGGCCAATATGACAGCTTCTAACCGTAAGTGTCTACACAAATTAAAAGTGAACAATTTACAATAAAGTGTCTCAGTCACACTAGCCACATTTCAAATGCTCCAGAGCTACAGGTGGCTAGCAGCTGCCATAATGGACAACAAAATAACTTCTCTATCACTGCAGAACGTTCTAAGAACAGCACTGCTCTGAACACCAGAGACAGATATCATTCTGCATAAGAAGTTCAGGAAGCCTGGCACTGCCCCCACAGTTCATCCTAGAAATCTGTTTTTGGAATGTTGGTAACTAATTTAAAGAAAAAATGATACTGTGAGGACTGAAGAGAACTTTGCTGTAATAGGAATCTGTCCTGATTTTTAGTATGGAAGCTCTGAACTAGATTTTTCTGTTCGGTTTCCTTCTGTAGCTACTACTTGGGGAAGGGAGGATAAACTGCTTAGGGACATTTCTAAATCTGCAATTTCCTTACTCAGCTACTTATCCCCAGTAGTACTATAAATATAGCCAGCTGTTGAGAAGTAATTAATACCAAGCCTTTGAATTTCTGAGGGATCATTAGTCCTATTCATCTTGACCAATCAAGACCTTGGTGTCTCTCAAATGTATATGGAGATGATAAAAATCTCCACAGATGTATGAACTCTCAAAAACACTTGTCTGTGAGTCTGCATTTTAGAGATTATGCCTTAACATTATTCATTTATTTTATGACCAGTCTGCACTGATGTGAAAACCTCTGCCATTGCACATCCTCTTACGAAGTATTTGCTTGCAGGTCAGGGTCTTTTCAAGATTCTCTTCGTGTAATCTGGTGGGAAGAGCCGTGTTCAGATTGCAATTCAGCCGTGTTCAGATTGCTGGAGTCACTAGAGATGCTAACACCAAGGATGGTCTTAATGGTTCTGAGCGGTACGGAAGCGGGGACTCCCTGGAAGGTGATGGATGACTGAGTTTCAAATAAACTGTTCCCTAGTCAAAACTTTGAAAGTTCATCAATTACCACATTTTTCTTTATTCCTTTCAGATTTATGAAAACATAAGTGACTGTTTTCTCTAATTAACCCCGTACAGTATGATCATCTGTCTACATCAGGTTGGTACTTTCTGATATGCTGTTTATTTTTTCAACAAAATCACAGTTGTCTTTAGGGCACAGTTCCCATTCCTAGTCACTGCTGTTTCTGTGCACAGCACTCTCCATGGAGCCTGCAGTGGACACTGCCTGGACCAGTAGCTCTGCTCAGCTGTCAGAGGAAAGCCAAGCATGACAAGCCGCTGCGCATCGGGAGTACAGGTAGCATGGGGAGAAGACCAGTGTGCCTCTGCACCATTAATTACGTAGTATCGCCCCGCACAGAGAAGTAGGAAAGGCAGAGGGCAAAAAAGCACTTGGAACACGTGTCTTCTTTTCTCTCTGATGCATTTCCAGAGCTGACTGTCTGAGAGGAAAACAGATTTTCAAAAAAGGACACATCATACTTTCCTCCTCCTTCCCTCAGTACCCTGCTTCATAACTGTCAAATTAGGAAGTGCTCCTAGTCTTTTATTCAGACTGCCATTAATAGGTGATAAATCTTTCAGCATACTGGTCATTAAGAGCACGGGCTCAGGAATTGATGTCTGGGATTGAAGCCTCACTCTACCACTCACTAGCTGTGTGATTTTACCTCACTTACTAAACCTCTCTGTGCCTAAGCATGTTTACCTATAAAATGGAAATAATAGTAGCTACTCTATAGCTACTGTGGATCATGCTGATCAGTACAAGTCCCCAGCACACAGTGACTAAATAAATGCCCAACTCCATTATACTGTGAACTTTACCGAGTGTTGAAAGAGTGACTCCATCTTATTTGTGATGCCTGATTGAAAGGGACAAAAAGTACAGAGGGAACTATACTCTTCTTCCCATGTCCCTGCCTCTCTCCACCCTTACTGGCTCCTCTGACTAGAAAAATGTTCCCTATACACGTGCCATCTGGCCCCTCTCTTGAGCTTCTGGGAGTCTTCTCTGTTTTCAGGCTCTCCCTCTTTTCTCTCCTGTTTCCCAAGGGGTAATCCATACATGGGCTATCCAGATGCTCTGTTTGAGTCTAAGGAGGTAAGTTCAAATCAGGTGGCAAGAAGGAAGAAACCCACTTGACATCCAAGTCTAAACAATAGGCTCTCTATCCAGCTTTACCAAGTATAAAGCAGATGTCATGAGCCCTACATAATTTCCGAGTTCATTTCTCAACTGGATCAGAAGTCAAGGGGAAAGAGATGTGATTAACTCTTCTACATCCTAACAGAAACGAAATGAGTTGAATTCCACTCTCTTCCCATTCCATCTAGTTTTGTTTAAGTGACTGTTTTTAGCTTGCATAGGTGGTAGCTAGAATAGTAATAGCAGGACACTGTCCATTCATTCATTCGTTCATTCATTCAACAAATATTTATTAAGCACCAACTATGGACCTGGCATTGTGTTAAATGCTGAAGATGCTCAGAATCAAAATGACAAAACATAGCCCCACCTCCTTGGTGTTGTCTAGAAAAGTCAAATTGCTTAGATAGGTCTTCTTTCTTTCCCTCCTGCCATTTCTTCTGGTCTATCAACATTCTCTTCCTGTTCTCAGTGTTTCACCCAAGCACACTGGTAGCATTTGAACCCTATACTTGTTTCAAGCCTGTATCTTAGCCACTTAAGATAACCTACAGTGTAATGAAATCAACACAGTAAAAAGTGCAGTCAGAAAGGAAGTAGGTGATACTCTGGCAGTTCTCTGTCTAGTGCTCACTGTGAAGGGCTCTAATAAACCCAGTGTGGATCCACACCCTTTTTTCCTTCCACTTGCCTTGGTAGCGCTGGCTGCGAGGCACAGGCGCTTCTCATGAAGGTGAAGGACACTTGGCTGGGGCTCAAATTAGACACTGAAATGCTGGCTCTCATTGAAAAGTTACGTAATAAAAAGATGAAGTTGCAAAGAAAAGATACCTGGCTAGAGTGATTCCTTTCAAATAAGTCTGGTATCAGCAGAAACTAAGCCCCACGTACTAAAGCTGTAGCTCAAAGGCTATACATTTGGCAGATCAGAGGAACAGCATCTTGAAACACTTTAATGACTTGCATTTAGAGCGCAAGTTAATATTACTCCAGGGATTATGCTGCATATCCTCTTATTTAAAATGTTATCTAATACTTGAAAAGGGTAAATATATGCTGATCTTAGCCTCATTAACTTTGTGAGTTGGTTATAGAAGATTGGGTTATGTCTTTTAGAACTAAAGCCCCTAGAGTCCTGTGTGTGTGTGTGTGTGTGTGTGTGTGTGTGTGTGTGTGTAAGTGTGAGCTGATCATCATTTCCCTTAGGAATCATCATAGTTAAGACTGGGAAAAAATGAAATTAAATGAGGGCTAGCACTTTCCCTCATTCTTTCTTAAAGACACTAGTGAGATCAGCTATCTCTTGGGTTTACTTAACTTTTCTACTATGCTATCTGCAAGGGAAGCAATCTTTTCTCCTAAATGCTTATTTCTAACACAAAAATACCTCATCTGCTCATTTAATTCTCTGTAATATCAACTCCTCACCAGTGCTTTATAATTTCTATTTTATTAAGGTACTTTAAAATCTCTTCCTCCCTGGAAGCTACCTGTAATGAAAACCAGAGCAGCCCAAAGATAGGTGCCATCAGGCTCTCGAATGAGTCCCAACAGATTCCAGGACACCACCTAGGACCACTTAGTAGCTGGCCATTGAGTATGATCTTAAGGGGACTCCATGCTTGTCATTTTTCCGTACAGTCTGCTGCTATGTGCACAGGCATAAAGAGCAGTTCTTGATGGAGCACCTAAAGAACAGAAATGTTTTCCTTGCTTCACAAGCTGGGAGCACATTCTGTAAACAACTCCTGGTAAGTCCAGCAGGAAAGGATTATGGCTAAGAGCGAACAATTCAGTGCTTATTGCTGGCACATGTCATACATCAGTATCACGATGCATTACACTTCAATGTACAAAATTCTATAAAGGATATTCTATAAAGGAATTCTATAAAGAACTATAAAGTTCAGTGAAAGGAACTGGGCCTGTTCATTTCAAATATTGCTTATTAACAGCTGTAACAGCTACCGATTATTTTCAGACTAACAGATACTTCATATGAGAAGATCCACAACAAGCGTTTTCAAATACAAGCAATTATGAGGAAAAGCTTCTGTTCTGGCCCAGTGAATTTTCTACCCTGAAACCATGCTGAATATATTAATTTAGGATTAGGAAGCATGGAAACAACTTCTATAGCACAATGCTGGAGATTTCATTTTTCTGGCTGCAAATGCCCAAAAATCTTTCCACGGTTTGCTTTATGTCCGATCCCAAATAACTTCTTCCTATAGACTTTTAAATAGTTATTACTCTTGCCTGTCTAGCTCATGTTTCCCTCTTTCCTTCCAAATTCCTTTCATGTTTTATCCTAATTTTTTTCTAAAACACTTAAAACTCACTAGTCATTAGTCACCTCTAAAATGTTTGGACAGCACGAGTATCATCATGTTACCACTGCTCAAGAGACCCCACCCTACAGCTCATGTGCGCACATTCTCCATATGTGATACATCCTAAAATGTAGGGAGTGAACCCAGATGTAGAAGTGGAGAGTAAATACACACACAGGCACACACTCTCGTGGGGTAAAGACAGGGCCTCTAAAGCCAGACTTGCTGAGCTGAAGCTTAACTTTCTAATTTACTGGCTATGTAACCTGGAATAGGTACTCAGCCTTGCTTTGCTTCAGTTTTCTCATCTGTGAAATGGGGATACAAAGAGTATCCACACCACAGAGCTGTTCTGAGATTTAGGTTAGTTAACGAATGCCAAGCGCTTAGAATGGTGTCCTGGCATATAACATTAATTACTGGCATATGTGCGCACACACTGGATCCTGTCATTCAAATGTCAATCCCAGCAACGTTTTATTAATAGGCATCCTTTTTAATCTTTACTTCTGTCCTTTGATCCTGAAACTGCATATTGATGATCCTCATTCCCTTGGGAACCAAAATTCACTCCATATATTTTATTATTAAATTACTGAATTCTTGTTTCTGAACATCAGTAATAATTTGTTAACTCTCAATTACTGCCTACAAAATTGATTATTCACAATACTTCATTCCTGGATAAGCATGAACCCCAGAGCAATGTATTACCGTAACTGCCCCAATGGCCAATATGAGACAGCTGCAGGTTTGAACAATTCTCCCCTCCTTTCTTTCCTAGGGTAAAGGCATCTTATTTCTCTGTTGTGAATAATAATAATTAAAAAAAAAAAAAAAAGGTAAAAGTCAGTTAAGCCTCTGACTTAGGCTCAGGTCATGGTATCACAGCTTGTGAGTTCAAGCCCCGCATCGGGCTCTGTGCCAACAGCTCAGAGCCTGGACTGCTTTGGATTCTGTGTCTCTCTCTCTTTCTCTCTCTCTCTCTCTCTCTGTCTCTGCCCCTCCCCCACTTGGGCTCTGTCTCTCTCACTCTCTCAAAAATAAACATTTAAAAAAAAAAGGTAAAAGTCAGGAATACAGACTGTAAAACTGCACTGTGACACCCACAGCATGTAAATATGTAGGCTTTAGTGAAAATGATGCTTGAATCCTATTAAAAGCCTACACTGACTGTTCTCATCACTGTGTTATATCCTCTGCTTCCATTTTGTAATAAAAGCCAAGATAATTTCAGTTGTAAACTAGTTTGTAAAGGCAATGTACTTTCTAAAGCAATGACTTGCTACTTTTAAATTTTATGTAACCTGTACACATCACCCTTACCAATAAAGCATTATGCACACAATGTTTTCTAAAGCATATATAACACAGGTACAGAAATTCTAATAAGTAGCTTGTCACTCTTAGTCTCAATTTTTCCTAAAAAAACAGAAAGTGGGAAAAAATGATAGGAGTCCAATTTTTCAGTTTTAAGTGCATATGTGATATTAAAAACACATGGGCACGGCACCTAGGTGGCTCAGTCGGTTAAGCATCTGACTCTTGGTTTTGGCTCAGGTCATGATCTCACGGTTTGTGATTTCGAGCCTTGCATTGAGCTCTGTGCTGGCAGCAAGGAGCCTGCTTGGAATTCTCTCTCTCCCCCTCTCTCTCTGCCCCTCCCCTGCACATGCTTTCTCTCTCAAAATAGATAAATAAACTTAAAAAAATAAAAGAACAAAACAAAACCACATGGGCTTCTTTACTAAAACTTTCATTTTCAAGATCAAGTGAGCAACTGAGGCAAATCCAGTCATAGCATGAATGAGGTATTATGAAGCTGGACAGTTTCCATTTGTAGCTTTTTATAGCCACGAAGCAGAAACACAGACATATGACTATGGGGTTTACTATGGATTAATGCAGGGTACAAACAAATTAAGAATTTTATAGCCCTGTGACAAGCAAGCAGGAGTTTGAGAGGATGTGGAAAGGAGAGGCAGGTAATGTTTCAGTCACGCTGAGAAAACGCTAACATCTCACAGTCTTTAGAACCACTTGCAGCCCCTTTCTTGATAGAAGTTACACTTAGCTCTAGAAAAATTACTTATGAATTGGCATTCCTATCATACTTGCTTTCAATGGCAGGTTTTATGAAAGGACTATTACTTATTGAAATGAAAACAAAATTAAAATAAAAGTGTTTTGAAACAAACTCCAAATGTGAGTCTCCCTAGACACCCAGAGCAGAAAAAATATTGTTTAGGAAACTTAAAAATATTTTAAAGATAAAAATTCCCTCCAAATTGGCAGACGTTAGAGATCTTTCTATAGGTGGAAAAAAATTAAGGCTCATTGTCCAAATGCTTTGTGCAAACAATAAAAAAAAATCATTTTTCTTGTTATATAGGACTTATAGCAGAGATTACTAGGATCTTACCCCAAATCCACTTAACCCCAGCTAACAGACTACGTTTACTATCCTTCCTGACAGGAGTGACCATGTGACTATGTTCCAGACAATGAAAAGTAGGTAGAGTTGAAATGTTGAGTGGGGCTTCCAGAAAGTCCTTTAAAAGGGGACGAGGGAAGCTTGTTGGATGAGAGGGCTCAGTTGGTTAAGCTTCTGACTCTTGGTTTCGACTCAGGTCATGATTTCACAGCCATGGGATAGAGCCCTGCATCGGACTCCATGCTGACCACACAGATCCTGCTTGGGATTCTCTCTCTCAGCCCCTCTAGGCTTGCACTCTCTCTCTTAAATGAATAAATAAACTTAAAAAAATAAATAAAGGAGAGGAATGCATTTTTTTTTTTTTGGCTTCTTTTTCCTTTCTGCAGCCTGAAAGGCTGATGTGATGCATTAATCTTCAGCAGTGATCTAGCCAAGAGGTAGACGCCAGTGGCTGAGGGATGATAGAGCAGAAAGATATCCTGAGGCCATTATATCAACCCTGAACTGCACTGGCCTTCTTTTACAGAAGAGAAAAATAAGCTTCTATCTTATTTAAGTCACTGTCATTTTGGTTTTTTCATATATGTGCAGCAGAACCTAACCCTATTCTAAATCCTAATTCTATCTGAATGAGCATTAACTATTAGATCATACTTCCACTGGGGAATGAAACTTAACAAAATAGGATGGTAACTTAAAGTTCTAATTAATAATAATCATAAAGTTCTCTCATACAAACTACATAATGATCACCAAATGCTCAATAAATACCAATGTTGAAGAAGGTGATCAAGTTTTAAAGCTTTTCTGTAATAAATTAGTGTTTCCCAAAGTAATATAATTTTGGACAAGTTAGCAACAAGAACAAACAACAATTAATATTTATAAAAAATATGACACTAAATTTTGGGAACAAATTAAAGAAAACAGAATCCTTATTTTCTAAAAAGTATCCCTCTTTGGAAGACAGAAAGGGGAATACAAAGAGTAACATACAAATTAATACATAATTATGTAAACACTGGTTTGACACACAACACCAAGTGTGTTTATTACCTTAAAATGTTTATGAATCCACTTAATGGCAATAAAATAGCAATAATGAAGAGATGATACTTGGTAAGATAGAACAATGGGAAGAGAAGGTACTGACATGATTTCTTGTGTCAAATTAGCATTACGTAGTTTCTTATGCAACTCAGAGTTTTATGCTATTCAGACCGTCTGAACACTGGCAAGGGAACAAAAGCATTTTACTTACGAAAACATTGGAGGAGACAGTCCATTTTATGTGGGAATAATGGCTTTTTAACAGTGCTCAATTAGCAGACATCAGGATCCCTTCCCTCCAAAGCCATTAGCAAATTTATCTAGAAGATTTTATGCTACATCATAAAACAACCCAAACTGCTTAGTATGCCAATTTGCCTAAGACACTTGCCATATAAGCTGCTTTCAGGAGCCAGCAGTAAGTATCATAAATACTTAAAGACAAAAAGTTGAAGGATATTGGCATTCAAAGGAGATGACACTGGAAACTCATACTGCCAAAACATTTAGCCACACTTGCATTTTGCTTGGAGTGGAATTCCTTTTCTATTTCCTCTTCTATTTAACCTTTAGTATCTCATTCAGCCCCAGCATTAGAGGGCCTGACTGATGGTTTTTCAACATTGTCAAAATACTAATTCAAACCTGAAGTCAATCCCCACTTCTTTTCTCCCTAAAGCAACGTACCTTATAATATGTAATAATAATAGCTCACCTGAATGAGTGAGTAGGACAGAGATTTTAGTCATTCTTTTTGTAGTCAGGGAATTAAATCTAGCCATCTGTCTTATTCTTTTTTTTTTTTTTTTTGCCAGGAATAACAAAATAATAGAAACTCCAAATATACTGGGAAAAGATCTGTAAGTGTGGGCTTTAGATGTGGAAATCAAGAGGAAAGCTAAAGATAACTATGCATTGTACTTGTTCTATTTTGCTCAAATACTTGTAATTTTATTTTTTTTAATTTTTCTAAAGTTTATTTATTTTGAGAGAGAGAGAGCATGAACAAGGCAAGGGCAGAGAGAAAGGGAGAGAAAATCCCAAGCAGGCTCCCCTCAGTCAGCGTGGAGCCTAACGTGGGGCTGATCCCACGAACTGTGAGATCATGACCTGAGCCAAAACCAAGGGTTGGACACTTAACCAACTGAGCCACACAGGAGCCCCAATTCTCACAATTTTAAATAAAAAATAGTAATGTTCATTTAAATGACAAATGTTGTTACAACTTTCTTCTTGAAGCAAAATACTTTCACATTTATTCTCATTTTCAATAAACCTTGTATTAAGCTTCTAAAATCCCCCAAAATTATAAAACGAAGCTAAGAAGGCAGGCCGAACATTAACTAGTCCATTCCTTTTATTTTAGAAAATAATGACCTTAAATATCCCTAACAGAATTTTATTCTGATTTTTATCTGCCTCCTTGCCCTCATAAGGACAGAATCACTTGTCATTACTAAAAGGTTTGCTATTAGTAAATTCCTGCCATAGAAAAACTCTCCAAGTGCAGTCCACAGAGGACTATATACATCAGGACCACTGAAGCTTGCAAAATGCATATTCCTGGGCCTCACTCAAGACCTGCTAAACTGATATCTCCACTGTGAGGCCCAGGAACCTGCATTTTCATGACAAGCAACACTGCCTTAAAATCTAATTCCTTGAGCTGAAAACTTGTTCCTCCTTTTGCCTTCTTTTCTGAGTAACTGGAAAACACGGAGTCTCTAAACCGTGCTTCTTCAAGATTATAAAGCCGTCTTTCTGTCTCTCTACGTCAGTAAACTAACTCAAGTTCTTCAGCGTTCCTTCTTTGGTTTGTCTCTCTCTCACTTCCTTGAAACCTATATACTATTTCTTCCCAAACTTTGTCCACGTCTCAATGATCAGCAAAAGAGTGAATGCAAACCAACTAGCGATGACTATCTGGAAGGATCAGTTCAAACAATCTATGGTTCACGCTGGGTTCATGTACGATCCCTGTTTGTTTCCTGTGGATAAATTGCCTTTATTTCTGTTTCACATGTTGTATTCTGAGATGCTTCCCAGCTCTTCCCACTGAAATTCCATCTCCAAATTGACTATGTAATGCTAAGCATCATGTTTTCTTTCCACAAGCAGCTATCCAAATTTGTGTCAGGTATGACATATTCCATGAATATGCTTACCCTGCCCTAAATTCAGAGCACTGTTAAAAACCCAAAGATATCAAGGCTAGGCTGAGAGCACCGCATTCTCCCGGAAGCAATTACTCATATACAGATGCAGTAAGCACTTAAGGGCGTCCCATTCTGTCAGACAGCTCTCCAAAGGTAATGCTTTGGCTCTCCTCTGTAATGCTTATGCCAGCTCACGGTCAGCACTTCATACCTGTCCAGCCAGTGTAAACAGTGCTATCCCGAGGGTCTGCTGACTTTAGGCCTCTCTCCATTTGCTGAAGAAGCTCTCGAATCTTATTGTTCAAGCGTTGTGAGAACTCGGGAGTTAGCTGTAGGTATTAAAGGGAAAACAAGTATCAAAAAATATGGACCACTCAACTTCCCAGACTATAGGCCATCAGAAATAGGAGGGTACTTCATTTCCACTTAGGTCACATTTTTTTTTTTTGCCTGGGAGAACTGGACAATTATTTTATTCTTAACAACAAATTAATAAAACTTTAAAGTGCTACTATATTTTCCTACTCAAGGCAGGAAATACTTTTGTTGCAACTTAAATGTTTTACATAAAATTTGTAAATAAATGCTAAAATAGACTGCTGTAATTTCCACCTATTAGGGAACATCTGTTATTTAAACCAATATTTTTTATTATAATAAAAATCATTTTAATAAACTAAGCACAAATCATAAGATGTTTGCTATTTTCTAGCCATTCAAGCAGCAGCAATATTAATTTCCAAAAGAAACACTCTAGTTGTTTTTGTTATTTAAAAAATGAGGATAAACATTTATTAAAGTCCATCTGTGAAAAAATGGATAAACAATTTTTACAAATTGTAGAAGTAGGATAAGAAAATCAAAATAAACTCAGGGATATCAGGAGGCTTAGGCAGAGTAGAAAGAATATCAGACCTAGTATCAAAAAACCCGTGCCCAGCATAGTGCCTGGCAAAGGAGGGGCTTTGCCCAGATGAATAAGGCTGGCTATATCTTTATCTGTGATTGGCTGGGTGATCTCGCTCTACATATGACTTCTTTATGCTTCAGTTACCTCTATAAAGTCAGGATGATAATACCTACCCCACCAATTTCAAAAAGTACTTTGAGGATCAAATGAAATCATGGGCCTTGGGTCTTTCACATTCAGGGATATAAATGTTGATATTTTTAAAAAATTTAAGCAATCCAAGGGTCTATAACAAGTAATTAGTTGGATATGGATTAAAAGCACACTAAAGTGGGGGCTGTGGGTTAGTGACATCCATATGAAGGCCCATAGATGCTGGGCAAACTGTTAGGCCCACGTAATCATTATGTTATTCATCCTACAAGCAACTGAAAAACATTTTGAAAGTTCTGTATACACTGAATCATGAAGTGTCTTAAAAGGTCACTTTAATGTATCCCTCAAAAATTTTAGGAACCTGCTGTGATTCCCAGACTTGGACTTTACAAAGCAGTAAAATTTCAAAAAGGTTGGGGAATATCACATGGTTACAAACATTTCATTTCACCACGTAAGGATTATAAACAAACCTAACTACTACCTGTTAGCATCATAATTTCATTTTTTAAAAAGGGCATCTCAACACTGAAAAAAGTAAGAAGACAGTATCAGAATTATTATAAAAGATATAAAATTTTACTTCTGAAGAGCATCTCTGATAAGGCAAACCAGACTATCAACCATATCTGGATTATTTATCCTGAAGCACCACTATGATCCCTTATTTTATACTCTGAAGAAGAAACCACATTGTTTGACAGACACACTCCCATTATTTAACAATTTCTGCCAAGAGCTTAAGATTTCAACAAGATTTCAACAAGTCTTGAAAATACATTTAGTAAGATAAAATATACTTCAGTATTAATATAAAAGGTCTATAAATCTCAACTAGATAGAAGAGTGCATCTACATGAGAACATGTCATTTTCTGTTCATAGATCACGGATAATTTATCGTCTTGCCTGGCCTTACTCTGAGCCCAAGAATGAGAACACTTCAATCTCAGGAAGGGAAGTCACTTCCTATTTGTCATATAACTGCATTTAATAAAGGTAACCTGCCTGAGAAAATTGATTGTTTGTGGCAGACCACAAAATTATTCAAACTCTAGCAATAATTTGCAGTCTCCAAAAGCCCCCCCCCCCCTTTTTTTTATAGACGCGAGAAAACAGACCAATTCCTAATTGGAAGGTCTGCGTTAACAAATTAAGGAGGACAGATCTCCAGGGTCTGAACCTTGATGTTCAACGTTAAACAATTTTAGAACTGGTATGCTCGTTTCTTTCTGGAATCTCTCCAAAACCATGTATTAGGTGATAAATCACTTTACTTTTTGGACCAGAGTTTAAATTTATGAATACCTTTCTTTCTCCCGTGGAAACAGTTAAATTGGTAAAAGCATTTAATTTATAAACAGTCTGAATAGCAAGCTGTATTTTACTGAAGGCTTGTGTCATTTGGATAAATCCTCAAACGTTCTCTTTGCCAAGTTAGCATGAAACAGCAGGTCTTTCTCCAACAAGACCAGACAAAATACTTGAGCTTCAGGATCGGCAAAGCTAGACAGAACACAGGTCCAAATGGCCAAAAGGAAGCCATATGACGTCAAGATTGTTCTAAGAAGCTTTGCTTGGGTAGTTCAATTTTGGTCTAAAAAAAATCGACTGACTCTAGATTCATACATACTTTGGTACTCTTCTATCCTGCAACTCTTCTCCATCTATTTCATCCCTCCCACTTGCATTACTGATGATTATGTTAAGTTAATCCATAGTGACAAGTGTTTTAAGGAAAGAACCAAAAGAGCCACACAGAGTTGACTTGGCAGATAACAAAATCTCTAAGGCCTTTATACATGTGAAATGCTTTGCGCATGATGAGTTTAGAAGGAATAAACTGGTAGAATTAAAAGTGTGTGCACTTCAAAGAGATCACTCTTCCAACCTAATGCACTCTGATTTCTCAACTAGGTATTCTTAAAAAGAATTGTATTCCCCCTTAACAATTACATTCACTCAAAGAGGCATGAGAAAACACAGGCCTCTGGTATCTTACATCCAGCTTCTCTTTTGCTCAGTGGCTTATAAAGTGCTAACCATTAATTTACTGGGTTTTTTTTTGTTTGTTTTGTTTTTGCTTTCCAGCTGTGGGGGTGTTCTGCAGAGTGGCAACAGTAGGAAGAATTTCAGGCCTATGTCCCTAATTTCTCTTAGCACTTTCGGTTTAAAGATGTCTTTACCACACTCTCCAATTTACGCTCATCATTTACCCTGCCCGTATATGTGTACAAATATAAAGCAATAACATGGCACATGTGACATACCACCAGGACTCCTCCCTTCTTAAAAATGCATACCAAAATCGAACAAAACTGCAAAATTACATGGAAAACGCCATATTCGTCATCTTTGTAATTTAAATTATCAATGACTGAGGTTATTTCAAATTATTAGTAACAATGACTTTTACAAATGTTAAAACTCAAACTGCATATTTTGACATGTATTTGATATATTTATCTTCCAATTATATATATATTTTTAAAAGGGGATGCTCATCCCTTTCTTTCAGGCAAAACTGAGCTCCTTTCTGAACACCAGGGCCTGGATGGAGGTAGGGATGCAGGCAGATGTATCCCAAACTCACCCTCCCGGCAGAATCAAAGTAGCCTTCGGCCAGGGATTTGTTAAAATCGGCATAAGGATTCGGGAAGGCCCTTTGAGCCATGACGCCGGAAGCGAGCCTGCAGAACAGGGGAAAAAAAAGAACCTAGGTTGAGACAGGGGCCTCGGCCGAGTTGCCAGGACAGGGGCAAGCCGCCGGGCAACACCTTCCTTGCAGCTCCTGGGCCACCCCGCGGTCTTGGTGGTCTGAGTGGACCCCGCGCCGATCGTGGCCCGGCTGCAAGGGCGCTGCACCTCCGCGAAAAGGCTGTCAGGGCCCCGCGCCCACAGCGATGAAGGGACCCCGTTTTGCACCCTCCGTTCCCACTCCCGCGATTTGAAGCTACGGCACAGCGTCCAGAAGCCCAGCCAGGCCTCGGCCTCTCACCCAGCAGCCTCGGACACCAACAGAAGCCACGCTTTCACCGCCCACTTCCTGCCAGTCGGACCAATCAGAACCTTCGGCACTCTGGAGGCCCGCCCTCTTCTCGCTTACAGTTTGTTAAAGAGACAGGAGTGTGATTTCTAAAAGCTATAAGGGTGATTTAATTCCTGGGTACTTCGGAAGCGGACGTACCTTAGGGTAACGTGCAATTGTGCCCCATATTTCCTGCCTTTCTTCTCTCTTAATATTTTTTTATTAACAAAATAATTCAGGTCCACATGATTCATAAAAATTAGGAATGTATGTGTAGAAGAAAAAAGACTGCCTTGAGATCTGAACATATTCGTATTTCTGCTGCTCAGACTGAATAAAACAGGGAGGATAATGTCTCTCCAGAGACCTTCCAAACTTTTTCTTTTCTTTCTAAAAAACAAACAAACAAATCCCCAAAACCCAAAGAGACAAAAAAACCATAACAACAACAACAACAACAACAACAAACCCAAAAAAACCACTGCCACCATTAGCTTCATCAAGGACAGAAAACAGGATTATGTTGAAGAGCTGTAAAAAGAGTCTTTTGGGGATAATTGATAATTTAACCTCCAAGGTACTGAAGAAGAGATGTGAATGCCTAAGGGACAAGCTGTCAAATGGCAATTAACACTTCAAGGAAAATGCATGAAAACACAAATCACAGCTCTTAAGAATTTTGATCTGCTCATTAGCCTAAATTGGACTGTAACACTGTGTACCTGAGTACTTAAAAAAATTAACGAAGTCCAACAAAGCAGGACATCCATAACTTTGAAATTCAATGTTTTAACTGTCTCCATTATCTGAAAATCAGTCCTTTCATTTACACTTAAATCCCACCTGGTACACATTGGGCCCGTTCTGTTGCTCAGAGAATTTTGGAGTTCAGTTTAAAAAGTCAGAAACAGTCACTCTCTCGGCTCTTTGCCTTCCTCTGGTTTCAGTGGAGGACTCTCAAGCATCAAACATCCAATGACTGAAGCTCAATCACCACCCCACTGCCACCTTGGCTTCTGACCCCCTCTGGCTCAGTCTGTTTTTTAACTGTTACTTCTAAGACATTTGTTAGCTCCTTCACCTAATTCATGAAGATTTAGTAGAGGCCCTCAGTGAATCTCAAATTGGATAGCCTTCCTATTTAATAGATGGGTGTGTGGGGGAGCAACTCATAAGGAAGAAGAGGAAAGGGAGTGAGAGGCACTTTATCAATTACTTTTCTTGAATTATTAATGGCTTACTATCATTTTATCTCATTCACAGTCTTTATATGAGCAATTAAAAGCAGTGTGGTATTTAATAGATTAATGACTACTACGGGGAAAGAGGCAAACTAAGACTGTTGATTGTGCTTGAGCAGAAATAAAAGAAGAGTAGAAGCGGGCAACGATGGAAGGAGAGTAAGTAGGAGAGTAGAATGGGAAAGGGGAAAGGAGTATCTTGGTCAGCTTGAAGGACAGCCTCTCAAAGACGGAAGAAGTAAATGGAAAAATGCAGTGAGGTTGTGTAGAGACTATAGGGGTTCCCAATCTCAGCACTATTGATATTTGGAAAGGGTTGCTTCTCTGTTGCCTGTCTTGTTCATTGCAGTATGTTTAGCAGCATCCCTGGCCCCTGCTCACTAGGTGCCAGTAGCACCCAATCCCTGAGTGGTGACAACCAAAAAATTTTTTACAGACATTGCCAAATGCCGACTACCCTGGGAGGAGGCGACAAATTACCCCAGGGATTGTGAATACAGAGATAGTATAACCAAAAGTGTTTAATAAGATTAGGCAACTGTCTGGTTAATTCCAGTATCCTCATTCAAGATTTAGCTTGCTGGAATAATGTGCTGAAAAATACAGGAGGAACTTGGGGAGAGGTTTTGGGGTGTGTGTGTGTGTGTGTGTGTGTGTGTGTGTGTGTGTGTATTTAAATCTCAGGTGCAGAAACGAGCTAATTATACTCCTTGGTTTTTAGTATAACATTATTGGTGCATACAAGACTCTATTCTAATTTTTCTCTTAGTTCCCAGTTCCCACCCATTTTTCTCCTCTAGAAGGCAAACACCACAATATGTTTAATTTATACATCCTTTGGAAAATATGGGTTTTGTAGGAATGTCCTTTAAAGACTTTTTTTTAACATTTATTTATTTTTGAGAAAGAAAACGTGTATGTGCGAGTGGGGAAGGGACAGAGAGAGAGAGAGACAAAGGATCTGAAGCAGGCCCCTTGCTGCTAGTGCAGAGCCCTGCTTATGGTTCAAACTCAGGAACCCTGAGATCATAACCGGAGCTGAAATCAAAAGTCGACTTCTTAACCAACTGAGCCACCCAGGCCCTCGTATGTGTTTTAATAAATGGAATAGTGCTGCAAATACTCAACAACTTGTGATTTAGATCTGTGTTGCTCTATATACAGTTGGTTGTATTAGATAATGTATAATATCTTCATAGTTGTCTCCACCTCGTTTTACTTATCCTTTCCCCTAAGGATGGGCATTGTTTCTCACTTCCACATCATAGATAATACAGCCAGGTAAATCCAGGCACATCGTCTCAATCCGTATGTGAGTATTCTTGAGATATATACCATAGTCCGCCCTCATTGGTGGTTTCTTTCTCCGCAGTTTCAGTTCCCCATGGTCGACCTTTCGCTGGAAGCAGATGATCCTCCTTGTGACAAATTGTCAGAAGCTCAATAATAGCCTAATGCTACCTCATGATGCCTACGTTGTTCACCTCACCTATCTCACTGTGCAGGCATTTTATCATCTCACATTATCACAAGAAGAAGGGTGAGTATACTGTGATATAGTACAATAAGATATTTTTTAGGGACTCCTGGGTGGCTCAGTCACTTACGCCTCCAACTCTTGATTTTGGCTCAGGTCATGAACTCATGGTTTGTGAGTTCGAGACCCACATTGGGCTCTAGGCTGACAGTGTGGAGCCTGCTTGGGATTCTCTCTCTCTCTCTCTCTCTCTCTCTCTCTGTCACTGCCTGCCCACCCCTTCTCGCTCGCTCTCTTTCCCTCTCTCTCAAAATAAATTAATAAACGTATAAAAAGAAAAAAAATTAAAAATAAGATATTTTTAGAAAAAGATACCACATGCACATAACTTTTATTACAATATATTTTTATAATTTGTCTATTATTATTGTTTATCTCTTACCATGCTTAAGTTATAAATTGAACTTTGTAATAGATATGAATGCCTAGTGGGAAAAACATAGTATATGTAGGATTCAGTGCTATCTGTGGTTTCAGGCATCCACTGAGGATCATAGCTTCCACAGATAAGGGGGGACTACTGTACCCATTGCTGAATCAAAGGACATCTTATACTTAGTTTCCCTAGTCCCTTTAGATTGCTTTCCAGAATATTGGATGAATCTATATTCCCTTCAATAGTATCTAATAGTTTCTGTCATTCCCATATCCTCTCCAACATTGGATATTATTTAGTGTTCTAGTGTTTGCAATTTGTTTTTGAGAGAGAGATAATGAGAGTGAGGGAAGGGGGAGAGGGAGAGAGAGAGAGACAGAGACAGAGAGAGAGAGAGAGAGAGAGAGAGAGAGAGAGAGAATCTTAAGCAAGCTCCATGCCAAGCTCAGATCCTGACATGGGGTTTGATTTCCCCACCATGAGATCATGACCTGAACTGAAATCAAGAGTTGGATGCTTAACTGACTGAGCCAGCCACTCTGGTGACCGAGTTTTTGCAATTCTAATGGACAATGTGGAAAAGTCATCGATGGTTAAACTTCCAGTATTTTTGTTGCTAAAGATGTTGATTGAGTTTTTCTTCATGTACCTTTTAGACATCTGGCCTTTCTCTGAGATTTATTTATTCATATCCTTCACCCATTTTCCTCTTAGGTATTGCACTGTTTTCTTGTTGATTTGCAGGAGTTGTCTTTTGTTTTTGTTTTTGGAGGGGAGGATATTGCAGGTATCCTTTGGCTTTAGAATCTCCACTAATCTGTTAGCTTTTTCTAGGGTATCTTTCATTGAACTCTAATTCTTCATTTTAATGAAATTAAACCCATCCAACTTTGACATTGGGATTTGAGGATTTAGCTTCGTGTCCAAAAAGTCTTTCTCCACTCTGAGGCTACAAAGATGGCTTTCTGCATTTTATTTTCTTATATTTTAGATCTTTAACCTATCTGGAGTTTACTTTTGAATATAGCATAAGGCGTGGATCCAAACTTGCTATGGGGAGTGTATAGAATTGTTTTGAAAGTTCAGATACAAAGTATGAACAAGTTCTCTCTTTGCTAGTTTGAAGAACCCAAAGAATCTCTCCCTAGTTCTGACTGAAAAGAAAAAACGTTTGGCATTGACATACCTGTGCTAGTCTTCTGGAGCTGTCATAACAAAGGGCCATCAGATTGGGTGGCTTAAACAACAGAAATTTATTGTCTCACAGTTCTGGTGGTTGGATATCCAACATAAAGGTGTTGGCAGGGTTGATTTCTTCTGAGGGCTCTCTCTTTAGCTTGCACATGGCTGCTTTCTCTTTGTGTCTTCCATATGGTATCTCTGTATGTCTGTTTGGTAATCTCTTCTTATAAGGAAACCAGTCCTAATACAGTAGGACCCACTCTAATGACCTTATTTTACCTTACTTGCATCCTTAAAGGACCTGTATCTCCAAGTGCAGCAACATGCTGAGGTACTTGGGAGTTAGGGCTTCAACATATGTATTTGGGGAAGGGGGAGGCAATTTAGCCCATAACAGTACTGTTTCATCTATGGCTGTGGTGGCTGAACACATCTGTGGTTAATATAGTTTTGACTGTTGACAATTTTTCAAGGACCATTTCATTTTTGATAAATCTAGAATAATTTTTTTTGGAAAACATATTATAGTGTTCCTTCTCCTAATTTGTAAATGTGCCTTGTGTAAACTCTCAGGAAATAATCATTGTATTATTGCCTTTAAAACAGAATACTCTAAAAATCTGGTAATGTCAATGGTAAACTGAGAAAACGAGTGTCTTCTGAGGTCTCTTTCCTTCTGTTCTAAGACCTTCGTTTCAAAATGTTATAATGTGTACTAGTTAGGGTGAAAGTAAGTTATAGTTACAAAGAGGCTCAAAAACATGGCAGGGAAATAAACACATTTGTTTTTCTTTACTTTAGGTTAGCTTTGCTCCTCGTAGCCATTCAGGATCACAGATTCATTCCATCTTAGTGTGTCACACTTGTCTGTAAGATCCATAGTGGTCACAGGCATATCTGTATTCCAGCCTGTGGGAAGATCAGGGAAACACAGGGTGCACATGCCTTCAGCTCAAGACCAGGAATCCATTGCTTCTCACACGTTATTCCACAGAGGATTAAGCCACCTCTAGCCTCCCAGCAGCCTGTGAAATAGTCTTCTGCTGAGCTGCTGAGTGTCCAGCCACAATGCAAGAGGACTGCTTTTGGTGGCCAGTTACTGGCTCCAATGCATAATGGCAGTTCTAGTAACTGCTACTACGTGTATCCGATCGAGGGCATAGCATGCTTACATTTTTGTGGTATTTCCTCTGCTTCTGACCTCCCAGCAACCACACATTCTCTGTTTCCTCCTCCAATTTCCCTAGAGCTTTCTTGGCAACTAGGTCATTGACCTTTGGTAGAAGGTGGATCATAAGACTCCATAGTCTCTCTTTTTTCTAGAAAATTCTCCCCCTTCACAAAACAAAACTCACACACAAAATTTGGCAAATGGCTGTTGCTTTTTACACTTTTCTCCTCAGTATTGCATCTGTTGTGCAGAGTACCCTATTTCCTTTTCAGCTCAAAGAAGCATAAAGCAAGAGTTATCTAAGCTTGAGTTTAAAATCACCATGCTGTTGGTTTAACATCCAGCTGGGACTTTTTAATACTGAAACAATTTCCTATTTCATTCATAATAGAGAATTCATGGATTGACAGGAGCTATTGCCAGTGAAGGAAACAAGATCATAAACACACATACACCATGCACACTGCAGTATACTTTTAATTTCCCAGAGATAGTATTTCCTATGGTGCTGGCAGCGTTTCCTCCCTCCCTTGTCAGGACTGTTATTAGTGTGCTGACAGATTCTTTTCTCTAAATGTACCTGCTGGGTGAGAGCCGCTCTCATGTGAAACACAGGTGTGCTGGGGTTTTCCTAGGAGACGAAAGACTGTGGAGTACGGAAAGCTGGTAAAAAAATGTATAAACATTTAAACTGTCTTTTCCTCTCGACACTTAATATTTGAGAAGGGATCTTGATCAACCGTGTTAGCCCATGTCTTTACAAGCAAAATGAAGAAGGAGCTTTCCCCTTTATTGTTGAAAATATGTACCTACATTGCATTGTTAAAATTATGCGGGTCCCCGTTTCTCTCTATGCTTAAAATGCGTAATGAAGGTAGAAGTGGAAAGTATCCCTTACCATAGCAGACTTCTTGCAGCAATGAGTCATTAATCAGGAAGATTACAGTTTCTTCCATCCCCAGTCAACCATATAAAACTCACCTATGGAATGGAGATGATGTATTGCCAAAGCCCCATAGAACAGTGCCCCATTTTGAGGTATTTTTTTGGCATATCTGGCAGTCCTGTTTCCTGGCAGGGTAAGGTAACCAACAGAGAGACACTGTGGCCCAGACAGTCTCTCTTTTAAGCTTCAGAATTGCCTCACAGCAGGTACCTTTCGATTATTTAAAAGAGAAACTTCAAAATTTTCTGACTTGCTCGGTAGCCACGTTTTCCGTGCTTCTTTTTTCCTTCCTATTTGCCATAAGAGGCAAGAGTTCAAATGTGACAGTGAGTAACTACAGGAGAAGATTAGCTTATGATAAGAGTTGGGGGAAGCTGCACCTGTAGAGCAATGTGACTTGAGGAGTATAACTTCGATCTGGAAGGAAACTTGAGGAATTCAGCTGCTGCCATGTAGGATCATCTGGAACCTATCACATTACTGGTCGACCTATGGCTGCGGTGTAGACAAGAGGGGCTGTAGCCATGAGGAGGAGCTGGCTTCTCTGCCATCGTCCTCCAAACCTGGGTTGAGCCTTAAAGCTGGGGGCCAGAGCAGCTCTCGGAGTTGGCAGAGAAAGCAGGGATCAAATGCTCAGGCTTAACTTTCTGCCCCCTGGGGGATGGGACTTGGAGTCCAAAGGGTTATACAAAACTTTTTGCCCTGGTAATTTTAAGTTCTACAGCAGTATTGCTGATATATTATGACACCTTGAGAGCTTATTAAAGATACAGATTTTCAGACTTCACTGCCAGAGGTTTTGATTTAGAAAGTTTGGGTTGAATCTGTATTTTTAAAAAGCAACTTCTCCGTATGATTGCCTTTCTGACTAAACTTTGAAAAATAACTGGTAAGACACACACAGAGAGAGAAAGAGAGAGAGAGAGAGAGAGGGAGAAAATCTTGAATACAAAAACTATGGTGCTAAATGGTAACAAGTAAATTCTGTGAATTATCATAACATCCAGTTTATATTTGACACGTTATTGTTCCTCACGTATTTCCTGGGCTACTGTTAAAAAACAAAAGAAAAAAAAGAAGGAAGAGAAATGTCTGTTTAACCTATCACAACCTCTACTTATGGGTAGCTATTTCACCTGAGATCCTTCTGGAAAAGGAGCATCCATACTCCTTTTGGCGGCTGATTAGGGATTTTCATATCCACATACTTGTAGGAGCTCTTTGTTGGATGTAGCCTAAATATCTCTCAACCAGAAGTTTAGAAATGTTTTGAGCAAGGTGGAGAGCAACTCGTCAGGACACGTCTTTTCGAGTTGCAAAACTTTAACTCGATTTTCTTCAGGCAGAATTGTTCCATTGTACACATTTTCATCATGGGGCCTAACTCAAAGCTCTTTAGTGAAGCCCTTGTCCTGAAGCCCAGGGGCCAGGCAGAGTCGTGCTGAGGGTTGTTTTTTCATCTTCTTAACCCTGTCTCTGGAGAACATCTAATGACCGGTCATTTGGGGGAAGTATAAGCGCCCAGAACCCTTGCTTCAATCTGGGATCAATCTGAAGGGACACCTTAATCTAGAGCTGCCCATGGGACTGGCCGGGTCCTCTGCTGCAACTGCATTGCCATCAGCTTCTCCCACTGCTCAGTCTGCCACTCTCCTTTACCACCCTCATTCCAGAGGGGCCTTGCAGTAACCTCCTACACGCAGCCCCTCTCTCAGGGTCAGTTTCAAACGACCAAGCTTAAAGCAGGACCTATGACTGTCTTTGCTTGCTTTAAATCCTTACTCTGTAAATGAATCCTACCCTATACAAACATACACACACACAAAGTACATTGAAACACATCTTTGTCGCTACTTACAACTTCTGGACATGAAGTTTAATTCAAGTATATTCTTCACCTTCTACCCTCTCATGTCCTCAAAGAGTCTATACATTGCTTTCTCAGAAGAATCTACTGAATAACATGTCACTTTGCTTGCCTTTCGTGTGGCCCTAGCTGTAGTGATGCTCCAAACCACCACCTCTTCGCTGCTTCGAGCTTATGGTCATCTCTCCCTTGCCCTCTGCCCTTAGCCATTTAGATATTCGGCAGGAGGGTTTGCACTCTGGTGACTTACAAGTAGCTTACAAATCGTAGGTGGATCCTGATATATAACAGATTGAATTTGAATCATCTGAATTTTGTGGAAGCTCCATAATTTATACATGGGAGTGGCTGAGGCAGCTGTCCCATGGGGCGGGACACAGAACAGGATTGTTTGGACACGCATGTGCAAAATGCTTCACATAAAACAGAAGAGCATCAACTGTGCAATTTAAGTTACAAGGGATGAGGAAGTGGATGGAAATTACACCATGTTCCTCCAAGCCACTTCCTGGCAGCTGCATTCTTTGAATGACCTGCTGTCTTTGTGTTTAAGATCATCTTAGGTGTTAGTTAGTACATCATGATGCCCCCATGCCCCCTTTAAAGCTAAGTCTGATTTCTCTTTTTTAGTTTTCTTTCCTCCACAGTTTGTCTTTCTTCATTCAAGAGTTTGGATAGTAAATTTACCTTTACACATGTTTGTGCTCCCAGCTATATGTATCAATTTGTAAAAAGCCAAATGGAGAACAGTTTAGCATCAGTGAAATGTCAGGAAAATGCCCAGAAGGCACCAATGCAATACTGGAGTTTCGAATTTTGAGAATGGAATTAGGCCACTAAATCAGTTTTCCTGCCTATGTCAGGGACCACAGGGATATGTCCTAGTTCTTTTTAAAAAGGGGCATCTGAACCTCACTCAGTATAACTCACAGGTCTTTGCTGGGGACCTGTGGGAAACCTTTGGACTTGAAACTAATTGAATCTGCATTGAAATGGCCTTTTCCTTTCTTTATTAAATATCTGATTTGCTTTACAACCTTTTTCTTCGGCTTGCTTGCATTATTCTTTTTTAGCTGCACATGTTGGCTATTCTCCAAGGTTGAAAGAGAAGAAAGAAAAAGAAAAAAGATCAGGACTGAATTATACTGTTTGTTAGATCATGAGTATAACTTTCCCTTTTGTGTTAGAGGAAAGGACACACCTCCTCTGATTTAGAGGCGAGATGAGCCAGTTGTCAGTGTAAAGTATTATTATAATGTTTCCAGTGCTATAGGAGGAGCAAAAACATCCTTTCTATTTGAAAAGTGAGGAAGGAGGGCAGCATATGTCTGGGCTCATCATTATCATTCAGACCCATACCAAGAAAACTCTGTCTCTGATTGCAGGCTGAATTTGCTCATGACCACATTTCTTTTCCAGGGCTCGACAGATTGCAGTTTTCTAACCGTCTCCTTATTAGCATGCTGCCTGTTCTCTCTATCTACTCCTGCTGCACCTGCTGTGGTAGTGATTGTGTATATAGGTACCATTGCCTTGAGAGATTAAGGGCGCATTGTGAGCAGGGCTAAACCAATGGATTTATCAGGGTATAATTTCCACCCATCTTTTGAACAATAACTGAAACATCTGTCTTGTGAAAGTAATGTTTCTCTTTGGGAATTCTGGGTTAAAAACTTGTGTTTACCACTGCACCTATATCCCCTTTCCCACTCCCGTATCTCCTTTACTTTTTAGTTTGTAATTGCATGCAATAGCCAGAAAAATGGTAGAAAGGTTTACTTTTATATTTATAGAAAAAAAGTAAAAATTATTTCTCAAGTTTACTGAGATTTTTCTAGCAAATCTAAGAGAGGTCTCAGTGGGCTGAAGATTCATACTTCTCGTGAATACTTTACTTTCATACACATCTGGGAAATTAAAGTTGTAACAGATGATTAAGGATTATTGCAATTTGTCCATTGGAGATCTTAGTAAGAAAATTACTTATTATTTTAATATTTGAAAAATTATTTGGTCTCCACTGCAAATTTATAGATGATGGGAAAGCTTATCTCTAAGGCTTGGATCAGGGCAAACAGCCTTCAAGAAGGACTTGACTTTGATTACCTTTTAGGACTGAAGAATATATATCCCACAGTTTAAAAGGAAAGGGGTTTTGGGACACCTGGGTGGCTCAGTCGGGTAAGCACCCAAGTTTGACTCAGGTCACGATCTCACGGTTTGTGAGTTCGAGCCCCACATCGGGATCCATGCAGACGATGCAGAGACTACCTGGGATTCTCTCTCTCTCTTCCTCTCTCTCCCTGCCCCTCCCCTACTTGCACTCTCTTTCTCAAAATAATAAATAAACTTAAAAATTTTAAAAAAATGAATAAAAGGAAAGGGGTTTTCCCCTTTCTCTCTCAGATGTTACTATTTGCCACTGGGGTTAATTTGACTTGAAGAGTGAGGTATTCAACTGCTGCTGACTTTGTCTTGAATTTCTGGCCAGAGAGCTTTTTAGAGGACAGATGAAATCTCTTGGTGCAATATGGGTGGAGGTGTGTTGGCACTGGTTCACTCCCTGACAAATCTCAGGAATGAATGCTTTCCTCTCTGCATGTTGACTACCAGGAGTAAAGTGGAGCGACCTAGAAACACGGCTATGCTATTTTCATGTGTGCATGAGGGAAAAATGTCCCCTGGTGCATTTATTGGCTAGAACTTTGACATTTCAAATTTGGAGGTCATAGGAGCAAGTAAATAAATATTATGTAAGGAGCAATCAAAGATATGGAAATGTAGTGTAAGCCAAAAATCATAAAATGGGGAGACGGAGCCATAAACTAGTCACAGGACCTCAGTTATACTTGCCTTTCCCCATGCTATCATAAGAATGAAAAGAAGAAGGAAGGAGGGAAGAGAGAAAGGAAAGCAGGAAGGAGGGAGAAAGAGAAAAAGAAATTTCACTTTATATATAGTCTTGCTTCAGTTGGAGGGCGATTCAACTGTGAACAATATTCTGTGTTATGTTAGCATTTAAGTTACCAGCATTGTTCTGCCTCTCAGCACACCAGTTGGGAAATTTCTTAGAGCTGGAGCCTGGTTGCTAACCTTAATACTCTCAAAGGTTATGGAGGTATTTGTACGTTTATAGACCTACCACTCACCCCACAAACTGTCCCCACTATAGATTGTAATTGTTCATAATTCCTTCTTTTCCCTCCTGCACAGCCAGGGTGAGTTTCTGTATGTGGGTTTATGTCACTTTAGTTGAAATAATGTCAGCATTGGTTGTATGAGAGAATTTTGTATCTAATACATGCATTGACTTTTATAAGTAAATACAGAACGTCTTTTAAAAAATCTTAAAATCTTAAGTGATTTTACAATAGCATTTTAAATGCAGAATTGAAGATTTAAAAATGATGCATATTAACATTTAAATGTATCCACTGCAACTTGAACTCCTGTTCCAGTTGTGGAGTTGACTTTTGCATTTGTATTGTATTGCATTTGCAGACAGCTCCGGGATACTTGGGATACTTGCAGGAGGTAGTGGGGATATGGGGAAGGACCTTTAGTGGCATAATAAATTGTGATAGTGTATATCAAGTGTTAGAAGAGAGGCTCTCTTTTTCCCATGGTGGCCATGACCATAATTAACCAAAGTCAATTCCTTGGAAAACTGAAGTGGGATTGTTCAATTCTGGACCCACAAAGTATCATCTACAATTTGAGCTGTGCAACACATGTGTGTACAGTATATTTGTTGGCCTGTTAATGTAATTCTTGAAAAGCTTAGTTTATACTTTTCCTGTGTGTGTGAAATAAGAATATTGTCTATAGAGCTCTAGCTTGGGAGTCTAGTCCTGTTTCTTCCTCAGAAGTCTCTTATCTCAGAAGTCTCTTATCTCAGTCTCTCAAAGCTCCATGGTCTCTGGATTCCTCATGTATAATAAGATGCAGAAGGTTGTGGGGGCAAAGCTGGAAAATCCCCCAAAGCTGTGATGCTCTGGACTGGGACACTTTATAATATTTCCAGGGAGCTAATTTCTGAAAGCCATTAATCAGTTTATAAACACATTCTCTGACACGAAGATTTGAATTGTATATTGGCAGGAATTGTTTGAATAATTGACTTGAATGAGTTTAATTGGTTATAAGGGAGTGCTTTGTTTCTTTGGCTGATGTAATTACTGCCTGTACTCAGTTCCTGCAGGAATGATTTAAAAGTTGGATGATGTATCTGAATTGCATTGGTTGTACTAGTGTGCATTTGATGCCTGTGGATTTGTTTAGCTCTCCCTGGTGCTCTGAGTGTCCTGTGACAGTGGGCGTTACCATCTTGCCATCACCATTAGGGAACCAAGTCTCCACCAGTTACCCCATAAAAAAAAATATGTAGGATCACCTTCAGCAGATCTGTTGGCACTAGGGATTGAAGATGCCTCTCTCCTAGAGGAATCTTTTCCTGGGGGCCCTATTCCAGTTAAATGATCAAGCTTTCCCTCCCTCCTGTTAGCCTGAAGAATAGTCACATCTCAGTCTCTCCGAGTCTCAGTTCTATCTCCTTAACTTAGCAGGGGCCTCAGTAGAGATTTAAGCATGGGTGGCATCAAAGCTGGTGAGAATCAGCTGATCCACTGGCAGCCACCGCCACTATGATGGGGGAGTTGCTGGTAATCAAAAACCTGGTGGCACAGCCAAAGCCAATACAGTTGGCTGTTATGAATTGAGGTTGAGGCCAACCCAATATACCAACTGACAAGAGTTGGTCAACAAGAGTTGACAAGGCTTCACTATCCTTCCAGAATTATTCTTCTGTGCTGTACCGTTTTATGATTATATAACATTCATCTCGGAAGTCTCAAAATATATTGTAAGCAATAGCAGCGTTTGCTCACTAGAGAACCTTTAAATGTAGTTGTACAGTTTAATGACCCACAATTTTATGCTTTTTACACACAGAGAAGTAGAAGTTCCAAAAGGTTAAGTTAATTGCCATAATCCTCTCGCAAGTCACTACAGAAGTCAGAAATAGGGTAGCTACCGTGAATGGGTAGTGGACAATTTCTTTTCTTCGTTGAGAAATGCAGGCGAAAGCCTTTCATAGCATTGAAGTGATCATCTGCAGAAAATAACTTTTCATGTGTTCTTTGGATGAAATGTAGAGGATACCTGCTTTCTTCACCCCCCACCATAAAGCCCAGAGGGCCACTGCTAGCAAAGAGTCTAGTAGAGGAGATTTTGTTTCTTGCCTTCCTTGATATGAATTTAGGATTACATACTCAGGATAGCTAGTAAGAGAATATGGAAATCTAATTTCCAATAATTACAATGAAAAGAGAAATTTCTCTATTTCAAGGTTCTTGAATATTTTGTGTTTTGACTGCTTTGGCTTGTTACTCCTCCTCAAAAAAAGAAAACATTTTTAAATAAAATATAAAGGATTCAAAGAAAACAATCGCATTGAAATATAGTTATCAAAATAAACTAAAAATCGTGATACAGTAATGTATGTGCTTCTTATTTACACATGAAATTTTTTTTTAAGTTTTACTTATTTTGAGAGAGAGTGAGGAAGAGAGGGAGAGAGGGAGAGAGCGAGCATGAGTGGGGGAGGGGCAGAGAGAGGGAGAGAGAGAATCCCAAGCAGGCTCCATGCTGTCCATGTCAGGCTCCATGCTGTCCATCCCGCTTGGGATTCTCTCTCTCCCTCTCTCTCTGTCCCTCCCCCACTCATGCTCTCCTTCTCTCTCTCTCTCTCTCAAAATAAATAAATAAACATTAAAAAAAAGAAATAAAAAAACATAAGTAAATTCCTTTCAATTCTATTCCCAGACCCCTGTCTGTGGGTTCAAGATGAAGAATTCCTTCTCTGAACTCCTTCTCTGAGTGGGCTCCAACTCATGCACCATGGGATTATGACCTGAGCTGAAACCAAGAATTGGACACTCAACCAACCAAGCCACCCAGGCACCCCTAAATAACACAATCTAGTGGCTGGCCTAATAATCATCACAAATTCAAAGTAACAGTATATATGTTATTTCAATATATGTGGAAAAACTGCAATAAGAAATAAACATCAGGGGCACCTGGGTGGCTCAGTCGGTTAAGCGTCCAACTCTTGATGTCGGCTCAGGTCATGATCTCACAGTTGTGAGATCGAGCTCTGCGTTAGGTTCCGCCATGAGCATGGAACCCGCTAGGGATTCTCTCTCTCCCTCTCTCTCTGTCCCTCCCCCACTCATGCTCTCCTTCTCTCTCTCTCTCTCAAAATAAATAAATAAACATTAAAAAAAAGAAATAAAAAAACATAAGTAAATTCCTTTGAATTCTATTCCCAGACCCCTGTCTGTGGGTTCAAGATGAAGAATTCCTTCTCTGAACTCCTTCTCTGATAGAAGATGAAATCATCTTCCATCACGTGCTTGTCTGAGATGGTGTTCAAATAGGTTTTCCACTAGGGGGCAAACTGGTGGCTTCATTGGAGGAGAACTTCATTGGAGGAGTACAGATGATTGCAGTAAGAACACAGGCCAGGTGAATCCTAGATCAAGTAATAAAGTAATAAAGTTGTGGGGTTTTTTTGTTTGTTTTTTTTTTTTGTATCATTGATCATTTTTTTTTCTCCATAACCTTTCTCCAAGTGAGGTGCTAAGTGCTTTTGAGTGATATTAACAATTAAATTAGATTTAATTGTTAGTGACAATGCTTTAGACTTTACCTGGATATTAAGTATGTACATTTACATAGAGTCTACAGGGAGACAGCACTATTAAATCCAAAGGAATCTATTGCCAATCATGGATCTGTGGGTTCTTTTTGGGCACTTGGATAATGGGTAAAGGGATATTTTTGTTAGTTACTGATACCTTTCATTCACCTTGTGGTTGGCTGCTTTCACACGTACTCATAAGCTAGTTGTAGGTTTTATTGGGCAAACAGGGGAAGTAGTTCTTTTTTCAGTTTGCTCTTGGTTCTATTTATCCTGCCAGTAACATTTCCCTAGGGGCAGGCAAATAGTCTTTCAAGTTGAACATCTCATTTGCAGTGCTGTCATTTCAAGTGATAGTCATTTGTAGTTTGTAGAGGAATGATTTCATTCATATGAGTGAACAGATGGGTTAATAAAGCTGTCTGAAGTTGTAATCTGGTTCACAAGCTATTTCAGGGACATCCATCATGGTGTCATGATGCTGGATGCTGAACTACCAATAGTCTATTAGATTATAAGCACCTTGAAAACCAGGGTTAAACCTCATCTAAAGCAAGTCCATGTTAACACAAAGTAGAGAAGTATGCTTTACCTCTAGGCTTTAATAAATAAAGGTAGTGTAGAGTATGTTGCTGTCATGTATCATAGAGGAAAATATTTAAAATAAATTAGTTTCATAAAAAAGAATTAAAATCAGTTTTGTGCTATTTTATTCTGCATGTGTTTTCTTTACTTACTAACACTTATTATAAAATGGCTTTGCCATCTTGAAAGAAATGCTCATGTAAATGCAAACACACTTTTTAAAGAATCAATATTGTATGAGCTTTAGGGGAAAGGATTCTTTTTTTCTTTTTAAATATTTATTTATTTTTGAGAGAGAGAGAGAGAGAGAGAGAGAGAGAGAGAGTGTGTGTGTGTGTGTGTGTGTGTGTGTGTGTGTGTGTGTGTGATCAGGGAAGGAGCAGAGAGAAAGGGAGACAGAATCTGAAGCAGGCTCCAGGCTCTGAGCTGTCAGCACAGAGCCCCATGTGGGGCTCGAACTCACAAACTGCAAGATCATGATCTGAGCCAAAATCAGAGGCTTAACCGACTCAGCCACCCAAGTGCCCCGGTATTCTTTTAAATTCGTTGTTTGAATTGTGTTTCCAAGCTCTCTTACTTTTTGTAGCGAGCTTGGTTTTGTTTCATGCTTCACTGCAGTATGCACTGAGATTTGTTTTGAAGCCATATAAGAAGGGAAGATAGGGAAGACGGTGGGGGGGGGGTGCTGTTTTGCTGGACCTCTGCTAGGCTCAACTGTCAGAATGTACGTGGCATGCACCATGGTGCTTGTTACCATAAGTCAATGGCTTCTGGTCCTGGCTTCATGTTAGAATAACTTGGAGAGCTTTTAAAACATACCAATTAAATCAGAATCTCGGGGTGGAGGGTGCTGTATCTTTGGTACGTATTAAATGCACTCTAGGTGATTCTAATGTACAGTCAGTGTTGAGAATTATTGACAAAATGGGTGTGAACATCAGCCTATGAATTCAATGGACAAGAAACAGAACTCAAATTATTTTTCATTCCTAACCTTGATTTTGCTATTAACCTCACTTTTTCCCTTAAGGTTTACGTAACCTCACAGTTCCAAGTTCTTACAGAGTGCAAAATTGGAGGGAACAGAGGAGCTTCTATTTGTAGGTCATCTGTCCACTGAGGTTACCTTTGGGTGCCTGTCATCACACTGGCATGATATTCTGGGTCTAGCGGTGTGGCATGCTTGGAACCTTGGCATCTTTCTGTGATGTGCTGCATTCAGACACCAGAACTAGGTAGGACTAAGGGGGCCACAAAAGTCAGCAGAGCACGAATCATATTCCATCGCAAAAAAAGAAAAACTTTGAATTAATGCAAAAAAAATCCTTTTTGAAGAATAGAGCAGAATTTTAAAGAAAGATGAGACCTGTACACCTTCCATCAGCAACCTCTTTCCTTGTGGGAAATACAGTCTCTCTAGCAAGAGTACACTTTCTTCCTTCCTGTCCCTCCCAGGTGAGGAAAATCTCATTTAATCCAAGAAAAATCCTTTTGCCTTAATGTTTTCATATTTTACTTGCATATCTGATCTCTTAGGACCATTTTCTCTTATCCTCCTCCCCCAAATGGGCTTAGACTTTTGGAAGCAAAAAATATGAAGAAAAGTTTTTAGTGAGCAACTTCCTTTTTTTTTCCAAGTTGCCACATCTCTCTTTTTTGCCACTGAGCACAGAATTTATTACTTGAGGTATGTGCATGTGTGTGTGTGTATGTGTGTGTGTGTGTGTGTGTGAGAGAGAGAGAGAGTGTATATGGAGGAAGAAGGTACCATAGGTTTTCTCCTCTCCCTTGTTCCCTTCTTTCCCCCTCTCCCTCCTTCCCTCTATTTCTTTCCTTTTTTTTTTCCTAAATAAAGGCAAATTGGTAGGGAATATAAAATATTTCATTATTTCTTCAAAATTCAGATCTTGGTTGTCACTGAAATGCCTTGTCCCCTATGCCAAGTATTTCTTGGAATATGTCTTATATAGGTTTTGCACCAGAAAGTTCAAGACAGCAGGTCAGCTCTGATGCACCAGAAGTGTCTATGGCATCTGCTGCTTCCCATTACACATTTTGCTATTTGAAGAAGTGATAAACAAACAAACTGTGTATGTCTCTGTCTCCAGAGCCATTTGTGGAAACAAGCTCTTTATCCATCTCTCAGACGATCTTCACGGTCTAGGAAGAGCCACCATATTAATATTTCCTGCTTCACTTCCCTGGGTGTTCTAGAATAAAATCTTCCTCCTCTAGTGTGCTCAGGTGGCTCAGTGGGTTAACTGTCCCGTTATTTATCTTGGCTCAGGTCATGATCTCAAGGTTCGTGAGTTGGAGCACCACATCAGGCTCTATGCTGGCAGTGCAGAGCCTGCTTGGGACTCTGTCTCTCCCTCTCTCTGCCCCTCCCCCGCACCGTCTCTCTCAAAATAAATTAGTAAACATAAAAAACGAAAACAAAAACAAAACTCCCTCCTCTGGCCACAAATAGGAGCCATGTAGGAATTAACTCAGGCAAATGGAATCCTCTCAAGATGCCTCTGTGAGGACCATGTGAGCTTCAGCTCTCTTGGCTTTCAGCTTCTCTCCCCTCATTTTCTCACACTCAACATCTGATTCCTAAGTAAACCTTGTCAGCTGACTCAGAATAAATCCCGAATCTTTTCAGTTTTCACTAGCTCCACCGTCATCACCCTGGTCCCAATCAACACGATCTTCCCTCTGGATAACTGCAGTAGCTTCCTAACTGGTTGTGGGCAGGAACCGCGTTTGCTCATCTACATGCATCTTCTTCCCTTCTTCTTGGGCTCACCACTTGCCTACATTTCCCAGAGCTGCGGCACCCACGTGGAGCCGTAGGACCGGTTCTCACCTTTACAATGAGAGAGGGTGATGCCTGGCTCCTTAGGTGGAGAAGTGCCACCCACCCCAAACTCCTCTTTCCATGTTCTCCTGCTGAGTGGAGAGAAAGACCCCGAGGCCCTGTGGGAAAGCAGGGCCACAAGATGGCAAAGTCCTGGGGTCCTGAATTATTGTATGGATTAGAATCATCACGCTGACCTGCACTGGACTTCATGTGAGTAAGAAATAAGCTTACTATGCAGAGAGCTGCATGGCTCGGTGCCTCCCCCTCCCATTTTTCTTGGTCACCCCATTCAATATTCAACTCCTGTCCTTCTCTGCTCTATTTTTTCTTTATAGCACTTAAGACCATCTAGTACTATGTGGAGATTTATTTCATTTGTTTTCTGTCTAAGGGAAGTACTCTTATTCTGAACAACTGGTCTATTTTTTATCAAATAAGGAATGGGAATCTTGTAACTGATCATATCTCCCTTTAAAAGAAATTAGTCCTGCTAAACACAGCAGAATTTGTGTAAGATCTAATTAAGGAACTGGGTACTAACTCTTCCTGGTTTCGTCTTACTATTTGGTCTTCATTACCTTTCCCTCTGATTTAAAATTTAAAAAAATACTGTTTCCTATCTACTTTTATCCTTAATATTTTTGGAATTGAGGCAGATTATAGATAAAGAAGAATTTATCTTTATACCTCCTAATACCAGGAAAATTTGTTAAAGAGAATTTTAATAAATGCAATAAAAATATTTTAAAAAATCTACATTCTGTTTACTTGGGGAGATTTATACTTTTTTTTTGTCAAAATCAACTTTTCAAATGAATGCAAGGTTGATTTAGGTCAACATATATTGATTTAGTTTGGATGTGTTTGGAACTATTTCAGGAGAAGGGAGAGAAAAAAGAAAAGAGCAAAACAAGCCCATTCTAAGAGGAAGTCACTGGGGAATTAAGGAGAGAGGTGAACCTGAGAGGGCATGGAAGCTCCCTGCCCTTTTCCCAGACCTGGATCTTCAATGTTGCTTCGTCTGCCTACTGATTCATATCCCTTATCATATCCTTTAGTAAACCAGTAAGCGTGAAAACAAATAACAGTTAACAAATAAAGGAAGTCATATAGTTCTAGTCCGGATGGTGATTCTTGCACCCCTGTTGCCCTGCACTTTCACAGTCTCATGACTTTGACCTTGATCTATCAAGACCTCGCGATCTGGGGTAGCGCTTCCATTTCCATCCGCGCCCCTCTGGCGACCTGACTCACGGTAATTCATTCTTCCTCTCCACACTTTAGAACGAGAAGTGGGGGGTTGGGATAGTTCGTTGGTTCTGAAGGGTAGATTCAGCTTAAGGAGGCTGAAGAGCTTTTAAAAATTGCCATTTCCAGGAACCCTGAACTTCCAATTCCTTTTATTTGAGCAAAATCAATTGTTTCATTAAAAATTATTTTTTATTGTCATAAGTATTTGAGCACGAGACCCACGTACTAATATATTTTTAAAGGATGCTTCATGTGATTCCTTTGTGCAGTCAGAGTCAGGACCATTGGTCTCACTACATTCTCTCCCAGCATTGACATCCTGTGATTGTGTGGATAATTTAAGTCTTTCTTTTTCTTTTTCTTTTTTTCTTCAAGTTTTTATTTAAATTCCAGTTAATTAACGTCTAGCATAATATTGGTTTCAGGAGCAGGATTTAGTGACTCATCACTTACATACAATACCCGGTGCTCATTACAACAAATGCCCCCCTTAGTACCCATCACCCATCTAGCCCATCCCTCAGCCACCTCCTCTTCAGCATTGGTCTCTAACTCTATAGATAATGAAGTCAGAAGCTCTAAGGATTGCGTCCGTACCTTTGGGAGGTTATATTACATGCTGCCACTAGATGGCATAGACAATTCTTGGGATGGAGGAGATTCTGGTTATTTGGAACTTTTGCTTTCCCTGGGCAATGTACTAGAGACGCCTAGTTTAGGAAGCTTTCTGGGGACATGACACTTTAGTCCCTTTCCCTGAGCTAGAGGCCCAGAAGGTGCAGCTGCTTTGCTTGACAATTTGATAGAGACTCATTAAATAAACGTCTTATTGTCTGAAGGGAGAGAGAACGTGAACCTCTGCATAAATATTAGCTCCCATTTTTCTTATTTCCAGCAGGTGTGTGCTCCTCTCTTCTTCTCCACAGTTTTCTTTCTTTTTCTCTGTCATTGCTCTCTCCGTTCCCTTCTTTCTCCTCTTTTCTTGGTTTCTGCCTCTAACCACTATTTATAATCTGGTTATAGCTAAAAATGGATTATATTTTATCCTGTTACCTTTGTGGCTGATACATTTCATGAATCTAAAAATGATTCAGACACAGTATTCTTAGCAAGGTGAACACACTCAGGTTACTGGGAGAAATTCTTATGCTGGGGATTTCTTCCGCAGCCACTGTAGCAGCACCAGCCAAACCCAGGAAGAAAGAAAGAATTTTATGTGCCTATCAGGGAAAAACAGTCAAACTCCTCTCCTTTTAACAACGCAGTTCGGGTGAGGGCCAAAGCTCTGAGTGTACATGTAAGTAGGGGTTTTGCACAGTAAATAGGGTGTGCTTCTCCACTGCTTCTCATTGGAAGATCTAAAGCATGCTTGCTGCTTTATTCTATAGAGTTGCTTCTTTTCCCCCGGGCTGTCAAAATACGAAGACGCGTTGTGATTTTTTTTTTTTTTTCCCAAAGAGATTGCATTCCTTCCCTGGCTTTGTTCCAGCCCAGCTGCTTGTCGTTCAGGGAGATGCTGTGCTGTTGGTGCCAGGATTTACTACTGTGCTCTCTTCTTCTCTGAGTGACATATACTGATGGGTCACTGCCTGGAACAGCCGAGCAAAGCATGGTGTGTGTCCATCCATGAAGATCCCTTGTTGTTTACTCTTCTCTGGTTTCCCATCTGGCAGCATCGGATACCAATCTTCATTAAAAAACCAACCAACCAACCAAAAAAAAAAAAAAAAAACGCAAAAACAAAGAAAAATACAAGAAAAAGTTCTTTCATTAAATTAAGAGTTAACATTTATTGAGGGCTTAGTGTTTGTTAGATACTGTTTCAAACACTTGACATCTTCTATCCTTTAATCCCCACATCAAGGTCATGACCCAGGTTCTGTCATTATCCCCATTTTACATATGAGAACACTAGGTAAAAGCAGGGGTAAGTCAATTGCTCGATGCCACAAAGCTGATAAGTAGCTGAGACATGCTTTGAACTGAGGCAATGTGATACCGGAGACAATACTCTCTTTCCCCTACATTCAGGTGGTAAAGAGTTGCATATTAGAGTCCCACATAAAAAAAGGATAGATTCTCCAACTGGACAGTCATTAAGAAAGTGTGTATTTCCTGTTCATGTAGCTGTACTTCCTTTGGCATAGGCTTGAATAGATGCGCCAAACCCAGTTTTTCCCCATTCTGGAGGACCCAAGTGCATTCTGGTATATACCCACTTCTCATTGGTTAGGCAATCAAGAGGAGGCACACTTCTTAATTGTGATTGGCATCATGTGGGTGTATACACAGTCTTCAGTTTAGGAAGGAGAAAACTGAGAGGATGATCCCTGTTGTTTGTTTGTCTGTTTGTTTGTTTTTTCTGACTCACTTTTGTGTTACTTGAGAAGGGGACAGAGGTAGGACTAACAGATGGCGTTTGGGAGCTTTCCCCATTAGTCACACCCTGACTTCTTTAGATTCAACACATCTTTCTATCTTCACACGTGCTGTTTTGTCTCTCGTAACTCCTTCTTGGCCCTCAAAATTCAGCTCACACCATCTTCTCCAGAAAGCCTTTAAATGATACACTCAATTGTATAGTTCAGACTTTGACTTTTCTTTGTTTATCCAATATTTTCCAAATGGCTTTATTTACCATTTCTTTGGTGTCAGGGTTTCTTCTTCTTTATCAGTTATTTATTAAAATACTAGGTTTCTTTCTGTCATTCTTTTATTAATCTCTTCTTTACCTCTATGCATAGATTAATCTACATCCATTATACTAAGTTTTGATCTATTCTTTTCTATGTCCCTACTTTATTTCTCTGCATATTTGCCCTATAATGGTTTCTAAAGGAGGAAATATTTCATAAATGAATTTTTAATCCCACTTTATTAATGGTACTATGATGACCACCTAAGGGAAACCCAAGAACAAATGCATTGAACTTTTCCACCTAATTCTGTAAGTTAGTCTTCTTGCTGTAATAATACTGTTCTCAGCGGGTAAAGTTTCAGCTGTATCAAAGATTAATATGCTTTATTGGTGCATAATCTTCAAAGAGAGTCATAAGTTCTCCCGACGAGAGAGCTAGCACCAGGATGGGTCAGAAGTCCAGGGTGCACTCGTGCGTGTGACTTATGGCAAGGTAAAGGTTTCTATTTGTCAGCGATAAGGTGGTGGGCCAAGAGCAGCCCCATTCATAAATTTGGTCTGGGTCAGATCCAATTCATAGATATTCAACTAACAAGTGTAAGTTGCAATTGTTAGTGGCCTTGAACTGCCCCACCTTGGATCCTGGGAAATCAGTGTGGCTTTGTTCAGCAGTGACTGCCAGAAAGGACCATAAATCAGGAGCTTCCCATTCGAGAACCTTTTATTGTCAAGGTAATGACAAAGAAAAATGATGGCAGTTATTCCATTTACACAGGTTAGTCTCTTTTCTTTTTCATTGCTATTTCCTCCAACTCTCTCTCTCTCTTTCTCTCCCTCCCTCTTTTTTTTTTTTTTTGATTCTGACTAATAGATTAATAAAGCTTTTGAGTTGTTCTTAGAGGAATATATGATACAAAACAGATTATGGTTCTTAGAAGGATATCTTAAAGAATTTTATTTTTGGAAACTCATTCTGACTATGCTGTATTGTGAACCAATCAGCCAAGTGGTTGTCCAAAATGAGAGTTTCGTGCTTTTCAGAACTACAAGCCATTTTTAATAATTTCCTGTCACGATTCTGTATCAGAATGCAGGACATTATACACTTTATCCATATTACTGGGATTTGTTCACTTGCTCCCCCAAAAAGTGGTTAGCGATTGGTAACCTCAGGTGGTTACACTATGAGAGTTTAATTGTCATTGATGTGGCTCTGTGGACTCCTGGGTAATTTCATCAGATGTAAATGCTGAATACTTGAGGGGGACCCTTTGCAGATCTCCACTCCTCGCTGGTACACCATACTGAGAACTCTGGCTGCTGTTGTCTCCCCAGACTCAGCCTCATGTTCCTAAAGTCAGGGGACACAATGGACTCTGCCTTGGTCTCCTTTCCCCTGAGCCAAAGCCTGAAAGGTCATCAAGACAGTAAGCTGGGGTGATCACAGGGCTCGCCTCATTTGTAGTCAGTGTGTCAGGCACCCCTGATCCTGACTGCCTGCTTCCTTAGTCTTGAAAAGCAGTTGTTTCTGTACACTGGTTGTTGTTATTGCTGTCATTCCTTCATGTGGGAGGGTGTATCCAGTCCTTTTTACTCCATCTTAGCTAAAAAGAAAAGTCTTCAAAGAGAATTTTTAAGTTCTAATTTATATACCATAAAGTTCACCCATTTTAAGAGTACATTTCAATGATTTTCAGTAAATTCTCAGAATTATACAATTATCATCACATCATTTTAATTTTGGAACATTTCCAACAATTCAGGAAGATCTCATACTCATTTGCAATCAATTATCTTTGTTCCCATCCCCAGTCCAGACAACTACTATGTTCTGTCTCATAGAATTGCCTTTTCTAGACATTTTATCTAAATAAAATCAGACAATATTTGCATCGGCTTCTTTTATTTTTTTAAAAAAGTTTATTTATTTATTTTGAGAGGGAGAGAAACCATAAACGAGGGACGGGCAGAGAGAGAGGAGAGAGCCAGAATCCCAAGTAGGCTCTGCACTGTCAGTGTGGAGCCCAATGTGGGGCTTGGACTCAGGAACCAAACTGTGAGATCATGACCTGAGTTGAAGTCAGACGTTGCAGGGACTGAGTCACCCAGGTGCCTCTGCATCAGCTTCTTTTAGTTACAATGAGGCTTTTGAGGTTTATCTACACAGTAGCCATTTATCAGGAGTTTGTTCCTTTTTACAACGATAGTAGCTTTTTGTATGGGTATATCACATTTTGTTTATCCATTGGCCAAGTGATGGACATTTGGATTGTTTACATTTTTTGACTGTTATGAATAATGCCTCTATGAATATCTGCATATAAGTCTTTGGACATATGTTTTCTTTCTTTTTTTTTTTAATTTTTTTAACACTAATTTTTGAGAGAGACAGAGTATGAGTGGGGGAGGGGCAGAGAGACTGAAAAAGACACAGAATCTGAAACAGGCTCCAGGCTCAGAGCTGTCAGCACAGAGCCCAATGCGGGGCTCGAACCCATGAACCATGAGATCATGACTTGAGCGGAAGTCGAACGCTCAACCAACTGACTGAGCCACCCAGGAATGCCTGGACATATGTTTTCATTTCATGTCTTTTGAGTAGATATCTAGTAGTGGAATTGTTGGGTCTTATACTAAATTTGTGCTTACATTTTTAAGAAATTGGTAAGCTGGGGCGCCTGGGTGGCTCAGTCGGTTGAGCGTCCGACTTTGGCTCAGGTCACGATCTCGCGGTCTGTGAGTTCGAGCCCCGCGTCAGGCTCTGGGCTGATGGCTCAGAGCCTGGAGCCTGCTTCCAATTCTGTGTCTCCCTCTCTCTCTGCCCCTCCCCCATTCATGCTCTGTCTCTCTCAAAACAAAAATAAATAAATGTTAAAAAAAAAAGAAAAAAAAAGAAATTGGTAATCTGATTTCCACGTAGCTGTACTATTTTACATTTCTACCAGGAATGCATGAAGATTCCAGTTTCTCTGCATCCTCATCAACACTTAGTATTATCTGTCTTTTTGATTATAGTTCACCTAGTAGGTATCAAGTGGGTATCTCCCTGTGGTTTTTACATTTCCCTAGTGACCACTGATGTTAAGCATCTTGTGCATATTAGTCATTCGTATATCTTCTTTGGTGAAATATCTATACAAATATTGTTATCCATTTTAAATCAGGTTATTTGTCTTCTTATTGAGCTATGACAGTTGTTAATAAATTCTGGGTACAAGCCTTTTATTCATTATATTATTTACAAATTTTCTTCCAGTCCATGCATGTCTTATCCTTTTACTTTCTTAAAAGTAAGTGAAAGTGTGAATGTGTTTGATTTTGATGAAGTCCAATTTATTATTCTTAAATTTTATGGATCATGTTTTGGTATAGCTAAAGGTGTTGTCATTTTAATAAATTCTTTTTTTCTATTTATACTAGCCAGAGTGGATTTTGTTATTTAGAACTAAGAAATGTAACTGACATGATAATTAAGAAAGGAGACCAAAAAACTGTATTTCATTCCAGAACTTTTGAATCCAAAATGGGAGCAAGCTACTCTGGAATCCTAAAACTTCATTTTGGACAGTTATAATATAATGTTTGGATTGTTAAAATTTTTGTTGCTTGCCTTTACAGCTGTCAACCAGAGGGTGCTCTTGGCTTGTCTATCAAGGGACTTCCTCATCTGGATGGTTGATGTTATTTTGATCTAAAACACTCCAGAGATCATTGTGGACATTGGATCTCAACACAATCATAGTAAATAGAAAGAACAAGCATATCATTATGTGGGTGTGGCTTCAGATAGAGAAAGGGCAACTCAAATTTAAAACCTCTTATCACAAACCCATGATTTGGGATTCTTCTTTGGGTTCTAAGCTTATTATGAGAAGCTGGTACACTGTTTCATTGGGCATCATGTGGATTGAGAAAAACAATTCTGAAAGAGGCAAATAACTAAATCAAGGGGAAATATAATTAATCAATAATTAAGATATTTAATGGAATATTTCTTATTGTAAACCACTTAAAGCAACCATGGAATCTCAATATCTAAACAAACTGATGAAATAAAAGGACAGGTGAATTTGGAGATGGGAGTGTCAGAATCAAGTCATCTTCCTAAAACTAACCAGCTCTGAGATATTGAGCATCTTATTTTCCTTATCTGAGCCTCTGTTTTGTCATCTGTAAATTAAGCATGGACTAGATATTGCAAAGTTCCTTAGGCCTTTTCTAGATCTAACTGTATAGATAATGATCTGGAAACACCTTCCTTTCTACTTTAAGCTAACAGTCTTTATTTTAGGACTGAGTGAGCTAGATTCTTTCCACTTTAGTGGCTGGGGAGAAGGAAACTCTTAAAAATATCATGCCTGATTGCCTTGTCTGAAAACATGTTTAAAGAAAGAATGCTCATGTTGGCACTTATAAAGTGGTTGACATGATTTCTTGTAGTGGGTGTGGTTGAGAGTGGGGCAGAGATGGGCTGGAAAGATTGCTGTTTCTCTGTTGACCCTCTGCACTTTATCAGAGCCAACGGTTCCATTGTGCAAAACAAATGTGTGCTTAGTACCTCAGGTCAAGGGCCAAACACACACACAAATACGAAGTAAATAAAATTGCATTTCTGCAGGAGTCGTTAGTTACAATTTATGTATTCCCTGAAATTTTGGTGCACCATATTTAGTGAGAGAGCATATATAAAAGCTGTCAGAAAGTAGACACTTAATGGGTATTATTTCCCTTTCCTCATTCTCCCTATGCCTTGCCCTCCAACATGTACTATGGTATTTACCTTTTATAAGGCTCTGGAAACTTCGTATGGTTCTCTGTTCATCCAGGGTTTCATTAGATTCTGCCTCAGGCTTTGATCCTTTTTCAAATTTTTGCTTTTTGAACATTCACTTATTTGTAAGGACCCATTAGATAACTACAACCAAAGAGTTTAGAGTATTAAATTATTTTAGCTCATGTTTATTGAATGCTTACTGTATGCAAGGTAATATTCTAGTGATGAAGGTATACTGTGGAACAACACAAATAAAAGTTCTTGTCTCCATGGAGCTTACATTCTAAATAGGGAAAAGTAGGGATATGAATCAATAGTGGATATGTTATTTTTGCTGTTCCAAATTCCATTTATCTATTTTCTTATTTCTGGGTAGCTACACCCCAAGATTTCTATGGGAAACTATCCTCCATTGATTGGAATCTTAATGGGATTGTTGCTCTAATTACTTCAATCTCCCTTAGCCAGTTTGTGGGCACATGACCATTCTGTACCAATCAGATACTCTGTCAGATTAGGTAACAAAAGGATTGAAAATTATTGGAGTGAATTCAGCTCAAAGACAGCACTCTGACAAATGCCATTGATTTCTGTTACCTAGAACCTCAGAGCTTGACTAATTCTTGTTGGTTCCAAAGGCCTCATTCTTTGTTCCTTCTGTGCAAAATCTTCAATGTTTCCTGTTTATGTTGTTGAGTTTCATGTTGCTTGGCACCTAGTAATCCTAACTATATTAATTTGGTTAAGTAAGAAGCATCGCATTTATTTATCCTTTCTTACTAACTTAAATTCAACCCTCAGTTTCATCCACAGGGCTGGCAGGAAATAAAATCTATTCCTTAATGAGAGTCCTCCTTCCCTGTAGGGATGAGAACTACAGAGGCTCTTTGCTGTCATTAGTCATCTGTCCACCTTGTTGATTGTTGGAAATACCCATGATCCCAGCATCTACACTGTGCCAAGGATAAGGGAATCTTTGATGTGGATGAACACCCCTCAGTTAGGGTTCAGTTTACAGGTGCACCATGGAAAACTTAGTACATGTAAGTAATATATAATTTCTCTGAAACTTTGTACTTTCCAGCTAATTATTCTGATGCAAAACCTCTCTCAGACAGTTAACTTATCTGAGAGACTATGCTATCTCCTAAGAACAGAGGGCAAACTACCATGTTCATTCTTCTTTGTTCATTCAGTTGCCTTCTTCAAATGAACCTGGATTTGTGTACTGAACTCTAGCGAACATTTCATTTATTTATTCATTGAGCATGTATTTATTTTTTGCTCTGTGCTGAGTCCATTATGAGATTCTGAAATTACAACGAATAACTTATTATAGTTTCTGGCCAGTAATGACTCACAGTCAGAGTGAGGAAAGTTGATTGTGGGGTGGTGGCTAAATAATCAAATAATTATGGCAATGGTAAGTGTTACAATAGAGGCATAAAAATATGCATAATGGGAGGACAGAAGATGGTCTTGAGTCTGTTTGGATACGCCATGCCATGGGTGATTTGTAGAAGGAAAGGGTAACTGGGCTGAGTCTTAGGAAATGAATACAAGTTTACTTGATATACAGATGGAAGAAAAGAATTATATTCCAAACCAAGTAAATGGAGTCAGGGACGGAGACAGAGAGAAGGAGGAGGAGCAGAAGGAAGAGGAGAAGGAAAAGATTGGGAAGACGAGATTGGGTGAGAGAAAGAGTGGCCTGTGTTAGAAAATGCAAGCAGTCCATCATGACTACTAGAATGAAGAGTACATTGGAGGACTCATGCGAGATGAGCATGGAAAGGAGGACAGAAGATCAAGCACAGTGGGTAAAGGATGAATATTATAATTAGGCTGTCCCATGTGAAAACTCAAGTTCTGCCCTTTTGGTGTGGTCAACTGAAAAAGGTTACTTGACCTGGTGTCCTTAATGGTAAATACTTCCATTGTAACATTACTGTAAGGATTCCATGGATTCGTGAATGTAAAGAAACTAGCAACAGTGCATGCCACAGCAGAATTCCAGAAATCTTTTTCTCTCCCCCTCTCCACACACCTTGACATTTATCACAAAAGCCATAAAACTGAAGGTTACTGATAAAAAGTGCTTGGTGGGTGCATTTGGGAAGCAGTGGGAAATTGCTTGAAGAGAGAGGGTGAAGCTGAACTAAAGACATCTTTTGAAGTGGAGTGGAAGCACTATCGATTTAAAATCACAAGCTTAAACATTACTTAATTGCAAATGTAGTATTAAAATGAAACCAGAAACCAATGCTATAAATTGCTATGATCTTGTCACCTAATCAATCAATTGGTACTGTCATTTATTCATGATACTTCTATTTGTTAGGACCCAAATCTATATTATTTTCAATGTTTACAGATTTTTAGAAATAGTATATAAATAGGATGTTTACATTTGAATTTTTACTTGAAAAAAAATTTTAAGTTCTACTATAGGTACCCCCCCCCCCTTATTTGCTCTTCTTACCTCTATCTTCCATCAGGAATCATTGTTAATAGCTTAATGTGTTTCCCTGTACGTATTTCTTTGTGCTTATAAAATTGTATACCAACGAAAGCACCTATACTACACTGTTGTTCATTTTCCTAAAAATGGAGTAACATTATACATTTATTTGTAGCTTACTTTTCTTACATAGAAATATATCAGGGAGATTTGGGGTGTGGATAGCTCAGTCAGTTAACTGACTCTTGATTTCAGTTTAGGTCATGATCTTGGGGTTTGGGGGTTCAAGCCTCGCCTGGGGCTCTGTGCTGATAGGGTGGAGCCTGCTTGAGATTCTCTCTCTCTCTCCCTCTCTCTCTCTGCCCCTCCCCCCTCATACTATCTCAAAATAAATAAATAACAACTTTTTAAAAAATTAAAAAAATATATCAGTTACATCCATCTAATAGGATTCCGTAAAATTGAACGTTATACACACACTGAAAACTAATTATAGAATCTTTAGATCTATAAGGGACCTTGGAAGTCACCCAGTCCAGTGGTTCCCAAAGATGGGTCTTTTCAGTTAAATTATATTCCTAGCAGACAGAGATTTTGAACACAGGGGAAGTGTTGGACGCCTTATCAAAGATTAGTTTGGCAGTGGTGGGAAGAAGGTTTGGAGGGAGAGATCTGGGGTCATATTTCAGGTCTCATCTTTAATCTTATTTTCTCATGGAAGCATTCCTTGATAACCTTAACTTGGATAAGTGACCCTCTTATATGATCTAATAGAATCTTCTATTTGTTCTTTGTTATGTTCACTGGCATAATATTAATAAATTATTAGTTATTAATAAACGAGTTATTATCCACCTTTTATGCTGTTTATATCTCCGTTAGCTACTATAGTGCTTGACAGATAAAAAAAAGACCCAAAAATAAATGAATGAGTATGAGAGTTTTTTGGGGACGGGGATTGTTGCACAGATGCTGAAATTTGATACAGCAGAGTGGGAGTAGGGGATCAGAGTCAGTGACAAGAAGATTGCATCACTGGCTCAGAGACTGATATTTTCCTTATGAATTTGTGGCAATTAAGGTTATTTTCCTTAGCATGTTAGGACCATAAGCCAGATTTTGTTGGTTCTTTAAGAAATTATTACACTCTTTGGAAGACACTCATTGTAACTAAATGCATATAGATATTGTTCATTTAAAATGGGAGCTGTCCTTTCACAGTGCTAACATTTTCAACACAGGTCACTTTGTTGCCAATGTTGAGGTAAGTTATACTCAGTTAATGGTGATTGTTTAGGGGGCATATAATTAGAAGAAAGGGGAGGTGATGATCTGGAGGCATATTTTGTCTAGGTTGCCGTGTGATGAGAAAAAACATTTTTACCCCACAGCAAAAAAATGGAAACCTTTTTAGTGACCCTACAATAGCCTCTCTAATGTACACAGTGCTACTTTAGACCCCCTTAAATGAGGTTTCAACACTGGCTTCCACTTAACATTCATGTCTTCTTTTGTATCGAGAGTATCAATTAAGCTTTAACAAAATATAGATCTGAGAGACATTCTGTCTCCTTTTACTATTTATTGATTTAATTCATCTCATTCTCAATCTTATTTCCCTTTGTATTGGTTAAGATTCTTCTGGCTGCAAGCAACAGAAATCAGTAAGTTAAAAAAAGGGTGATTTATTGGAGATACACCAACGTAGCTCACAGAAAAGAAGGATGAGCCAAACAGTAGTGCCTCAGGAAAGGCAGGAATGGCATAGAACCTGGGTACATAAGTGGTGAATTGTGAAGCTGTTCCAACTGTGTCTACTGCATTCTTTCGTTTTGTTTTATTATTTTATTTATTTAATTATTATTTTTTTTTATTGAAAGGGAGAGGGTGCCAGTGAGCCAGGGCAAAGAAAGAGAGACAGAGAGAGAGAAAGTCAGGGTTCACCTGAAGCAGGGCTTGTGGTCACCTGGTGTGGGACTCGTGCTTACTCAAAACAGGGCTCAAGCTCACCAGAAGTGGGGATCGTGCTTACCTGATATGAGACTCCAACTCATGAACCGTGAGATCATAACCTGAGCCGAAGTCAGATTCTTAACTGACTGAACCACCCAGGTACCTGAGATTTTATTTTTAAGTAATGTCAACACCCAATGTAGGGCTCAAACCCACAACCCTGAGATCAAAAGTTGTATGCTTTACTGACAGCCAGCCAGGTACTCCTGTGTCTACTGCATTCTCATTCACTTAGTTTCAAGTTCATGAGTGTGAGTGAGGCAGATCTCTGTCATCCTGTTTTACTTTTGACTGTAATAGATAAAGGTCAAGGGACTCTGAAATATGGTACAGTTAGTGATAGAAATTGAAGGAAAAAGATTGTTGTGGGGTAAATTCCTCAGCCAAATATGATAGGACATGGTGGCTTACTGTGGGACATAGTGGGACAGTAGAGAAAAAGATGAATCAAGGAAAGTCTAACTTTTACAGCCTGGGTCAATTGGGAAAATAGTGATGCATGGGAAAATTTGGAATATAGAGTGCTTTTTTGGGAGGAGTGGGAAGGAGGGAATTATTATACATTTGGTTTTATGCATATTTGAATTTATCACTATGGTGAGAAGTCCAAGTTAAGATTTTTAAAGGGAGTTATAGTGAAATACAACCGGAAATATAAAGTCAGTCTTGGCATAGCCATAAGAACAGAATAACTCTCCTTGGAGTTTATTTTGTACTGCCTCTTCTAGTTTCTTTGAACATAGAGAACCATGCCTGAATCTTCATGCAATCTCCTAAGGCTTAGCATGTGGTAGGTGCAAAAGAAGTCACTGTGGTGTTAAACTGAATTGAAGTCAAGAGAGAAAAGATTGAACTGCTAAGGAATGTTCACTTTCTCCTGGAACTAGTTTAAAATTTTGTCTTCAGTTTTAAAGGCTCCGCCAGAATAAACCTATTTTAGAGGCCACCTCTTTCCATAACCAGAGAGTCCATCTGCACGATTTATTTCCTGCAGTCAGGTTTATAGACCACGGAAAGTTTTTGGTTTTTTTTTGTTTTTTTGTTCATTTGCCCTCTCTTGGTTGTTGGGTTTATTGCATTACAGATGCTTAAACCCTAAACATTAGTCTCTTGAGCGAAAACAATGAGAGATATTTTAGCCAGAGTTTTCCTTTGATTCTGGCAAAAGAAAAAAAAAAAAAGAAAAAAGAAAAAAAATAACCTGGAAAGATAGCATTCCAGAATAATTTTGCTTATTCTTCACTACTTGATCAATACGCCCACCAGCAGCAAGAGACAGAGTCTTCCTTCACGCTGGAAGTAGGAACTAGGTTAGACACCCTGATAATAAGTGACGGTATTGTGGAGATGGATGGGGATGGGCAAAGTCTAGATTTTATTTGGTTTCATCTTAACTGCATTTATTCTATCTCCATTTTATTGCCCATTCGTTGCTCCATGTCAGTTCCATTCTATTCTATTTCAACTTGAGATATACACCCAATATATAAGGATGGACATTTTCACTCAAAAGCATTTTCAGATCTTGTCACCAGCTAAATCCTCTCTTATGGATTTCAAGTGTCTTATAATGAATTTTAGTGATTTTAAGCTCTCACCTTTTAAAAAGCTTAGAGACTGCAAACATTTTACTAAAAGTGTAATACTACGGTACCTTGGTAATTTGGTAAAGGTTACCGTTTATAATTACCTTCATGACAGGAAGGTTGCTATCAAAGACACTGTAGTGACCTGCATAAGGACATGAGGTCACATAAAATTTGAGCAAAATTATTACCAAACTCCTCTACAAAATGGGTTGTTATATACTAAGTGAAATACAATTTTTGATGGGTGGAGTTACTGAGCTCTTTAAGTGGCTTAGACTCTTCTGATCTGGAATCATGTTTGTTGAAAATGACAACAGTTTACGTTTCCAAATGTTGTTGATCCTTAATAAAATCATCTGCATCCATTTTTGCTCTATCCTGAACTATAAAATAAAATTAGTCACTCTTCTCCATTAAATCCCCTTTCCTATGGTACAATAATAGCAAAACTATTGAGCATTGGCGCGTACTATGCTAACCATTTTATAGGAGACAGCTACTCTTTATGCTGCTTACACAAAGGAGGAAACGAAGGCACATAAATGTTAATTTGCTCAAATAAGTGGTTGCATTGACATTTAAATTCAAATGGTTTAACTCTAGAACTCGCACTTTAGACTACTTTCGCCTCCTGTTTCAGAGACAGTTGTGTTTGGTATACATGAGAGACATAAGGATAAACATCACAATTCCTGAAGTAAAGATGTTTTCTTCTGGCCTGCTGCGAAGGGCATTCAGTTCTGGGGCAGCCAATTTCTAGTAGTTATATCCACTGAGTGTTTTCAGTACTGTAAACCTAACTTTACAATAGTGCTATGAGGTAGGTATGAATGTTTACATTCCTCAGTTGAACATACTGGTGGAGAGGAAGATTACATAGCTTAACCTAAGGTAGTAGCTGTGAGTGCTAATAATAAAGTCAGCAGTTAGCCAAATTCCAGAATCTTCCTGCTGCATCACAAATACTGCCTCCCTAATTATTTTTTACCCTAACCTCCATTTATACTCTAGTTCTGGTGGGTATGTAGCTGACAACCATCTACTTCAGAAAGAACTAGAGTGCTCGTTAAAAATGCATCTAACCAGTTTCAAATGCGTCTAGCCAGCTTCAATAGTAGCAATTCAGATTTAGTGGGTTTGGTATGTGGCCCAAGAATCTGCATTTTAGCCATCGTTCCTTGCCATTGTTAGGCACAATAAGCTTGGAGAATTACCTCAGGAAATGTTCCTGATGTAATGACTTTTTAATCTTTATTCTTATTTGAGTCTTATATATGTCTTTTGAAAAATAACCGGTAATATTGTCCTAAAACCTCTTGCCGTATCACTGCCTGAATAAAACTACAAGGCTTGAAAACTCTCCAGGACATGACTTAACATTTCTGGTTTCTGATATAGGAGAAACGATGACAGAAAGAGCAACTTGTATGCAAGTTGAAAGATCATGGCCTTGGGGCTGAAGGCCCTGGGGAATTAATTTTAGCCATAATAAGCAAAGACAGGGGAAAAATATGAACTCTGCAGAACAGATCATTCTATGTTCAGTCTATAATTTTAAACAGAATTTTTCTGCCAGTTGTTAGCTCCTGTGGTTTCTATTTAGCATTGTGTAATGGTCTCTCAATTGTCCAGTGATTTACCAGTTATTTTAGGATTTCTATTTCTTTGGTACTTATCATTCCATGCCTACTGAAAAAGTGAACAATAAAAGTAATCAATTGGGAACATTTTAATGAGGCAATCCAACCCAAAGCTTTGCATTCAAGTATTTGTTTAAATTTGAGGAAGTCATGCCTCCAGTTCTGTTTTACTTGGGCTAATGAATGAGAAAAGACAAAAAAAAAGATTAGAGAATGTCAGGTAACTTTGACCTGCAGGAAAAAAAAAAGTCATTTCCGAGGAGGAGTTCATATCAGAATCTGTTTTGAACAGATGGTTTGCTTAAATTGTTTACAACCCACTACCAAGAAGCATTGAGGAACAAGATTGTAAATTTGGCTTTGATATGATATCCATGCTGTGGGATGTCCCGAATGTTAAGATTTAAGCACGAAGAGATTGCCATAACCCTGTTTTTCAGTTCTTTTGTGCTGTACCTGGCTTTCTAGACTCCATTGTTCTTGTGAGATGGAGACCCTGACTATAATTTTCCCTATTTAGTTGCTAGAAAAATGTACATCTTAATGTGTATTAAATTAGCAACTCAAGCTTCCTAAGTCAGCGAGGAGAGCAAGGATTTCTGACCGGTTCATGTACATGATGATCTCTTTCAAAGGTGCAGGATTTGGTTAACTCTGACAATTCTGCAGTTTTCTGGTAATCTTAATTAGTTAGCTCGGGGGCACCTGGGTGGCTCAGTTGGTTAAGCGTCCGACTTCTGCTCAGGTCATGATATCGCAGTTTGTGGATTTGAGCCCCCTATTGGGCTCTGTGCTGACAACTCAGAGCCTGGAGCCTGCTTCAGATTCTGTCTCCCTCTCTCTCTGACCCTCCCCTGCTCACGTGCTGTCTCTCTCTCTCTCTCTCTCTCTCTGTCGCTCAAAAATAAACATTAAAAAAATAAAAATTAATTAAAAAAATTAGTTAGCTCTCTGATGAATACTACATTTCTGTACATGGTTTTCATTTAGGGCCCCAGGAGTGAAAGTTTAAGCATTTCATTAGTCTCAACTAGATCACAAAGAATTATGAGGCCTTTTAAGGGAAGGGGTAATTAATTTTGTAGAGTTATAAGGTGGCTCCAAACTTGAAAATAAGGCAACAAGGCCTGGATCATAGCCAAACTTAAAGAGAAAAAGTTAATTAGTCTTTGACCTTAGAGTCATTTGGAAGGGGAATGTGTTACTTGGAAAGTATTAGATCAAAAATTGTTCCGGAGAATGAAAAGAGAAACTGATAAAATGCTAAATGAATGGGTTTCTACGTAGTGATCCCAAATTCTGAATCAACAAGAATTTTCTTGTTTTGAAATAGCCTTATGTAAAACTGAAGTAGGTGTAGGCTTTTCTGCCTTTCCACTGTTTCCTGGTAGGACTAGGCAGGTGCCATGAAGGGACTTGTGCACAAATAGGTAAGAATTGTGTTTGGCTTTTCAAGTTCAAGTTTGCCAGGTCCAGAAAGCTAGATGCTTTAGATTGTCACATAGTGGTTTCTGCGACGATGCTCAGAATTCTGAATTGTTCTGTTCAATGAAATTGCTTGATATTATGTCCTTAAGAGATGTAGATCTTCATATACCATTTAGTGTTATTGGGTGTGAATGAGTAATTCTGTAAATATTATTGTGCCATAAAAACGAAATTAAATTGCTTAAATTTAGTTTGAAGCTATTCATTTCAAACTTTGATTTAGGAGATAGCTATTTCTAAAGAAATCAGCGAGTTTGGTACTAATTAAAAGGTTCTTATCCGTGGTGTCTTATACCTGGTAAGCAACTCTATCAACCTGACACAGGCCTCAGCCACAGTCCAAATAGGATGATTTTATGGTTTTGTTTTTATTCTGTCTCTGGCTTCTGTCCACTCCCCATTTTTACACTGTCAGGTTGCCAGGCGGAATCCCCCCTTCTGAGTTTTATCTCAGATGTGGCTGTGTTTCCTGGACCCCTCACTTCTGAGGGACTGTGGCTTTGACCCATTCTGACCCTCTGTGGGAGGGTCTCACCGAGCAATGGCTGGGTGTTCCGCATCCAGGAACGTTCGCTGCCAATCCCCAGAGACTACAGCTGGGTGCCAGCCCGCCCCAGGGAAAGTTCACGCGATTGTGTAGCAGCAGCTGAAGAATATGAAGCAATAGCTGGACAGAAGAGCAGCATAAGGAAAGGTATGTGGGAAGGAACTGGAAGCTTCCCTGTCCTCTCTGAGTGTGCCACTCTCCACGTGTCCACCAACTCGGAAGCTCATTCTTATTTTGTTTTGATAAGACACACTCAGTACTTAGCCTTGAAGATCACACTCTTTGGCCATGGTTCAACTGGTCTTCTAGGTTACAAAGGTCTTCGAGAAAATGGTCCTGCAAGAACTAATCTCAGTTATGGTCAAGCTAAAGTGGACAACACTGTAAGAATGAGTGACCAGTGAAATTGGGAAAGGTAGGGAAGACCAATGCTGGGAAGGGAGGAAAGTCACCTTTCAGGTGTAAGATTTTTCTGGAGAGTGGCGTGACCACCAAGGACAGGGAACTAGCATCTGGCAGGGCCTGCCATCATTGTCCTTGCACTACCTTAAATAGATGGAGTCTCCTGGTCTCAAAGAAGACCCTAAGGATGAAAAACGTTTTTGGTTTTTCAAAGGCTTAAATTTAGGGCAGAGGTTTGGGCAAATAAAAACTGCTCATGGGTAGAGTGTCTTGAGATTGCAAAAATAGCAATAACAACAATGATAAATATGTAGCTAACCCTTCTATGACACTTACAGGCTAGATAGTATTGTAAGCATTTTATCTGTAATCACTTATTTAATTCTCATTATGACCTATGAGATAAGCAATACCATTATTCTGATCATACAGATTAGAAATTGAGGCACAGAGAAGTTAAGTAGGCAGTTTTCTCAAGTTCACACATTTAGTGAATGTGAATCAAGGACCTGAACCAGGCAGTTAGACGCCTGAGTCTGTGTTCTCAGTTACAACCTGTATGAAGAGTAAGATTCCTAAGACATAGCATTACCAATGGAAGCTGTGCGTGTCTAGTTTCATAAAGCTGAAAGCAATGGTAATGAGCTGTGTATCTGGATTTCCAAAACAATACAAATTTGTCTATTTTCTGTAAAGGAATCATTTGGAGTATTTCCTAGCTTTGCAATTTAGAGGCTTCTTGGATGAGGCACCTGAGGGATAATGCACCAGACAGTGGCTTACCAAGGGGAATCAATCAAATGATCATTAATAAAGACCATAGGAACAAGTTCATTTCAGAGTAATCAAAAATGATCCTTTGTTCCTCCTTTTCTTCAAAGGAAAGCCGTTGGGGAATAGGGAAACCAACTGCGAAAATGCTCTGTGCCTGGTTTAATCAGACAGTGAACTGTTGAATCAAGCCAGTGTCCTTAGCTGCCCTTTGTTGACTGCTCCTTGATTAGTCCAAGTGTAATATGACTGATAGAGCCATGTTGGATGTCCGTGCCACGTGTTCTGATGAGTTAGCCCTCAGCTGCTACTATCAGACAGCTGTGGGGAAATAAGCAATGTTTCAAAGGCAAAGAGGCTGCCTGTGGAGGGGCTGCCTACAGAAGCACACATTGCTTAGGTGCATGGCCAGCCCTGCGGTGACTGATGGAGACGCTCCTCCCTTCTGGTGTTCCCCTTCACTTGTGCTGGGAAAGGGATGAAGGGCACCTTTGAAGGAGGAGGGACCATGCATAATCACTTCATTTTTCCTCTGCCGAATACAAACTCATTACTGAAAGACAAATGACTGTCCACTCTTGTAACAATTACCAAAAACCATTAATATATATTGCTGTAGGTCAGATTTGTACATTTCTGGGATTGTTCCACTGTGGCAGTTATTGACCTCAGCACATAGCATCGATTACGTGCTTTTGTTAACTTGAAAGTGTCTTAGAAGAAACAGGCAGTACGTTTCCAAGAGGTCTCAGTGGATCTGCTTTACATAGGAATATATAATTGATAAGACACTGTAGTGGGTTTAAAATTTACAGTCATAACTCATGTGTACAGAATGGACTGTTTATTTTTCTATTTTTAAGTTTCTTTCTTTCTTTTGGGAGAGAGAGAGAGAGAGAAAGAGCATGCGAGCAGGGGAGGAGTAGAGAGAGGGAGAGAGAGAGAATCCCAAGCAGACTCTGTGCTGTCAGTGCAGAGCTTGATGTGGGGCTTGAACTCATGAACCGTGAGATCATGACCTGAGCCAAAATCAAGAGTCAGACACTCAACTAATTGAGCCATCCAGGTGCACCAGGATTGTTTATTTATCTATTACTGAAACTAACTTAACTCAAGCCTGTATTTACTGTTATTCTTGGCACCTCAACTTAGTTCAGTTACTTCTAATTTAGTCAGTACAATTCTGAGGTTATCTTTCTGGTTCCTTCTTCATTTCTATCTCTAGAAATGATCTAACTTGACATGTGGCTTATAAGGCATCCTGGCATTAACAGAGGAGTGTCTTGCTTCTTGGGTCTTCCCTGGTCCTTGCTGCCTTCCACCTATGTATAGCAGGCCTCTTCTAGCACTGGAGCCTAATGTGCAGCATCTGGTGCCGATATATTGGGCCTGGCTGAGCCTCTGGCCTAGAGATCCAGTTTTGGCTCTCTTCAGGCCACAGGCCCTCTGTGTACTTCCCTATTTTTCCTTAGAGGATGCTCCAGAACTCGTGGCTGCTTTCCATGCAGAGAGTGGACTCTGGTTTTGTAGGAGGCTTCTCTTGGCCATCTGTCTAGAGCCTTGCCCAGCCATCGTGGTGGCCCTTGTGCCATGTTGCTTTGGTGCCAGGCTGAATGAGGGATTTTCTTAAGAGCTTACAGTGTTCCCTGGCTATGCTTTGAGAAACAAAGCATTTGTTTCCCTGCCAGGGGTGTTTTAATCGCTCCTCTATTCTGGAAGTTTAATCATAGTGGGGTAGGCAGGTAGGTAGAGAGTGGGTCTGGCATCTACCCCTGTCAGCATGGGACAGTCTGCCCAACCCCTGTAAGACTCTCACCTGGTTCATCTCCTTTTTCCCTTCCCCACCTACCTCCCATTAAAGGCTCTGTCTACCTTTTAGTGTTGGCACACCTCATGTTTTATCCCTGATCAAGTTTTATACTATAAATGCTATGCTGAGTCACTTTTAAGCTCTGGCTCATTGGAACCCACAAATCCGTTTTCTCACAATAGTGCCTGAAAGCCTGGCTTTCCAGATTCTGCTCCCAGCTACCACCAAGCTTTGGATATCAAAGCTGAGGAATGATGTTTTAGTTCTTTGCTATATTCATCCTCTCCTCGAAGTAGGGAATGCAGTTGTTTGAGTCAGTGAGGAAGGTAGGATATGTATCAGTTAATATTTCAAAAATATTATTCCCCTTATAACACTTTCTCTTTTTTTACTGCATGCACTTAAATTTAAAAAAAAGTCCAGTCTCTCTTCCCTTTTTTCTTCTCCATTCTTTAATGACATTGAAACTTCCTCCTTATTGGGTAAAGATGAATGCAACTGCAGCTTAACCCCTGTTCCCCCAAATCAGCTTGCTACCCATCTGTAGACCATCTAAAACAGGTGTGATGAGAAAGGTGCTATTATGATTTTTCATTTTTCAGATGAGAAAACATATTTAGAGATTCAAACCCAGATCTGTAACTTCGTATTTAACATTTTAAAAGTGGACATTATACTGCCATTTCCAATTTGAGTCTATTTCAAACTGGTCACACACATGTTAATCTAAACCCATCTTGAATACATTACATGGAAACTAATGTCCCACAAAAGGATTTTATGTGTATAGGATTAAAAAATTACATACAGTTTTTAAATTTGAAAGAAAATTAGCTCTCTAGTTTCTAGTAATCACAAAGCTTTTTTTCTGGATAGTTAAAACAAATCCTCCTGATTAAATAGTGCTTTGTGATTCTTTAGATATAAACCCAGTGGATTGGCAACCCAAAATAAACCAGTAGGTCTTCAAAGGTCACTGGAACTATAAATACTAACTGTGGGTATCTACTGTTATAGTACCTTTCTAGAGAAGAATTTAAATTGCCTGATGGATCTTGCATCCATTAAGAGGGAAATGAGAGTAAGGAATAAAGAACATGAGAATGAATTATTGAATGGGAACTTTGAATAATTTTTAGATTACTTCTAAAACTAAAGTTAAGTAGTACAGGATGAATAAATGTGAACAGAAAAAAGCCCATGTATTACTAACAGGTGATTTCACTGTTCCAAGTGGTAGAAATATCAGCAGTTGAAAGTTAGTGATAAATTTACATCATATTCATGAACACCAGAAACCCAGAAAGATATAAAGTTCACCATTCCCTTCCTTAGTGATACCAGATGCATTTTAATAGGAATTTCTTAAACTCTTGTACTTTGAAATGCTGATAAGCTACAGAGGTGTATCACATATTGTCTAAAGATGAATTATCAGTTTTGGATTTCTATTGCCTCAAATCACCACCAGGTTCACTTACAGTACATTGCTAAGGGGGTTAATTTTCAATCCAACTGAGTGGTCAGAAGAGCTGGTGATAAGGGAAGGGGAAGAAAAGCACTTGTAACTGGCAAAATTCTTTCCGGGTGAATATACGCATATTTCTTTTGTGTTTACTGTGAGTTCTGGAGGGAATAACTGCCTAATTCAATCTGGCTAGGGTAACAGGCATGGGGTTAGTAAAGGCTGTGTGTACAGGATGGTGGGTTTGCTCTAGCATGGAACTGCCATCCTCCTGCAGTGGTGCCACACGTAAATAACATAACTAACACCGGCCAAAGCAGCCTCTGAAACACTGAGTGCTGCTCTGCCTGAGTGCTCACTAGGTGTTACAGCAGCAATATTCAGCTGCTCTTAAATTCTAGTCTCAATCAGATACGACACCCTGATTCCAAGGAGAATGTCTTATACCACTGGTGTGTAGTAAGCGACCGCATTTCCCTGAACAGTGTGTCCTTTTATATGAAAATTTTATTCTTTTAGCATCAGTGGTGATGTGATTCATCAGGTACTGTTGACAGATGATATGTTCGTGCTAAATCTGGCCTTGCACAGAGGCTAAAGCAGTCTGTTACCCTACAAAACGCACTACTTTTCCGCTTCCACACTACTCTCTGGTACTACTAATCTTTCCAGGTGGGAAGAACGATACCTCAGCAATGGCTTGTCTTCCTGTAGAATACAGGTGCTTTGATCCTCCTGGCTTTGGGGTGGGCAATATAATTCACAATCTTTTCTATGGCAGCCATTTTTGTTAGTTTGTGGCAAGATTTGAAATAAGAATGGAACTTGTATAATTATATGACGAAATTATCTTTCAAATTAATAAGGCTCCATTTTCAGATTTCCTGTCTTGTCCCAATATGCTATTCAAGTTTTAAAGGCCATTATAAACTTTACAGAGGCCTCTATTTCCTATTATAATACATCCTGTATCCTTGTTTCTTTCCATATTTATGCACATACATACATAATGATATCACATTTGAAATGGTCTACTTTTGTATATTACAAATTGTACAGTATAGCCTAGAGTGAAGGTTCAACTGGTTTTTGAAAAAAATGAGGAAAACAATTTTATAGTGGTTGAATGTATTCAGTATATTAAAATGAAATATCCTTAGATATTTAAATAAATATATGTATTTTAATTTCAGTAATTTGCTTTTTGTTCTTTTATTTTTCAATAGAAATGATCTTGTCTTGAGTAACTTTTTGTTTGTGTTAGTGTTCTTGAGAGAATGCCATTGATTCCTATTTAATTACTATTGCATGATTAAAAATCAGTCCACTGATATCCAGTGGGGATTCTGGGATAAACAATGTGCAATTTATTAACTTCCAACATATCTAATACTTCTTGCATTTTAAAAATAATTTTCTATGATATTAGCATATTGCAGATAAAATAGAAAAGTAAAAACAATATTACTTATCACCATAGTCTCAGACCCCCATTTTTATATCATCTATATTATCAATTTTTAGCAACATGAGTAGTGCATTGCTGTATTGTGAATATGAAAAATTAAAACATTACAGATAAGGCTAAAATATTTGACGACATTCCTCCCTATGGAAAACCTCTTCCTGCTGCTAGAGGAGAATATTATAACTAATTTGATCATATCCTCTCAAACCTCTTCCCATCATTTATAGATAAAATTGAATAGTGTTGGTTTGTGTACATGTGTGTATTAGTGTTATACTATATGTAATATTCTATGTTGCCTTTCTCACCCACCAGGGTGCCTTAAAGATCTTTCTTTCTTTCTTTCTTTCTTTCTTTCTTTCTTTCTTTCTTTCTTTCTTTCTTTCTTTCTTGTGTTTATTTTTAAGAGAAAGAGAGAGAGAGAGAGAGAGAGAGACAGAGCACGAGTGGGGGCGAGGCAGAGAGAGGGAGACATAGAACTCAAAGCAGCCTCCAGGCTCTGAACTGTCAGCACAAAGCCCAACACTGGGCTCGAACTCATGCACTGCAAGATCATGAGCTGAGCCGAAGTTGGACGCTTAACCTAATGAGCCACCCAGGCGCCCCTGCCTTAGAGATATTTCTGTCTAGATTTCATCATTAATTTGTATGGGAAGCTTGAGAAGACAACTTAACTTTGTGCCTCAGTTTTCTCATACATAAAATGAGAATAACAAAGAACCTGCCTCACAGGATTTTTGGAGGATGAAATGGGTTAACACATGTGAAGCATTTAGAACAAAGCCAATACTCGGAGTAAATGCTGTGTCAGTGTTTGCTCTTACCCTTTGTATGTAGAAATCTACTTTAGTCTTTTAATCAGCTGCAAAATATTCCATAGAATTGGTATATTGTGCTTTGTTCAGTCATATCTCTACTGATTATTTTAAGCAAGGTTTGGTATTACTCACAGAAAGCTCAGATATGCAAAGAAAATGTAGCTTAATTTTCTTTTATTTACAACTAATCTGATCTATTTCACCTGATAAAAATCAAACTTTAGGGGTGCCTGGGTGGCTCAGTCAGTTGAGTGTTGGATTCTTGATTTTGGCTCAGGTCATGATCGCAGGGTCATGGGAACGAGCCCTGCCTTGGGGTCTATGCTAAGCATGGAATTTTCTTGAGATTCTCTCTCTCTCTCTCTCCCTCTCTCCCTCTCTCCCTCTCTCTCTCTTCCCCTCTCTCCGTCTCTCTCTCTCCCCCTCTCTCCCTCTCTCTCTCTCTCCCCCTCTCTCCCTCTCTCTCTCTCCCCCTCTCTCCCTCTCTCTCTCTCCCCCTCTCTCCCTCTCTCTCTCTCCCCCTCTCTCCCCCTCTCTCCCCCTCTCTCCCCCTCTCTCCCCCTCTCTCCCCCTCTCTCCCTCTCTCCCTCTCTCCTCTCCCTCTCTCCCTCTCTCCCCACCCACCCACCGCCGCTCTCTCCTGCTCATGTGCTCTCTGTAAAAGAAAACAATACTTAAACTTTAGTATGAGCTGGTAGACGTTACCTTGAGCCCAACGCTGCAATGCAAATACTTTAAAAAAAATTTTTTTTTAATTTTTGAGAGACAGAGAGAGAGACAGAGAGAGACAGAGGGGAGAGAGACAGAGGAGAGAGAGAGAGAGAGAGAGAGAGAGAGAGAGAGAGAGAGAGAGAATGATCAGGGAAAGGGCAGAGAGACATAGGGGCAGAGGATCCAAAGTAGGTTCTGGGCTGACAGCAGGAGCCTGATGCGGGGCTTGAACTCATGAACTACGAGATCACGACCTGAGCCTAAGTTGGATGCTTAACTGGCTGAGCCACCCAGACGGTCCCCAAACGTCCCTTTTAGGTAGCTCTGTCCTTGCTTGGTTGATCTATGTAGATGCTCAGTTTTTTTTCCAAGTTCTGCCTGTTTATTCCTCTTCAAGGTGGCATCTGGTATTTGGCTTATATGATTTGATAGTAGAGACAGGAAGGGTGCCTGGATCGATGTGTCTTCTGGGTCCTTGATACTGCAGCGGGGCTGGGTTGGTCTGCTCTCTGCGCTGGTCCCTGCTGTGGTGTTATGTTCCACCTGCCCTTTGGGGGTAATACTGGCTTTAACTACTTGTCTCTTGTTTAAAATGATCCGCTTGCAGCAATCTTTTCCTCTCAACCCTTGGCCTCGTAATTCCTCTGGTACTTAAAACCTCTGTGCTGCCACAGTGAGGATGGTCCTGGGTGATTCTGGGTTTCCAGTTCCCAGGCCTGGAACACCAAGAGCTCTTCCTGATGTGCACGCATCTGTTGACCTGCCACTGTCATTTGTGCTCCATGACTTCGCTTCTTGAAGAGTGGTCCCGGATGAGGGGCCTGGGTGGGACTGGGATTGAGGGATCTGGATCTGACCTCCTGGTTTCCCCTGCTCTTCTGTGTTCTTCCCACCACGTTCAGCCTAGAAGTGGTAGGCTGTGTGTTTCTTCCATGCCGTTTCCTCTTTCCACCTCGATACCCAGTAATTATAGCGGGAACGGTTGGTCCACTGGTAATATGAAAGAATGCTAAGTGATCTGAGTCCTCTAGGCGAGGGCTGATAAGTTAATGGGGTTTAAAGGATTTTAAAATACATCTTATTTTTTAGGACTGTTGTCTTACTGCAAAATACCATTGGAATGCCAGAAGATAAATATTAACTTTTTCTTTCTCTTTGTATTCCGGCTGTAATAATCCTAAACTACCCCAAAGCAAATGGAGTGTGCATGTGGTGAAGGTCAGTAAAGAGAATTTCGGAAGGAAAAAGAATGTTAACACATTTAAATATTATTTCCACTGGTTCATTTCTGCTGCAATGAATCTCTCTCTCTCTCTCTCTCTCTCTCTCTCTTATTTTGCGTGTGTTTTAGTATTGCTCTGAATTATACAATGAGAAATGTTAATTGCCATGGGATATGCTTAGTTTACATTTTACCATATAGTGACAAATTGTACTGTAAGTGACTAGCCAGTTCATACTCACATTATGAGTGACCCATGGTCCTTTACTCACCAGTGCCAGACATTTTACAGAACTTACTCCACTTAAATTCTCTCAACAATCCTCCATAGCAGGTTTTCTTACTCCCACTTTATGAAGAAACCAAGACTGGAAGAGTTAAAGCAACTTGCTGAAGGTCACGCAGACAGTGGCTTATTTGCAAATCTTTGCAAGCAAGGCCTAAGAATCCTAATGTTTTATCTCTCCATTCCAGAAATCTGTCTTTGGGTTAACCTATCCAATTGTTAACCATTGTTCTCCTCATGTCCTAGTGAATAATCTAGGATAAAATAGAAAATGAAATCACAAATAATAGACAAATGGTGCTATTAGGTCAGTTTAAACACCTATTTACCGGTCAAGGGCAAATAGCTGACCTCACAACTTTTTGACTCACAGTCATTAGTTACACGGGAAAAGAAGAACAAAACTCATTTGGATGAAGGGCTGGATCTGCAAGGAGATTCTGCACTAGGAATTGTGAGGCCTGAGGCACAGCCCCAAGACTAATCATCAGGGGTGCACTGTGTCCAGAGGGACACACGCCTTCAGCGTCTGCCTCACCTACTATTGCAAGCGTCTTTATTGAGATTGACAGAGCAAATTCCTCAGGTTAGAACACAGAAGAACTCTTTCAGCTGAATCGTGATATTTAAAAATCTCTCCTTTTGAGTCCCTTGCCTGGCCAATCAAACTGTCCTCACAGAACAAATTGTTGGCTAATGGAACACATATACTGTAGCTGGTGAGTGCTGTCCTATTTACAGCAGCCGCTTCAGCCTGAGGCACATCTCTGGCTGCTCTACTTCTATCTATAAGTTAAAGCAATGGCCTCGGCAAGCAGTACTCTGTGTACAGCAGCTGCAACTCGTTATCGGCTTTGTCCAGAATAACAAGCAGAACAAACACGTTTTGCAAGGGCTTTTTCCCCCTCTTATGTAGAGAAGGGGAATGAAGCAATCAGTGAAATGCTGATTGATCAGTGGTGCTGACTTAGAGAAGTCCAAGGCCACATTAGGACTATTACCCCCTGCAAAGCAAAACAAAAAAAAAAATGTTCTTAGAATTTTATTCAAACCAGTATTTCTGAGATAGGAAGTTCTAGGTTTCTTCAAAGGGAAAAAAAATGGGAAAATATTTGTGTTTTACTTAACACAATTTACTCATTCAGATCGCTTTCCAATGTAACAATGGTTAATTATTTTTGTAAAGAGAATTTGTGTTATTTGGCAGCTGTTTTTTGACCGTAGAATGCTAGGTTTCATGAACCACATGGTATGATGTAAACCGATTTTAGCAAACCAATCCCCCCCTCGACTCAGCATTGACTTCAGCCACCAACTCCTTGGGCACATTTAGACCTCTCTCTACCAGAAATTACACCACCTCCAAAATTCAAATATCCCTCTGCCCCTGGCCCCTTCCTTATTCTTTGACTTCATATACTCACATAGTCCCACAGTTAACTGTTTCTTGAGCAACCTTCTTTTTCTAGCTTAGAGTATGCCATTATAATTCTTTCTTTGGAGATATCCTTAACTTCCACACTCCTGTTTCTTTCTAACTGGCCTGGAAAACCTCAAGCCTTGAGTGAACAATCCTGCACCTTTATGCCACACCCTTGTGTTCAAACACAAGGGAGAAAATCACATATGTGGACACTCTGGTATCATTATAAATTCATGATCAAATGGGAATCCAGTACTCCTGGCTCTCACTATGGTTCTCTAATGGGAGTATGATCTGACTCTTCATAGGAGTTATTTTAAACTTTCCCATCTTCAGTTGAAAACTATATACCTTTCTTCATTATAAAGTGGAAATGGGCCTTGCTCTCATCTTCATACTACCAAATCAACAAGAGAAGGGATGTTTTAAACATCTACTCCTACTACTCTTGTAATACACGAATAGAAACCTCACCCCTCCTATCATGAGCCAGTCCTTCTCTGTGTTCTCTATATTTCATCCTGACTCTCTTTCTCAAAGTCTCCACTTTTTGGATATACTCTTTCTCTCATACAAATTTATTCCTTCCTTTCATCAAATATGCCCTGGTCATCTTCCGTCTAAAAAGCCAACCAATCAACTGACCAACCCAACCAACCAACCAACCAACCAACCAACCAACCAACCAACAAAACACCCAACAAATAAAGCCCTTCACTTGCTCTACATTCTCAACCAGCTTCTGTTACTTAACTTAACTGTGTTCTTTCCCCATATCGTTTCCACTTTTTTACGTTCCATTCACTTTTTGATCTACTCAGATTTGACTTCTCCCTCCACCCCTTAAATAAAATTAAATATATAGTTTTAAGTAAATTCTAGCTTTGGCTTGATCCACATGGGGAGAGCTCTGGAGCACAAGCCACATGGCAAAGTTGTCTGTTCTTGAGGGAAAGAAGTTTGGCCTTTCATGACCCTAAAATGGAGAAGGCAACATTCATCAGCCAGGGCAAGTCTCTGAAAAAGGTGTCAGGTATGACTGATTAGCAGTCAACCCTCACAGTGGCTGGGAGATGAGTATGCTGACCTGGTAAAGGGGATCTGGGAAGGACACCCAAACAGGTCTACCACAGTTAGCTTCTTACATGGACTCACCTCACATGCAATGCATTCTTTCTACAGTCATCAATTTTTATAACATAAAATAATTTCACTTTCCATGTGCTATAGACTGTTTATGACCCTCCCCGCAGTTTGTATGTTGAAACCCTAATCTCCAGTGTGATGGTGTTTGGAGATGGGACCCTTAGGAGGTAATTAGGTTGCGAGCATAGAGCTCTCATGATAGGATTAGTGCCCTTATATGAAATGACACGAAAGAGGTTGCTCTCTCTCTCTCTAAATGTAAGGAGACTGGGAAGAGGGCTCTTACTAGAGCCCAACTATACTGGCACCCTGATCTTAGAATTCCCAGCCTCCAGAATTGAGAAATAAATGTTTGTTGTTTAAGCCACCCGGTGTATAGCATTTATTTTGGAGACTAACATCATGTTAAAATCATTCATTGGCTTCCTACTGTACTATGAATGACAAGTATATATCCCAACATGTCCTACCAAGGCCTCTAGGATCTGGAGTCTGACAATCTCTCAGATTTCACCTGGTCATATTCACTACTTGTTCACCATCCTTTTGCTCCACCAATCAGTTCCTGGAAAACATTGTCAATTCCCAACTCAAAGCCTTCACGCATGGCATCCCCTCTGCCTGGAATGCTTTTTCTCCCACATTACCCATTTAATTGATATGTATCATTCACATCTCATCTTAAATATCCTTCCTCAGAGAGACTGTCCCTAACCATCCAATCTAAATTGTGTTACCCACTATTATTTTCTGGCTGAATACCCGATTTTATTTTCCCTGCAGAGTTGTAATTATACATTGTAATATAATTTGTAATCATGTATTGTGTTATTGATTACTGCTGTCTTAATACAGTGAAAGCCCCAATTCATATTTGTTCAGCACCTCCTATGAAGTATCATGAGATTTGGAACCATGTCAGTTCATTTCACCATTGCCTAACACAGTAATCTGGTATATAGTAGTAGATACTCAACTTGCTGAATGAATACGTAAATGGATATGTGATGGGGGCTCCTGGGTGGCTCAGTCTGTTAAGTGTCCAACTTCAGCTCAGGTCATGATCTCATGGTTATGAATTTGAGCCCCGTGTTGGGCTCTGTGCTGACAGCTCAGAGCCTGTGCCTGCTTCGGATCCTGTGTCTTCCTCTCTCTCTGCCCTACCCCTGCTTGCGCCCTGTCTCTCTCTGTCTCTCAAAAATGAATAAATGTTAAAAAAAAATGGATACATGATGAACAAATTCGACATACAAAACCAGGGGATCAGGAAACACTCATTTTTCCACCAGTTTTCCCTTAACAATTCTACTAAGGCTATCAACATAAGGGCATTTGATGTTTAATCAAATTGGTGTCCTTTGGTGCTGTCTTCTGAGAGCATAGAGCTTGATATATATTCTCTCATTAACTCTTACACACCCCTGTCATTTACATGGCATTGACTTGGCCAGTTTTTAGAGAAACTGGGATATAGAAAGGTTAATTGATGGGTTAACAATAGAATGGGTTGCTGACAGATCTAGGGAAAGAATTGTCCTTTACTTCTTGACTAGATTAGCATGTTACACACTTGCTAGGAGTTATGGAAAATATTTTGGGGATAAATCCACATCAGTAGGTTTGTAAAACTAGAAGCTTCGTTCTGAAATATATTACTGCAAATATTCGTCCTCTGCACGTAGAATGTTTGATGAGATACACCTTTAGGGTGATCTCTTTTTTTCATGATCATTAATCTTTCTCAATTTCCTTATGAGAAAATGATGCAGACAAATATATGTTAAATAACTTAGCTGCTGTGATAGGATGAATTCATGTCAGAGCTCCGTTCTGGGATTTCTAGTTGACTTTCATAAACACAGCTATATTTTTCATCCTCATTGGAAGAGCAGTTTATATGTTTAGTATTAAAAATTCCAGTTTTGTTGATTGCTAAGCCTTGAAACACATAAAAGGAAGATTATTCAGGATGCTTTGAGTCCCTCTAGGGAAACATTTTGTATAACATTTTACTTAACTCTTTATATATCACTCATATGTGTAAATATTACATGTATGAATGATTTTAAATATTTAGGATATTTTTATAGCCATAAATTATTTTTAGTTGGCTTCAATGAGAATTTCCCTTATGCTAGTTTGAGTGTGTCAATAGCCCTTGAAGTAAAAAATTACATCATACTTGAAGTATAACTGCAAATAAAATTTGGAACGTATTTCTGCTGGTTAATCCAAAGTGTGTGTGCTAATCTGAAGTGTAATACATTAAGTGTGTAAAAGAATGTTTGTCATATTTAATTTGAAATTTGTCAAGATATTTAGGACATGTATTTACTGAAGAAATATGTTAATTTGGAGAATTTTTTTATTGAAGTGTCAAGAACTTTTTTTTTCATCTCCATATTATTTTTAAATCAGGTGATCTGGCAAGGCCTCTAATTCTATTGGTATGAGAATATGACCTGTCTCCTGGACTTTGGAGCTATGTTTTTTCCTCAGAGAAGATAAGGAAAAGTGTCTTATCTTATGTCTGGAAGAAACACGGAGTCCAGTGTCAAGGTAGTGGAGTAGTTATTTTCCCAGACAATAGCACAGGGTTTTCAAGCCTGAAGAGAAAGATTAATCCCCTTAAAAAAGGACTTTGCTAACTGGGGCCTGGACATGGCAATCCTGTTTCCAGCCATCCTGTGTATAAGCTTGCAAAGTCAAAAGTTTGTTTGCTTTGATATTAATTTTCATCTTTTCTTAGCTGCTCGTACTCAAGATTTGGAAAAGAAGGAACAGTGGTGAGCTGAGCAATTCATTGGATTGTGATGAGGAGTTGTTAAGAAATTTTATTATTCCTAACTTTTTAAATTTTTGTAACTTTAATATAACTTTGGTCTGAGCCTTTACTTTTCTCTCTGAGATATAGTCATTATATTTTGGTCTTCCTATTGGGTGTGAGGGTAGCTAGAAATTTATAATTTCATGAGTGTTTGAGGCTTTATTTGTTTTAAATCTTGCTGTCTTTTATATTATGCCTTATGTGTTTATAGGATTCAATATTAATCTAAATTCACTTAAAATGCATTTTATCATGAATTTTGTCTTTCATGTGTTTTCATAAAGCATTTGTGTTTTTAAAGAAATTAATGTGAGGTTTCATGATTTATACCTTGTTTTTGTAGCCATACATGCAGTGGATATTTACAATTTAACTCTAGTTAATTTTTTCAGTGTTGATCACTACGTCCTTTAGCCAAAATTGGCAGGTGAAAGGTGTGGTTCTTTTTATTCCCTTGAGAGGTCGGAGCCGAAGTGTCTCTTAAGGGTGTGGGTCAACTCCTTTGGGATATGAAAGATGACAGGAGGGCTTTCCACTTGGTAAAGTTCATTAACAGGTGATCCCATTTCATCTTGGGAGAGATGTTGGAGAGGAATATTGATTTGACCTATTATACTTGGGTCTTGAGGGTCTTGAGTTTCTTAGGCCTTTAGTTCCTTTTGTTATTCTTTATTATTTGGTCTTGAGAGTAGAAAATGTATGGTATGTCTCTTTTATTTTATTTTTAAAAATATATTTTTATTACCTTTTAATTTAAATCAGGTTAGTTAACATACAATGTTGTCATGGCTTCAGGAGTAGAACCCAGTGATTCATCTCTTATGACACCCAGTGCTCATCCCAAAAAGTGTCCTCCTTAATGCCCATCACCCATTTAACCCATCCCCTGAACCTCCCCTCCAGCAACCCTCAGTTTGTTCTCTGTATTTAAGTTTCTCTTATGGTTTGCCTGCCTCAGTGTTTTTATCTTATTTTCCCCTCCCTTCCCTTATGTCTCTTAAGGAATAAACCTAAAACAATAAACTCTTGAAAAGACTTTTTATGAGTGAGCTTTTGGGGGTCAAATCTTATTTCTACTCCAGGACTTAGCACCATGCTTGGCACATAAAATGTCGCCAATAAATGTTGAAAAAAGGAATTAGAGAGAATTAATTATGACATAGGTCTTATGTGACCGATGGGAGGTTACCACTGATACTATTTCCAACTTGTTGATAGAAAACTAAGACACCAAAGAAACTAACTTAGGATCTCACAACATGAATGAGGCATAAAGAGTCTAAAGCTGTGGAAAGTATATATATTGTCTTTCTAGCTTTGCATTATAGTCAATAAGCAGTGTGTAGCTGTTTCAGAGTATGAAATAAGAGTATGTGAAGCAGTTTATGATACACATAAGATATACATAAAATTCATAAAGGAAGTATGATTTCACATGGCTTTGAAGGGTTAACAGGATATGGACAAACTGCCATTAATTTGCCCTCAAATTTCTTCATCAGGTAAATATTGCATCATCTTATTTTGGCTAAATGATTCACAATCCATTTCATTAATTTTTCCTCCTAATTTTCTTTATCAACTCTATTTTGTTTTATTTTATTTTATTTTATTTTATTTTTATTTTTATTTTTTTTTAACGTTTATTTTTGAGACAGAGAGAGACAGAGCATGAACGGGGGAGGGTCAGAGAGAGGGAGACACAGAATCTGAAACAGGCTCTAGGCTCTGAGCTGTCAGCACGGAGACCAGCGCGGGGCTTGAACTCACGAACCGCGAGATCGTGACCTGAGCCGAAGTCAGCCGCTTAACCGACTGAGCCACCCAGGCGCCCTTCAACTCTATTTTATAAGGAGAAAACTTCAGTAGGCAGAAGTTATGTGGCCTTTGACGCTGCAGGCAGGGTGTCAAGCCACTGTGAAATCCGTTTACCTATCTTAAATGTATTGTTTTGTAATTGGACAGTCCTCCTTTGACTTCTCTCTTTTCTTGTTCCCTGTACTCCTTCTGTCATGTTTTAAGTATTTTCTTGGGTGAAATTTGTGTGGCAGGATGAGGAACCTAAGAGGAACAAGTAGCAGAGATGGGGAGTACCAAGACACTTTTGATTCTAGCCAGTGGGAAGGGTGGGAAAGAAACATCACAGCAGAACTGGAGCCTCCCATTGAGTGGCTCTAGTCTCTGCCAGGAGTCAGGCTTGAACTTCAGTGTTAATTTCTTTTCTTTTGTTTTGTATTTGCATAGGACTATGCCTTGATTTCTTATACTATCATTGTGAAATAGCTGGATGTCCTACCTTCAGTGTTCAAGAGTCATCTTGGCTTGTTATCATACCTGTTTCACATCATCATGGTTGCCTAGAAGCTGAGCCAAAGACTCTACTTATAAACTCCAAGGACTGAAATTAACAGTTACAAAAAATTGATGGTGTTCAATGGACGTATTTGCCGATGTTTTTGTCAATTAGTGTTATAGACAACTTTTATGTAAATGCAAACATTTTTAAAAAGAATGTTTTCTTTAAAAGGCTGATTTTCATTGAAATTGATTCTGGTCTCTAAAGCAGAGAGTTAGCTGCAGTGATAATTTACCAAAAAAAATGCAGACAATTCAGGACTTTAGTTTTAGATTATTAAAAATGTTTATTTTCAGATTTGAGTACTGTTTTCTCAGTACACTGTGGTATTTCAACGTGCTTTTAAACATTATCGAGATAAGAATTGGGATACCTTCACAGTAAAGAAGTGTCCTGTTTTTCTTACCCCCTGATTAAAAATGGAAGGAAATGGGAGGTACATACCCGAGCAGTTCTTTTTTCTAGTGTCACAGAATGATCATTAGATCATATAGGCACTCTGATCGCCACATGAATGGGGAAATTAAACTACACTCCTGAAAGACCTTTAGTTGAAGGTTTCAGTAAACTTTCAGGTTTTAAGTTTTTGAAACTTATATGAATATAAATATAAGAAAAAAATCATGTCCTAATAAAAGATCTGTCTTTTATTTAAAAGTTTATCACATAACAAATTTATCTAGAGGATATATAATTCTATTTGTGAATTTGGAGAAGAAACATATACTTTTGAGAGAATCTTTGGTTTGTGTTGGGAATAACAATATTTTATAACTATCCTATGTCCCCAAGAGCCTTGTATCTATCTTTATTTTTTTATGATAGGGAAATATTGATTAATTAATCAAGTACTAATCAATCCTGTTAATTAATGGTAGAAAAATAGATATTTACACAAGTAACTTTTGAGTCAAGGTCTTTAATAATTTAAGGAATATGGTTACCATATTTAGTACAAATATTATTCTGACCTGACAACTCTTTTTTTTTCCAAGTTACGTACTGGTGTACCATCCAGAGTAACTAACATATAATATACTTTTTCCAATATAAAACCTTATCTTTTTCATTTATCTTTTCATAATATATCTAATCACTCTTTTTGTAGGATTTTTATTATTCCTATTTGGCTTCAGTTTCTAATCCCAGTCAATTAACTTTTAAAAATAAACTTTTGAAACTTTCTCCCAGTTCTCAACTTTCGAATGCTCAATCTGCTTTTTTGGTCCACAGAGTTTTCAAGAATGTTCTCTTGAAATAATCAGTTTCCTAATCTGAGTTCAGTTAGCAACAACATTACTTATTTTCCTCTTCCTATCAGCTGAGGATGATTTCGATGCAGTCAAGTATAAGTTAAAAATAAGTGACATCCAATAAACAATACCAGAATAAAACATTTAATTCTTCAACACCCCAGGGAGTGTCAGGAGTTGAAATCCAAGTTGGCAGTTTCTCTGTAGAATTCAAGGATCAGGATGTTGGCTTCTTTTTCTTTATCCTCCTCTTCTTCCTTCCATTGTCCACCTCCTTCTTGTTTTTCTTTTTTTCCCCTCTAGAGCATTATTTTCACCAAAAAAATTTAATCTCAATAAAATAAAAAAAAAGACACCCTTTCAATGATTCAACTCACAAGTCTCCTAATCTGGAGGAAGAAGTAGCTGTACGGTCCATTCATGAGAATTTTCAATAATATTTTAGGAAGATGGAACTTTATTATTTATGACAGTAGTTCAGGAGGGCAGAATACATCTTCCTGGATCAAGTTCCTCTGAAAATAGGAGGCCAGGGAAGAAATCAGTTTTAATACAACAAATGTACTATAAAAGGGGGTGGAGTATGAATGTGCGTGGGTGACCTGTTTTTAGTCAAAAAAGAAAAAATGTCTTCTACGTCATTCCAATGTAATCCGCTGTCTTTTACTTCATGAAGTCGGTAACTTCAAGACATGTTGCACAACTTGCTTCTTTGTGATTCTCAAAAATGTTTAATTTAAAGAGGGTCCGATACTTGCTTAGCACATGACCTGGATTACCATGGATAACCCCTCCTCATGGCCAAGTTTGCTCTTTAGAGCCTTGCAAAATCATTTGTGTTTACCCTCAACAAACGTTAAGAAAACAAGACCGTCAGAGCTGTTTGTTCTGTTCAGCACATTAGAAGATAATTTCGATGCAATGATAATTATTGTGCAAAAGGGCTGATGATGAATTAAATTTTTTAGCTTAGAAATATTTCACTCCTTAGAATAATAGTTACCTGATGAGTTGGTCGTTTTATTGTGTAAAATTTATGTTGCAGCCATGTTTAGGCCAAATTTTAAGAAATGTTAGGCCAACATCAAGTGTAAAGCTTGACTGATATAATTTATGTAGTTTGTTTCACAAGTTGTGCCATTATGTAGAAAATTATTTTTATTTAAAATGTAGTAATTGTTCAAAATATACATTTTTACAGCAATTTCTACTAAAGGCTTTAGCTCTAGTATTAAATAAGTCAAAATCATGAGATGACTGGCTTATTTAGATATTTATTTCTTATATCTATAAAAAAAAAGAATTGAAAAGATTATTTTAAGGATCCCTTTCAGCTATCTATAACCACCTATCTACATACTTTTTTATATTCTGCTTGATGAGAATTTAGTCAATACTTTAAAAATTTTTTTCAATTTCCCATGAAGCATCTTTCAGCATAAAAGAATGCTGTTTCCTGATATACAGTGTCTAATACATGGAAAGTGTTCAGTAAATACTTCCTGAATTCATTATTCTTTTAGCAATTCTAGACTTCATTTTTTTTTAATAAGCAATCATGAAAATTCAATGGCATTAAATTATCCATTTCTGGAATAAGTAACTGCAAGCAATAAGATGTAAGATAGAAAAATGTAAAATATCTCTTGCTACTTTATGTGAGTACAGCTTAATCAGTTAGCCAGCTAGAAGTGTGGCTCCCTGGCCAATTAGTTCCACCAGGTAGATTACTAGAACAAAAATTGCATGGTTTTACTTCCATGTTACCCTCTTCATTTTTTATATTATTTAACAATTTTTTAAGTTTATTTATTTATTTTTGAGAGAGAGAGAGAGCACAAGTCGGGGAAGGGTAGAGAGAGAGAGAGAGAATGGTGAAACAGACTCTGAAACAGGCTCCAGGCTCTCACCTGCTAGCACAGAGCCTGTCATGGGGCTCGAACTCACAAACCATGAGATCATGACCTGAGCTGAAGTCGGATGCTTAGCCAACTGAGCCTTCCAGGTGCCCCTCATATGTTATTTTCATGTTAAACATAATAATAAATCAGAGAAGTTGTGGATACATTTTCCTCATTATTTGATTTTTACTGAAGTTACATTTACTAATTTCCAGGTAATGCCATAGTATCTGTGAGCATTGCTACCTCTACAATCATATATTCTTCCTATGAAATTGGATGTTAATGTGCCTACCCTTTCCAACTCATTTCATGTTGTTTTTCCTAGTTATAAATGACATGCTGGAGAGAGGATGGACGTTGGCTAAGAGCTGAGTTTTGATCTTGGCTTTGCAGCTTATTAGCTGTGTGATCTTGAGCAAGCTACTGAACTGTCTGTGACTCACTCACCAACTTTGTCTGTGAAATAGGGATAATGTTAGCTATGTTCAGTGCAGAGATTGCTTTCAAGATTAGCAAATAATACACGCCAAGTACCTAGGTCAGCACTTAGTAGGTGATCCACAAATGGCAAGTACTTTTGTCATTCCAATATAATGGACTTTCAGTCAGGATCATATTTATCAGCATTGGAGCCATTAAAATGGATTTATTTAAATACATATTTACACTTACTGTCAGAACAGCAAGTGGTGTATATATCTTTCTACATAGATATAGGTATATACTAATATATTGTAGTTATAAATTCCAGTGTTTTAACTGCTATTGTAGGAGTTTTCTTATTTATTACCCAATAATTGCCCTTTCTTTTGGACTTTCAAGAAGGTTGGAAAATTTTGACTAGGAACCCTGCATGACATGCTCTTACATTTAATAGTCATCTTACTGTCAAAATTCCATTTTTAGTATTTTAAGTTATTTAATATTTAACTTTCTAGTGAACTTTGAGCTTCTTTTCTTAAATTTCACTCTAAATTCTGTTATGTATGGCTTTAATAATAACAGCTTACTATAACTAACTCTGGGAAGCCTGCTATGCTTTATGACTGCTACATATGCTTTTTGGCCTATTTCCATATAATATATAATATATAATCACTCCTCCATAGTTTGTATTTGCAGTTTGTTTTTCTCCCTCTTTTTGGACTGACTTACACTTGTCCTCACTTTGCTTGCACTTTACTCTGTTTGTATTTGACTATGTCTCAAATTTGCCAAGGTCACTGTGAATTCTGAATCAACTTTCTAAGGTATTGTCTACTCTGTTCTCATCCTACAAAGACATAAAAAGTTTGGTTTGTTCACTGGCTAATTCACTATGTCCTCTTACATTTATGCATGTTCTCCAGCAGATGTATATATACCTAATCCTGGTCTGGAATATGTACTCAATGCTCTTGAATGAAGGTGGATTGCATCTAACATTTCTAGTTAGTCTAGGAGTTGTGTCTCTTTTCTTAAAGGTAGAAATTAATATGATGAGATTTATTCTTTATAAATGCATGCTGCTTCCATAGATTAACCTCTTTTCTTTTTTTTAATTTTTTTAACGTTTATTTATTTTTGAGACAGAGAGAGACAAAGCATGAATGGGGGAGGGTCAGAGAGAGGGAGACACAGAATCCGAAACAGGCTTCAGGCTCTGAGCTGTCAGCACAGAGCCCGATGCGGGGTTCGAACTCACGGACGGCGAGATCATGACCTGAGCGGAAGTCAGCCACTTAACCGACTGAGCCACCCAGGCGCCCCTGACCTCTTTTCTTTAAGGTGTTCTCGAGTGGGGTCTCATACATGATAGCTTTTTTATTTTCTTAGGCTATAAATCCCACGTGCCTTGGATTTTAAGTGTGACACCATTTTTAGTCTCTCTTCCGGCTTCATTTTGCACTTCCTTTGTATCACTTCAACATTTATGTTATCAAATGTTATATTGATAAACACATTCATGAAAACTGGTTCCTCAGTGTCTGTCCCTCTAAGTACCAATTGGATTTAATGAATGTGTCTCACTTGATTGGATTTCCAAAGCCATCTGATTTTTTAAAGACTCCATCATCTAATAACATAATATCTGTCTACGGTCATTATTGATAAATCTTCTCTCTGGCCAAACTATTTAATCTATCAATTTTTTTCTCATTTCTGTGATGGGAGAAAGTATATGCCTTCTATGCAGGTACAAATCTGCATCACTTTCCTTGAAAGAATAGGCTTTTTTGTCCATATCTTTACTTGTGATGGTGTTCCTGGTTATTTTAGGCTAATAAAAATCAGAATTGAAACATAATAATCATTTCTCCCTTTTATATTCTACTTTCTGGCATCATGACTCAAACACAAAATAGCACTTTCTCTTTTGGAGGGTGTTATTTCATCTTCCTTTACTCTGAATTTGTTTTCTCTGCAGACATACTTTGCCTCTTAAATTTCTCTCTTCAACACAGCATTTTGTATTATTCTTAATTGATGGTTCTTTTCCCCTATTCCTGAATATCCTTATTTCCTGTTATATTTATGGACATAATTTTGTTTCTGCTTAAATAATCATAATTGATCAGGCAGGTACTCAGTCCACAGGAATCCATTCATTTACTCAATCATTTTTCTAGAAGCACCTCCTGCATGCTTGTTTTTTTAAAGACTTTTTGATACATGCATAATTTTCTTAGAATTGCTTTGATTCATTACCTAGCAAGACACACTTCAAGAGGGCAATAGGCAGTTTTTGTACTTTTTAAGTAAGGAATTACTAACGCCATTATTTTCTCTATATTCCAAAACTTGAGGCCTTTGTTCTCTAGCATGAGCTGGGTCTCATTTTTTTTTTTTTTCACTTTGTAGCAGATCTCCCCTTGTTTATGTCAATAGATCATCCAAATGAAGACAATATTTGAAATTAGTACAAATACTATTATAGGCTGTCGATCAGTGTTACTTTACATTTCCTTTTAAGAAGTTTTCTTGATCATTGATATTAATTAATTTATTAATGGGAACAAAAAATGTACAAAATAAGAAATAGTACTTATACAAAGCACATGGAAATTTTTGACCTCACTGGTAGTTTAAAATTAAAGTAAAAACAAAATACTGTTTTCTGCTCTTAGATGAGAAAAATGAAAGATAATGCCTATTGTTGGCAGAGTGTATTGAGAGGGACACTCATATACTGCAATTGTGTGTAGATGGATACACTATCTTTGGGGAGAAATGTGTCAATATTGATAAAAATAGCAATATTGATATGCCTTTTAACAACATTAGAAGCAATGGAAATCAAATATTTTATAGCTCTTTTAATTAAGGGGTTTTTTTTAAGTTTATTTATTTATTTTGAGAGAGAAAGAGAGCATGAGCAGGGGAGGGACAGATAGAGAGGGAGAGAGAATCCCAAGCAAGCCCCACCCTGTCAGCACAGAGCCCAATGCTGGGTTTGAATTTATGCGAGATCATGACCTGAGCTGAAACCAAGAGTTGGAGGCTTAATTGATTGAGCCACCCAGGTGCCCCTCAACTAAGGTTTTAAAAGACCATTTAATAACATCAAATATACTCTTAATATAATATTACCTCACCAAAGCATAATGCAAGTTGATCACATCTTTAAAACTATGACCTGTACATAGGAGTAAATGCTGGAAGAAGGTATGCTAAAATGTTAACAGAAGTTACATTAGAGGAATGAGCTATTATCTATTTTTTATATTCAAAAAATGTTTATTAAATGAAAATAAATATCACTTAGTATTTGATATAATACCAATTTCAATACCAGATATCTTAATGACACATTTATCAAATTAAGTGCTCTTAGGGATTTGGAAGGCTGAATGCTTCCATTCCTCTTAAGAAATGATAAATAAAAGGGGCGCCTGGGTGGCTCAGTCGGTTGAGCGTCGGCTTCAGCGACTGACTTCGGCTTCCGACTTTGGCTCAGGTCATGATCTCGTGGTCTGTGAGTTCGAGCCCTGCGTCGGGCTCTGTGCTGACAGATCAGAGCCTGGAGCCTGTTTCAGATTCTGTCTCCCTCTCTCTCTGCCCCTCCCCCGCTCATGCTCTATCTCTCTCTCTGTTAAAAATAAATAAACATAAAAAAATTTTAAAAAAGAAATGATAAATAATTATACTAGTTACGGATACTTTTCTCTCTCCCTTCCCCTCTCTGTTCTCTCTCTCTGTATGTGTATATATATGTATATCTATACATGTTTATGTATACATATACATATATGTGTGTGTGTGTATGTGTGTGTGTGTGCATATATATATATATGAAATATTTCAATTTATGGAAGAAATAAAATACTTTCTCAGAATTAGATAAAAATGTTCAAGTGTCAAAATCTAACAAAATCAAAAAAAGTTTGTTTTTAATAATTTTTAATTTTCTGTATGAGATCATGCAAGAGAAGGTAGCTCAGTACTATAAACAGTGAAAACTATGATAAATGTATCGATAGAGAAGGGTTAAATTTATACAAAAATTTTTTCTTTTTTGAGTGAATAACTCATAAGATTAGAGGATTTGTATCCTGGCTCATACAGCATCTATTTCAAATGCACAGATTTCCCCAGGCTGCTGTGTGTTCATGCATCCATACCTGTCACCCTGCTTAGTTACATGCAGACAGTTTACGTGAGGGGAGAACCATGTAAATGCTATGGGAGACAAAAAAAACTCATTCCAACCTGAAAAATACATTCTTTTGAAATGCTTTGAAAAAAATGTCTTTCATAAAAGTATAATATTTCCACTAAATTTTTTATCTCTGGCTTTAATGTTTGCTACCAATCACCCCTTACCATCTCACTCCTTTGATCTATCCTGATGTAAACTCTCAAACAATCTTTTCTCTCTTTTTTTTTTTTTTTCAGTTTGGTTGTAGATTTCAGTCTTTCTTGAACACTCCAATCTGAAATTACTTGTCATTTTATTTATTGGTCTTTCCAATTCCCAGATGATTATAGAATCAGGATGGATGGATTTTCTTCTTTTTTAATTTTTTTATTTTTTAATGTTTATTTTTAGAGAGATAGAGACAAAGAGTGAGCTGGGGAGGGGCAGAGAGAGAGGGAGACACAGAATCTGAAACAAGCTCCAGGATCTGAGATGTCAGCACAGAGCTGATGCAGGGCTTGAACCCACGAACTGTGAGATCATGACCTGAGCTGAAGTTGGATGCTCAACCCACTGAGCCACCCAGGCACCCCAGGATGGATGGATTTTCTAAGTCTCTAATTCAGAATACTTAAAAAAATTTTCTAAATCTTCTGACTTTTCTCTTTCATTTTGATGACTGGAAACATGGACCATAGCCTACATGCAGGGCCTTTTACTGACCCAAATGAAAGCCCATTACAACTCTCAGACCTATATTTTTCTTTAGACTCTAGAGTCATGGAATTATATCCTAAAGTTGTAGACATCTCTCTGGAAAACCATGTTTAGCTCATCATGCTTTTGGTTAACTGTTATAAAAGGTTAAGAAGCTACTTACTACTGTCTTTTCTTTGTTCGAATCATGGAGTCCTCAGTACCCTGACTGTCATACTCAATCAAAGTGTAGGGAAAGAAGGGAGAAAATACACTACAATGTTTACTGCATGAGTACCTCTGGGTAATGCAACTACGAGTGATTTAAATTTATTTTGCATTTCAAAAAATTTCCATAATCAGTGTAAGTACATGTCATTTTTCTAATTAGGGAAAAATAACCTCATTAAATATACACACATGCATATATATATATATATATATATATACACACACACACACACATATATATCTATGTATATATATGTATATAGTAAGGGACAGACAAGAGGTGTCCAGATATATATATATATATATATATATATATATATATATATATATATATATGGTGAGATAGAGACATAGACATACAGACAAAGGGTGAGACTGAGGCCTAATTTAGAATGAGACTAAACCAATAAGTATTGATTCTAAGTTTTTTGTACCCAGAGTTAAGAGTTTTCCTTCTGCCAGTTTCAGCCTCCTCTAATTCATTTTCCATGATCTTTCTTTCACACACATTTCATCTTTGTTCAAAACACTTCCATGACTATTGTGAACATTATGGGTTAAGTCAACCATTTTAAGGCCCACAAAGTCTTCCATGTTTTGATCCCTGTTCACTTCCCCACCCTGTACCTGCAGCTAGGCTTTTATCAGACTGTTTCAACTTTTTTTTCCATATACCGTATGATTTTCATGTGTCTCTGCTGTTGCTTGTGCCATTCTTTCTGTTTTTTTAGCCCTTTCATCTATTTGGTGAACTCTTATGCATCCTTTGGGATAACATAGCTCAGGATCACATAGTCCTAGGCTTACATTTTACTGGACATGCACAAGGGAGTCTTTTCTTTTCTTTTCTTTTCTTTTCTTTTCTTTTCTTTTCTTCTCTCTCTTCCCTTTTTCTTTCTTTCTTTCTTTCTTTCTTTCTTTCTTTCTTTCTTTCTTCTTTCTTTCTTCTTTCTTTCTTTCTTTCTTTCTTTCTTTCTTTCTTTCTTTCTCTCTCTCTCTTCTCTCTCTATGTCTTTCTTTCTCCGTTGCATTTGGACATCCTACCATACCATTATCTATTTTATTAATTACTTATATACCCTAGATTGAGACTATTTTTTTGCAGTTTTCTATCACCAGAAACCATGAAGTACTTTGGCTTCAGAAAATGTTTATACAAAATACATTTAGTAAGACAGAAGACTGAGCTTAAACTTTGTATCTTTTTTTTAAAAAACAAAGTCATCCTCACTCGCCCATTTCCAGCACCCATCCTATGTACATGCAGTTTACAATCTCTGTGCCATTCTGGGTCATCTTTTCCACTACAGGAAGCATGCGGAGGGAGCTTTCATTTCTTGGCCTCCTTGGCAAGGATACCAAGAGATGATGCGACAGTGCTTCCTGATCCATACAGACACATGACTTACCTGACAGCTTCCACAAGCCTACGAGAGCCTTTGCCTGCCTGATTAAACATGGGATTGAAGGGTTACAGGAATCAATTTTGACTTAGTTGAAGCACAAATGCTCAAGTTTTGAGAACTTTATATGTAACATTTTAAAAGCTAAAAAAAGTCTTGGCTTAGGACCAGTTCTTCTATGAAAATCAACGATTGCCCTTGTTTCAGACACTTTTTATAAATCTTACAAATCTTAAGAGAGATATAAATAGCCTACTTTGCTCTGGTTGTGTCTTAGTTAATATTACCGATTGTTTTAAAATGTAAAATACAAAACAATGCAATAGTAAGAATGGAATATACTACTTTATTAACTCAAAAAAGAACAATCTACATTTATGCAGAAAGGTTTATTGTGATGTCATTTTTACTACATGTGGTTGCATACCCATCCTTTCTTCTAAGCTGAAAATGGCAATTCTTCAGGTTTCTTTGGGAATCCAAAATCTCTTTAGAGGCAAACTAGCCATCACGTCTAACACCAGTAAAAGCCTTTGATCTCTGGCATTATTATAAAGCTATTGCTCTTTAGGGTGAGATTCCTAAGGTTATCCACTGTGGCTAGGTCATTCTATTCAGCTGCATAAGCAGTTCCTTTGATGGATGACTGGTTTTCTACAACACTAGCATTATCTCAGCAGGAGAAGGTAGTGTTTGATGTTTTGTAATTTGTATTACATGTCCATGGAACATCTCTGGACATTACCTCAGGAGGAGGGGTTAAGAGAAGGAGGAGCAGTGGCTGAAGATATTTAATGACAGAATGAATGGAAATTCAAGGATTGCCGTGCAGTCAGCCTTAAACACCAGACTGCACCCCCCCATCTTTCTTTCGCATTAATTAAAAAAATCTTCTAACAAAATTCTCATAAATATAGGTAATTTTATTTGATTTTAGTCACAAATCAACATCTTCAAAATGACGAGGATTTTGACAGCTTGCAAAGTGGTGAAGACCCTGAAGACTGGTTTTGGCTTTACCAAGGCGCCTGCGCACCATCAATGGAAATTTTCAAGAGCTGGCATCAGGCTCCTTTCTGTCAAGGTAACAGTCCCCTACTTCTTATTTCTGATAAAATCATAAGGGGTATAGTTTAGCATGAGGCAAAGGTGTCACTTAGGAAGCAAATACAGATTTGTGTGCCATTCTGAAGTGCTAATTTATTAGTATTGGCTTTAGTATTGAACCTACTGGTTTAGTAAATGTTCCTTTTCAACTGCTCTGAGTAAAATTATGGCAACTTGCACCCAGCATAAAGAAAGGTCACAATCCCTGTGAATATGTAACATGTAAGCGTTCTGCTTAGAAAACAATTATTTTTAAATGCTATCAGGGCTCTGCCTGTGCCCAGACACTACCACACACAGTTTGCTTCAAGAGTGAGGTTGCTTATATGTTCATGAACCACATCACAGTAGGTAATGTGGTAAGCTCTTCTTTATTGGCCCACTGTAAAGTTTTCTCTTCTGAAATGTCATTTTTTAGGGAAAAAAATTGGAAGTATAATATCTACATAATTCTGATATTTGTTAATCACAATGTAGACATTGCCTTTTTGTCCTTTTCCTGCTTAGTCCTTCTTTTATTGTTTTTATTTTGCAGATTAAGGCATTGAAACAATTAGCAGCTGATAATTTTCTCTCTATGAATGTGTCTATAACTGAAGAGCAGGTCCAGGAAGAGAACCTTAAGTGTTCTTCCCCACCCCCACCATTGGATCATGAAATTCCAGCAGGAACTTCCGTTCCTTCCTATAATTTTATGAAGGCATTTATTACCAGAGAAGTCTGAAATTACTCTATGGGAACTTTGCCAATGAAAATCACTTTTAGTAAATATAAAGTTTAAGGGATCACAGTAGCTTTAAATAGATTGTTTTTTGAGTAGTAAGAGCTATAAAAAGTGAGGTAGAAAACAAAATACAAAACAACCTCTATCTGTTGAGGTAAAAATAGGCTCTAATAGTTTTGAGTGTTTTCTGCTACTACTTTGCACACTCACTGGGTTGCCTAAGAATCCTTCAAAAGCTTCCACAGCTTCTACTGCTTAGATTACTCCAGTCAGGTTTGAATAGGATTTTAGCCCTGAGTGACATCTGTAGGGCCAGGCAGTGCCTGTAGATGCTTGTAGCCTCTGGTGACAGGGTGGGGAAAGAAAGGAGTAAAAGGAAAGGGAGAAGGTGACAGAGACAGAGGTGAGGAGTGAGGAGTGAGGAGGGGGAGGGAGAGAGAAAGAAAGGAGAAAGTGAGAGGGAGGGAAGGAGAGAGAGAGAGAGAGAGAGAGAGAGAGAGAGAGAGAGAGACAGAGAGAACACAAGATCTCAGGAGAAAGTACCAGAAACTACCATTTTAAATTAAGAAACCCAGAAACAACCATTTTCTTAGATTTGGCTTAATTGCAACAAGAGAGCCAAAAAGGAGATATGTTCTAAACCATCATCAAAGATGTAGTCACTAGATATAAACTCTGAGAGCAAATATTGGTTTTAGCTCAGTGTTAGTAATATCTCAAGGGTACTCATATATCACTGCGGAGAGAACAGATAGTAATGAAAATAATACCATTTACAGTTAGATGTGTCTTCTAAGACTACAAAGTTGTGTCCCTTGGAATATCTTTTTCTTCTTACAAAAACAGGTAGGCAAGGATAGGCGTATCTCCGTCAGACACAAGAAACAGAGAAATTGAGCGACTACTTAAAATAGCATAGATATGATTGAGATTAGAAGCCAGTTCTCCGTGATCTTAATAAGTGCTCTATATGCCCACAACTACAGCCACAACAAAATGATTTAATTATGTGGATAGACTACAGTGAAAGTAGTTCTTCTAGCTCACGGTGGCAGATCTGTTTTAAAGGTCTGCCAAAGTTCACAGCTAAGAATGACAAATTTGTGGGAGGAATAAGCCATCATTTCATGATGTGAAAGTCATTACTCACACTCAATCATTACTGGCCAGAGTTTTGGAGGAAAGCCAGGCATGAGAAATAGAAGTTCTTGAACTTCACGATAGTAAATTAAAATTCTGTACAGCAGTCCAAGGGGGCTTGTGTTTTATTCACTTATTTTGAAACACTCCTCCACCTATCTTTCTTCCTGCCTTCACTTTTAAAACTCTGCTCTCTTAAAAAGTTATATCCAGGGGTGCTTGCGTGGCTTAGTCAGTTGAGCGTCCAACTGACTAAGGTTATTAGTTTCGCAGTTCTAAGTTCAAGCCCCCCATTGGGCTCTGTGCTGACAGCATGGAGCCTGCTTGGAATCCTTGCTCTCCCTCTCTGTCTGCCCCTCCCCCTCTCATGCTCTTTCTGTCTCTGTCAAAAATAAATAAGTGTTAAAAAAACGTTGTATCCAAATTTACTCTTTTTTAGATGGACATCATATTTAAAATTTTCTGCTAACATTTATTCATTTTTGAAAGGCAGAGAGAGAGCGCGAATGGGGGAGGGGCAGACAGAGAGGGAGACACAGAAACAGAAGCAGGCTCCAGACTCCGAGCTGTCAGCACAGAGCCCGACGGGGGGCTCGAACTCACGGATAGCAAGATCATAACCTGAGCTGAAGTGGGCCACTTAACCGACTGAGCCACCCAGGCGCCCCAAATGGACATCATATTTTAAAGATAGCAAAACTAGGGGCGCCTGAGTGGCTCAGTCGGTTAAGCGGCCACTCTTTGCTCAGGTCATTATCTCACGGTTCGTGGGTTTGAGCCCCGCTTGGGGCTCTGTGCTGAGAGCTCAGAGCCTGAAGCCTGCTTCAGATTCTGTGTCTCCCTCTCTCTCTGCCCCTCCTCCATTCATGCTCTGTCTCTCTCTCTCTCTTTCAAAGGTGAATAAATGTTAAAAAAAAAAAAGATGGCAAAATTTACTAAGATGTAGTTACATAAGGGTCAGTAAAGGGCAGTGAGAATAGTTACTAAAGGTTGGTGGCAATATAGCTAGTTATAGCTAGTAAATGGATTTTAGAGGACACCCTGTGGTCAGATCTATAAACATTGCCCTATAAATTGGTTGCCTTCTCAATGTCTGAGGAGGTCACTTTTCTTCTCCCGTTGGTGACAGAGTGGGTTTGACGACAGCAGTGACGCACTTGTACTTTTATGTGGTCCTTCCTTGCATATTTGTTTTGTGGCCAATATTTACAAAGTGTACCTTGCCAATAGACATAGCTGTATTTCACTTACAGGGAAGAGGAAATAATTTCAAGGTGCTGTACATTCAAAGGAATTAGATATCAAGGATATACAATATAGAATTGAAAATGTTCAGTGCTCCTTATTTACATTCAGCCTGTTGTAGTCGTGTTATGGAAAACACACTGGATGGGGAATACAAAGGTCTGGATTCTAGCCCCTCTTGTCCATTTATCAATGTTCTGAACTTGGTTAATTCACTTATCCTCTTTGAACCCAAATTTTGTTATCTGTAGTGTAGAAACACTTCTTGACTTACTCAAAAGATCGTGGGACCATCACACATGATCAGTGATTAAAAATCTATAAAATACTGGAAAAGCAAACCCTGGATGCTTAAAAAAATTCTGTCCTCTATATTTTAGTAGAGAGATTTAGACAGATTAGAGTTGCTTCATGTTTTTCATGGACTACAAATTATTGCAATGACAAGATGTCTGATGAAAATACTCAAATATTTATAATGATGATTTTTTCACCTTTGCCTTAATATTAAATATATCTCTATGAAGATATTGCTTATAGCAAACTAGACCAAGAACTATGAAGCAAATAATCTTTTTTCACTATTTTGAATCCAATTCCAAAAGTCAGGATGTACATTCTAATATCCTATTTAAAGCTTCTATCCTGGGAATATATATATGAAGAATAATAAGTGGAAATAAATGGATGGTAAGTGGATAGTCTCTGATTTCAAGAAACTTATAAATTAAAGAATTCTGAATTCACAAGTCTTGGAATGTTACCAAGACTAAATAGTTTTATTTTTACTTGCAAATGAATTTGGAAATCAAATGTATTAAATTGAAAAGGTTAAGTTCCCTATGAATAGAAAAGTGTTTAATAGGTATCGCTTCTAACATTAATCCACTTGTTTTTAAAAATGGTGACCTGTGTTACAATTAAGCCAGGAACCTAACAGTCCAAGTGTCCTTCTCTCTGGTACTTCAGATACAATTGAGCCGTAGGAGTCATTATTCCCTTTCAATGGTTTTCATTTTGTAAGATTTTATATTCTGATTCCAACATAAAACTACCTATTTAGCTCAATCTTGAGGAGCTATTGTCATTTGATTAGAAATTGTCAACTACAAAAAGTCCCACAATTAGAATAATTTAGCTATATTGTGGTAGCTTTAAAGACATTCCCAGGAAGTCGGGTTCGTAATTATATTGGAACCTCTTTGTACATATTAGAGATGGGGGTAGGGATAGTGTTATCATACACTGTCAAGAATAACTATTGTATTAGACTTTTACTACATACAGATATGTGTTAGGGCTGGATTTCATCCCTGCTGATGCAAATTTTTGAAATAATAGAGTTTCTTTTTGTAAATTTTTTTTACTTAAAAAATTCTTTTTTTAACGTTTATTTTTGAGAGAGAGACAGACCGTGAATGGGAGAGGAGCAGAGAGAATGGGAGACACAGAATCTGAAGCAGGCTCCAGGCTCTGTGCTGAGGCTCTGAGCTGTCAGCATAGAGCCCGACGCAGGGCTCAAACCCACAAACCGTGAGATTAGGACCTGAGCCTACGTTGGATGCTTAACCTACTGAGCCACACAGGTTCCCCAAAATAATAGAGTATGTTTCAATCCCAGATGAATAGTTGAAGAATTTGTCTGGGTGATAAACAACTTTATATATTTTAGGTGGACAATATTTCTTTTATTAGGAGATAACTTCCCTTTTAAACATTTTTGTTTATGTACTCTATTTTTTATATCCCCCCCCTTCTAAAGTATAGATTCATTTGTTGGTCATCAATAGTGCCTTGTCATTTTGAGCTTCTTGCCATAAAACTGTTGAAAAAGCTGTACCAAACCGGGCTTAGATGAGGATAAGGCAAGTGAGATACCAAAGGTGCCCCATGGAAGGAGGCCATCACTAGCAGGGCCATGGTGTGACTCCTTCCATGTTACCTGATAGGCACCTCATTTCCTTTATCTGCATTCCAACCCTGGGTAGGAAGCTAAGAAATCTGGTGGGGGAAATGTCTGTAGAAATAGCACTAGTCTTGGCTTCCTGCTTCCTTTTCTGGCTGATGGAGACTTGAGTTTCCACCTGACCATGCTTAACAGAATTAGTTGTGGTGTAGAAGTGAATGTAGGTTCTATTATTGTGGAAATAGAGAACATTCCTTTGCCCTCCCATCTTCATTAAACCTTCTTCACATTTCTGACTTGTACCAAAAGCTGGGGGTTTAATAGAGAGTTTTCAATATCTCTTAAGCAATGGTCATGCCAGACCCCACTTCAAGGCTTCAGGAGTTTGCTACGTAAGACTGAATGTCCTTGATATGACTAGTATTTTCTAGGGTATTTATAGTGGAAGAAAGCTACAAAAGCCAGCATCAAACTCGGTTTTGGGCTCCTCAAAACTCCTGGTTTACACTTGATTTTTTTCATTTGGTCTAAATGAATTCAACTCATAAAAATATTTTTAAGGCCCCTCTGTTCTTTTTCTTTTTTTGTGAACTTACTAAATGCAACGTATCAATCTTCTATATCTCACAGGAAGATTCTTGGCTAACGTAAAGTTCTAACTTCAATCAATAGGGGGATGTATCACTAAGAATTTTACTGAATAAATTTTATCTATGATTTAGAACTAAATGTAAAAACATATTAATGTATTACCATAAAGTAAAAATTAGCTTACAATATTGGAAACCCCTTCTGGATTCAGAACAATTTTACCACATAAAAGATGCTCATTAAGGTGCTTGTTAATAAACCTACATTTTATGAACATATTTTGTAATGGAATTTTTCTAAATGCTATATTTTTATTTAAAATGAGAAACATAACTAGAATAAAAATTACTTTTGAATCCGACTCATTTGTTTACAAACGTCCAGAACAGAGAAGTGTTCAAGTAAATTAACCTTGTGATTCCCCGCCCCCCCACCATTGGCTTATGTTTAACCAAAGGCAGATAACCTAATATTAACTTAGGATGTTGTAATTGATTGATTACCACTGTTACAGTACTTTTAATTGTTGAAGTGGTAGGCATAACTACAGAGAAGTCTCATTAACTATTCCACACGTAGAAATTGTGCCTTCATTCTGAATTTTAAGTATCTACATTTTGATAGTACAACTCTAAGAATGAAAACTAAGATTTAAATTACCAATAAAGAACACTTTAAGATTTTGACTCTTACCGTATTATCTATGCAATAATACATTGAAATAAATTCTAGTTTTAAACTTCTTTCTTTCCCAAGCTTGGTTCAGGTGTATTTTATTTTTTGAGAGGATGAGTATCGATGTAAAATAATAGCTAAGAAACATCAGGTGAGCCAGAAATCAAATGTGTTATATGGCTCTAGGCTTTCGTAAAAATGGAAATAAACACATGGGGCTCCTACTTTTTTTGATACACAAATAATTTACATAGACAAATGATTTAAAGCAATACAGTCAGATTCCCAGAGTAAATCATTTTCATTTCTATTACTAGCTTAAGGGGATTATTGCAGCTATAATGTTATATATTCAAATTTTTTATGGGAGTTGTTGCTAAATTAGCTTGAGGCTTTGTGTCCAAAATATTTTACTGGTAAGTTCTCACACCCAGGGGAAGAAACAATGTAATTATTCCCATTTCAAGGATGTGTAAGTGCTGGAGTTAACACACGGACACAAGGATGCCTGTTTTGTACATCAAGTGAAATATACCTGTAGCAAATCTGGTTAGAATTTTAATTAGGCCCAAACAACATATGGATTTTTTTTTAAATTTGGCATTTTGTTTATTCTACTTATATACTTGAAGCCATAGTTAGTTGTTTAACCTGGCTTTGGAATACTCTAAATCATATCTCCTGCTGTAATGTTATGGCTTACTCAAGAGCCCATTTATATATGCACTTTGTCTTGACATAAAATGAAATATATATATTTTTCTCTCCTTTGTTCTCCTTTTTTTGGTTGCATTTTGAGAACAGATTGTTTAAGTGAAGAATTAGTAAGGATTTTTGCTTTATATAGCCATTAATAATTCTACAAATAATTCTACAAATAGGGCAATGCCATTTATAGTTGACATATTCCTTCCACTTCGACCAAAGTATTGTCATGTATTATAACAAAACATGCTGTTTTTCAGTTTTCAATTTGTTTTTCTCATATAGTCTTGTAAGCTTCACGTATGCAGAAATCTAATGTGATAGGTGTTTACCATTAGCAATTTTAGACTTCAAGAAACATCTCATTTTGACTGGTTTCCACTGTCTCAAACTAATAGATCCAAAGAAAAATGCCTCAAAGTAAAGGACCAATATCTTCAAAAGTAGCCCAGAATGATGTTAGGATGTGGAATGATTAAGGAACAATGACTGGATGACTTTTAATAACATGATACTGAATACAAAGGAAAAGCCTAAAACAGCAATGAACACTGGACTCTTTTAAAACTTTTATAGGTTAAATTATAAATTATGCCTGAATTTTGACTGTTACTTCCTATGCCTCAGCCCTCTAAATCAGTTGAGCATAGCACCAGGGACACATTTTCAAAACTTTTTGAAGGAGAATTTAGCTGTGTGACTTGAATTAACAGTTGTTGCGTTGTTCTTATCTTGGAAAATGCTTTGAATCATCAACCCTTTTAAACCTCATTTCAAACGAAGAGTATTAGGGTATAAAATTTTGGTCATCTTACCAGGAAATCAAAATAGACTCCTAAATGTAGATTTACAATGAATTTTGATTTTAGAGAAAAAATCAAAAGCCCTAAAGAGATGAAATGTTCAGAGGAAATGTCACATGTGCTTACAGATCACAGTTTTGAGATCATTAAAAAAACAAAAACCAAACATCTTATGATATGATAAAGCAAGAATATCAGCTTCCTTGGAAGAAAAACCAACAAACAGAGAATTTGTTGCAATTTCTACTTCTATGCAAGTTCCCTCACAAAAATGTATTTTCATCAGAAATTACCTACAATTTGTGAAAGAATCCTCAGGTTTTATAAATATTAGAAAGCATGACACCCAGAGTTTGTGCAGTTTATTAAAAGTTCCATTTAAAAAGTAATATAAGAGTAAGTATCATGTAGAAATTTATGTAATTCAGGGGCACCTGCGAGGCTCAGTCGGTTAAGCGTCCAGCTTTTGATTTCGGCTTAGGTCATGATCTCACTGTTTCATGGAATTGAGCCCTGTGTAGGACTTTGTGCTGACAGTGTGGAGCCTGCTTGGGATTCTCTCTCTCCCTCTTTCTCTGCCCCTCCCCTACTCTCACTGGCTTTCTCTCTTTCTCTCAAAATCAATAATCAACTTAAAAAAAGAGAGATTTATGTAATTTAAAGAAAAATACAATTGTAAAATAAAAGATTAAAAATGGGGTAATTACATGTACACAGGAAAATTCCACTTTAGCATATTGAGATATTATGTGTGGGAAAGTCTACACTCTTACGGATGTTCCTCCTATACATTTGCAGACAAAAGTAATTAGTATTAATTGGACTTGGGGACTACTAATTTCAGTCTTTATCCTTCAAAATCATATAAAGTCACAAAGACACATAATTTTGACTACTTATTTTATAATCTATCTGGCACCAGACCACAATATTTGTATGCTCCACACTAAAAGAAATCAAACTATGTGTATGAACTAGTTTTAATGCATATTTCTTGCTATCCACATTGGCTACAAACCCTTTGGTGAGGTGGGGCTTATTTGTATGTTTTGTAAACATAATTACATAGATAGGAGAAAAATATAACTTTGAAGAGGTGGAGATAATGTTATTAATTGCAGACACAATTGGTTCAAGGTTAATCAAGAGATCTTTAGAAGGTTGAGGGAAGTGTATGTGTATATGTATGTGTGTATGAATTTTATTTTAGGCAGCTGCATGTTGAGCTTGCGCTTAGTGGCACCCCAAAAGTGAATGTCCAGCCCTGGACATTGAGCAACTTAGGGGTACCATTAGCCTTGGCCTAAGAAACTTGACTGAACTTTAAGTGTCTTTCAAGTGTCAAATTCACTTGAAATCTAGGCTAATTCTTACATTTTAGGGATACATGCAGAAAGGAAACCATTCAGGTGTCTTGCAATGTTTCATATTTATCTAGTAGTTTCTGGGTTAGAACCCAGAAAAAGTAGATCTTTATTTCTTGAGACTCCCCAAAGCCTTTGGATTCTTATCTAGACTCATTTGGCTTAAGTGTCTATAATGAGTTAGGTTCTCCAGAAGAGGACACTGAAATGGTATTTAGGGAGCCAGATATTTATTAGGGGAAAGAGTTGAGCAGAGAAGTAAACTGTGATACAGGTTTGACAAAGCCTAGGTCAACCTGACAGAAAGCACTTGCCCATCAGAGTTTCCTGTGTTGGGCCTTGGCCTTCAAATCCCCGCCTGGCTCAGTGACCAGTGTGGGCAGGGGGCTCTCCATGCAGGGCATGTTGCAAGGAAGCTCTCTGCAGTTCAGGAAGACCCTGAAGGATCTCACAGCTGATGATTGTCCAGTGACCTCACTCCTTGCAGCAGGGCAGCATGTCCTTCGTGAAAGGGGACTAAGGGATGCATCTCCATGTTTACAGCATGTATAGTCCTAACAGTCTTGAGAACTTGAGGACTCAAGGGCCTGGAATTCAGTGTAAAACGTTCTCAAAGTATTCTGGTTCTCCTACGATTACAGCATATAGCTGATGTCTTGACATTTCACTTTGACAGTTTACAGATTTACAGATTTTCAGATTTAATTCTTAGTTGACTTGGGTGTTGCGGTTCATCCAAGGCAGTTTTGAAACAAAGCTCTCATAAATAAATTCAAGTGAGTTCATAATTGAATTGTGTCTTTTCCCCATTTAAAAAAATTGGAAAGAAGAAGTAGAAGTAAGCTTAGAAAAAGAAAAAGGGGTAATAAATAATTCAGTTTAAGCTGAAATTTTCTACTTGGCTTTAAGCAGAGGGATATGACAAAATGGTCGAAGGTTGTGGATTATAAAACACACTGATTACGTTCAGAAACCACTGTTTTTTCATTTACTAGTGGAATGATCTTGACCCCTCCAAGCCTCAGTTAGCTCTTCTATAAAATGGAGATTCTTAACATTACCTACCTCATTGTTTTTTTTGTTTTTTTTTTTTGTGAGGATTAGATGAGAAAATACATTGATAACTTTAGAAACAGTGCCAAACACATCATGTTAACTATTATTAATGAGGCCTTCGGGAGGGGGTAAAGGTGGAGTTCTCAGTGATGTCAATGTGCTCCCAAGTCCTATTTTTCCAACATAGCTTCATAATTCTATTTGAAATAAGGTGTCTTTCTCAGAACAGTAGACATTTATCATTCAAGTCTATATATGCAATTTTTGGTGCAATTGCATATAGACTTTAATAAGCATAAATGACTATATATGCCATCAGTTTATGCCTTAACAGGGTTTCATTAAAGCAAGGCCAAAAGATAGAAACAGGATCATGACAGGTTGACCTACTTCTATACGGCATGCTTGAGGCATGTTAATGCTTTATTTTTTCAAATTTAAGGATTATTCCAGAATTATAATAGAAAGAAAACAAAATGGGAGGTACTTTAACACATGGACTCAAAGTAGAGAAAAATTGAAGTATATGTGTCATCTTTAGTTATTATTCTCAAAATTAGTTAACATTGTTATTGAGCGCCAAGTATGTACTAGCACTAAATGTAACGTCTGCAACAATATCAATAAAGATAGGGCAGCCTTAGTATTTTTCAGAGGTGGATAAAAACAGACTGATTATTAGTTGTAAACTATTTGGGGATTTGGTATAGGAATGCAATATTTTGAAACTGCATTAGTGAATTAAATGAATTTGCTAATGACATATAGTAAAATTTGACAAGTATTTTAAGTGACAAGTAAAGGGAAAAAGGAGAATAATTGGATTGTGTATGCTGCATGTACTTTAGTCCTTGTCTCCAGTAGTGGAGGAGTAGATTTATTTCAACGTAAGATTGATATTAATAATAGAAGCAACCCATTAGGAAGCCCAAAGAATGAAGATTAGAAAGCATCTTCTAGAATCTTCTGAAGACATTAGCTGTATGACACACCTAGTTGGTATTGAAACCTAAGGATGCTTATGAGGCAAGTGTTGCTCTTGAGTCCCAACTCATTCTTTATTTTCATCTTCCACCCTTTAGCACGAACTATCCCTATGGGGGACATCTGTCTTTATTCCAAGTAAAAAAAGAAAAAAAAAAGCAGACAAGACACAGTAGCCAGTGGGCCTCAAAGAATTGTTTTGAAAACTCATGATACCAGCATGAGAACAACATCCTAACATCACACAATGGCCCATATTTCTGTGCATTCCCCAAGTATGTAGAGACTACCTTATTGTGTGAACAATGGTGAGCTATTTCTGTGAGGATACAAAATTGAATTAGGCATCAGGTTTTTCCATCCAAGAAGTCATGATCTGGCAGGGTAGAAGAGTAACTTAAGCAATTAAAACAAAAGGTAACACCCAAACAGTACACATGCATGCAGTGAGAGCACAGGTAAATCAGTGGTTAATTCTGACTTGGATCTTTGAGGGAATATCATGAGCAAGACTAGGAAGGATAAGTAGGGTGTAAGCAGACAGGGAGGGAGACATTTGTGCATAAAGGTCTAGAGAGTTGGGGAGTCTAAGGGATTACATATAGAGAACGGGCCAGGTGAGGGGACTCGGAATGTTTATTGCGGAGTTTGAAGATTAGTGGTATGTAATAGATGTTTACGAAAGATAGCCTTAAGGGCACTGCATGAGACAGGTAGAAGTAGGCAGAGTTTGGAAGCAGGGGGAACAATTGGGAGGTAATAGAAAATGATGACAGGGATTTTCTCTTGGGTGGTGACAAAATATGATGTAATATGGAATTAATTATAGAGGCAAATAGATGGCTACCTCTGAGCTATTAATAGTCATTTTGAATTATCACATACTATGTGATGCGGTGGAAGTATTTTATTTTATTTTATTTTATTTTATTTTATTTTATTTTATTTTATATTTTTTTGTAGTTAGAGTGCCAAATATGAGATCCATCCTCTTAACAGATTTTTTTTAATGTTTATTTATTTATTTTGAGAGAGAGAGAGTGCTAACAGGGAAGGGGCAGACAGAGGGAAAGACAGAGAATCCTAAGGAGGCTCCTCACTGTCAGGGCAGAGCCAGACGTAGGGCTAGGTCTCACAACCCTGAGAACATGACCTGAGCCAAAATCAAGAGTTGGACACTTAACTGACTGAGCCACCCAGGTGCCCCTTAACAAATATTTAACTGTACAATACAGTTTTAGGGATAATGTACAGAGGATCATTAGAACTTATTCATCTTAAACATTTAAGACTTTGTTCAACATTTGTCTGTTGAATAGTAACTCCCATTTCCCCCTTCCCCCAGCCGCTGAAAAGGGACTTTCTGATTCTTTGCATTTGATTATTTCAAATATCTTGTATAGGTGGAATCATACAGTATTTGTCTTTCTGTGACTGGTTTATTTCACTTAACATACTCTCCTCCAGGTCTATCCATGTTGCCATCTATGACAGGATTTCCTTCCTTTTTTTAAAGATGAGTAATATTTCATTGTATGTATATGCTTCATTTTCTTTATCTACTCATCTGTTGATGTATACTTAGGTTTCTTCCATATCTTGGCTACTGTGGATAGTGCTGCAATGAACATGAGGTGCTAATATCTCTTTGAGATCCTGATTTCAATTCTTTGGGTAAATATTCTGAAGTAGGGTTGCTGGATTTTATAGTAGCCCAGTTTGAACTTTTTGGAAAAATTTCCATACTATTTTCCATAGTGGCTGCATCATTCTGCATTCTAATTAATGGCAGAATTATTTTTCATTGCAGTAGTAATTATTTAAGTAAGTTTATTATCTAGCCTGTAAGACCAGATGTGATTTGAAAGTTGTTACTCCCAAGGGATGTTAGAAAAAGATGCCAAAGAGAGAGAGACACTGAAACGCCAACATCTTACTATTAGACTTAATATCTTTGGATCTGAAAGACATGTAAAACCAACCATTACCAGAAAAATTTTGAATTAGAAATCTACATTTTATAAAGGAGATCAACAAAAGTAAGACACATGAAATAACAATTCACAATGTGAATTAAAGCAAAAATATATCAAGTATAAAATGAAAAAAAATAGATGTTTATTATTTTCAGTATTAAAGTTTATAATTTTCAGTATTAAAGGAAACAATAGGAAGATGGGTGTAGAAGGGAGTGTATGCTTACATTTTTTTCTGTTTTACTGAATTCATTGTTTAATCATTTAGTGGTACTCTGCTAAAGAGTTAGTAGATTATCTGACTAAAGTAATTTTACTGAAGTGTGAATAAAGCTTAATTATGATTTAATGGCTTTATAAAGAGGAATTGCTATACCCATTTACATCTCTAGTTGGTAGAATATGGAAGAGAAAATACTATGAAGGCGGGTGTTCTTTATTCTCTTAACTAGTCTCCCAGGAAATAAATCACATGGAATTAAAGACAGCTGTACATTGCCCATTGCTTCTTACCTTTGTGAGCAGTGCCTAAGAGGAATAGTTAAAATATGACTGGAGCAAAGCAGGAGTGCGATTTGCAAGCCAATTATGTTACAGAGAAACAAAAACACAACTAGGTAGCATCTTTGCCAGGTGATAGCTTTTCAGTCATTCATTCATTCATTCATTCATTCATTCATTCATTCAACTAATCAGTATTTGCTAGGTATTTACTACTGGTAAGGTTTTAGGGGTGATAATGATATCTTCTCTCAACCTCTATATTTAGAATCAATACAGAAATAAGACACAGTATTCAAACAGGTAGCAATCTGAATATCAGCTTTATTACTGTTAAAGCTGTTTAGAAAACAGGGCCTAGATCTGTAACCAGACTTCTCAGACCTCCTAGTCCCTGAGTCAAACGTATTCACTTACAACTGCAGCTCTCCCACCTTGATGTACAACTGAGAACAGGCTTTTTTGAAAAGAAACTTAAAAAGGGCTGAGCAAGTCTTGCTCAATTCCATTTCGCAAAATCATCAATCATTCCTTCTAATTCTCCCTTGTAGACTCAGGGTTAAATGACCTTTCCAAAGTCTCTGAAAGTTAACTTCATGGGCCATGGTACGAATTCAGAGAGGTATAAAATGGTTTCTCCAATCATCCACGATGTGCCAGGCATTGTATTATATGCTGGTGATGCTGTGTTGGACAGATAAGGCAGGCTCTCTATCCTTGACGTTGTCTGGTGTTGCCTATAATCTTATTGGGGAAATTAGTCATATGCTTGGATATGGGACAGTAAATTATAAGTGCCAATTTTTGTTTAGCCTTAATTTGGGAAGGGACAGGTTTTCCATTGCTTGTTTGGTTAATGCACAAAGATGATCAAGCTTGGGTTTCTAACAAGTGGTGGAATTTGGGTAAATAGGAAAAAGAGTGCACGGATGAGGGTGAGAAATTGGGCATACCTGAATCACGATGGCTCTTCAAGGCTTGGTTTTCTGACAGAGTCTCCAAAGGCATCTGTGGAACCGACCTTTAACACACAACAATTATTCACATTTACAAAACCCCAAACCCAAATTAAGTGAACAAAAAGCAAAAACAAAATGAAATGAAACAAAACAAACAAATAAACAAATAAAAACAGTGAAATCCATATTTTACCAGGAAGGGTATAGGGAGGGAAAGAGAAAGCCAAATGGTGAAAGGTGGGAGAGATGGTCAAAATTTCTCTCTCCAACCCAACCTCATTTATATTTGTATTACCTCTCCTTCCCTTACACTGAGCACAATTTTAAACAGTCCCTAATGGCTGTGCATGGACTAGAATGGATGGGGCCAGGGTAGAGGAAGTGATTGACCATAGTCTATGAATTTTTTTTCCCTAAAGTCTGTCCTCTCTATACTTAAAATAATTCCTCCCCTGGTTGAATGGAAAATTATACTCTACTCTTATCCTGAAATGCCTATAGTATTCATATATTTATAATGGATAGTTATTTTGTCTTTCAAAATCTGTGATCTAAGCATTCGGCAAACCCAATGTAACTGACCTTATTGAAATGAGAGTCCCAGATAGATGCTTCTTATTCTGCTGTCCCTTGTTCTAAGGTTTCTCTCCTTGTTACCTTTAGTAGGCTAAAGGACTATACCTTTAGTTGGGTTGATAAATGACATTGAGTGGAGAAAAAGGATTGATTTACATTCGATTAACTAAAGCAGTTTAAATATCTCTTAACTGTTAAGCTGAAGACTGGTACAGATAAAACCCAAAACTTCTTTGTTATATTTCAGAAATTTATTGTGAATTTGGTTGAGTCAACATAAGTAAAAGTTTGTAACAACAACATTTAGCTAGTCATTTGACTTTGAGGTACTTAAATCTAAAATTAGATAGTAAACTAAAAGTTAAGTTTTTTTGCTGGCTATGATCTTGAGATTTGAAGAATATTATTGTAATTTCATATGCATTTAATTAGTGATGAAGAATTACAGTATAATGAAAATGAGTACTCAATTAAAATTAAGCCACTAAGTGGATCCTTTCACACATGGAATTTAATTTTCATGAAGGTTTTACTAAGAAAAGTTATTGGAATATTAGCTAAAGACCAAGAGGGGAAAAAGGAAAATGAAGAACTGTAAAGTCATGCGAAAAGAATTGAGACTTGTTCACCCCAGGTCAACAACAACAACAAGAACAAAGAAAAACATGGAAAAATCCAAAGTAGCCATCTGCAATTAATGTGAATTAATTAATGCAATTAATTCACATTTGGGAGGATAATAGTTGTTTCCAATGTCTAGTGAGAGCAAACCAAACGAAAATCCTTCACAATTCCACCAAACAGGGTCAGATTCAACTCGCTTTAGAATTTATTGCTTGCTTGTATTGCTCTACAACGATTAACAAAGAGGCAAGAGCAAGTTAGACTTCAATTTCTAATTGAGCAATGTGGATAATAATACATGTTTATTCAACTAATTTTGGTGATCAAGGAGTAAATAGTTTTCAGTGTTCAAAATAACTTTTGATCCCTTTGAGTTCACCTTAGACCTTTTGCTTGAATTTGCTTCAGCAAATTCATATTTTTAATATCTGAGAATAATATGAGAAACATAAAATAATTTTTCTTCAAGATTCACTTGTATAAATTATCCTAAAGTTAAATAGAATAAAACAGTATTTTCTTCCCATACCACCAATATTGTAGAATATACTAGGTAAGGAGAGTTTTCTCATTCTGTGTCTGTATTTACAAAGTGAAATAGGGAATGAAACAGTTTGTTAAGTAGTTCAAGCGCTTTCAGCCTCTTTCATGTGAAATGCCTAGTAAATTGATACAAATGATCTTTTGTTTTGAATTATCATGATATTTGTCCTAACTCAGCACAACATGGGTTTGTACACTTATATACCACATACTCAGCATGCATATCCTGGTATAACTAGCCACTGATTTTTCCCTTCCTCACCCTCTTTTCCCTCAATGCCACTCACATCTCTTTCCCAACACCATATCTCCACATTATTTTTTTTTGTTTCAAGTTTTTATTTAAATTCTAGTTAGTTAGCATATAGAATATCTCCACATTATGAGACTAAAGGTATTATAGAAAAGCATTCTTAGTTAAGCATAATGAAAAGGCAACTCAAAACAAGTACTTGCTTATTTTTAAATTCATACCTTGAACAAACTAAAAACTGAATAATAATGATGATAATGGTAATGATTTCCAATATTTTATTATGTTATTTTCTTCCGATTTATACTGAGTCTTTATTCATGCAACAAAAATTAAACAGTTGTCTACTCTGGGCCAGGCACTGATGTTGTCTTTAGATCAACTACTAATGATGTTGGCTACTTCTTTCCAGTGAACGAAGCTGACCTAATACTCTGCCCACATGAAGTTTGTTTTCTAGTGGGATGAAGTAGATAATAAATAAGATGGTGGATAATATGTTAGGAGGTAATGACTGCTATAAAGGAAGGAAAGACTAAACAGAGCACTGGGGGCTATACTGTAATTTTAAATAGAACGGTAAAGGTAGGTCTCGCCAAGAGCATGGATGACATTTGAGCAGACTTGAAGGAGTCCTTACGTTTTGGACTTTATATTCAAACTTTGACATGAATTCCTTTCATAAAATTTTAACTTTTTTAATGCTTATTTATTTATTTTGAGAGAGAAAGTGAGCAAGAGACAGAGAGTGGAGGAAGGGTAGAGAGAGAAAGGGAAGAAAGAATCTCAAGCAGGCTCCATGCCATCAGTGCAGGACCCAAAGTAGGTCTGGATCTCATGAACTGAGCCGAAATGAACTGAGATCATGACCTGAGCCAAAATCAACTCAGATGCTTGGGGCACATGGGTGACTCAGTCGGTTAAGCGTCTGACTTTGGCTCAGGTTTGTGAATTGGAACCCTGTATCAGGCTCTGTGCTGACAGCTCAGAGCCTAGAGCCTGCTTTGGATTCTGTGTCCCCCTCTCTCTCTCTGCCCCTCACCTGCTTGTGCTCTGTTTCTCTGTCTCTCTCTCAAAAATAAATAAACATTCAAAATAAAAAAATAGTCGTATGCTTAACTGTCTGAACCACCCAGGCACCTCTGTAAAATTTTAATTTTTATTACTTAAAGCATAGATGGAAAAGGAAGGGTGAATTCTTGTATTAAAGAGACATTTTCTGAAGGAAAGGATATTTTATGTATCTTTGTATCTCTAGGTGCATCAATGCTATTCTTTTTGAGGTTTCTTCTTTGTAGAAAGAAGTGCATTCATGCACATATCTAGTCCTTTTGTTAGAGGGGATGCCTGGGGACATTTGTCCATGTATTTCCAGAGACTAGGGTAGGACATGGCACATGGTAGGAGCTCGATGACGTTTTGAACGGAATGTCTAAATGGTATTATTGGCATATACATTTTTATTAAACACACAGAGACCATGTTGTGATAGAGGTCATTTGCTTAGTAGAATTCATATTTATTTATACTTGGTTACTATTACCGACATTCTATGAGTGTATAGGCTTCTCTTCAATAAGGTTTCCTTTGTACTTTTAGCATTCAAAGTATTAAAGTGCTCTGGCAGTAAGCACTTAAATTATCACTTAATGTTACCATCTAATTTCTAGGCTACGGACATCTTTCTACTAGGACTGAGGCTACTAAAATATTGTATAATAGTAACAAGGTGATTTCTTTTGGACTCATTGGAATGAAATAGCATTTGGGGAACTATTAGCTAGAAGAGGGGATTCCAAATAATAGCTCTTTGTTCAGAGTTCCTCTATCAATTCATAGATAAGTCAATTGGCACTCATCATTTTAGACTCATCAGAGACCCATGTAGTTAAGTGGAATATAAAGGGTACTATAGGCAATAAACAGAAGCCTTGTAACAATGTAATGTGTAGTGACAAAGAGGATTGGAAGATCTATAAAAGCTGCCAAAAAGAACAAAAAATATAATTAAAGGATCAAAAAGACATATTGAACAGAATCTCAGGGACTATTTCGGGCAACAGTAAATGTCTCCTCAAATATATCTTTAAAAGACTGAAAGCAAAGTAGGAAACCAGTCCCATGGAGAGAGAAAGAAAAATACCACATAGATTTGTAGGAACAGGCTAGCAGGAGTTGGATTTGCTTATGTTAATTTTTACCTTTCTTTAAAATAATTAGATGGTGCCTAACCTAGAGATCAGAAAATTTAAAACTCTTAGATGAGAAGAGAAAAGAAAGAAAAATGAAAACAGAGATGATATTTTAGGCAGGTGGGGCTTAGAGTAGGATAGATAAACTGGTGTATAGAAAACAGTGGAAATTTGTAGTTGGCCCTCATTTTGCCAACTACGTTTATTATAAGTTCTATCAAAGTTATATATCGTTTAGGAAAATGTTTGCTTCCCTCCTTCCATTTTGTGAAAGCATGTAGGTTACACATGACTTCTGAAGAACAGAAAATATTTTTAGTAGAAGACTTTTTTTTTTTTGACAGTGAATTTTCATTACTTGGACCAAAGAGTTTCGCCTAGTGAAATATGTCAGAGATATGTGGGAAATTTTCCCATTAAAAATACCCCTACTGAGAACTATCACCATAGACATTTGATTAGCTTGTAATAATTTTAGCACTCTTACTTCCTAAAATCCTCCACCTGGGTCTTGAGTTGTAAATAAACAATAGTTGACAAATTGAAATGAAATGCGAGATAAGAGAATCATGCTGTTAGAAAAAGTGACATGCAAAGCTGACTTCCTGTGTATAGAAGCAGAATCCAGAACTTGTATGGAAGTCCTGTCATCACTCATATTACGTTAATTACTCATTGTGGTTTCCTTTGTGCTCAGTAATTCCAAAAGCTTTTTTAGTTTAGTTGATGAGAAGATAAACGATAACTATTCAAAGGTAAAGTGTCAAGCTTGAGATCTCGAACACTGGTTCCAAGACTATACATAAAACAAAAACTTATCTCAAAGGTGATTTTTACACCAAGTAAAGGACAAAATTCTTTTGGCTAACTTTGCCTATGGACGCACACACACACACACACACACACACTCATAGTCAGAAACACATATAAGATGTGCAGACAGCATTTTGTCCCCATTTCTCAGAAATATGTGTTTTCAATCCATGCATAGTACCTCCAATTAAAAACAAGAACTTTCTGGTTGAGAGAAATACCTTAAATATGTCTATTTTATTTTATTTTATTGAGAGAGGAAAAGAGAGAGAGAGAGCAGGGGAGGGGTAGAGGAGAGAAAGAATCTTTTTTTTTAAAGAAAATTCTTTTTTTAAAAAATATTGTTAAAGTTAATATATTTATTTATTTTGAAAGAGAGGGAGGGAGGGAGGGAGAAGAGAGAGGGAGGGAGAAGAGAGAGAGAGAGAGAGAGAGAGAGAGAGAGAGAGAGAGAGACAGGCAGAGAGAGAGAATCCCAAGCAGGCTCCATACTGTCAGCACAGAGCCCCATGCGGGACCTGACCCCAGGGTCTGTGAGATCATGACCGGAGCTGTAATTAAGAGTTAGCTGCTTAACTGACTGAGCCACCAAGGTGCCCCAAACATATCAATTTTAATAGGAAATACTAAAATATTTTGCTTGCAAATATTTTGTGTGTATGTATACCCACACATAAATAATATTTAGGCACAGGGTATATTGGTTTAAAGATGATCAAACACTACTTTATACAAAGAGCATCATTCCAATGGCCAGAGATTTGTGGACTTTGTACCTAAAAGACACATTATATTTCTACAGAGAAGACTTCTATAGAAAAATAATCAGGGTTTTCCATTTTAGCACTTGAATAACTGAGTGCCTGTTGCAAAGTTAGAGGAATATAGTAACGGAGGTCTGTAAATCACTTACTGAGTTTCAGCTATATACCAGGTTGGTGTGTGTGTGTGGGGGGGGGGTGTGGATGGCAGGGCGCAAAAGGGTTAGACACTATGAGTCCAGTCCTAAAAATGTAAGAGAAAGCAAGTAGAGAATTCATGTTTCTCTTTAATGGCCGCACTTAATCTTTGCAGAAGGACCTGCACACTGATCTCCCTTACTTCATCAATTTCAACTCATGGCTGAATTTGTTTCATATTTCTACCCATTTGCCCTAACCCCTGAATATTTTGAAGGAGATTATTTTATCCTTAAGTATTTCAGTGTATATCTTAAGAAAAACACTCTTAAATATAAGCATAATGCCATCTTCAATCTTAAAAATTTATGCTAAAAATTAATCAAATTTCCTCAATTCTTGCAGAGATGTTTTTCCTCATCTTATTTTTTAAAACCATGTTTCACTTATTTTGTCCTGTAGTTTCTTACAGAGTTTATATTTTGAATTGCAAAGTACAGTTTAACACATTTCTCTCTTCCCTGAATTTTATGGAAATTGAGATTTGACCTAAATTATTTAAACAATAGAATTTAGGGTATTTTTGAAGAGTGGCCAATGTCTGCTTCTTAGATAAGTTTCCTCATTGTCCGTCTTCTTAGCCAAGAATTTACAGAAGCTAGTTCAAAGATTAGCATGGTGAAGTTATCAAATTCAGAATGCCTTGGACTCTAAAAAGAGAACCAGACATGGATATCATTAACTCTACTAAAAAATATAATGTGATCTATTTTTAGATGTTTCATAGTGCTTGCTTCTGTGTCAGTATTAATAGAGCGATAAGGTTGCAGCTTCTTTATGACCATAAAGCTAGTGTGGAGGGGCAGGCCTTGGGAGCATGAAATCAAATACAAGAGTTCTCTGGAACACAATTTGATGGATAATCTTGAATATTCCTTCTAGCTCTAAACCTCAGAGTGATGATGAGCTGTCTGGTACAATACGCAATGTTTTTGCAAACTCATGAACTTCCCTTAAAGCTATACTTGAGCATAGCTATGAAATATTAAGGGGGCAAAAGATAGACACATAGCATTTCAGCTCAACTGAAATATTTTTGGATTGTCAGTAACTCTACAAGTAGATTCGGAATATACAATGTATCAACATGCTGCAGTTCCTCTTTCAAGCAAAACAAAATAAAACACCTTCCAGTGACAAGAGCCACAGGTTTGAAGAAAAGTGACAAGGAACAGGAGCGCAACTCCAAATATAGGCAGTACGGTTTCATCAAATGTACTGTACATTTATTTAACACATTTGCGTATTGTATCTTTGGATATTTTTCAACTAGTTGTGCCTCGTGTTTTGTATTCTGCTAAGATTCGTGAATCTGTTCCTTTAGGCACAGACAGCACACATTGTCCTGGAAGATGGAACAAAGATGAAAGGCTACTCCTTTGGCCATCCATCCTCTGTTGCTGGTGAAGTGGTTTTTAATACTGGCCTAGCAGGGTGAGTAATGCTCGTGTGCCAAGGTTTTATTCTTCCTTTATGCAGAGGAATAACGAGATGATCTTACTCATGGTGGTAGGTTGAAATCATCACATTATGCTAAGATTGCATATTGTCCTGACATCACACTGAGCCTGTATGTTGTCTAGTCTAGCCATCCCGGAAAGAAGGCAGGGACACAAACTCCTCCCTGCTGCTGTAAATGAAAGAGAACATGGACCCTGGTATTACCCTGGAAATAAGGAATACAAGTAATTCTAGAAAACTGGGGTCCGAGGTGACAGGTTCTGTTAGATTAGTAAGTGGCTTCTGCAAGGAAAGGTATGGAGCAAGGAAAAGGATGGGCATCTCATTCTAGTGTCATTCCTTCAGTGAAGTTAAGAGTCAGATTTGCACAGTTAATATGAACTACTGTAAGGAGCTGGGACAGTTCTTAGATATTCTATGTAAATTCACACTGTAATAAGAAAGGCGAAATAACAGGTACATTTATTTTCTTGAAGCAATCAAAAGGAGAGCAGGTTCATGGATCTGACATTTTCAAAATTGTCAACTGAAACCCAACTTAGTATTTAAGATCTGCTAATAGATACACAGCAACAAAGATAAGAGCTGCTGCAGAAATCACGTAGCTGTTCTTATCTAGCCAACAAATATTTGTTCATCTGGGAACCAGGAGACTGAAGTTCTGGTCTAAACTTCAATGACAACTGGTTATACAATATTGAGAAAATCCCTTAACCTTTCTGAATCATAGTTTCCACATACAAAAATGAGGATGCTGGATTAGATAGTAATTTATAGTTGGGATTAAAAAAAAATATGAGTTCTTTAAAAAATATGACCGGATGGTTTCAAGAGGTTTCCATTAGAGACTCGGTGGACTAAACTTCTATAGCATAGAATATTTAATACATTTTTTGGGAAAATTCAGTTAACCTTATAAAGACACGGACACATTGAGTTAATGGATATTGAGATTATCCACTGGCCAAACTTCCATTATACTATTAACATATATTCTTCTCTAAACTCTTGGCTCTCCGTTTGAAATAAAGAATATTAGATGGGTTTTAAAATAGTTCCACTGGTGAGAACATTAAATTACAGTGTATGAAAGCTGTTTGCAAAGTTTTGCTTCACCAGGCAATTATTTAAGCTTTTCGACAGCACTAATTACTAGCTGTGTTAATATACCTGCCAACAGACAACTGTTTAATATAGATCAGAATGATGGAGGGCACTAGAGTTTTCTTCTCTGTGATAGATTATGGGTAATAAATCTTGTCACATCACAAAAGTCAAACAGGACCTGATGGATTAATTTGCTTCTCATGTTGCAGTTCTCTAGGACAAGCTGTATTTATTCATTTACTGGAGAGAGTATTGTAAGCATATGTTTAAAGGGAATGGCCAGTTCTTTTATGGAGAGAAAGAAGAAAGGGAAGTAAAATTAAATTAATTAAAGGTGTTTCTGATGTACGAAAAGGCATTCATTAGATTAGTCCACGGACCCTATTTTCCATTGAGAACTGTTGTTTTCATTCATTGTGTGGCTCACTCAGTAAGGTAATTAAAGGTGTTATTTTGTTTTTCATCTTCAAGAAATGCATTTTTATTGTGTGTAAGCCTTGGTTAAAAAATTGGCAGTTCCTGACAGGTGAAAGGCATCTGAGAAATTAGCTGATAGAGGTGTGGATAAGTATGAGAGCACCTAGTCACCTAAGGGTTTGCAGAGCTGAAAGACTAAGTGTTCTATTGACAAAAGTAGTTCTGGGAGGAGCTTGTCTGGATGGGGTTGAAGAATTTATGTCGACTACTTCCTGTGTTGAACTGTATTGGTTTCAAGGTTGTTGATTCTGTCCCCCTTAGCATTTACATTCATTTTCACTAATAATCTACAAGAAAGATTTGGTTTAACTCATTCTACAGAAAGTGAAAATGCGAGAAGGGGGCCACACTTGCAATAGATTCCAGTGCATGGAATAGTTATAGATAACACCTGGTATTTACTGGAATAATGTTCCTTACTACTAAGAATAAGAGTGATATATATGCATATATATATATGTATATATATATATATAATAAAAATGAGAGTATATGTGTTTTTATTTATTATTTTGAGAGAGAGACATAGAGCAGGGGAGGGGCAGAGAGAGAGAGGGAGACACAGAGTCCAAAGCAGGCTCCAGGCTCTGAGCTGTCGGCACAGAGCCCGACGTGGGGCCCGAACCCACAAACCGTGAGATCACGGCCTGAGCTGAAGTCAGACGCTTAACCGACTGAGCCACCCAGGCGCCCCTAGAATTTATGTGTTTTTAATTTTCAAATAAAGACCTAATGCATTCCTCCCTAACTCCACATCAGTACTTTAAATTAGTTGTTTGGAGTCTTTTGATTTAGAAGTCAGAAGTGCTTGAGGTCAATTTTTGTGGGGTTGATTTTCTTTTCTAAGTTGATAATAACTCCAAGTTATATACCTTTTTCTAAAGCTATGTTAAAAATCAACTTCACTGAGTAATTCTTTCATAGAATACATGTAATCTTTTTTTTCCCTTTCTCCGGACTTTAAAATAAAAACCTACTACATTTATGTTATTAATTCTGGTATAGATATTAATTCATTCATTTTAAATGTTCAGTGAATTTTAATAAACATATATACCCATGCAGCCACTATTGATGTAATAAGGATTCTCTTCAGTTTCCTAAATGATATTTTTTAAAAAACTTAAAAATATTTGACAGTTAGTATTTTGGTGATATTGGCCCTAACAGTAAATATTAGTTTGGACTCATGTCTGGTAGACAAGTGGAAACTTCAGGATATCTGCAAACTTTAAATAGAACAATATTTAAAAAATAAAGACTCTATGGGGCGTCTGGATGGCTCAGTCGGTTAAACGTCTGACTCTTGGTTTCGACTCAGGTCATGATCTCACCATTCGTGAGTTCGAGCCCTACGTGGGGCTCTGCACTGACAGTGTGGAACCTGCTTGGGTTTCTTTCTCTCTCTCTGCCCCTTCTCTGCTTGTGTGCATGCACTCTCTCTCTCTCTCTCAAATAAATAAACTTAAAAAAAATATTAAAAAACAATGAAGACCCTGTGAAGGAAATTGTAAGGAATTAAAAATTTTAAGAAATTGAGGGAATGAAAATTATGAGAATATGCCTTAGTACTTAAGAGTCCATTTGTTTTAAAAGCAGAATCAGACCCACAAGTACAGAGAACAAACTATACGGTTGCCAGAAAGAGGGGTGGGGGAAGGGCAAAATGGGTAAAGGAGAGTGGAAAGTACAGGCTTCCAGTTATAGAATAAATAAGTCACAGGAATAAAGGGTACCACATAGGGAATATGGTCAGTGATACCGTAATAGCCTTGTGTCATGACAGATGGTAGCTACACTTGTGAGCAGAGCATAACACATAGAGATGCTGAATTACTATGTTGTAGGCCTAAAATTAATGCAACACTGTTTGTCAACTATACTCAAATGAAAATAAAAAAAAAAAAGAATCAGTTTGTCTTTTCATATCAGTCATATCATGGGATACATTTTCATCTTCTAGATTTTCTAAAATCTAGAAGCAGGTTTACAGGATTTTAATCTCATGTTCTGTCATTTTCAAGGGTTCAATAGTTAAGAGCATGTATGTGTGTTGTAGTTTTGTAGTTACGTGCATTTTTTTGTTGGTAATTTTTTGACGTGTTTACTCAGGTACCCAGAAGCCCTTACTGACCCTGCCTACAAGGGACAGATTCTCACCATGGCCAATCCCATTATTGGGAATGGTGGAGCCCCTGACACTACTGCCCTGGATGAACTGGGACTCAGCAAATATTTGGAGTCTGATGGAATTAAGGTAGTGCCAGCGACGACTATTTAAAAAGTCTCCATCTGGGGTGTCTGCCTGGCTCGGTCGCTAGAGCATGCAACTCTTGATCTCAGGGTCGTGAGTTTGAGCCCCATGTTGGATGTGGAGTCTACTCTAAAAAAAACAAGAAGTCTTGGGGCTCCTGAGTGGCTCAATAGGTTGAGCATCTGACTTCAGCTCAGGTCATGATCTCACAGCTTGTGAGTTCAAGCCCCGCGTCAGGCTCTGTGCTGACAGCTTGGAGTCGAGCCTGTTTCAGATTCCGTGTTTCCCTCTCTCTTTGTCCCTCCCCTGCTCACTTTCACTCTGTCTCTCTCAAAAATAAATAAACATAAGGGGCACCCGGGTGGCTCAGTCGGTTAAGCGTCCGACTTCGGCTCAGGTCGTGATCTCATGGTCGGTGAGTTTGAGCCCCACGTTGGGCTCTGTGCTGACATCTTAGAGCCTGGAGCCTGCTTCAGATTCTGTGTCTCCCTCTCTCTCTGCCCCTCCCCCACTCATGCTCTGTCTCTCTCTGTCTCAGAAATAAATAAACATTTAAAAATATAAATAAAATAAGTAAATAAACATAAAAAAAGAAGAAGTCTCAACTGAAGGGGGGATAGTTGATTTATTTTTAAGAATCTAGGATGGGCAAAGTTTCTCTCTAATACTGTAGTACAAACCATTAAATTCATGTTCTCAACCTTATTCCTATGTATATGAGAATAATTTTTAACATAACATTATTTTGAATTTCATTTTTCATGACACTTTGCATTTGTTCTTAATGCCTTGGATGAAACTTGGCTTAATTTGGAAAGATGTTGTTATGAGTCTAAATGACAACTATGCTGCAAGAAATAGTGATGAATTACCCTTTAAAAGATCCTTGGTAATCAACTCTGTATCAACTATTTGCCTTTTAATCTTATCTTATTTAGAGGATGAATAAAAGATAACTTGTATGCCATTTTAAAAGTAAACACATTAAGATTTCCTAATCAAAATAAATTTGGATAATATTAGGAATGTGGACCATATAAACAATTAAAAAACGTGTACTCCAAATTAATCACTCTATGTTTTCATTCTTTTTTGTTTTTTTTGCCACTCTATTTTTGAATGACTTGGACTGATCATTTAGATTAATTCTATTTCTCACAATTTTCCCCATATTTCTCAGTCTCCTTTAAATGTAGCCAAAAATTACTTATTCTTCATGTACATTAAACAAATGATTATTAACTAGATTATTGACAAATTCCATGGAGAAAAGGTACCAGGGTGCTGAGAAGTCGGGGACAGGAGTTAGCAACTGGTCTAAGACTTTTCCTCAACATGGTAATTAAGGCAACAGTGATGTATTTTAAGAGAAAAATGTTGATCCTGTTCCTTTTCCTTCAAGTCCCAAGGATTTTAAGCCTTGTATCAATGGATATAATAAACCTTTTTAAAAAAATGCAAACTGACTGTTATGACAAGTCACAAGAATTGTGTAATATTTCGTGGTCACACCTTTCAAACAACTCTGTTTCTAGGTTGCAGGTTTGCTGGTTCTGAACTATAGCAATGACTACCACCACTGGCTGGCTAACAAGAGTCTTGGGCAGTGGCTACAAGAAGAAAAGGTGAGAAATACGCAGGCTGCACTGCCTGGACTAATTCTCTCTCTCTCTCTCTCTCTCTCTCTCTCTCTCTCTCTCTCGGACCAATTCTCTTCTAAACCCTGAGGACCACATATTTTTAGTGTAATCCACTAGGTGGCACATGCTTGGTAGCACTTCTCTTTGAGGAAAGGGGCTAGAGAAAATTTTAGAATTTTCTATATTCTTGAGCCACTTAATTTTCCCATCCCCTTTTACCCAGGACCACGGTATGTATTTCTGTAATGGCTTTTAGTACCAGCCTTACCATCAACTAGCTGTGTGATTTTGTGCAGGTCGTGTAACCATACCACACTTTCTAAATCTTTAACTCTTATGAGAGCATAAACAGATTGCTATTAAGTTTCTTTTAGCTTAAACGTTGTGCCTCTATGATGCATAATTAGATATAATCTTATTTGAAGTAGTACGTGAAAAGGGCTAAAAACGTTATCTTATACTTTCCTTAGTTTAAGTATTATTTTGTAATAAAGTAACAGGATTCTCCTGGTTTGAATGTCAGATGTACTTAAAGTTAAGGGACCCGCTATATTTGGCTTCATCTCCAGTGTTGCTGGAGCTGCTTTTTGTTGGATTGGTGCGGGGCCCGTAACTGGCAGAATATGATTCCGAGAAAGCTCTGCCACGCCAATGAGCATCTGTGTATTGGGGCTAACTGTTGCTCCTTTCTGAGAAATCAAGAAATCTTAATTTTGGCTTCCTGGGTCTCATTCTTTCTAGATTTTGAAAGGGAGAAGAAGGCATTTATGTCATCCCCTGAATTACTACTGTTTTATTCTCAACCATTATCTGAATTTACTTCCCTTACCCAGACAACTAATTTTTGTAATGGTCATTGAGGAGACCCTCGCTCTAGTGTTTCCTTTGTGTCATTAGGGAACTGACATGACAGCTGCTCTGCGTAAGAACTAACAGTTTGAGGAAGAACTTAATTCATGACTTGTTAGTTTGTTTTTAAAATGTGCTTGGAATAGGGGCGCCTGGGTGACTCAGCTGGTTAAGCCTCCGACCCTTAATTTTGGCTCAGGTCAAGATCTCAAAGTTGGTGAGATCTTGCCCTTTGTGGGGCTATGTACTGACAGCATAGGGCATGCTTGGGATTCTCTCTTCCCCTTTGTCTCTGCCCCTGTCTCAAAGTAAATAAATATACATTAAAAATTTTTAAAAAAACGCACTTTGAATAGAGTAGAAGAGGGTCTAAGAGAGTAATCAGTTCACCTCATTCTATGTATGTACAGGTGAGGAAAAACATGTTGCTCAAACATCACTGAAATAAATGGTGGGAGAAAAGAAATTAGAACTTATTTTTCGGGTTCCTAACTCATCGCCCTTTTATTTTACCATATCTGTCTCTATCCAAACTACTCAAAGAAAAGAAAACAAATGGTGGTATTGCCTGATTTCCTAATAGGATGGGCAAACTTATTACATCCTGATTACTTAGCAAGCACCTTCAGAAAAATGTGTTGAGTGTGTAGTAGGTAGTAGGAACATTTGGCTCAAAACATGGATTTGCATGTATTTACATAAGATTGCTTCTGCAGTTCACAAATCCATTATTTATCTATATAAATACATGTAATAATGTAAATATATAACATTGCCTCTTTAACATCTTGTGTTAAAAGAAACGAAACTATAGCAGAAGATTGATGTTCAGAATTTCTCATTTTTTATTCTGTGGAAGGTCCTGGGTATTCAGAGTCCTGTTCCCAACTGGAACAGCAATTTACCGTGTTCTGACAACACAGTCACCCTGGGTCAGAGTAAAGAAGGAGTAGGGAAATTATTTACTGCTCAAGAAGATAGATGATGCTAAGTTTGTAACTTGAAAACAGTATGCTGGATCTTATTTCCTCCAATTTCACTGTCACTACAAATTTTCTTTCTTATAGGTCCCTGCAATTTATGGAGTGGATACAAGAATGCTGACTAAAATAATTCGGGATAAGGTATGATCATCATCTTTAGCCAACCCTATGTTTCTTTATATGTGTATATATAATTCTTTATATATGTGTATGTATATTTATATATACATATATAATTTATATATATAAATTAAAAATAGTATATATACTATACTCTCTCTCTATAAACTTAAATATTATATATTTTTCTCAGTGCTCAGGGAATCCAACAGTATGAAAGAGCAAATCTGGCCAATTTCTGTCATTTGGTCCTCTGTCATTTTGTTTTACTATTTCTAATGTAATTTTTCAGACTTAATACTTGATTGGGATGTTTGTTGCTGAATGGATTTGAGATTAATTCACTTGGCAGCAGGATATTGACTGCCCACTGGGTGTTCACTATCCCAGTGAGTCAAGGCCTTTATAAGTCAGCTCATGTGACAGTGAGACCAGTGGAGGAGGTAACCAGGTGCATAATAATTTTGCCTCAGTTGAATGCTGGCATGCTGAAAGATGTAAACTAGAAAGTGTGCAACACTTTTCCTGTTATTTGTTCGGTTTCCTTGGAGTGGTTATCTGTGAAATTAGTGAGTTCTATTTCATAAGTGTGTCCAATGAGCCCTGCATACGTTACCTCAATTATATACTCTTTCTTAAGACTGTTCAAAAGACCAAGGTGGTAAAAGGTAAGTTTAACTTCTAGTTGGCACATCTCATAGCTGAAACATCTGACCCCTCCTTTGACAATATCTCATCACCATCTGCTTGCTTTTTCTTGTTGTAAGAGGAGGGCACTATTTTTTTTTCATACACAAAATCTTCACATCCCAAAACACAAAGACACTTTACTTCACTACCATGAACTAAATTCCCCAAATGCCAGTGAATTTTTTTCATTGAATTGTATTACATAAAAAAGAAAAAATAATAAATGATACATTTGCAAAGTGAAATGGATTCTTCAAGCAAATCTGTTGCAGACTCCCTGTTAGAAAGTATATTGACATAGGATCTCTGTACACAGAAAGAACAGCTTTCTGAAAACAGCTCTTTGTAAATAAGGCACACCACATACCCGTGACCAGAAGGAGGACAGTGAGAGTTTACAATATCCTGTCCCTCACCTCTGCTTTTACTTCCTCCTTCATAATTTTCCCGAGAATAGATGTTAATGAGATTGTACATCCCAAGTTGATTCTTGTGTTTTCTTAGCCCAGTGGTATTGTGGGAGCAGTAAACAGTGGTAAGGCTACTTGAATGGGAAGGGAATAAAATTGGGGAATTCAATTTGGGCTGCAGAATCAGCGGGTGAATAAAAATATAGTCAAGCCTAATGATTTGGAAAAATGCTTTACAAGACTATATTGTACTCGTCATGTGGTATGTTGGCTTAAGATGAACCCTCTTTTATCACAGGTGGTTACGTTCTCAAAATTCGGCTGAATAGTGGCACCTGGGTGGCTCAGTCAGTTAAGTGTCTGACTCTCGACTCTTGATTTTTGGCTCAGGTCATGATCTCTTAGTTCCTGAGCGGGAGACCCATGGGATTCTCTGTCTCCCTCTCTCTGCCCCTCCTCCACGCACACACTCCTCTCTCAAAAATAAATAAACATTAAAAAAATAGGCTGAATGGATTAGCACAGGTAAAATAGTAGTATTGCCTCTTATATTTGACTATGTTGGTTATATTTGACTATGTTGGTTCATATTAAAAATGTATATTTTGTGACTTTCTGTTCTGTTAATCTTAGGTTGAAAGGTAAGATTGTATTTCATTCAGCATGCTTTAAAAAAAGAAGGAATGAGAACTGAAAACCACATTTCAAAATTAGGGATCCATAAACATGGTCAAGGAATTCTGTGATTTGGATGATAAGAGTAAATAGAGACCATCATGAAATGTAATAATCCAGCGTGGAAGTGAAAAGTGGTTTATAGTTCTTTTTCCCAGAGTGTGAGGTAGCACTCCGGTCTAATAATCACATCGAAATAACCATCATGTTTGAATGATGTGCTGGTACATTCTACCCTCACTCATTCCCAAGTGACTACTTCTTCCCTTAAGGAATACATTTCAAAAGGAAACAAAAGCTTCTTTCTCTTTCCTTCAATGCAGTAATTTCTTGGAGAAAGGCAAATCAATGAATTATTTTGACTCCCTCCCACCCCTAATAAAGTCTTGATTACTAAATGTAATATGCCATTTTCCTAAATGGAAAAAAACTAGACTTACTAATAAGTAAATCTCAAGACATTGCTAATAATAAGAAAACATTTGCCATCTTCAGCTAGCAAGGCTAATTTGTGAAAACTTCAGAGAGGTCTAAACATTCTTTAAAGTTCAGGTCCTTAAGGACACCTGGACATTTACATATCTAAAGCAGTGAATATTTTCAATGCTTCTTCTCAAAATTGATGACTTACTTGGCATTTCATCTTTCTTTCTTTCTTTCTTTCTTTTAAAAATTTTTTTTAATGTTTATTTATTTTTGAGACAGAGGGAGACAGAGCGCAAGTGGGGGAGGGGCAGAGAGAGAGGGAGACACAGAATCTGAAGCAGGCTCCAGGCTTTGAGCTGTCAGCACAGAGCCTGATGCGGGCCGAGCCCATGAACCATGAGATCATGACCTGAGCTGAAGTTGGACACCCAACCGACTGAGCCACCCAGGCACCTCTTTCTTCTTTCTTTCTTTCTTTTTTCTTTTTTCTTTCTTTCTTTCTTTCTTTCTTTCTTTCTTTCTTTCTTTCTTTCTTTCTTTCTTTCTTTCTTTCTTTCTTTCTTTCTTTCTTTCTTTCTCTTCTTTCAAGTTATCTCTATGCCCAATGTGGGGCTCAAACTCATAACCCCGAGATCGAGTCACATGCTTTACTGACTGAACCAGCCAGGTGCCCGCATTTCACATCTTTTTGTGAATGAATTTTACTATCATAATGTAATTAATTCTCATTCTTTTCTATTTTCTACAATTTTTAGATTTCTTATTTTCTTCTCAATAGATTGTTTTGTCCATGTCTCCCATGAACTATCTTTAGGTCATATGCACTAAGGGAATAGGTAGCCTAAATAGTTTATTTGGCACCAGTCTGGAGCTTGGAGGCCTGAATTCTGATGCCTTTTGATCTTGCTTACTCCAGGTCACAATCTCAGCCCTAAAAAAAATGAATTGTACTTCCCAGAGCATTTCTCAAAATGTACCATGCATCTTTCCAGGTTGAGAAGATGAGGATCTTCTTTCTGCTGATGGTTTTGAGTAGTTATAAAGACATTTAGATCTTGGAGCTGCTGTGTAGGTCCCTGTGAATGGATCCTGTTAGCACCTTGACTGTTGCTCCCTTTTAACTGTCTAATTTTTTGATTTGACAGGGTACCATGCTCGGGAAGATTGAATTTGAAGGTCAGTCTGTGGATTTCGTGGATCCAAATAAGCAGAATTTGATCGCTGAGGTTTCAACCAAGGTGAGAGATTTCCCTTCACATTTTGTAGTTTTATTTCTTGTAATATCAAAATTTTCACTGAGGCGGAGGTCATCTTCCTGAAGCACCAGAGTTGAGGGAAAAAAGGATCTCATAGCATCTGAAATGTACAAGTCATTCCGTTTAAAGTTAGTAACTTTTTGGGGTGCCTGGGTGGCTCAGTCGGTTAAGCGTCCGACTTCAGCTCAGGTCACGATCTCAGGGTCCGTGAGTTCGAGCCCCGCGTCGGGCTCTGGGCTGATGGCTCAGAGCCTGGAGCCTGCTTCCGATTCTGTCTCCCTCTCTCTCTGCCCCTCCCCCGTTCATGCTCTGTCTCTCCCTGTCTCAAAAATAAATAAACGTTAAAACAAAAATTTAAAGTTAGTAACTTTTACTTGCATTGATTTAGCATCAATCAGAATGGCTATGGAGAACAACATTTCATGAAGAATTCCAGCTGTGAGGACTTTGGTCCACCAGGTTCTTTTTTTCTTTTTTTTTAATGTTTATTTATTTTTGACAGAGAGAGAGAAAGAAAGAGAACGAGTGGGGGAGGTGTAGAGAGAGAGGGAGACACAAAATCCAAAGCAGGCTCCAGACTCTGAGCTGTCAGCACTGAGCCCGACTCACTGCTCAAACTCATGAACCATGAGATCATGACCTGAGCCAAAGCTGGACACTTAACCAACTGAGCCACCCAGGTGCCCCTACCAGGGCCTTTTCTTAAGAAAATGTTATTAAAGGACTGAAAATTGCCTGATTAATAGCATGTCAGCCTCAGAGAAAACACATGTTGATATTATCTGGTATTCCTGTTCCTATTTCTATTCACATGGAAATGGGAGACAAGGATTAGAGGTCCCAGACAATCAGTACTGAGCCTTGATGTTGGGCTCAGACATGCATTCACAGGATGCTGAAGCATAAGAGAGATGAGTTGTTAAAGAAAGTGAATTTTAAATTATATGTAATTGTTTATATATCTGAAATTTGATCATGCCATATGCAGTAATGTCTTGTTTTTAATTCCAAAATTTGTCCATTCAAATGGCATGGAACTATTTTTCTGTATTTTTTTCTAGACATTTCCCTGTGAAGTGATTTGGTCTGAGACACAGCATGAAAAAGTGCTATTTACCTTTTAGAATTGAGAGCTACCTTGGGGATCTAGTGTAGGATTTTCCACATGTGAGAAATGTTGACCTAGAGAAATTCACCTTAAAAAAATTCTGTGGTAATGAGGTTGAAAACGCTGCATAACATATTCCTCTCTTCAAGAGTCATAATACAAATTCATATATTCATGTGTCTGTGAATTCTTGCTTAAAACTGCTGTCATTCTGTATGAAGAGCATATAATGTATTTGTGTAGAGACTAGAAAAAAAGAACCTACCTGTATTTTTATATACATCATATGAAGAGAGAGATTGCAATGGTGAAAACTGGCCCTGTTTCTTGATGCTTGGTGCAATTAAATAATTTCATTGTAACTGTGATAAAATGCATATTTGTATCAGACTATATTCTATGAGTTTTATTTGGATATGGTTGATAACTTAACTCATTGTCTTGTAATTGCAATTTGATGTAGCTACAACTAGATGGTAATATTGCTTTATTTTGTAGCAGAAGCCTAAGGTTAAAAATAAGTATATGCTTTTTCAAATTATGTGATGAGAGAGATTATCTGTAGCATTTATAGATCAGCTCAGCAATAATTTCTGCAGATCATGGAAAGAATGGGGTATTTTTTCTTTAGGATAGTTAGCTAAAGAAAAAATGTGACAAACTTTATATATATTTTTTCAAGTACAGTCTAAGGATTGTCATTTGCCATTCTATAGAGTGTGTGGAGAGCGGAGAGTAGAGAGTAGATATTTCAGTTAAAGTAAAATACTCTTTCAAATATCCAGGTTGCAACTTTTATCTAAAACTTTTTGGAAACATTGAAATCATCCTAAATTCAGAATATACTAGCTAATTCTCAAAGCTGAAATCCGTGTGGGCACCCAGTCCTCTAGGCTTTCTGTTTCTATTATTTCTCCTTTTATGACTTTGGGGAACTGATTCTTGGGTAAATGCCTGTGAAAATGGGTCTGACTCCAAGCAGTGCTTAAGATGTAGGTAATGATTATCATATGCTTGGGGATCCTTTTATGAAGCCTATCATTTCAATGCGGATAAATGCATAGTAACCTAAAGAGACCAGTGGTCTACACTAGCTTAGCAATCATCCGATTCTCATCCTGATTTTATCCATTAGCCCCACTGCATAAGCCTAATGCACAACAGCTCTACCCCATCCAGCCTTTATTACAAGTTGAAGATCAAGTGGTATTTAAAGCACGATGTATCTATTACCGCATCTGCCTAGCGCTGAATCAGGCGGTAATACTTGAAAATTCCGTTGCCACTGGTTGTTAATGAGGCAAATCATGGGAGAGATTATTGTTAACTATGGAAGCAACCAATTTCTCAGGGACCATCCTTATTACTGTAATCTACATTTTATGTAAAACAGCAAAGTACCCTTTGCTTCATAAGAAAAGGTGCAGTCTGTGGCACTTGCTGTGCCTTTCTTCTACATTGATTGATTGTTAACTGCCAGTCACTCCCTAGTAGTCAGCAATCACCCTGTTACCAATGTAAGTGCTAAGCATCTTCAGGTGTTATGATATGATGTGTTTATGATATTGGTGTGCTGCTCACAGCTAGACCTTCCCTCTCACTCTCTGCGTTTTCAAATGGCAGGATGTCAAGGTGTATGGCAAAGGAAACCCCACAAAAGTGGTAGCTGTAGACTGTGGCATTAAAAACAATGTAATTCGCCTTCTAGTAAAGGTAAGTAATTTGTTGCATCTCGAGGGTGAGGATTTGTAATATGGATCTTTTTAGTGTGAAACTGATTTCCTTTTTGTGTTTCAGAGAAAGCTAATGTGTTCTCTCAGAATGTTAGGGGATCCATTCTCTTTTTGCTCTCTTTGATCTACAAAATAAAATTTATTCCTGTTAAAATTAGAGATGTGGAGTGTGTTTTTAAAAAATCTTTAAAGGCCACAAACAGAAGAGTGATGACTTCTTATCACTTATTGACTGACATTCTGAGACATGCCATGCTTATTTTCTTTGAGTTTAGAGATGACCAAAAATTGAGAGTCAGTTGGAGAACTCCTCCATTGGAGTACAATTATTATGTGACAAATATTTTCAGGGATCATGCCCTGATAGAGTACAAACTTTCACATTGCTTCATATAAACTCTTAGGCAACCAATTAAAATTAAACCTTAAAAATTCTGCAGGAGAATGTAATCATTATAATGTTTCCTTAAATACTATTTTGTTGGGATTTCTCCTTATCCCACTTCTCCATCTCTCTCCCTACCTATGTCTTTCTGTTTCTGTTCCTCTCTCTCTCTCTCTCATACGCGCACATACACAGATATTTCCATAATACCAAAATCGTGAGTACAGAGGAATTCTTCAATTCACCTTCTCTTCGTTCGAGAGTATCAGCCAAATGATCTAAATCATGATTTTAAATTCTGGCCCATTTTATTAATAAAAACTTGCATGGACTCTTCAGTAGCAGATGCTGTCGATGGCCTATCTGTATCTCTTTCTCATTTCACCATTATAGGGCATTTAGCCCATCCTCCAGTTGCAAAGGCCTGCGCTTCATTGCTTGAGGGCTCTCTTTAGTTGGTTGGAGCCTATTGACTGGCAGGAAATACTATAGAATTAATGATCCCTGGAGCACCCCCTACCTAAAGTCAAGAGAAGTTCAATGTGTAACTATCTCAACTCTTACCCCATGACTGAACTATCCTGAGAGTGGATTTTCTACACACTCAGAGTTCCTCAGTGGGCTGAAGCTCTAGGTGTTTATAGAACTTGATAATGCATAATTTATTGGCGTGTGTCACAGTGTCACTTCTTAGAAACCCATCCAAATAAACTTCTTTTTCTCAAATTCTTGTCTCAGGAAATGTTTCTAGGGAAACCATCAAAGATGTCTTCCTACCCACTTCTATATACAAAAGTTCTAATTATTCAATGACAATACATATACTACAGATAATATGAGAAAACGCTAGGAAAGAAGGCTGCTGAAAAATTTGGTCAGGTAAAAAAAGCAAAATTGAAAAAGATGAGAGGTAGACTAGCATAATTTTGCAGAAAATGGATTTCTCTCTCTCTTTTTTAAAAATAACTCTCTACCACAGCTTGTGAAAATAATATTCCTGGGTGCCCAGTCAGGAATTTTTTTAGGCTCTGAAACCTCCTGAAATATGGGAAAGTACATTATTTTTTTCAGGATCAAAACTTTAAACATGTTTTTTCTTCACTTTCTGTTGACCACTGGCTCCATCTATATTATACAAAATACAGTGAGCCACCAAAGAATTTTTCCACTCAGCATTATTCGTTTGAATCATGTACTCATTTTCCCCATTAGGGAGTGGTTAATCAAGAGAAGGTCTAGGCAAAATTCTACTTTGGCAAAGAAAAATGTTATTAAGTTGATTATTTTTGCATTTCTTTTCTAGCGAGGAGCAGAAGTGCATTTAGTTCCCTGGAATCATGATTTCACCAACATGGAGTATGATGGGCTTTTAATTGCCGGAGGACCCGGGAACCCAGCTCTTGCACAACCACTAATTCAGAATGTCAAAAAGGTACAATGCTCCTGGGGGTAGTGTGTATCTGTATGTGAGGTGGAGGGACTCTGCTATGTAACTGTCACAAAGGCTGTAATATATTTTAGTTATTTCCATATTCTTTTCCACTCCTGTCTATGACCTCTGAGGCAGTGTCAGCAGACACGGTATGGGAGGAAACAAGGAGGAGAGAGTACCAGAGGCAAAAGGAACCTTTCTTTAGGCAAAGTAACTGGGATTGTGTCCTCGATTCAAGAGAGCAGGAGTCCAACCTCCAAATGTGTCTCTCTGTACAGTCGTAAAATGACAATTCACGTTTCTCACCATGACTTTGGTACCTACAACACCTTCAGGTTTCTAAAGAAACATTAAATTTTGTTTAGTTTATTAAGTACATTTTATTGAATTCTAATGCTACAAATTTGTCAGTCATGTTTTTTTTTTAATTTTTTTTAACGTTTTCTTTATTTTTGAGACAGAGAGAGACAGAGCATGAATGGGGGAGGGGCAGAGAGAGAGGGAGACACAGAATCGGAAGCAGGCTCCAGGCTCTGAGCCATCAGCCCAGAGCCCGACGCGGGGCTCGAACTCACGGACTGAGAGATTGTGACTTGAGCCGAAGTCGGACGCTTTACCGACTGAGCCACCCAGGCGCCTGTCATGTTCTTATTTATAACTTTTTTTAAGTTTATTTATTTATTTATTTTGAGAGAGTACACACACATGAGAGGGAGATGGGCAGAGAGAGAGAGAGGGAGAGAGAATATCCCAAGCAGGTTCTGCACTGTCAGCACAGGGGCTCCATCTCACTACCGTGAGCTCATGATCTGAGCCAAAATCAAGGCTCGGATGCCCGACCGACTGAGCCACCTCGGTGCCCCTATAGCCTTAACTTTTTATTCAATTACTGTTTTCTTGTTAATTAAGAAAAAAAAGGATGCTTCATTTTTATTCCTTCAGAGGCAGCATTTGGGGGGGGGGGGTGTGGGGACTGTACTCTAGTTCATAAAAATTCTCCCTGTATTAGGTTTTGGAGAGTGATCGTAAGGAGCCATTGTTTGGAATCAGTACAGGAAATTTAATAACAGGATTGGCTGCTGGTGCTAAAACCTACAAGATGTCCATGGCCAACAGGTGAGATAGTTATGCTTCTGTTTACAGGTCAAACTGGATCTGCAATGCTGTCGATAACTAAACGCAAAAGACTACATGCCATTTTCTTTAGAAAAAACAGATAACTGTACTATTACATGGTTCACAGTTGTCTGACTACCCGATACCACTTTTATTACATTTTTGAAAGGCAGCCTTCTCTAACAATAACGTTGCTGTCATTTAAAGTTATTTTCCTTCCCTTGGCATAAATTGAGGTTGCAATATCAAATGACATTATCAAATGATAGAATATCAAATGATATTCTAAGGGAAACTGTTCTGGTTTCTAACATTGTAGGACTCTAGTGTGACTTAAGAACCGGGAAGTCTTCAATCCTCTTGGTTTTACTTCTGACCCCACATGATGCCGATTTATTTAATATGGAGCTTTCCTCCATGGCCCCCCCCTCTGCATGAAGTGTAATTCAGAATAATTCAGGACAGAGTCATCTCTTTATTGTTTCCCCCACACTCTCTGGCTTTAAAATTACCTAGCTCCCTTAAAATAAATCACTTCTATTTGTCTCTCTGATAAGCTAGTGAGCAATTCTTAACTTTTTGTTATGAGTGCACTTCTCCCCTTTCTAAAATTGTACAAGTTTAATAGACCTGCTACTTAACACACAGCAAAGCTTCCTGAATTGATTTTTGTTGCTAGAATTATTGGGATTAACAATCTGTGACTTTTCTCACAGAGTAATTTTCACTAAGCAATTGAAACTTTCACGTTTTAATAGGCTTTACTTGTTCACTGTTTTACAGCAAATGTATTTATATTCTTCTCTTCACTTTTCCTTTTCCTTATTCTTTCTCCCCTTTTCCCTCCAGAGGGCAGAATCAGCCTGTTTTGAATATCACAAACAGACAGGCTTTCATTACTGCTCAGAATCATGGCTATGCCCTGGACAACACCCTTCCTGCTGGCTGGAAACCACTTTTTGTGAATGTCAACGATCAAACCAATGAGGTAGGGCCCTCAATAAACCTGTTCAGTTGGCAATGAGTGATGCTGGGCTTTTAATACTCTGTTATACACATACCTTGTCTATGTGGGCTTTTTTTGATGTGTGTGTGTGTATAAGAACTCCTCTTATAGGTTATTTCCCATGGCCCTCTGCTTTTTAAAAAGTCATTTCTGTCTTATTCTCTCATCAGTTGACTCATTAAGATCCACTCTTTGCGTGGTTAATCAGTGACTGTCTTTCACATCGATGGCTAACAGGCATTTGGTGGAGATCTGTTTGGACCTAGTCCATATGGGTCTCTGGGACTCACTTAGCTCTGAAGTAGCCTTTGAGAAGACCCTCGGAGAAGTAACTTAGGAGTTGGAGATAAGAAGATTTGAGTTTATTCTGAGACCCTGGGGAGGAGGGCCCAAAGGCTATAGACCAAATCAGTTGTTTTTATTGAGGGGACCACATTTGGTTGAGTCTTCGTTGGCCTGTTTTTATTATGGTTGTTAGCTGCTAGAATGTCTTTAAGCATTTAACTTAGTGTTTTTATTTGGACTTTATTGTCCGCTAAGTAGTACACAGTCCTGGTTAACATTCATGGTTACAGAAGGAATTTCTTCCTATTTCTTATTCCTTTAGGGGATTATGCATGAAAGCAAACCCTTCTTTGGTGTGCAATTCCACCCAGAGGTCAGCCCAGGCCCAACAGACACTGAGGTATGTCAGAAAATAAGACCTATTGTACACTTAGTCTTTTTTAAAATCAGAAATGTATTAATGTGAAAACTTGGGAAACAAAAATAGTCAGCCCAGGTGATCTTGGGTAAGAATATTTTCAAGAAGAATACTTTGATAACACACACATTGTATTAAAATTTCCCCATGAATATCATGGAGGAAATTTCTATCTTCTTTAAAATTTAAAGTGGGAAAACCCTTACGAAACCTGATGTGATGCTATTTTTACTTAAATCATTATCATTCTAATATATTTAGTTCTGAAATTTACAATGGTTGTACTATGCAAATGAATTCCCTCTTGCTCTCTTGTTCTCATAACTGAAATGAAATTTTAATCCCCCATCTGTGACTTCACAAAAATCCCTATGGCAACTGGTTGTATAGCCAGGAAGGGAGAATAAACAGCATACTCCCTCAGGGGTATGAGGGAGCGGAGAGGGCGTGCATGCACATATATGTGAGTCAGATGGCTTAAGAAGAGAACCACAAGGAATGCTTAGAAGAATTTTGTTTTTAATTTAAATATTTTTATTTTTGTGTGTGACTTTTTGGTTCAGTGTTCAAAGTCATCTTTCCAAACACAAGCTTCTGGTGACACTCACAAAAGTCTGGAAAGTCTGGTGTGACTTCCTCCCCCACACTCTAAGGCCTCCACTAGTCATGCTGACAGTTCTTCCTTGTCGGCAGATATTCTCAGAAAAGGCACCTAGGTAAAATGAAGAGAATCAGAATTTTCCCTCTGTAAAGTCTGCTTTCAGATATTTGTGAATTGCCTTTTCAGATATTTATGCTTTTTATTTTTTAATATTATCAGGAAATAATGATTTAAAAACAATGTTTTTAATGTTTATTTATTTTTGAGAGAGAGAGAGAGTGCAAGCAGGGGAGGGTCAGAGAGAGAGGGAGACACAGAATCTGAAGCAGGCTCCAGGCTCTGGGCTGTCAGCACAGAGCCCGACACAGGGCTCGAACTCACAGACTGTGAGATCATGACCTGAGCTGAAGTTGGACGCTTAACCCACTGAACCACCCAGGCATCCCAGGAAATAATGATTCTTAATAGCCCAAATCAGTATACCATTACCTACCCATGATGAAAAACATAAGGAAAATTTGGTGACATACACTATTGCCTAATGCATGGTGAATACTGTTTTCTTTTTATTTAAAATTTAAATATTTTGCCTATATTAGTACATCAGATTAGGAACATTGAAATTAAGGCATGCAACATTCAGTAGTACTTAATCCTTTTTCTTTGTGCTGCCAAAGCTACCAAATGAATATTTTTGTTGAAATTTGTCATGTCTAGTGAAACAATGGAAGTAAATTCATTGGTAAAGCTAAGAATAAACTTTAGAGATATTTTTAGAGTGGATAGAAATTTTCAAAATCCAGTTATTTTGAACTTTAGGACATATATGCAATATAGCTTTAATTTCTTTTGTATAACTGGAGTTTTATTTAGAAGAAAACATTTAGAAGAAAACAACCCCTAATTAAGGGGATGAAAACTTGACATTCTCAGAAGGCATTATCTGAAATGTTCACTGTCTGCTGAAAACTTTCTTCTGATGGGATTTGAAGTGAGCAATTAGAAATGTTTATTTGATCTAATTCTTATAATAGTAAATATTTAGTCTGCCAATTTTGGCAGAAAAACAAAAACCAAATAGTGCATATGAATACTTACCCTAAAAAAATAGTATCTGTTACTTACCTGAAGTTCAAATTTAACTGGCCATACTATGTTTTATCTAGTAACCTGATGAGTTTTGCAGCTTCTAACTTGTTGGTTCTATTTTTTTCTAGTACCTGTTTGATTCTTTTTTCTCACTGGTAAAAAAAGGGAAAGGTACCACAATCACATCGGTTCTGCCAAAGCCAGCACTGGTTGCCTCTCGAGTGGAGGTCAGTATATGCGGGCTTCTTTTTGGTTTATGTATTTTTTATTTTCTCTATCATATGATAATTTTTTTAAGTGAATGATGTTAACCATTTTAATGTCTATAAGAGATGATTAGTGATATGGTAATTACTCACCATTTTAGCATCTAATTATTTTGCCTGTTCTTGATGGAATTTTCCTGTTTTGATATAAAATCTTTTACAGTTTACTTCTAGAAAATTTGTAATACAATAATTTAATAAAGAATAGGCTTTTAGTTTCAAATTTGACACATTTTTTATTACTTAATAAACTATAGTCTTATGTATGCTTGAGATACAGTTCAGATTACAGAATCATTATTGATGATAGAACATTTTTTGTTTCAATGAGAAGAGTTATTATTCAATAGAATAATACTATTTTACCTCTAAAAAGCAAATGGATAAGGATTACTATAGCACAAGACTTGAATCCTTATTTATTTAAATACATATGTTAGTATGTTAAGGTTTCTACCCATTTCCTTCATAGTTAAACCACACACATACCCACATCATTATTATATAAAATTTAGAAGAGTGTATATGTATTTTCAAGTATATATATACGTATTGATTTTTTTTATAAATAAAAATAATTGAATTATATGTTTTCATAAAATGATAATTTGAGTTGGATGCTCTGTTTTAAGGATTTCCATGGCAGCCTCTTTGCCTGAGATGGAAAGATTGGAGGTAATTTACCCACTCAATGTGGAATAAAATGGTGGGTTCTTAGTAGCCAAAGAAAGCAATGTACTTACAGTATAGTGTTTTTCTCAGAATATCAACTCATGTTCTTCAGACGTGTATCTTTTTGTTAATGGTGAGGAAAAAGACACAGGTTGGGATTCCACAGTGTCTTCGCATGTAGCAGGCATCCAATAAATATTTGTTGAGGCAAACCAATTTTCCCAAGTCCTTGTCTTTTGCAGTGAGCAGGAGTATCTTTCTTCTCTGAAGGGTTTGGCACTTGTGGCTCAAAACTAAGCAGTATCATTATTTCCTTGGAGTCACATAACAGTCTGTAGAAGTTCAGTATGTTGCCAAGATATGAGCTTTATCTTATTGCATTATCTTTAAATATTTCTGGCACTGAACTGTACAGGCAAAAATGTGAATATGCAGGTGTATCCATGTCCCCTTGCCTTCTATGTTTTCATTTGTCCATTAGGGAGAGCCCAGGTCTCCTTTGTCCAGAAGGAAACCAAGGAATATTGAATGGAATACATTTAAATTTTAGGGAGATTCTTATCATATATGTGTGTGTGTGTGTGTGTGTGTGTGTGTGTATTTAAATATATACATATATATTTAAATATATATTTATGTAATTATTTTTAGGTACTTATATATCTTTGAATAAAATGTAGACCTCTTCTCACAATTTTTCACTTAAATGAAAAAAGCTTCATGAACTTTGGAAATTGCTTTGAAATTAGAAATGTTTAAATTTTTAGTCTTTTTCCTCACATATTACATATTTTTCAAAATATTATACTTTAAATCACCATGTAAACTTAGACAATATAGTTTGAGTTCTCCACTCTTGAAAATGCCTATTTCCCCCATCTTCCTAATCAAAGCAATGTCATTTTCTTACTGCTTACAGGTCTCCAAAGTCCTTATCCTAGGATCAGGAGGTCTATCCATTGGTCAGGCAGGTGAATTTGACTACTCAGGATCACAAGCCGTAAAAGCCATGAAGGTGAGAGATCTTTGTAAGAATTAATATACTCCTTTAATGGGTCCAATTAGTATTTTATAATTTAGATTTATGACACTACCTCCTTTCAAGGTCACTATAATTGATATCCTTAACTATTCCTTACACATCTTACATTAAAGAAACTTTGATCACAGGCAAAAATTTTAACCTTCTTAAACTTTTTCACGCCTGCAAATCAAGAACTTTGGCATGATCTCCAAAATTATCTATGTTACCACCTATTTATACTGAAAGCATAAAAAGCCACATTTACAGATGTTGCTCATTGTTTTTGAGGCAGTGAGCTTTTAAAATATACTTGTGTTTTGTGTGAAAGAGGGAATTTGGGCTCTAAGATATTTTGAATGCTCTACAGGATGCTTCAGGCATCTATGGTTGAAATGGCAAGATCCAGTTGAGAGAGCAAAGGCATCAGTGCCTTTTGTCCAAGCTATAGATGTCGCTAGGGGACCCAATTATCTGTCGCTAGGGGACCCAATTTCCCCATCTGTGACTTGGGCTGGATGACCGACCAGAATGATTTGTCATACGTTTACATGAAAAAGGATTTGATGCTCAGATGCTTACATGAAAAAGGATTTGATGCTCACGTTGGGAAGAACACCCTTCCTGTTTCTTCAAAGTCTTTCAAGATCTCCCCAACTCTTTGTCATAGCAAACTAAACCTTTAGAAAACATTCACTGTACTTGTATTTCTATTAAGGAGCTAATCTGGTGTCTCTTTGGTGTCCTCATTTCCTTGGATATCCCTATTTTGGTGCTAATCAGCCATCCAGTGGCCATGTGAGCTCTTCTGTGACTTTGCCTCTGGCTTTGCAGTATAAATCTGTTCACCAGAGACCTGGCTAGGAGAAAGCAACGCATTGAAGGTGATGGGAAACTAGGGCAACAAACACAGAAAAATAATTGGCCAGAATTTTTCTTTTTGTTTTATTCAATATTCTGTAGATGAAGATTTTCACCTGACAGATGTCTGTTGAAGAAAACAGAATGCAGTCCCCAATTACCTTACTCTTCTTCCCATTTGTTTTTATTTTTTAATATTCTTCTCCATACATGCATAGGTGTATACACTCACATGCACATGTGTTTTTTGTGCACATTTTCAAGGACTACTTTACTTTATTGTAGTACGATTCAATTTCTCTACGATTTCTCTACGATTCAATAATTAGAGGATGTCCAATGGTTTAGATTGGTTAGAAAACAATGTAAGTACATTCAGGGCTTGTAAATACATTTAATTAGCATACTTTTAAATCCTATTTGGTAGTTTTATAAAGGACTAGTATTTTCATAGCTTGTATTTTTTTTACGTGCTTTACATCCATTAGGTGAAGTTATACATTTTAACTGAAGAATAGGCATTATTAGATAAAGTGTTGTGATTAAGAAGTTAGTAGAAATGAATTCATGAACTAAATATTTTAAAATAATCAGATGATGCATATATTATAACCAGAACTATATTAGAAAAAAGTTAGAAAATTTATTAAAATAGTTTGAAATTATGTCTAAGTTTTAAAATGTATAAACACTCATCACAGTCATTTATGGAACTTTACCTATGTAATTTGATTTACAAAAGTAGCTATATTCCTTGTATAGGAAAATAGCTATATTCCTTGTACAGGAAAATACTTAAGTCTGTCGGTGCTTTTCTTCAGTAGTTAGACCTTCTGTAAGTTCTATTGATGACATGTTCTCAGTTTAGACTTAATTATTTAAGTTCCAACCCATATTTTAAATGCATTTGCTTATTTGTGTGTATTTGTTCAAAAAAATTAATCATGCTTTTTTAAAATCACTCTCTTAAACTCTTGAGAGATGACTCATATTGAGGAAAGGGCATAGAACTTGAATCATAAGACTTGGATTAGAGCCCTACTTTTGCCATTTATCAGGTCTTTAGTAAGTCATTTAACCTTATTGAATGTCAATTTTTTCATCTGTGAGGTAGAAATTTCTCTTGTAGTCTGGGTATAAAAATCAAATAAATTAATAAAAAAGTAGATTATAAGTTTTAAGGCATCATTTGAATTTAAAGTCATATGAAATATATTTAATATTTTATTCAGATTCTCCCCCAAGGACATGTAGGGCTTTCAAGGATGATTTTTATACTTTCATCTGAATATTTTGTTGATGTTTTAGGAGTGTTCAAAATTTACATGGTAATAGGTAAAATAATAAGAGCCATATGGCCATATTTTATAATAATTATTTTGCTAAGTGTCACACTCATCCTGGTTTATAAAGCTATTATCCTTCATAGCTTACATGAAGAATTATTTCTGAGGTATCTGCAGATGTGAGGCATAAGATAGGGCTATGAATACCTTTACACACACACACACACACACACACACACACACACACACAGAAATTTTTATTTTATTTTATTTTTTGCCATTTGGTCATTTTCTATTAATATAACATGTATACACAGTGTATAATGCTTTTTGTTGAAGCACTAGGGCAGGCATTAAAATATAAAAAGATGGAATTCAGCAGAAGGCTCCTGATGCTTCCAGCAAGGGAGCACATCATCCTGCATTTTAAAAGTACATTCCGTGTTGGTCTCTGACCAACATTGCAAAGGGAGGCTTCTTTGATGTTGCCTGTGGTTCTATTTTATAGTTTACTAATTTCAAAGTTTTTAAGATATTTTCTTTAGTCTTTTAAGGTCAATTGAGCTATAAAGTTCAGCAGTATTTGTAGACCTCTAGTTAAATTCTATAGACGTTATCTTAAGTTTTGCCTGATGCCTCTAGTGGCAAGGAATTCAGGGTGAACCACATAGGGCAGCCAGTTCTTTTTGGATAGTTTTGTTTTCAAGCAATTTTTTCCTTCCTTTCACCAAACGTTAGTCTTTCTTTTTCTTCCTAGTCCTATTACTGATCTCTGCAGCCCACAGAATGACCTATAAGTTTTGCCTCCCAATACAAACCGTTTGTTTGAGTATGGTCTTTCTCTTCTTTAGACTATATGTTCAGATTCTGTGTCCTTTGGTTTTTTCAGGAAGAAAATGTCAAAACTGTCTTGATGAACCCAAACATTGCATCGGTGCAGACCAACGAGGTGGGCTTAAAGCAAGCAGATACTGTCTACTTTCTCCCCATCACCCCTCAGTTTGTCACAGAGGTCATCAAGGCGGAGCGGCCAGATGGGTTAATTCTAGGCATGGGTGGCCAGACAGCTCTGAACTGTGGTGAGTTCTTTTTGGCTTAACTGCAGAGTTTCAGCCCAGGTACTTCTGTGTAATATTTTTTGTTTGAATCCATCTAACAATTATGCTCTGTGTGTTCATAAAAGCCTTTCTTTCTTTAATGTGTGAGGAAGCCATTAGCAAACAGCCACCTGAAAATGTCATGTGATAAATATTACTGGTTTATTTCACAGAACAGCTAAGATACAAAAAGAAACCTTTTACTTGAATGCTCTGGGGCGGCGAAGTGAGGTCTCCCTCCTCCATTTCAGGAATTTGCTTTTCTGTGTTACCAGCGAAACACTGAGAACTACCATGAATAAAAAATGAGAATTAACATTGATTAAATGCTTTGTGCTCTTATGTGTTGGCCCTGTAGCATTTGGCTTTCACATATATTTTCATGATAACACAGTTTAGTCTCTCTGCAATCCCTTCATGCATCTGGTGAGTCCAATACTCTGTCCTTTTTACAGTGCTTCAAATCTTTGGAACTAGATAATGAATGAGAATCTCATTAGCTAGTTGGGGTAAGCAGTTGGTGATGTAATTTATAAGTCAAATATAAAAATCTTAGCTTAAGTTAAGTGGCACGCAAATGGAAACACTATTTTGATTATTTTTAACCCATATAGAGATCCACATCACTGGGATTATTTAAATAAGAGAATCTCAATATAGGAATGGATCATAGAAAGAATGGAAATATACTAAAATCTAGAAGTTCACTGTATCCTATGATTTTGATTAATAAGAATAATAGAAATCATGTGGAGAAGGTGGTAATATAAGTAATAATACCACCAGCAAAATATTTTGCTAGAATGTCTTCAGAATTTCTTTCAATTTTTTTTTTTTTTAAGTACAATTTTATTGTAGACTGTGGTGGCTTTGGAGTTCATTTTAAGGTTAAAAAAAAAAAGTTGTATTCAGGTATCTGTTAAGAAAGACATAAGAGTTTGAGATTCTAAAAATTGATTATATTTGGTTCTTCCATAGGAGTGGAACTATTCAAGAGAGGTGTACTCAAGGAGTATGGCGTGAAAGTCCTGGGGACCTCGGTTGAATCCATTATGGCCACAGAAGACAGGCAGCTGTTCTCGGACAAACTAAATGAAATTAATGAAAAGATTGCTCCAAGCTTTGCAGTGGAATCGGTAAGGAATCTTTGTCCTGGAGAAACAAGGCCATTATTTGTCTTACATTTATAGGGAGAGTTATTTGTCATGCCTGAAAATAATAGCTAAATTATTATATATGCATATAATTTCTTCCAGAAATGTGTTAGTATCTCAGAGACTTTTTGTATTAATTACAGCCTTCCATGCTACAGTATTTGGGAGAGGTATTCATATTTTATGAAAAGGGAAGCAAAAGCCCAGAGATGAAGTGGTTTATCAGTGGTTGAAGTGCCACTGAATATCAGATCTCCTGAATTAAATAAAACAAAGAACCATGTAAACTTACAATGCCAAAGTGATTTTTACTTTCTTTCTGGGACCAGTCACACATCTTGTAGATGGGAATGACCTGCAAATGGGAAATGATTGGATTGAAATTTTCTTGTTAGAATGGAATAAACATTTAAAAATGAAATTATCTAGAAAAAAGCCATTGGATCTAATCAATAAGATTCATGACTGAAAAACTTGTAGACTAGGTGTTTGGAGAGGATAAATTGTTTTGTGTTTTTGTTAATCACTTTCTATCATAGCCTGTGCTTATTGATAGGCTATTATGAGGCACCAACATAAATTTGGCTTGATATATATATCTGTTTTTTGTCCCTGACTTTATTCCTGATTTCAGGCATATATATTCAATAAAGTTGGGGTTCTGGAGGCAGTTTTTGATGCAACTTCCCTATTGCAAAAATAGGCAAATCTTGAGGGAAAAGGGCAACTATTTCCGGGACGACGGAAAATGGGCTGTGTGGTTTTTAAGAAAAGAATGCTCACAAGTACATACAATGTTTCAGAGCTGTCAGTCAGGAATAGTCCCGGGATAACTCTGCTGAACATTTGGAAAGCTCCTGCCATACATTTATTCTTTCATTGCCAGATTTAATTATGTCCTTGCTTCCTCAGGATGCGAAACAGGCATATGGGAAAGGTGTAATTACACTCCCATTGGTAGTGTAATAATATTCCATGACAGAAAAATATAGCCACCATATGTTGTATTCTGTAAGTTAAAAAAAAAAAAATCTACGCTTCTGGGACTATTCTCTGACTGAACTTGAAAAATGAAAACTCATTCTATATAGTATTCCTAATGGCCTATTGCAAGAATACCAAGTTAGTTTCAGCAGTAGAAATCCTTGTATCATGAAGAGATGAAGGCTTTTAAACTGAATTTAAAGATTCAATATGGCTCCCATTCTCAAATTAACGATGATTTCAGCTTCAGCCATTGTTTTATTTTTTATATGGCAAAATAAAATTTACAACAGAAAGATGAAAGAAAAACTTTCAGTGAGTATGAAAAAAAATCCTAGAATTTTACTTAAAATTTGTAAAACAACACTTGTTCTTCAGAATGAAATGAAGCAATAATACAACATTTCTATAATGATTCTTCCCAAATAAACTGATTTATCTCAAATGCTAGACTCTGTTGGTGTGGTCTTTTCTGCTAGTGTGGTCAGCTTTTCAAACTTTGAGTTTTCCTCATTGACAGATTGAGGATGCCCTGAAAGCAGCAGACACCATCGGCTATCCAGTGATGATCCGTTCTGCCTATGCTCTGGGTGGGTTAGGCTCAGGCATCTGTCCTAATAAGGAGACATTACTGGACCTCAGCACAAAGGTATGTGTTTTCACAGACCAAATTCTTATCAATCAAGAAAACTGATTTGATAAACCCTTTCAGTTAGAGAAGGTTATGTAGATGAGAAATGACCTTTTCTCTATTAAAACCACCATCATGGGGCGCCTGGGTGGCGCAGTCGGTTAAGCGTCCGACTTCAGCCAGGTCACGATCTCGCGGTCCGTGAGTTCGAGCCCCGCGTCGGGCTCTGGGCTGATGGCTTAGAGCCTGGAGCCTGTTTCCGATTCTGTGTCTCCCTCTCTCTCTGCCCCTCCCCTGTTCATGCTCTGTCTCTCTCTGTCCCCAAAATAAATAAAAACGTTGAAAAAAAATTAAAAAAAAATAAATAAAACCACCGTCATGTTTTCTGTAAGTGTTATCCAACAGACCTTACCTTTGTAAGGGAAATGCAGTGCAGTTATTGACATTGGAGCACAGCATTAGCCAGATTTCTTGGTGAGCTCTCGACGTTCTTGCTAGAACTGTTTTCTTTCCTGCTTATGTATGCTTCTTTTTATTAGATAAGGAGTTTTTTTGTTGGTTGTGTGTACTCTCTTCTCACTGAATAGAATGATGCCTAGTGATATGGGGTCTCAATAATTTCTTGCTGAATGAATGAGTGCGTGTGCAGTCAAGAGACCCATGTAACTTACATGATGGTCATGGAAGTGAATCTGACAGAATTATAAGAGCTATTTCGGGGAATGCTGAGTAAATACCAAGCACAGCTTGTATCTATCATTACTTACTTTTTAGAGAGAAACAAAATGAGGCCCTTGAGTTGTTGACATAGGATTTTGAGAACAGATAAATAAAATTAAATATATTTAGATAACTATAATGACAAACTTACATGTCAACAAGTTGGATTTAGTGTTTCTAAAGTTGCCAAAAGAAATAAAAAAGGACAATATATCAATATCAGTATTTCTTGTTTCCATTCTAGACTTATGAATCATATATTTAAAGAAAAGACAGGTTTATAGAAGTAATTTTTTTCTAGAATATTAGATGTTTCCAATATTTTTAGTATTAGTAATCTCATTATTACTCCCAGTAGTGACAATGTGTACTTATTCTTTATTAAGAATATATATTTTACAGTATAAAAAAATTCTGAACACTGAATTGTTTAAAAACATTTACAATGAAAGCAATTTGGGGATGGGATAAATTTTAATGATTTACAATTCCTCTGAAATAATCAGTAGGGCATTGAGTGTTTTTCTTTTGTTGAAAACCTAGCTTTTCCCTTGAAAATAGTTACTTTGTATCATTATTTCCTAAGCTACCCCTTATTCTCTTGATATTATGTTTACCACCTTCAGAAGCTGCAGTAACTCATCTAGGTCTTAGTCTTTTGCACAAAATCTGAGGCTGGAAAGAAAGAAGTTGAGGCAACTTCTCGTTTGATCTCAGTTGTCCTTGTGTCCAAACATCCAGCCTAGTCTATTAGAATGCAAAAAGCTTTCCGAAATTCTACCCTTTGTTTCACAGATTTCCTCTTTTAGCATGCAATCCTAATGACAAATTAATCATTATTAAATTGTTAATGCTGGTTACAGAGTTTCCTAACCACTTTGAAAACCTCATCATAGGCAGCTGTGGGGACAAATGTGTTACATTTTCCATTGCACATGGTGAATCCTATAGTGTTGACTGAAGTTAAACAAATAGTGTTGAGACACATTAAAGAAAAACTAACATTGAGTTATTATTTCATTATACTGCCTGCTAATAATTTGAAAAAATCCACAGTACTTTCTCTGGTTACTTTCTCTTCCTTTCTCACTGCTATTACAAATCAAAAATATTATGAGACAAAGGGACATTTCTGTCTTGGATTTTCAGCCACCAAATGTCCTAAGGTCAAAGACTTCCTCTTTCATATTTTGGGTTCAGTATGCTACCCACCAGTGCATACTCAGTAAATATGAAATGATAATTATACTAATTCATATCTGTTTAATCAGGCATACATGATATATGACTCAGGGTATTTAAGCACTTAGGCGGTGATTAACCATAATAATAGTTGCATATGATTCTTCTAATTCCCAAGTTTCGTATGCCATCTTGGCTAACTGTTTACAACCATCATTATCTCCTTTCTTCTCCTCATCAACGTCAACTGACTTTTATTGTGTATGTCACTGTACAAAGCACTCTCAGCTATTTTAGAGAAAACCAGTCTTTAGACTTATTTTTCCATATTTATTCGCACTTATCACATTTTCTGGTTTCACAGAAGCCTTGCTGCTGAAATAATTCCATTTCCCTCTGCCTGATTGCTCAATTATTTTCTCTTTTTCCTAAATTAGTTTGATTTAATGTCATATCAGCACTTTGAATGGCAAGCCTCAATAATGTAAATCAAGCATATTCACTGCAGGATGCTATTCCTAGTACCTCACTGATTTTCTGACACATTGTGCCTTCTGGAGCACTGAGGAGGATGGAGACTAGGCTTCAGACCATGATGCTGACCGGGATTCAGGCCAGGGCACTGTGCCAAATATCCATGTTTAAACTAGAACCTTTCCTTACTCTTTGATACCTTGTGTCACCAACTTCCAGGCCTTTGCTATGACCAACCAGATTCTGGTGGAGAGGTCAGTGACAGGTTGGAAAGAAATAGAATATGAAGTGGTCCGAGACGCCGATGACAATTGTGTCACTGTCTGTAACATGGAAAATGTTGATGCCATGGGTGTTCATACAGGTAGGCAAAGAATCTTCAAGAATAATAGTAATGCCTGCATTCACGCTTCTGATGACCCATAGCCACTTTTATTGAGTTCTTTTCATTAAACTACTATTCTTAGCTGACTGACTAGTGATAATATTTTACACAAAATAGTATTTCACAATATTGAAAATAATCTCACGTTGATCTCATGTTTGATCTTCACAAAAACACTGTGAAATAAGTCAGGTATTATCCTGATTTCATTTGAGGAAGAAGTCAAATATAAACAATGTAGTGATGGTAAAATATGTAAGACTTGGTGTTGAGAAGTAAGAAATGAGGTTAAGACAGCTTAAATCACATGAGGGTACTAGTTACCAAGTGAATGAGAAAATAGCCACAAGTAATAGAAAAAGGTGAAATAGTTTTTTTTTTTTTTAGGAAGAGAAACTAGTTAGACAAGAGGACAAAAATTATGACTTAGGGTTCAGAAATGTTAGCTATGAGGCATGGGTGGAGTTCTCAAGAAGAGGGTTGATGATGTGGAGCTGGAATTCAAGAAAGGGGAATAGAAATAAAAAAGCTGATATAAAATCATTGGCAGGCATTGGTGTGAAGGAAATAATTGAAGCTGGAAGCTTCAATAGACTAAGTATTCAAGGACATAGGCATAGAAAGAAAGACAATAGGTTCAAGGACTGAACTTAGGAACTGTTTAGATTTACAGTGCAGGAGTAAGAGGAAGGGTTAGTGTTTAAGAAAAATAAGGGAGTGATAGAAAGAAAACAAGTAAGTCAATACAAGAAAATATTTTATAGAAGAGCTTTGGTTTTGGTTATATCAAATGCTATGAAAGGTCAAGAATTAGGATTTTAATGTGGGGTTTTGAATATCCGAGAAGACAGTTTTAATGCAAAGTTGGTTATGGGACTCATATTGATAAGAATTATATGGCAATGAGAGAGATGATGACTTGGGAAACTTTAAAGAAGTTTAGTCATGTAAAAAATGAGAGAGATGTTCTTGTGATTAATAATGTAGGGGGACAGGCTTCTTGAGCCAGTAGAATGTTTGTGGGCAGAAGGATTGGAGACTAAAGATTAAGAGATCGAAGATGCAAGGGCTATGACTAGAGAGGAGTAAGACAATGGGAAGGGATGAGATGTGGAAAACAGATGAATGAGTCTGGGTGAAGAGGAGATGATGTTTGTAGAAGGGAGAACTTGAGAGAGAGAGAGATTTTGAGATGAAGAGAAGAAATTGAAGAAGTTAATGTGAATCTGGTAAGTAGATGACTGAAGCCTTGATAGCTAAATGAACTTGGGAAAGGTTAGAGGGGTTTCTGTAAATAATGTGTTGGAGCAATGCACTGCCTTGAGACAATTATTTTCCCCACAAACCCTTAGACTAAACTGTGTCTTGTATTACACAAATAGATTAAGTCACTAAAGTTAGTTATTTAGATAAGCTACCAAATAACACGTGTTGCTTGGACGTACAGGTGATTCGGTTGTCGTAGCCCCTGCCCAGACCCTCTCCAATGCAGAGTTTCAGATGTTGAGACGTACTTCAATCAATGTTGTTCGCCACCTGGGCATTGTGGGTGAATGCAACATTCAATTTGCCCTTCATCCTACCTCAATGGAATACTGCATCATTGAAGTGAATGCCAGACTGTCTCGAAGCTCTGCCCTGGCCTCAAAGGCCACTGGGTAAGATCAGAATGATTGACCATGTGTTTGCAGATCCTTCACAGATAGTTTTGGAAAACTGACAGCTAGTGGAAGACTGTGCTACGTTTATAAGCTATAGTCCCCATTTCTGTATGCTGGCTGCAAATCATTTAGGACCCTAAGGACATGGTTATTAATGAGCTTGCTGCCAGATTGAAGCAAATGATATTGCTTGCTGGCTTTGTTTGCTGGCTAATCATAAACTAATCAAAATCTGGGTGGTCAAAGCAGGCTGCGAAAAATCTGCTTCCTAATTGCACTTTGCAGATATTGTTAAAAAGTGAAAATTAATTCTTAAATTTAGGCCTCAACTGGTTTCCTTCAGGTGTACAGTAAATATCAGGTACATAGTATAGTTTGCTTGATTCAAATATTCAAGAAATTATTTTATGTTAGCAAAATCCACAGGATCAAACATCGCAAGGTTTTTCTATAGATAAAGGTCGCAACCAAATAAATGAATTTGCTACCCATTTAAAAACCTCCGGCAAGCATAACTGGAGGGAACATTAACTAATACCTTTTGTTCCTATTAATATATTTAGCACATGGCATTTAAATTACATGGCATTTAAGGGAACAAAATAATTACGTGTAAAGATTTTTTTTTTAATATGGCTACACACTGCTGCATGGAGTAGTGGTAAACTACTACCCTAAGCAAGAGTCAGGAGACCTGAGTTCTCCTCCCAATTCTTCTACTGACTATGTGACTTTGGACATGTCATTTATTATCTCTAATCAGTTTCCTCATCTGTCGGGTGGGGGAGATGTATTACAAGACTCATATGTAATTCTATAGTTCTGTGAATTATTTTCTTAATTATAATCACCAAAACAATCCAGTGAAGTCCCTGGAGTATTAGTTTTTTTTTCCTTTGCTTTCTTTCTTTGCTTCCTTTCTTTCTTCCTTTCTTTCTTCTTTCTTTTCTTTCGAGAGGGAGAGAGAGAGAGGACATGTGAGTGGCAGAGGCACAGAGAGAGAGGGAGAGGGAGAATCCCAAGCAGGCTCCATGCTATCAGTGTGGAGCCCCACGTGGGGCTCAATCCCATGAACCCTGAGATCATGACCTGAGCCAAAGTCAAGAGTGGGTCACTTAACCAACTGAGCCACCCAAGTGCCCCTCTAGAGTGTCAGTTTTGTAAGGAAACCCAAGTTCAAAAATAATTTGGAGACTGATCAAGGACCCAAACTTTCAATTACTACATTTTCTGGCCATTGCATACCCCATAGTACCAGCTAACTCAGCTGTCTTCCTAGGTGCAGACATGTGTATATCTTTTCAAGAGTATTTTTCAGATTCTTATCTTAGTGGAGCCTATACACAAGTGAGCACTTTATCAAGGAAGCCATTGATTTTGGATTAAAGAGGCGAAGGTTGGCAGTTATAGCCCTGAATGTCAGGCATAGGGAGTGAATTCTTTTGTGATCTGTGCCTGTCTGCTTTATCATGGCTCACATTATTTTATAAGTGGCTATTAAATCTTCATACAGAACAGAGAACCAGATGTGTTTTATACCCTGATGTGGAGTAATACCAGAATTTCTAAGAAAGAACAATTTATGTTTTGGGTTGTTATTAACACTTATTGCTGAAAGAAAAAAAATATCTCCTCCTTTATAGCTACCCGTTGGCATTCATTGCTGCAAAGATTGCCCTAGGAATCCCACTTCCAGAAATCAAGAATGTTGTATCGGGGAAGACATCAGCCTGCTTTGAACCTAGCTTGGATTACATGGTTACCAAGATTCCTCGCTGGGATCTTGATCGTTTTCATGGAACATCTAGCCGAATTGGTAGCTCTATGAAAAGTGTAGGAGAGGTGAGTCCTTGGTTTATTCTTCTATTTTATTCTTGTCCTCAGTTATTTTGTCAAACCCTTAACATTTTGAAAGTCTTAAGGTTGCCTAGATACTGGGTTCTTGACTGGAGGATAAAAAGGAATTTCATTTCTTCCCTAGTGTTTCAACATCTCTCTGACTGGTAACAGAAGACATTTGTTACATGGCCATTTAATAGATCTTAAATGCTTTTGTTTAAAAGGAGAGGCCATATAGGTGGATGTATAATGTATTTGAGTATATGAAAAAACATATTCATATATACACACAAACACACATATATAAAACTGAGTTATAATGTATTTATAAACAAATCTAGAAAATAACATGGTATAAAATGGTGTACCAAAAAGATCACTGAACTGAGGTTAAGAATTAAATTTTAATCTATTCACATAAATTGTGGCTTTATCCTCCTTGGACTTCACTTTCTATATGTCTAAAAGAAAGGGCCTGGACTAGACAGTCTGTCATGTCCCATCTAGCTCTAAAATTCAAAATCGAGAAGCGCTTCTTTCATTATATTGGAATGGTCTCAGTGTTTAGGACCTTTAGATTTTTCATAATGTCCTTTTATACTATTTGATATTAAAATTAGCTTTTGATTATCCCATCTTCAAAGATGCAGTGCTCCTCTGTGCAGGAGGAAATTAAAAAATTCAGATCCCTGCCTCTGACAGTCACTTCTTTCCTTCCCCACCAAGGGGTTTATTTCTTCTTAGATCCAGTTGGCTTGGCATAAGTGGAGACAGCATGAGCCAAACTAAATGGGCTTCTGTTTTATTTTGGTGTTGCCACTTACTAGCTAGAGACATTCATACAAGACCCTGGTCTTCAGGTTTTCCATCAGAAAATTGGAGATGATAATACCTACCTTGTGGGGTTCTTATAAGGTTTATGATTAATAGATGTAAATATTTAGTAATGTCTTTTAAGGTAGATACATAGTGCATCCCCAATAAATGTATTCTTTTTTAAACATTTTATTATTTTTATTATATTTTAAATTGTATTTAAATCCAAGTTATTAACATCTAGTGTAATAATGGTTTCAAGAGTAGAATTTAGTGATTCATAAATTACATATAACACCCAGTGCTCATCTCATCAAGTGCCTTCCTTAATGCCCATTGCCCATTTAGCCCATCCCCCCACCCCACACCCCTCCAGCAACCCTCAGTTTGTTCTCTTATTTAAGAGTCTCTTATGGTTTGCTTCCCTCTCTGTTTTTGTCTTATTTTTCCTTCCCTTCCCCTATGTTCATCTGTTCTGTTTCTTCAATTCCTCATATGAGTGAAATCATATGATGTTTATCTTTGACTGACTTATTTTGCATAGCATGATTCACTCTAGTTCCATCCACATTGTTAAAAAAGGCAAGATTTCATTCTTTTTGATTGCTGAATAATATTACATTGTGTATATATACCACAACTTCTTTGGGCTCTTTCCACAATTTGGCTATTGTTGATAGCACTGCTAGAGACATTGGGGTGCATATGCCACCCCAATAAATGTATTCCATCAGTATTATTGTCGCTATTTACGGGTAGAATGTTTGATTATAAGCAGTATGCATGAATCTCAATCTCTATCGATCGACTGATCCATCCTCTATTTTATTTTATCTTGTCTGTGTCTCTATATGGCCTAGATATGTAAGCTGGTTACATTACAGAGCAAAGAACTATTTATGACATGTTGTTCTATATTGGCCTTCATTTGTCCTACATTACAGATTATAGCTTATCCTCAGACTAGCCATTGCAGAAATAATGGCCACTAATCACAGGAAGTGCAGCTTAACTCCATCAGTAATGCAGGAGAAAAGAAAAAAAAAGACATTTTACTGATCAATCATAGTCACTCATGAAAGGCAGAATTATTACTATTTTGGTTTCCTTAGTTTCCAAGATGTTAATGTAAGATTTTAAACTAATGATAGATAAGGAAAACTTGACCTTTTTAATTAAAATGTCCTTCTAGTAGTTGTAAAAAACAAGGTAGTCCTTGACAGCTGTTTTAAATATAATTTTTTCTATTATGTTTCAAGGTGCACAAGAGAATTAGAACTCAAATGCCATGTAAAGTTTTGTTGGTAGTGTTTCTGCCCAAATAAACAACTGCTACTTAGCTTATTCCATGGAAAGTGTCCCTTTTCACATTGCTCACAATACAATTTATAGGCCAAAGAATATGAGATAATTTTTTGTAATGTGTTCATTTAGGGATTATTATCTAAAGGATTTTGTTGTCAGTGAATTTTTTACATCATTCAGTTAGTTCACCTCAAGTTAGGAAATGTTTCTTGAGTTCTTCCTACATGAAAGATGCTGGTAGAATAAAATAGTGAATAAGATGTAGATACTTTGTTACATATTATCTGCAGTTGGTAAGTTCAGAATACATAACTAGAACCAAATATAATATGAATTCAACTGTGGTAAAAGTTAAAATACAGTATTCACCTACAGGTGCTTTGAGAATGTAGTAGAACAGGGTCAGGGAATCGGGTTAGGGCCAGGTCAGTTATTCCATGGAGAAATGGTGAAATTTTTCACTTAATGAAGGGGAATTTTAATAATACAAAGTATTAAAAAGCACAGATTTTGAGCAAACACAGTTATGAACTCTTTTATTATTATATAAGTATGTTTGTTTTTCTTTTATTGAACATATTCTCTACACCATTATGTACAGTGTACTTAAAATTAATAAAAATGTATGATGAATTTCTTATAGAACCAGTTACTTTATGGCCAACTGTTAAATATGTAATACGTAAAAACTGTATTAAATATTCCAAAAATGTTTTCCCTAATTTGATAGTACCATAAAATGTCTTATTTCTGGCAGTCCCTCTCATGCTTAGGCTAGCAAGTCTATGAACATACTGTGTAACCCTTCAAATACCACGACGCCTCGCAAGTTGCGTATCTGAATTGGACTAGCATTTTATTTATCTCTGCTCTTGAGAATCTTCCAACTTCTAATTAAATTTGGGGCAGCGTGAAAGGTTATCTGTTTGGGTTTTGTGATCTTTTAATATGTATCTTGTCACACAATTGACATGAGGATTTACCAAACTGACATTAATGGGAATTCGGGTCTATTTGAAGAATCACGGAGGTACACTGAAGGCAGCATTATCACTGTTATTATTTTAAATTGGAGACCAAAAATGCATAGCAATCTATTATTCCATGGAAAGGCTCAAAGACAGTGTTTATCCACTGAAAATAACTGGGTGGACTTGACGGCAATTTAAGTTTAGCTCTGACTTGTAACGCGTCCAAACTGAATCACCACATGGTTTTCCTAATTGATTAGTGTACAATCAGTTGTAAAGATTGTGGAAAGACACACTGAATTTGTCATGGGGAATTTAGTCTCTGCCTATATTGAAAATCTGAATCTGTCAGTATTCATTATGATTCTGAAGGTTTTATTAATATTAATGCTTAGTTATAAAGAAAGCCAACCTGTCTTGGATAGTGACTGATAACCCATTTAGAAAGAGTTCTGTTTTTGTGTCAATATATGTCTGGTTTCTCTTCATTTAGTTTTCTATTCTAAAGAACATCTTGAATAAAAGCAAGGTTTTATTAAAGAAGGATCTATATGCTCTGGCCATGTATTCCTTATTTTAATATTATAGTTCAGGACAGGTGCAGGCAATTTCCTCATCAGTCTAAGCAAATAAAGCTAAATTTCCTATGTGGTAGAAGACTGACCTAATATTGTTAAAGAATCATTACATCAAAACCATGGAGAAAAGGAGAGTGGAAGAAAAATAGCACCTAATTTTGAGTACTGTTCTGCCTTACGTGTTTTGTTCCTAAGTCTTTCCTGAAAAAATATTCCATTTCTGGGTTCTGTTTCAAATTCAAAATATGGAAGGAAGCTTTTTAAATCCAAGTGCGTAAATGTGCATTACAGGTCATGGCTATTGGTCGCACCTTTGAGGAGAGTTTCCAGAAGGCTTTACGAATGTGCCACCCGTCAATAGATGGGTTCACTTCCCGTCTCCCAATGAACAAAGAATGGCCTTCCAACATAGATCTCAGAAGAGAGCTGGCTGACCCATCCAGCACCCGCATCTATGCCATTGCCAAGGTAATATGTGCTAAGGGGTCCAGAGCTACTGTTTTCTTCAGAATAGAGTCAGCCTGGACTTTAAAGTAAAACTGAATCACAGAGTAGTTGTGAATTCAGGGATTTGGGGGCAAAACTTTCTTTTCAGTAATATTATACTGGAGACTTCTGTGGCTTTCTTCTGGTTATTCTATAATTAATCAAATATTACCACCTTTTTGGAATTTGATTTAAGCCTGGACTTAAGGACATCTATTACAGCTTTAAAGGATGATCACAGACATAAAATGTTCCTCCTTTTTGGTATATGTCTTATCAATACTCGCAAGTAGGTTTGATCATTTTGAGTTACTGTTTCCTACCACTCTCATTACTTGTTCCTTGAAAATGTATAAAATTGTATTTTAGAAAGGAAAATGCGTAAAATAGTATCCTTTAGTATATGCTGCCTCAGACTTGAAAATAATCTTTATTCGCTCCTTTTTCTATGTTTAAACAACAACAACAACCATAAAGATCTTCCATGATTATAGGCTTTTTTGTGTAATTATTTTATTGGTCTTACTTTTAGAACAAAAAAGCCCCACATTTCTCACATCTACCCATGAATTCCCTTTTATGCAAATTAAATGCCATATTAATCTCCTTTCATGTTTACTATGCATAGGGTTTTGAAGTTTCAGCTCATCTGATTTTATAAAAGGTGACTTGGGCAGCTGGGATCTGACCGGTCAGAAATCCCTGAATGGCTTTTTGACATTTAAGGAAGCTTAAACATTAATCCTCCAACAGTATCAAACCACACTGAAGCTACAAAGCCCCACTGACCATTTTATATGTCGTGTGCGCATGTGGGATGAGTTGATGAAAATATGAATTTTGCCTTTAAAGAGGGAATCAATCCGTCTTTGTAATTTGCCTTTGTGTGACAACAGAAAAATGCTGTGAGTGATTTTGAACTCACTGCAACTTTAATGTCCATATATTGAGTCCTGCTGAGAGGGGAGAAGGGAAGGGAATGTTTCCTTCGTTGCATATAATGTTATACTCTCCTCACCTTTATGGTTTCTAAATGCAGAGTATTAAGTTCCATTGAAATTCTGACAGATGCTAGTATCTTTTGATGGACATTTCCTAATATTGAGTTTCAAGGTAATAGAGAATTAACATTTTTCAGTGGGGGTGATGGTGGTAATGAGCGGTTATTCCAGGGAGCCATTTCACCTTCTTTATTGTTCTTATTCAAGTCTTTTGTTTAAAAAAGCATTCTACCATATCATATACGCACACACACACACACGTGTATATGTGTATTACATATATGTGTGTGTGTGTGTGTGTGTGTGTATATATATATATATATATATATATATATACACACACACACACACATATGATTTTTTTCCAGACAAAGGGGAATAATTGGATTGTTTTCTGTAAGCCTGGTAATCATCCTCTGCCATTTTGAGGCAGATGAAAAAGGGAAGTATTTCCAAGTTCCCAGTGAGGCTGTAAAACTCAAACAAATCTCTCATTCTTTTCTGACGGACTTATAAAGGATAAGAATTCTGGAAAAATGTGTGGAGATTCTTTCTCGCAGAGTACTCTACGTACGAGCAAGAAGTGCAGGGGCTGAGGTGTAAATTATTGGCTGCCAGAGTGCCGGCAGAAGGAACTGATTTCTGTGTGTTAGAGGTCATCATTACTGTTCATTTCCACAGCAACCGGGAACTTGGTGGTTTTGACAAAGAGAGTAAGGACTGTGGAGGGCTGAAGGGGAAAAAGAATGAAGGGAGTGAGTAAATCTTCGCTCGCTTTCATGATTCTTAGAAAAGGGCAAGTTGCTCGGAGGCCTGATTTTTGCTGCAGTCTTATTTCAGGATGACTGGATCATCACCTCTTTTGATTTGGGGAGAATACAGGGCATTATTTTTGATTTGGGAAACATTAGAGTAACCTCAAACTTGTTTGGGGTCATTATGAACTTTATTATAGCCGTGTGACATGGCAGTGCTGTAGTGCTTGAAGATGAAGTCCTAAGACGGCAGGATCTGGCTTTCTGTCAGAAACTGTGGATGTGACTGTAGTTGTCCTTCCTCACTGGGAAATGACTCCAGGATTCTAGGTCCTTTGCCAATTGCAGGGTGATTACTGTGTGTGATTGTGTGAAAACTTCCTCTGGTCTGTCAAAAGTGTCGCTAACTTCAGATTCTATCCCCCTCTCGGTGTTGATGACCAACAGCTAATTGTGTCTTTAATCACTTGGAAAAATGAGACAGAATATTAAGTCCTTGGGAACATGGCTATATAGAGGGAGAATAAAACAAAGAAAAAAAACACCACAGACTTATAGTAAAATGATCTTGCCTTTGAGTATTCCCAATAAATATCATGTTATGCTAGTCAACAGAATTATGAACTGTGCTGTCTCTCAATACTTATTATCATTATCTCTCTGATGCTAGACAGAAGTGAACGTTTAGAGAAAATTAAGCTCCTGCAGTTGAAATAGAAGAGTAGAATTACTAGTTACATATATTTCTTAATGGGATTTAAAAATATGGTGTGTGATTTCTAGAACGTGTTATTTTGGAGCATTATCTGATTATTATTTTTCATAGAGTATAAATATATATCTAAAAATAGCAAAGAATAAGAGTGGATATCTTTTGAATATCAAGGTTTGGGTTTTGAGAGTTTATTTCTTCTCTCAGTTGTCTTTTCTACTCAGCTTAATGACCCATAGTTGTAATTTTACTTCTGAGAAATTGCTAAAGTAAGCTTGAGGAAAAAGCTGAGCTTCCTATCAGAACAGAAGTTATTACTACATTGTTTTGGAATATATTAGGATTCTGTAAAATGCCTGTCTTAGCACAAAAGTCATAGTAACTGATTCAAAATAATTTTTTTGTTTGAAGTCCTCTCTGAGGAAATGTTCTAAAGAAATAGCACTAAGTCAGATTTGAGCCATAAATTCTCACTGACTGGTTTGTGTGAATGTGGAATGAGGTGATAACAATATGGTATTTGCCAAAGGGTAATTATCCAAAAATACAAGTTAAATGATCGTTGTATTGATTCTAGATTTTCCTACCAATGTGTCTTAACTGTAGTTTCAAGAGATTCTCTTTAATTCCAAAGAGATGTATCAAATTTAGGATATAATTGTTAACATGGTTATATAAAAAGCAGGAAACATGGTTATATAAAAAGCAGTTATATAAACATGGTTATATAAAAAGCAGGAGATCTTTGTAAGCACACACAGCTCTGATTAACTCAAGGCGTCTCCTTGGTATGCCATTTGGGATACAGTTGGTAGCGTCAGTAGGTTTCTCGGGAGGAACATCAATGATATGCTATTGGTTCCGTTCTCAGTCTATAGCCTTGGGCTCTCTGAGTGAGGGGGAGGAGTGGCTGCTATAGGTTTTCAACCAAATAAGACACTTATAAAATGGGTGCCAAAGAAAGTGTGTCTTCTTTTGGCAGGCCTTGGAAGACAACATGTCCCTTGATGAGATCATGAAGCTCACATCCATTGACAAGTGGTTTTTGTATAAGATGCGTGACATTTTAAACATGGAAAAGACACTGAAAGGGCTCAACAGGTAAGGCAGTGTCCTCTGATTTGCTCCAGATACTTTCTGTGTAACTTTCGTCCTCTCTTACCCTCAAGCATTTGGCCAAAATTCTGCTTCAATGGAGTAAATAGTGCCAAGGTTGGAAAGCAGGAGCCACAGCCACAAGAAATGGCAGTTTTAGATGTTTAATTTACCTTTTGAAAGGTATCTTCTAATATTCTTAGTTACCTTGAACCCCTACCACTGCCATCAAACATAGTGATATTTTATTAAGTATTTTGAAGTTATAAAAATTGGGATACATTTATGAACTCATGTGCTATTTGACTTACCAAAAATTACCTAGATTAAAATTTTATCAGCCAATAATTAAATGAATAATATTCCTACCTTCAATAACATTTCTAAGTTCTGAATTCTATTTTTCTCTTTTAATATCAATCTACATATTGCTGTATATTGATGGGCAAATGTATTCCTCTTGCATTTTACTGATATTTTTGACATCGGGACTTCCAGTTCAGCATACAAATAAGCCACATTCAAGTTTCTGTTAATAGATTCTTTACCTCTCACTAATTTACATTTTTATCTCCTTCATGGCCAATTATTTTTAAAATTTCATTTCATGTTCAGAATATTCTGATAATGTCAGTGCTTTAAAATCTACTTTTTTATTTTCATGAGAAGACCGTTTGTTGGGGCACCTCAGGCTTATGAAATCACAGATAGGTTTTAAACATGGATCTTTGATAAGAGGAACATTTATTACGAATCTAAGGAAGACAGTATAATCTTCTTTAGCTTCTCCCTTTAAGAGGGTTCTGAAATATACTGTTATTAGAAAGAAGTCTCACCTACAAGCCTAGGTATACGTTTAGAGAGAGGGAAACTTTTTGTTTGCATAAATGATTCCCAAATGATTTGAGAAAATGTAAAAATATTAATCATTTCAAATTTCGTTGAAGACAGTGGAGGTTCTCAAAATCTACCTCTGTAGACCTCTGTTACCTCTGTTACTGTGTTTACCTAATCAAGATGCACACAAACAAGGCAATAATACCTCTTGCTTTTCTTTAGGAGCAATATGAGGTACTTTTTCATCTATTGAACAGTTGCCCACAACAAATGCTTGGTTTTGAAAATTGGGGATTCCAATCTGCCAAAAATGAAACTAGCTGTGGTTGCCTATAAGTCATCCTTTCTAGTGGTCACATAAAATGAACAGTAGATAGCAAATACGTTAAGAATTGAGCCCATACATTCATCTTAGAATTTTGCTGACTTGAGGTTTCTTTTCTTGGTTTGTGAGGCCAGCAGAACTTCCATGTTGAATTATATAGTCTGTTTCACTGTTTTCAGTTTCAGACAACTGATTGCAAATGCCTGTGAAACCACTCCAATTAAAACCACATGAGGGTGCTAGAAACTTAGAGTATGCCAATCACAGCAGGGAGGAGACCTGGGGTGAAAAATAGCAGATGTTATTGTGATTTAAATTTTCACTTCATATACATTCTGATTTGGGGACAAATTCTATGTTTCAATTGAATAGTTTTTGTTGCAACCAGAAAGCAGGTTGAAATTCTAACTAAGCAGAAATAAGTGGATGGGTGACAGTGAAAAAGTCCTCGGAGGATTAGACCCATACTGTTAGAGATCACTTATAATATCTTTTGACTTCCACATTCTGTTGCATTTATTTGCTAATAATTTAACATTTTTAGTTTCTGTTTCCATTCTTGTTCACAATGATCAACATTAAAATTTTTTATATAAATCTTTCAATAATTCAAAAGATTCCAAAAAAATTATACGTAAAATTATCTTTTGTCTCAAGAATTCAACAGGTATTAATAAACCTAAATCCTGAATTCATTATTTTCTGAATGATACTTTACTGTTTATTATTATTATTTTTTTGAAGTGGTATAGATGCACACACAACAATTTGATAATGATTATTATTTAGAAGTGTTAGATAGAGGGGTGCCTGGTTAGCTCAGTCGGTTGGGCTTCTGACTTTGGCTCAGGTCATGGTCTCGCAGTGCGTGGTTCGAGCCCCACATCAGGCTCTGTGCTGACAACTTGGAGCCTGGAGCCTGCTTCAGATTCTGTGTCTCCGTCTCTCTCTGCCCCTCTCCTGCTCACACTCTGTCTGTCTGCCTGTCTGTCTGTCTCTCTAAAAAATACATATTTAGAAAAAAAAAGAAAGAGGTGTTAGATAGATTAAAAAAAGACTAGATGGGCCCTGAAGCTACCTGTCTCAGTCATTCTGTGGTACATAGAAGTCTAAATAGAGGTCTAAAGTTGGATAGATGTCACGGCTGATGGAGTGTAAGTATGTAGGGCTTGAGTTTTATTGTCCTATTTTGGTTATCTTCACCGTTACCCTGGATTATGATATCTCCTGCTTTTTCGCAGACCTCTAAATATCCAAACAGGCTTAGTCATCAAGGCAGATTCTGCTCCAACAGTAATAATAACTGTTATCAGTTGGCATTATGTAGCTGAATTGTGTCTTACCTATTTGCAGAAAGTTTACAAAGATTAGTTCTTTTCCCTTTGCATTCATCTGTGGTTCATTTCGTTTCAAAATCTCAACTGTTCCAGCACTGGAAAGGCTCACTTTAGATGTGGGCCCAGGAGGTAGCTATTTATTTGGTGTGATTTGAGATGGCCCCTAAATTATCTTACCTCAATATATCTCTGGTGCCAATGTGCCCAGGTCCCTTTGCATTCTTTTTAGGTACCTGGGGAAATAGGCAGTGGGGATCTCAGCTGGGAGAAGAGCAGAAGCTTAAACATAGGACAAAGTATAGAATGATACATGTGGGTTAGGTTTCACTCAGTTCCTTTCTCATGTGTTGGAAGAGTATAGGCTAAGGAGCTAGTCAGATAATAGGTGTGAAGTCTTCCCCGCTGTGGACTCATGGGCATGGCACCTCCCTCACTTCTCTGGCTTCACATTCTTTCTGCTAATGTCTGCCTTATACTTTTGTTGTGAGGCTTAAACAAATATAAATATAAAGGACACCTGGGACATGATGAGTGCTCAACAAGGTTTTCCCTCTGAAAATGAAAATGCTACTTATGATGATGAAGGGTATTTTGTGATTTTAGATATATGCATTTAAAGACAATTTTTAGAGTCACAATTTACATTTGCTTACATATTTCACAGTGTATCATTTCTTAATTTTCTTGATGATGCATTGTCACCTTATTTTAAAACCAGATCTTTTTAAAAAAAGAAGCAATGATAGCGAGTCATACAGATGCTATTCTTATCACAAGATCAATAACACTCCATTATGCTAATGAACAAAAATTCCCACTCTACCGTTGTTAATCATGTTAAGATTCTTCTAAAATCCAATAAACACGTTTACTAGCAGAGGATGAGAATATCATTCGAATTGATGGCCAATCTATGACTTGTATTTACATATGGTCATCTGAAATGAAGTTCAGAATTTGACTCCTAAATGGAATATACCCACATATTTGGTATATATGTGAATGCCCACAGACTGGAGTGGGGAAAACAATGATTGTAACGACGTTGGCATTATGGAAATAACTGACGAGTTTTCCATGTCTGTGAGAAAGCGGAAATTATATAAGTTCCTTTCCTTGAAGGGTGGAGATGAGCATGTATCGTGCTGAGGATGATGTATGAAACCCCAGCCTTTTTTAGGGCTGAGATGTTGGACCACTCTTAGAATAATCGACCTGGCGTCCCTCCTGCAAATGCCTGCTCCCATCAGAACTCAGTTTGCCATCTCCAATACATGAGTATAGCAATGGGAGCCCTCAGGAGACTTCCAGAGCAATAGCCATTCTTACCAATTTAGGTGATAACCATTATTCAGACAGCTTCAGCAAAAAATTTCTCTTCCCCACTTGAGTTCACTGACTTTCTCCTTTTCCTCTTAAATTGTTTATTGCTGCCCAAGGGCATGCTAGGAAAGTTGACTGTTCTAGGCAGTTCCCCAAATTTATAAGCTGGTGTAGTGGCATTAATCGACCTAGAGTGATAACATATTTTACAGTGAATTCCTTTAGGTTTTCAAAAGTTTCTCTTTATTCAAAGTGATATGAGTTGTATCATGTAGGATTCCAATGCCTGTTATTCATATCCATTGGGATTTAGATGTTTAATCTATTAACTTCCCATTAGTGGATCACTTTCCAAGAAGTTTAAGAAAACTTAAGTCTGGGGCGCCTGGGTGGCGCAGTCGGTTAAGCGTCCGACTTCAGCCAGGTCACGATCTCGCGGTCCGGGAGTTCGAGCCCCGCGTCAGGCTCTGGGCTGATGGCTCAGAGCCTGGAGCCTGTTTCCGATTCTGTGTCTCCCTCTCTCTCTGCCCCTCCCCCGTTCATGCTCTGTCTCTCTGTGTCCCAAAAATAAGTAAACGTTGAAAAAAAAATTTAAGAAAACTTAAGTCTGTCGAATTTTTAGTGGAACAGCAACATTTACATAGACTCTATCCGCTGGCCTTCACAACTGAACTATTCACATTTTAATATGGCTATTTTCCCCACACTCGCTCATCTTACCAACACCGACTCTTTCACACCTAATGCTCCTCCCCTATAGCATTTTCATAAATGCTCATGACAAGAAAAAATATACTTATTTTGATCTATTAAAAATTAGAAAAATCTCACCTGTAATCCTTTCCTCCATTAGCATATAGATAGATTCAATTTTGGTCATGCAAATAAATCTGACCTGGAGGGCAGAAGTACAAGTACCATAAATCAAATGTCAAATGTCTTCATCAGCTAGGTTCTCCTGATATAGCTGATTCCCTTAGGTAATAAAAGAATGGATTTAGAATTATATCTTTTAGTACAGAAACTTGAGCTTTGATTCAACCAAGCAATTCTGAATGCCTTCCAAGTATAAGATAATAATCGCAAAATTTGTAGACTACGTATCAGTCGCTACTCTAGCTACATTATTTCATTTAATTTTTACCACGACCTAAGGAAGTCAGTAGTTATCCTGATTTTATAGATAGCAAGCTGAGGTACAGAGATATTTAGCAATTTCCTTCCGATCACATGCTAATAAATGACAAATTCGAGATCAAACCTGAGCAGGACTCCAGGGCCTAGGATGTTTGATATTTCACCCCTGTGCTATATGTAAGTGTGTGTATATGTATATACACACATATATATGTATGTGTGCACTCACACATATAATTGTATATATTATGGTTAGAGGTGTGGAAAGGTGAATTATATACATTATATATACATCTGGGGGAAATAAGGTTACATGTCACAGACCGTTTAAAAAAAGGTTTATTTATTTTATTTCAAGAGAGAGAGCTTGAGCAGGGAAGGGGCAGAGAGCTGGAGAGAGGGAGAATCCCGAGCAGGCTCTGGGTTGTCAGCGCAGAGCTCAGTGTGGGGCTTAATCCCAAGAACTGTGAGATCATGACCTAAACCTAAATCAAGAGTCAGACGTTTAACCAACCGAGCCACCTGGGTGCCCCTACACTTTCAATGTAGTAACAGTAGTCCATAAAGGGATAGTTGTCCCATCACTGTAGAACTAGCACATATGATAAGTTTCCCCTATGTTAGGAAGTAATAGACAAGCACAGGTACACAGATCTCTCAGTTGAACCCCTTTTGCTGTAAGGAAGGAAGGAAGTCAACTGTAAGAAAGCTTTTTTTGTAAGCAGGGACTATTTCAGGATACAATACTCCAAACATTTTTATTTATAGTATCACATTGGATTAGCAATTTTAGATTGAAAGACAGTAATGATGCCTAAAAAACAGCAACATGAACAGGCAAGAAAAAAAAATGTGAGGGTGCTGATTACCAGCTTCGAGCAACTGCTTGTCTTCTGCCTGTAACTATTTTTAATTTCTTTATTTTCTTATTTTGATTTTTGGGTGCTTTAACTATTTCTGATTGACCTATCAAAAGGAAACTGTTTTCGTCCAATTTAGATGTTTAAAAATAGGGTCTATGACCATTGACATACAGTTTATATCATGTAAATATAGGAAGCTAAGATTTGGATCTATTTCTCCATTAATTGTTGACACAAATTTAATTTACTATGGATTAAAGTATGAATTGTTCAGAAATTGCTTTTGTCTAATATCCTATAGGCTTCTTTTTTTAATGTTTTAATTCTGATAACATTAATATTCTCTTCCCCCTTCACTGCCACTTACTGCTACATTCAATGTAGGAAAAAAGAGTAAGGTGTGCTTTTGAAGGATCCAATTTTCATCTGAACATCACTGTGTTCAGTGTGATAAACTGTGTCCATTGGCGAGTGCTGAAAAATCATAGGTGTGCCTATTGCTTAGGAAAACAATCTAGGGCAAACCTGGTGAGTTCCACTTGGGCATTCAAGTGCTAAATTGAGCTCAGTAAAGTTGGCCATTTCCCTGCAGCCACAAACTTCTGGCAGATGTAATAATGCAGGTGTCACCTTAGCTGGAACACTCCCTTTGAATGTCCTCTCCTACACATGTTAGTTTCTATTGACTTTTTATTTAACTTGCTCATGAGGCATGGCAAAACCAGACAGGAACATTTTGTGCTTATATTTGATTAAAGTTTTTCGGGGGGGAAAGTGTCACCAAAAAGTTGTTAAAACTTATATGTAAGACAGAGAAATATCAGTACTTCACTCTCTAAAGGTAATTTACATTTTCTGATAGAAAAAAAATGAATAATGAACAACTTTCATCTTAAAGGATACTAGATACAGAAATAACTTAGGGAAAGAAATATATATATTTCCTTACATATGACATATAATTAATTGCATGTTATAATTTTGATGATACTTCACTATGACATATGCTTGTGATACCAATGACCATCTTCCCTACTCCAGTCTGTGGACATCCATATATATATTAAGTATGTGGGTATTTAATATTTTTAATGTATAATGAGATGGTGATGGTTGGATGGACACTTTAGTGGAAACCGTTGATTTGATTTGCAATCAATGGGTATGTCCTGTGACCTCACTGCCAACTCACACTATCTTTCTGAGTCTCAGTTTCACTGTAGTAAAAAAAAAAAAAATACTCCCCTCTTAATTTACTGGGAGGCTGTGCAACTAAGATGAATATATGATATATTATGTATGAAGTGATTAACTCTAAAGGAAAACAACTTTATCATTTACTACATATTACCATTCTACAGTTTTAGTCATCATACCCTAAACAACTTATCTAATAAACTGATTCAAGAATACTAAAAACTCTTACGTAAAAGAGGTTTTTTTTTCTATGTAAAAGAGGAGTATTACTGTGGGAATTTCCATGCCTCTGCGAACTAATGCCAAGAATACATTTTATTTTTAATTCATTTTTATGTTCCATGTGATATTTTAGGTGATGTCATAGATTTCATAGGCCTTCACTAATTTTTTAACTAATCATTTATTGAATCAGATATAAAGTAAAAGCTTACATCAAATATCTAATGTTTTAAGAATCTTAATTGAATTCACTATTTAAATAGTATTTACATATGTGTATTTTGAAAGTGGGAGAGAGAACTTGATTCTATCACGGGCAAGATAAATGTTTTACCCAAACTGTTTCAGAGTGATATTTAGATAATTCACAAGATGAATATTATATATTTTGTGTGTATTGATTCTTAAATGTTTGATAGTTCAAAAATCTTAAGTTGACTTAAAATAACATATAGTCATAATTAGCATGTATGTGCCTCTTAATAGTCAAGAATTAATAGATTATATCCCTATGTCAATATTTCTGATTTCAGCATGATGAGTTATATATTTTCTTGATGGCAGTTCTCTTTATTAGGAGCTCTTATTGGACCATATGGTATTTGTTCAGCTACTCAGTCATTATATTTATTGGGGACCTGCTATATGTAAGGCATGGACTAGGCCCAGTGACATTTGTCAATGGATAATTGTTAGTCATTAACCTGCCTTCAATCGGTTTGTAATCTATTTTCAAAGATTAAATATATATATATGGTTATACATAAGGCAGATACTTTTAACAGATCAACTAGAGTCAGGAACACAAAGCTGGAAAAGTTAAGTAGAGGTTAAAATAAAAGTTCTAAGACCTTTGCAGAAGTTTTCTCATGTAAGTATCAATTTAAGGTTTCCTAGAAGGTGTGCATCCCTCCCTCATATTTTATAAATGAAACAATGCCTCAGATGTTTAAGTAAATTTTCAAGATTTCAGAGGTAGTGCATGTTGGAGTCAGGATTTAAGTTCAGGACTTTCAGAATCCAAGGACAACATATATCCCTTCTCTATATCACAAAATATATACTTCAATATATTCCAGTGCCATAGAAGCCAAGGAAAGAGAGGTTTTAACACAAAACAAATAAAAATAGGAAGACACTTTCACCAATATTGCAGGGTTTAGGGAGAGCAGAGAGGGAGAGAATTGAGTAAGTCTACCAAATTTGATGATCCGGAGGAAGGACAGGAACTAGTCTATAAGGACCAAATATGCAAGAAGAAAGAGGTGACAGGAAAATGGATGAATTTTACTTAGGAAGTAACAAATTGTGTTTGCTCTTCTATTGTTATATTTCTGTTATGTTTCATAAAAATGAGAATCTTACTATAAATAAATCAACTCTATGAACAGAAATTAAAGTGGATATTACCAGCTATGGTTCAATATAAGTAGCAGCTGGAACCACAGTTTCATTTCATTGTTTTGTAATTATTTGATGCATGCTAGTAACATCCTCCAATTAAACTGTAAGTTCCATCACAGCAAATTCCAAATATCATAAGGTCCTAGTAGACTTTTATTATAAATTTTTCTTACAAGGCTTTGTTGATTTGTGTGAACAAAGAATAAAGTTCACTATGCTAAGGTATAGCATCAGCTCTGAAACAGATATGAATGGCTTCCAATTCTTTATTGATCATATATTTTCTTTGGCATTGGCATATGATGTCTTCCATCAAGTAAACACTCAAAAGTACTGGGGCACCTGGGTGGCTCTGTCAGTTAAGTGTCCAACTTCGGCTCGGGTCATGATCTCAGGGTTCATGAGTTCGAGCACCACGTGGGGCTCAGTGCTGATAGCTCGGAGCCTGGAGCTTGCTTCAGATTCTGTGTCTCCCTCTCTCCCCGCCCCTCCCTCGCTCATGCTCTGTCTCTCTCTGTCTCTCTCTCAAAAATAAATATTAAACAAAAAAATTTAAAAAAAATATTACAGAAATATTTGTGTGATAAGATGCTCATGAAATAAATGAATAAATATTCTTGGGAGAAAATGAAAATCATAATTTCTTAGTCATGGCAAAGAAGGGAAGTTGGAGTACAGGAAAACATGTTTATAGTTCCTAGTTGCTCCAAGAGACTCACAAAATGATGGCCTGAAAAACATATAGTCTAAGATATACACTCACTGTGTTGGAAGACATTGTAAATCAGCATCTCTACACTTTCATTCTTTTAAGTGACTGTATATCTACTGTTTAGGTAGGAATACTTTGAATAAACTGTTTTCTAATAACAGGGGGTTTATCTAATTGTTTTATATTATCAAATAGAGATTGTATATACTGGAAGCATTATAATTCCTGTCTGGGCATGAAAAAAATCTCGATGGTACCTTGAGAACAGGCCAAAATTATATTTTTTATTAAAAACAAAGAACTATCTAGGTTTTCAATATTGCAGATGTTTTTAAAAATTTTTGTGAAAAATGTTCACAAGTATTTACAATGGTAATGAAGTTTCTAATTTAATTAACCTGCAAGAAGGTTAAGGCAAAAAATACAGACTAACAATATTTATAATACAGAGATCCGTATTTCTCTGGTGACCTTAAATGCATTTCTGTTACAATACAGGTAGAAAATACCACTATTCTATTTTTGTGGATGGTGAAACTGAGTCACATCGAGGCATGTGTCATAGTACATGTCACACCAGTCAGGGGAAAGCAAGGAATCTAGCCCAGGGCTTCTGCCTGCGGTTCTAATCACTAACCCTTTTCAAAAGCTTCTTTTTAGAGATATGACTTTTAAATCAGACAGCTGGAGATCAGTTCCTCCTTAGCTGTCAACTTGTGAGCTGTGTGTTTTCCTCTCTGAATCCTTGACCTCACTTAGAGCAGAAGCTTTGAAAGAGATGTGCCCTTCTCTAGAACTCTTGTGGGGAAAACACAGGGGCCTGGCAGGGAGAAAGCCCTGGTGAGTCACCTTTAAAAAAATATAAGCAGAATTTTCAAGGATATGGAGACCCGGGATAAGGGTTTTCCTTTTACATTTTGCCATATTTCAAATAAAAGACTGTATACATATGCACACATACACATCCATTTAATTTTGCTTTAAATGAGAGGTAAACACCTCATCTTCCATGTTAACGCAGGTGAAAGGCTCCTGATGTATACAATGGAAATGACCTTTACACAAAATAATCTACCTCTGCTGTAGTTCTAGAAGCTAGATAATCAATCACTCAACGACCCCCCCCGAAATTTTCCATCTGTTATTCATACCTGAAATGTCTTTATGGAGGCATCAAGCCTCTGAGGCAGCCCTTGAAGGTGAAGTACATGATTGCTGGCCTGAGGAGCATAGGGTGGTGGCCGTGCTTCCTAACAGTGTAGAAAATGTTTGGGTGCACATGCTCTCCAGAAGATCAGTTGTTATTTGCAGGGAGTACACAGTGTGGTGGCCCTCATGGCCTCGAGGCATAGATACATAAGAATGTTGCAGAGGAGGGAAAAGTCTGTGAAACGCTGAGGTGCTGGGGCCTAAGGTAGATGACTCAGCGGTTGTGTTCTGATTAACTGTTCTTCCTGCTTTCTCCCTCCTTCTCTTCCTCTCTCTCCTCTCTTGGACCAGCTCTTCCCCTTCTTCCTCATCCCCTGGCATTTGCACTTACGAAGCACTTATTACCTGCTTGGCCCGGTGCTAGCAGTTCACGTGTTAATCATTTCATCTGGTTGATGTGATTGTTTTTCTCAGCAGAGTTGGAGCCTGACTCTAGATTTGGCCAGTGATACATACCTAAGGTTGAAACAGGCAGTTTCCCTGTTCAACACAATGATAATAATGTAATCATGTCATGTAATGTCATGTCATGTAGTCACATCAGTATTAGTGTGGCCATGGTGACATTACAGATACCACCTCAAATGCTACCCTACACACCTGCTCTTTAGCTATTGGACTGACTTAATGGACCATCTTTGCTCTAGGCATCTTGAAAGGAGAGCAACTCAATTTGCTCTTGAGTATATTCATTAGCATGAACTAAATGAGACTTTTTGCTGTCATGGGTGGTAATGATTATGTTTATGTCTTCTTCTGCAAAACTCTCGGTGATAAAGATTTTTGATTTCCATGTAGGTAGTGATCCTCAAATGAACAAAGATCTGATGTGACATGTCATCAGGAATTTACTTCTAGAATTTTTCCACATCTTCCTAGAAATGACTTTCCATTAGGAAAAGGCTTTCTAGAAAAGGCTTTCTAGAAAAGGCTTTTTTGCTCATTAAGAACTAGAAAAATTTGATCAAAAATTAGTTCTATGTATGTTACGTTTAGCAAGAAAACAAAATCTATGCAGTGCTTATTGGTAGCTAGGCTTCGGTTAAGTGATTTATTTTAATTAGATTCTAAGTAATAGTTCCTAGAAGTCAAAGAAAGTTATATATTGAAAGTTGTACATTTGTTGTGTGGAACAACACACATGATAGTTGGAAAGCTATTCTACGGAAACATGACTTGCTTTAAACGAAGGTAACTGAGAGGTTTTAAAATATAGGGCTTTCAAGTAAATTTATTTGTGAAATAACAGATTTTCAAACCTCAAAGAATGCTTGTTTAATCTCAGCTTTCTACTGGGGCCTTGCATGGCATTTATTTTTGTTTGTTGGATTTAACTTCTGGACCCATAAGAAACCTATATTTATGGGAAAATCCAGGATTTTGCTTACTGTATACATCTTAATTTGGGGGAAAGAGTATGTTGAGTGGATTTCAAATTATAAGTAAATGTATTCGTCAGAAATAACAAGCAATATTCCATAGTATGCCCTTCTCCCTTTAGTCCAGTCTGATCAGGTGAAGGCTGTTTGATTAATAAAAGCATGCTGTTTTGAACATAACAGAACACTCTCTTTTTTAAAATTTTTTTAACACTTATTTATTTTTGAAAGATAGAGAGAGACAGAGCACGAGTGAGGGAGGGGCAGATAGGAAGACACAGAATCGGAAGCAGGCTCCAGGCTCTGAGCTGTCAGCACCGAGCCCGACACAGGGCTCAACTGCATGAACGCTGAGATCATGACCTGAGCTGAAGCCAGAAGCTTAACTGAGCCACCCAGGTGCCCCAGAATACTTTTTTTAATGTTTATTTTTGAAAGAGAGAGAGACAGAGAGTAGAGTGAATGAGGGGCAGAGAGAGAGGGAGACACAGAATCTGAAGCAAGCTCCAGGTTCTGAGCTGTTAGCACAGAGCCTGACGTGGGACTTGAACTCACGAACCCTGAGATCATGACCTGAGCTGAAGTCAGATGTTTAACTGACTGAGCCACCCAGGTGCCCCAGAACACTTTCTTTTACACTAATAGACGTGACTTACTACTGTGACAGGGTGGTTTCCACCTATTTTTCATCATTACCAAATCTATGGCAGAGAATAAGAGTCACAGCATTGTCAACTAGGAATCAATGAGATATAAGATGTGATTTATTGTGGCTCAAAAATTACCAGAAACCTATATTAGGTCATTTTCCCCATTATTATTACTTGGTATTCATAGAAAATAATCATGATATTATAGTCAGTAGTATATAAGTGGTCTTACCAGATTGAAAGTAACACCACAATATTTCTGGATTATTGGGGTCACTAAAGATGAGTAAAAAAAGTAACATAAGATTCATAAATTAAAAATTGCCTACTTAAAAATATCTACAGTATCAATTGCTTTATAAGCTTTTCCTCTGGAGGATTCTGTTGTTTTTAGTAGCCTTTAAGGTGAAATGCAGTTTTAAGTGTATCATCCCTTGAAAATGATCACCTGGGATAGTGTAGCATTATTGCAGTGGTGCTAAGTGGACCCAGATCCTAACAGATAGTTTTCCTGATGGGGTGCTTTCAACATGAACATTGGACCCAGGTATTGTTTGTCCCGTAGATGAGAGGTAAAGATCAAGGTTTTCTTTAATTTCTCCAAATACCTCACTGCTATACAGAAACAAAACACAGTGCTTTCAAAAATTAGGAGAAAATTGTAGTATTCACCCAACTGCCTAGGTTTCATCCTTTTGCTTTTCTAAATACTACCGCTGCTTTTGAAAAAAAATGTCTTTTGCATTTCTCTTTTTTTTAATGTTTGTTTATTTTTGAGACAGAGCACGAGTGGGGGAGGGGCAGAGAGAGAGAGAGAGAGAGAGAGAGAGAGAGAGAGAGAGAGAGAGAATCCGAATGAGTCTCCAGGCTCTGAGCTGTCAGCACAGAGCCTGATGTGGGCCTGAACTTACAGACTGTGAGATCATGACCTGAGCTGAAGTCGGGTGCTTAACCAACTGAGCCACCCAGGTGCCCCTCTTTTGCATTTCTCTTAAGGAAAGAGGTAACAGCCTGTCTTTTTGAAAGAAAAGATGAGAAGACAAATAACTTCGCCCCCGATTGCATGATTGTGATTGTGGCATGGTCTCAAACCTGTGAAGTGCCAAAAATAATCCGCAAAGCCATGCAAAACTGAGGGAGAGGCTGACCTGAGGGTGTTGGGGTAGAGAACATGTGCCTTAACTCAGTTTTCTGTCCTTAAAGCAGGTGTAGTTACAGAGCATCAGGCCCTAGTGCTTCTCTCAGCTTCTGCCTTTTAGGGGATTTTTAAAAAGAAGATAATAATAAAATCGCAAGCCCATCCCATAATTGTAGGCCAAGTGGAGTGCTCATTTTCACATTAGAGCTTGTGCAATCTGGAGGGAAATTTGTTTAGTATTACTTGTGAGTTGGTGGATCAGATAAAAGCCAGTCAAGTGGAAGAGAGGACTGTGTGAAGTGTGCTGGGTCCCCTGGTAATTGCGATGCTGCAGGCGTTTCACCAGTCAGTTAATAGATTTCCCCAGTTCCTTTATGCCAGGTGAAAATTTCCTCATTAAGGGGAATTTATTCCATTTCCTTTTATCATTTATTATTGAAGACTAAGTGTGAGTGGAGGAAGTTTCGGAGATGACAGGGTAGAATTTTAAACAACAACAACAACAACAAAATCTACATTGGAAGTCGGGGAGAGAGAGAGAGAGAGAGAGAGAGAGAGAGAGAGAGAGAGAGAGAGAGAGAGAGAGAGAGGAGAAAGGCTCCTATTGTTTATACATACAACCAGAGAACGCAACAGAGACTTGCCTCGGTAGAGGCTGAGCCATGCTGTCTCACCACTAAAAGATTATGGCAGGGAATGTAAAAGTCTAATTGTTTTGAAGATGTTCCTCCCCCTCCAAAATTTCAGAACTGTCATTTTGTGCTGCTAAGTGGAGAGGAACTAGAGATTTTGAAAAGGCCAGCATCACAGCTATTTGGTGTTTCTTTGTTTTATTGTTTAGATGCTATTATGCAATGATGAAAGTGTAACTTTTGAAGAGTTTGCCCTTGAACGCTGAAGGCAAGGAAAGCTGGAAGGGGAAAGACGAGTTATATCTGTAGCAAGCTTTAGAGGACACAGTGAAGACAAACACAAACATACTAGTACACACAAATGTGTACCTGATAATAGGATAATTTATTGCGCATATTTTAAAAACGTGCGCTTTTGTGCAATGTGCCCCATTCAGCTGATCACATTTCTTGCTTGGGATAATGCTCCCTTGATTTACAATATAATATAAATGGAGCATTCCCTATTGAGGCTTCAAAAGGCAGTCTTGAATTACAAATTCAGCATTTATATTTCTTTTAGTAATTATTCTATTTTGAGTTTGTTCCAAATTAAGGTTTTTATTTTCCTTTTGAAAAATAGAAATATTATAGCCCTGTCTCACTAAAATAAGCTTTCATCTAACTTGATTTTTCAAAAAAATCTCGCTCTGATGGAAGTTCTTTTTAGCAGGCAAAATGGAAGACAGCCCAATATGGGCAGATAAAGACAAGGAACATGTGTCTGAATCTCCACATTGTTAAATGAGCTTTATGTTCACTTAAGATTATTCATCTTGCATTTGACTCTGAAGAGGTTTAACCTTATCTAAATCACTGGCCCAAAGCTAATGAATCGTGTCTTCAAACTGTCTCTTCTTTTATTTTATTATAATGGGACTCAAAATAAAATTTTGTATTGGAACAAGTAGGGAATAAAGTCAATTTTCTTCCATATGTAATGACATGCCAGCCAGCTTTGTGTTATGCAAAAGCAGCAGAGAAAGTGAATGAGGGAAATGTAGAGAGGGAGGCAAGCCACTTCCTGTCTTGGTATTCTACATATCCAGGAGTATTAGGGTAGCACGGAATGTGGGAAGGGACCTACGTTATCCATGTCTTTGTGATTGCCATGGTGGGTCAGAATCAACATGTATTTTCTCAGTGAGGATTGGGAAGTGTTTCACACTATTTTATGAACATGTCTGAAGAGCAGAAATTAATAACCAGAGAGATTATAAATAAAATACTATAGAAGATACATCACTTTGAATTTCATATGAACATACCTACCCAATATTTGCATTCAAATGAAGATAGATGAACATGATTATATTCATATACTATTCCAATTCAATACACCCTAATTTTCAAGACATTTAAAAACATCATAGCATGCTATTGGTCTAGCCGTTTGAATATTGAGCAAAAGTTAAAGCTGTTTTGGGCTCACCAAGAAAATATTCTGCGAATCAGCTTGTGAGCTTGAAACATGCACTCTGCAAGTTTAGCTTGATAAAGCTGTTTTGGAAATCTCACCGGGTGAATTGAGGGGGCACCTATGGAGAGGTAGTTTTCAACCCCATTCCAAAATTCTATCATTTGTGATTCATTATTCCATGTTGCCGTTGCTCTTCTTGGGCGTCCCCTTTACATAGTGAAAACTCTCTGGGGTGGGGATTCTATGTCGAGTAGTAATGATTGAGTTAGTCTTGTGACAGATAGCTGTTTTGTTGTTTTTTTTTTTTTCCACCAGAACTGAGCACAGAATTAATTTACTGTCCTTTTTTATGCACAAGGCCAATTCTATCAATCAGTCTTCCTTTTTTCTTTTTCTCTTTCTTTTTATTTGCTTGTTGGTAAGAGTCCAATTTTATTTGGTGAGTGGGGGAGGGAAGACTTTGCATGTTTGCTGGAGATGTCTTTATATGCTCTCTTGGACTCTTTTCGTGGAAAAGAATAAGAGGAATTATGCATATCTCAGCAATAGAAAAGACTGCATTGCTGAATGTGGACAAAACAAATGCAAATTTATTTCATCCCTAATAGAAATGTGAGGAATCTAAATGGTTTCTTTTTTTGTTTGTTTAATACCATTATTTATAGTTTTCATTTGAAGCAATATAGCAACCTTCGAAGAATTGACTGATATTCTGTATAAGAAGAAATAAAAATAAATCATTCAAGACAAGGGAAAAAATAGAAAAACATGACCAAAGGAGCTAAAGACAAATATATTACTTCTGGTTATCTTTGGACTTGGAGGACTTGCATTTTTGCTAGTCCATAGTCATAATTACAGGTGTGATGGCTCTTTTAAGGCATGTTTCTTTAAGTGTGTCTGGACTGCTGCTATTCAGGGTTAGGATTTAGTCATTTAAGTTAGTGTGGTTGTTGATGTAGTACCATAATATGGGTTTTGCTTCAAATAGTTATTGCAATAATAAAGAAATGTCTTACTGAAGATCTGTTTATTCTTAATTTTTCTTTTACTGCTATCTCACAATTATAGGAAAATGCCCTAGCAAGTATCTAGAAAAATCTAAGGGTAAAAATTGGCTTAATGTGATGTGTACAGCATTTCTCCGTGTAACTCAAGCTTCATACTTACATTTTAAGCAAAATTGCAGGTCACAGAGCAGATGGGTAGCCTTTCACCATGCAGATAAACATTAATATGATTTATCTTTCGCAAAACTCACAATTAAATATATTTATTTCAAAAGAACATCATGCATAGTTCTAACTTACAAAGTAGCTTATTTATCAAGCACTTCCACTTTGAGGCTGAATGCACACTTGCACGTAAACAAATGAGCAATTGGTTTAGGAACATAATCTTGGCAAGAAAAGTGAAAATATCTGTTTCCAAAGCAAATAGCAACAAACAAATTATTCTTCTCTTTTGTCTCAAAATGTTTTCTTTTTTGCAATAACTAAAGATAAACACCAGAAAGTTGGGTGTTTTCAAAAACCCTAGGAGCTCAGCAGTCATCTCTTGGGGAAGGCCTTTGCAGACTTCTCCAGTGCTGTGGGACCATTTCCCCCCAGCCACAGCCTTCTCGTCTCTACATTCCTCGATGGCACCTCTCACCGTGCAGACACATCTATGGCTATTTGTTTGCCTTCTAATATACTCTTACCTCTCTGAATGTAGAGATTTGATACTTTATCACTCCATCATTAAAGTAGGTAGCACAGAGCCCTAGACACAGCACATGTTCACTAAGTGTTAAAGCACACATGTAAGGATGACAACGAATGACATTGCCCTACCTTCACCATTCATGATTTCCTCCTAACTACAAATCCTCCATATGTTTTCTATACCTGCCATGCCGATCACTGTCTCAAATCATTGCAGATGCAGTTGCCCTTGCCTATAGTACATCTGTCAACTCTTTCATCCATATGAAGCTGAACTTTCTTTATGGCTCTGTTCTCATCCCTCTACTGCCGTAGTATTTCTCAACTACATTCGCTCACACTGTTATCTCTTTTCTCTGACCTCACATTGCACCACATAGCTTATCTCTCCATAAAATGTCTCGAATCACTCTCTATCATTCCATTATCTCAAATATTGTTTTGTATCTTCATGAGCAGCACTGTCTAGTAGAAATTTCTGTGATGATGAAATATTCTGTAATCTGCACCATCCAATGCAGTCACCACTAGCCATGTATAGCTATTGAACACTTGAAATTTGGCTAGTGCAATTGTGAATCTAAATGTTAATTAAAAAATTTTAATTAATTACATTGAAATTAAACATTCACATGTGGCTAGTTGCCACCATATTGGACAGCATAGTTATAGAACATGAAGCACAATGCGTGGCACACATAGCAAGTGACTGCTAATAATCAGATTATAATCAAGAATTTGACAGGAAAATGTGTTGCTCTGGGAGAATGTTTATCAAATACTTGGGAAGATTAAAAAATCAAAATGAGAATAGAAAAAGGAGACATTAAATTTATTGGGAGAAATAATTAATTAACTTGAGATACAGAAGGAAATTTAAGGGCCAAAGAAAAAGCAAATTGAGTAGAACGAAACATAGCTGCAAAAATCCAAACTAATACTGATATCCAACAGCCAGAGAAATAGCTATTAAATATATGAGCTTGATTCTCTCTTCTCTAATCTAAACTCAGAATATAATTAATTAAAGAAGATTGAAGAATAGAATGAACAAAATTCAGTAGATTTAATTCAACTGCATGCTATTAGCAGAATTTCAGTGAAAATGTTTTATTTATTATTACATCTTCTGAGAACACACCATTATATTTTAATTTCATTGTATTGACTATAAAAATGTTATAATTGAATTTTATTGTATTGACTGTTGCTTGAAATAGCTGGTCCATAGCTACTTAGTTATACTTTTATAGAACTATTTTATTCTTCTGTGCAAGAAGTTCTTTACAAGTTGTTTTTTTGTACACTTTGAATTATAGTTATAAGGTGATTTCAATAACTCTGTCTCTTCTATAAAAGCTATAGAAGTCCAGTTTCCCTTTTCCATTTAATAAATATTTGTTGAATGCTGTCTGGGGGCCAGTCTACAGATCAGTGGGAATGATCTGGTAAATGAGCCAAATGTATTCTTTGTCATTGTGGAATGTGAATCTAGCATAAAAAAAAATTTGGATGGTGAATAAAAGCTAACAAACATAAAAAATATTGGTGACATTGATATGCTAAACAGTATGGTTCCAACTATGCTCCTGGCTCCAAGCAAATCAATCAGTGAAGAGTCCAGAAAGATCAGTGGGTGAGGGCAAACTGAGAAGTCTTCATGGATGAAACTTGGCTTTAGTTTACCTATAAAGACTGGCTGGGAGTTGGAGAGCAGTTGGGTAGATAAAAGGAATGTCAAAGGCATTCAAGGTGAGAGAAACAATACAAATACAGTCTATACTATGGAAATGAGCATCAGGAAAGTGAGGAGACAAATCTAACTTGAATGGGAAATAATCATAAAACCAGAGAACTATCTTGTCAACCTAGACAAATATATGATATTAGTAAAGAGAGGCATTTTATGGAAAGGATACCCAGTCTGATGCAATGTTGGATGCCCAGGTATACATGGGTTCTCAAAGATCCTATACATGGAGACCTGGAGCATCATTCAGACATTAGAGAAGGAGATACAGATTTGGGAATTATTAACTACTTATGTTGCTTGAGCCAGTGGCAGTGGTTAAGTTTAGAGGGAGAGAGAAGGTAGCCAGGCCTTTGGTCTTAAATCAGGAAACAAAAGATAGGAACTTGCGCGGGGGGTACCAAAAAACCAAAAAAACACTAAGTCATTTTTGTGAGTAATATGAGTAATAAAGTTGGGTGAGAAGCAACTTACCCGAGCCAGAGGAAGACATCTTTAAAGAATGGAACATTAAGCAGGTCATATGCTGACAGGTTAAGGAGATGAAACTTGAGAAAAGCCTCTTGGACTTAGTAAGAGGAAGGTCCATGATTATTCTGAAAGAGGAAAGTCATTAAGACAGAAAATGCAGGAGCGATTTCCAGGAAGTAAGAAGAGAAGAGGGTGCATGGGTCTGAAAGTATGAAACCACATGTCTGAAAAGGTGAAAATATCATTGAAAATACTAGATTTCATAGAGGCTGGAAGATTTAATGGGTTATTTATTTGTGTATGTTTAAAAGATCTCAACACTTTGAAGATGGAAAATAAGGAGACTTTGGTGTTTTTGAAATTGAACAGTTCACTAGTCCTTACTGTGTTTGTTCTAAACTTGAATCTCTCTTTTTCATTAACTCCTAGTGAGTCCATTACAGAAGAAACCCTGAAAAAGGCAAAGGAGATTGGGTTCTCAGACAAGCAGATTTCAAAATGCCTCGGGCTGACTGAGGCCCAGACAAGGGAGCTGAGGCTAAAGAAAAACATCCACCCTTGGGTTAAACAGGTAAAGGAATTTCCCTTTCCTCACAGGGTGAAATGTAGGCACCCACTCATAGAGCCATTGCCGGTATAAAGAGGGGTGGAATTCAGAAGTGATTCTACTTGTCCAGTCAATGCCCATGATGCCACCAGTTTTATTCAGCACAGGTTTGATATAAGCTTAAAAGGAAAAGGTTGAAGGGGCACTGGGACGCAAAGGTAGGACTGAGTACATGGTTTTCTCTGCCTAAATGAAAAAAAAAAAATCAAAGTGACCTCTCCTTTACTTTTTGACCTCTGTGCAGATATATCTGCAATAAGATAAATCCTTAGTGTAATAGAAGGACTTGAAATACCCTAGCATGGTGGCTGACCTCTTGAAAAGAATAGTTATCTCTTTTGGCACTAACTTTTTACAGGGTAATACTTTATTTTAAGTGCCCCATCATTATGGTTCATTTAGTATTCATTGTGATAGGGTTGGGCATAATGAGCTCATCTAGTATTCATGACAATCATACAAGAACTTTCATAGGTGTACCGTTGTGATTTTTTTTTTTTTTTGGACTACAGTAGAAGGATGCCTTGGCTTAAAGTACCACCAGCTGGTTTTTGTCCTTTAAAATCATTGACTTTTCTCCATGTGCTCGGGGGCGGGGGGCGGAGGGGCACATGCCTTTGGTCTCAGGCTTGATGCAGAATATTTTCTATTCAGCAATTATCTTTCCTCCTTCTCACCTGCCTTACACTAGCTTGCCCTGTTGGCCCTGAATTCTTGCTCACTAAGCTAAGCTCCTGGCCTTTGAGAACTGAATTGATTTACTTTTTCAAAATATGTTCAATGAGACCTTGTCCCCTTCCCCTCTTCCCCATGCTTTATGGTATTTATGTCATTCCATTGCTCAGTGCCATTGGTAACTTAAATTCTATGCATTCATTTGCAGACCCAAAACATTCTTACATATAGGTCATTTTGCTCTGATTTGAGCTGCTTTAGATAGTTGTCTGGGTAAGTCTTCCTGGTAACTAGTTGACTATATAACGATTGTGTTACGTATGTGAGAAATACTACTGTAATGAATCAATGATGCTCTGGGTGTGTATTGTCATTTATTGCTCAAATGATAACTAGATTACATCATTGTTCCTCCACCCCACCTCATTTTCAGAATTAGAAAGTAATTGAATTGTACTTACCTTTTTATTGTTTTTATATTTGACAATAAGAGGCCTTAAAGGAATACGAATGCAGCGCAAATTGTTTTACTCTTGAAAAAATATAACAAAGGGACTAAAATCCCTATTTATTTATGTAATTATTTATTTATTTATATTTTCTTGCAGATTGATACACTGGCTGCAGAATACCCATCAGTAACAAACTACCTCTATGTTACCTACAATGGCCAGGTAGGAACTGCCAAATTGCTGTATGTAGAAAGCTCCAGATTTAGTAAATGGTCACCATGGGGAATATACATTTTCGTGTTTTTGGTTATCTAGTAATCTAGGTAATAAAAATGACATTATGTAGGTCAGATGTGATAATGTATTTCTATACTGACTTTTCAGAACTGCCTTAAAATGGTGAAATCAAACAAATACAACTAGAATAAGGACAATGGTTACATGAACATACAATTGTGGTGTGTTCTCGTGGCTATTTAATTAAAATATATTGAACTTATATTTTGTGAATAAGTAGAGTTTATACTTTATGCTTATGGATTCCCAGAGACTAATACAGTGCACACATCAATAAGAGAAAGGATGAGAAAGATACATTCAGTGACAGGACAAAGAGTTTAATTAGATTGAAGAATAACACATAATAATTTCTATGTCTTTTTTTTTCTCCTCAGGAGCATGATATCAATTTCGATGACCATGGAATGATGGTGTTAGGCTGTGGTCCATATCATATTGGTAAAGTGATAACTTATATTTACATAGGACTTTACAGTTTATGTTGTACTTTTCACACATGTTAATTCTATTATTCCAAGAACTATGTATAATAGATGATGTTATAATAAGTATTTTGCAATTTCAGAAACTGAGGTTCAGACAGGTAAAGCCCAAGTTTATTTAGCTATTAAGTGATAGAAGTCGTACTCAATTGCAGGTCTCAACTATAATTCCTTCTTCCTTTTCATTATGTCACCCTTTTATGTTTTTATCCTCATGAACGAAATTGAGCCTCTCACTGGGGTTGGGGAATGAATTGCACTTTGACATTTCCTCATCTGGCATAGTTTTACACAAAGATCTATATTTGCTCAAGAACTTTATACATCAACCAGAAATTACATTTGTAGATGAGATCTGTGAATATATGACGTCTATTGATATCAAATGCCAAGAGCTTTTCTCATTGGTTCATAGGCAGAGCATTATAGAATTTAATTAAAACATTCCCACTGGAAATTCTTACATCTCACCCAACACTTAAAATTAGACATTTAATAATGAGATAATAATAATAATTTACAGTTACAAAGTGTATATTTAAATAGACATGATATTTCTCAAGCGTATTTAACATTTAGTCTCTGCAGATTATTCTAGTATGGAAATGATAAAATGTATAATTTAAAATGTATGTAGTCTTATTCTGTTACTTTAAACATAGTTTGTTTTAGTTTTTTGTAAGTAATTAAGTGCTTCTGGATATACTACTTTAGCAATTTTTGGCCAAATCTTGAAGTAGTTCAAAAGTGTTTATTACTTTACTACCTTAGTTTCCTATGGCTAAATGGCGTGAACACTTCCATCAGGATCTACCCTTCTCTTTTCTAGACCTTTCTTTCTTCCTATTCAAATTTTACCTTATTTATGTGACAATTCTGCATTACCTTAGGACCCAGGGCAGACTAGCTGAGCTGATAATCAAGTGTATACTTAATTGATAGTGAAAATTAGCATGCTACTATATTTGGATAAGTTACTGTTCTGACAAGAGTTTTTAGGAGACAAAATCCTAATGCAAAGAATTAGTACAAATCCCAGAACTTTCAGTTCTATGCATCCCAGTAGAGGTGATATTTTGAGGTATTTAGGCCATTATTGTACTTTGAATTACTTTTTAGAAGGTCACTCACTCTGCATGGGGTGGCCTTGCCAAGCTTAAAAGGATATGCTTGGAAAGGACAGGATTTTCCAATCAATCAAGATATGTCAGAGCTACAAGGCACTTCAAGGATCATTTGGTTTAGCCCTCAGATAGCAGAGCAAGTGGAATAACTAAAACAAGAACTCAAGTATTCCAATCACTAGCTTAAATATTTTTGTGTACTGAGGTCAGTTTGTTCACTTTGAGTTTATTTTTTAATTTCCTTTTTTTTTTCTTTTGAGAGAGAGAGAGTGAGCACATAAGCGGGGGGGGGGGGGGTGGTGGGTAGGTGGAGAGGGAGAGAGAGAATCCCAAGCAGGCTCTGGATCAGAAACCCACGGACCATGAGATCATGATCTGAGCTCAAACCCAGGGTTGGATGCTCAACCAACTGAGCCACCCAGGTGCCTCAAAAGGGTTTTTGTTTTTTTATCATTAGAATTATCTCCCACTAACTTTGACATTCTGAATGTTTCAAATATGGAGATTACCTAATGGAGAACTTAGCATATAAAACAAGCCAACATGTCATTGTTGTTTAATTAGTCCCTGTTTTTCCTACTATTAATGTAGTGTGCATAATGGATCTGAAATTTACATTTTGAAATTTTAAAAAATTGCATCGAAAGGGCATTCGCTTCCTAGACTTGGACTGACCGGCAATATGTTTCTCTGCTCTTTGTGTTGTAACTTCACGTTTCTCTTACCCCTTTTTCAATCTCACCGTCTCTGCAGGCAGCAGTGTGGAATTTGATTGGTGTGCTGTCTCCAGCATCCGCACACTGCGTCAACTTGGCAAGAAGACAGTAGTGGTGAATTGCAACCCTGAGACCGTGAGCACAGACTTTGATGAGTGTGACAAACTGTACTTTGAAGAGTTATCTTTGGAGAGAATCCTAGATATCTACCACCAGGAGGTAAAAAGAGGGGGAAAAAAAAGAAAGAAAGAAAGACAGAGAGAGAAAGGAAAGAAAAAAAGGAAGAAAAATATATGCAGTGCATACTTTATAGATGTGTATATATATATACATATGTATATACGTATACATACATATATATACACATATGTATATACGTGTACATATATACATACACACACACACACACACACACACACATATATATATATATATATATATATATATATATATATATGTAGATTTAAGTTATAATTCCCCTTAGGAGAAAGAGCTGCCATGTCTTCCACTGACTAATTTTGTAGCGAAACTCTAAAAAATTATCCCAGCCTTAGAGTCTTGAGGCCCTGGCACAGAGTGATTATTTTTTTCTTTCTAAGCATTCCAACTAGATTGAAAACTCTTTTGGTAACATGTGCCAAACACATATTAACTACTACAAAACAACCCTCCAAAATATTTTGCAGAATGATTTCACTGGTCATCTAGACACACAATAAGCAGCCTCCCTCTAGTTCATGTGTTGTTGTGGTTCAGTAATGAGTGGTCCCCAGAGGAGAAAAGTCAGCTGTTCACAAAGGACCGGTTAATTCTTTGTGCCATGAGATGAAGCCATCAGTCTTCGGTTTAAGATCCATGAGTTCATTCTGAATGATTTCGGTACTTTTATAGCTTTCTCTGATAGTTGCTCTTCCTCTCTCCCTCTGATATTACTGAGAATATCTTCACTGTGAATTCCTATGATCGCAGGTTACTATAAGTCTATAGAAAAAGTTAATTAAATTATTTTACAGTTAAGAAATAACTATTGGAAGATTTGAGTGATGTCCAGTGATTGTTCCTTTTGATGTTATTACAGCTAAATTCCCTGCTATATAGAATCATTCCCATGTATATTCATATGGTTACTGAGAAAAAAAAATACTGAGGGCCATAGTACTTAAATTCAAGTTTTGACTTGACAACTCATTGACTTGTGGAAATTTCTTCAATTCTGTGTTTCATCTTTTTTTTGGTGTTGTTAATGAACCACATGAGTGTTAAGTATGTGCTACATGCAGGTTCTGTGAAGATAACAAGGTTTGTGGTTGGAGTCACATTGTAAAGTATAGAGTTCGGTGCCAGAACATATGATGATTTTATTACATTAAACAAAAATAGACAAACTAAGGATGGATATATCGTCACAGTTGTCTATTTGGGGCCAAGTATACTAATCTTTTCACATGATGAAATTGAACCATTAGGTAGAGTACGCACAATTTTTGTTTTTCTCTCTGACATGTTTTTTTTTTTTCTAACAATTTCTTAAGATTCATTTCAGGTGGGGATCAAAACAAGGGCATTCTACAAATATATCTTGAGTACCTTTTAGTGTACTAGGTTGAGTACTTGAATACTAGGTTCAGAAGGGCAGAGAGCTATAAAACCAAACCCCTACCTTCAAGACATTAGAATAAAACTAGGCCCCATAACATAAATATGTGAAAAATTACATAATTGTTTGAAAATGTTAACAAGGATTATAGGAATCACAGCAGGCATTTTACACATAATTAATTATTTCACCATGAAATGTTTTAAGGAAAGATTAAAAAATTCTACAACTGCCTTTGGATACAGTTATACATGGATATTAATGAGATCCTTTTACAATAACTGAATTCAGTATGATGGTAAAAGATAAATTAGCCCTTCTTTGAAGCTAATTGGCATTTATAGTGGTACTCTATATTTTTAAATTTTGTATTGGAGAATATAAGAACAACATTCCACTGATGTATTTGTTAGAGTATCCCACAGGAAATGTTTTATTATTGTATACACATATCATACATACATAAACATATATGTCTCCTTCTATGAGGTTGTCGTGTATATCCTCACAATCTCTAGGAGACAGACTGCTGTAATCCAAACTTGGATGCCCCTAGTGATGCTGAAGGTACTGAGACATTCAGTAGTAAATCTGCAGAAAATTGGAAGCACATCTAAACTTATTCAAAGCACACATTTGAGTCACTTTAGAAGGACGATAGGCTTTCCAAGGGTACATAGTTGTATAGGATAATAAAAAGTATGATGGGTCTCCTGGTTCAGGTCTCTTGGTCTAGTTCAGGACCGAGGCTATTTCCATGGCAACAAGGAAGCACTTCTAAAGAAAACATAAAGGGGAGTCAGAAAAGTGACATGCCCTGTGAGTAAAGCAGGCTGGTTCAGTCTATAGGGCATGCACCCTTGATCTCAGGGTCATGAGTTCAAACCCCATGTTGTGTATGGAGCCTACTTAAAAAAAACAAAAACAAAAACAAACACAAAAAGGAAAGAAGTCTTAATGAGAGGTGGAGTGAGAGGAGATTTTAGGTGTGCTAAAATCTCCTTCCTACTTGTTCTTATTTTTTTAATAGAAAATGTTACAGTGATGTATTCTTTTGGCTGCAGACGTTTTTTATACTTTATAAAAAGCAGCCCTTTAAACTTAAGTCATTTATTCCTTGTGATTGTGTCCATGGGTTCTGCTCCCTGAGAAGGAATCTGCATTTTGATTTTTTTTTAAATTTGGGTGTTGAGTGTGGGGAAGGGTCCAGAAAGTGAGAAGTTGGAGTCTGCTATCTATGAGGGTTGGATTTGATAGATGGTATTTTGCCTAGTTCACAGTTTTGGTTAGGACATTCCTTATAAGGGAAAGGATGTTCTCAAGTTTTTTTTGAGGTACATGAGTTGAAAATTATTACATTGTTTATAGAAGTTGCAACACTGTGCTTCTCTTTTATTAGATCTATTATTAAATCTTTTTCTCAGGGATGAACTATGTAATAATCTTCACAGGCTACAGCAATGAATAAGAATCACATAGATCCTGTCTAAACTTCACATTCCCTTTTTTCCTTTGAAAACTCATTGTTTGAAAAGTTATATAAATGAACATTAATTTTATTCTACATCCCAGCCCTGTGTAAGACCCATTTCTCATTTTTTTATTTGTTCATTAAAAACCAGATTGAGTCTAAAATTTCCAGGCAATATTCCTGACACCTTACAATATTGCTATCTAGTTTGAGTCCTGCTTAAGTAATTTTTCTTGCTTTTACAATGAATAACTTATTTGATCATATCCCATAAAAATGTACTCTGATTAATGAGAAAATTGTTCTGTTTTTAACACCTAATACTATATGAATATATATACAATAGTACCTCTGTAACACAACTTGAGTTAAATGAATGAATGACAGACATTAATTAATTATAGACAAAACCCATTAGGCAATGAATGACTCTAAATAGAACTGGGTTTCATTCCTAGCATTTGATTTAACTGTTATTAAATATAATCTTAAGGGTCTGCCTAAAGTGTTGAAAGTTTTTTACTAAAATGTGAATTCCAAAATAAGAAAGCATGATCAGTCTCATAGACAGTACAAAGAGTAGAGATTTATAAATTACAGATAATACATGAAATTACAAAAATCAGGACCATCTTTTAATGAGTTAAAAGATGAATGAATGGAATGAATTAACATGAATGCTATTTCTGTTAGATACATTTTCTCTCCTGCATTCTGTCTATAATATAGCGTTTAATTGGCCCATAAAAATAAGGACCAACAAAAGTACTAAAAATATATTTGTGGCTTGAATATTGTTTCAGAAATATTCTTGTGTGGGGTTGCCCTAGCTTAGTGATGATCAAGTTTAAATAAAACAGAAAACTAAACTGAGTAAAAAGATACAAACAAATCTAGGTAGGATCAATGGAACTTTGGGACCCTACTAGAATTATTTTTGGGCTGGAGTATTTAGAAATCTGTGAAATATCTGAACTTTAAAATATTTTATTTCAGTGAGTTATTTAAAACTAATTTGGCTTAAACAGTTATGATAATAATGCTAATTTGCCCATGTGGGATACCAAGTTCTTCTCCCTGAGCCCCTGCTAGTTCTGTGCTTAGAGTTGGGGCCAATTTAAGATGGAATTCTTCCACAAAACTGTCTTTTATTAACTTCGTCCTACAAACATGTTCTCTTATACTGAATTCCTTTTGTTGTGTGGACAAAATGTGCACTTAACCATCAACTGCTACTCTAACACATTCTGTGGATATATTTGCCTTTCCAGTGATGATGTTTATGCAGACAAAGTTTTTCTACCACTTTCAAAAAGAATGTTTTAGAAATAGCTCTCCTTGTATCCTCTAACATTAACCATCTTTGAAACCAGGTAGAAAAATAGAGCTAGCTTAAGATTTGAAGATTTGGTTTATTAGTTAGGCATAGCTACTTTAAAGTACGTAAAGAATTGAGTTCTAGTGCTGGCTTTGTATTTGGTAGATGTGAAATATGGGCAAGTCATTTCACCTTCGCTGAGCCTTAGTTTCTTGAGCTATAAAATGGGGAGAGCAGTATCTACCTCAGAGGGATAGAGTGGACGTCGAAACAGATGGTCCAGGGCATATAGTAATATCCTTAATGAATAGTAGCAGTTTATTTTATTACTGTTTTGAATGTTGCTAATTTATTAAAAAATAAAAATCAATTTCATACAACATTTTGAAAAATATTGGTGTATTTATTAATTAAAGACTTTTCACTCTAACTTTGAGCTCCCATTTAGTGCAATGGACTCTAATTTTTGCTTATAGGTTGGTACTTCTTTTTTTTCTTTCAATTTTAGAAATTATTTTGAAGTCTTTCAAATAAAAAACTTTTTGTATGCATTTAATCAAGGAATTAGTTTTTAAGCCTCTAAAATATTAACTCTGCTAATAAACTAAGAATAATAAGCAAATAAAAATATTATTATAGTACAAAGAATAAATCTTCTTAAAGGTTCTGCAAAGATGTATATTGAACATAAAAATGATAAAAGAAGCTTAAGTGCACTTATAAATATGCAGAACTGTGGATTATTGTTTTCCATACTGTTTACAATGCATTTAAGCACTCAATTGCAGGGTATTTGCTTAGGCAGTAATATAATTTCTCTCATCAAAGAGAAATTAGCTTTATCCCTTTTAAGAGTATTTCAGACTGATTTCAAATAATGATAAAATACATTTGGTGCACATCTATTATTTCAGCAGTTCTAATATTCATTAGGTTATTAAAACAAATACAAATTATGTCAAGATAAATGGCCATTCAGATATAATAATATTTTCTAATATTAATAACAATGTAGTATTTATGCACTTATAATGTGTGAGGCCTTTAATGTTTATTATCTTATTTAACTTTTCTAGTGACCTTGTGAAGCTAACAGCTATTATTATTCTAATTTTACAGACATGAAGCCTGGACAGAGTTTCACAGAGGGAACTAAGATGGGAAGGGACTTTGAACTTTAAAAAAAAAAATCTTGATGTTTTGACTGCTCATAAGAGATTAAGGTTAAAGATTCAGAGACTGCTTGTCAGGCAAATAGTAAGGAAACAGGAACTCAAATCAGTTTATTGGGTACTGTAGACAGGTGCCAAGGTGGCAGTAAAAGAGAGAGGGTGTACAAATGGGAGGTAAGATTTAGACTGGAGTTTAGTGGAGAGATTATGTAGAGTTTAGATAAGGGAGAAGACAAAAGGAGAAAAGAAGCAAAGGCAGTGAAGGTTAAGTGGGGCAGAATGCTTGTGAGCAGGAGTGCACATAGTTGGCACATTGAGTAGGAGGTCTTCTTGGAGGGGAGGAGAATAATAACAGATAAAGCTGGAGAGTCTTATTTTTTAATGTTTTATATTTTATTTTATATTTTATTTTATTTTATTTTATTTTATTTTATTTTATTTTATTTTATTTTATTTTATCTTATTATTGTCAAGTTAACTAACATACAGCGTAGTCTTGGCTTCGGGAGTAGAATCCCATGATTTCATCACTTACATACAACACCCAGTGCTCATGTCAACAAATGCCCTCCTCAATGCCCATCACCCATTTTCCCCACCCTCCTGCTCCCCAGCCCCATCAACCCTCAGTTTGTTCTCTGTATTTAAGAGTCTCTTATGGTTTGTCTCCCTCTCTGTATCTTATTTTTCCTTCCCTTCCCCTGTGGTCAAGCTGGAGAGTCTTAATTGTCCCGTTGATGGGGATGAGTTTACACTTTGTTCTTTAGGCAAAGGGAGACTTTGGAGAAAGCAAGTATAGGAGTAACTTGGTGAAGCAGTTTTGTAGGATAATTAATCTGAATGTGAAAGGCTGGGGTGGAGGGGAACAGGAGAAGTGAGTGTGAGAAGGAGAGATCTATGTCTATTTAGGAAATTACAACAGTAGTCCAAGGAACACTTGATTACAGTATAAAGTACATGGTGAAAATATTAATTGGATAGATTTCCTTTCTCTAATTGTCATGCATGTAAATGTCACACATTCGTGTGTAGTTGTGTGGAAGTCTGATATGGTAATCATGTGTAATTGTATGGAACTCTTCCATAGATTTAAGCATGTAAGTGCTTGGAAAGTAAGAACCAAGTTTGTTTATCTCTGTAGCATAACTTAATATTATCCACTGATGGGAGAAATGCAAGTATCAAAGCATGGTAAGCATTTTCACTAAGGAAATGAAGGCAGTTGTTCAGTCACCGTGAAGTTGCCCCAGTGGCTGATATTGTGGGTGTCTTTTACAGGCATGCGGGGGCTGCATCATATCAGTTGGGGGTCAGATTCCAAACAACCTGGCAGTCCCTCTATACAAGAATGGTGTCAAGATCATGGGCACGAGCCCTCTGCAGATTGACAGGGCCGAGGATCGCTCTATCTTCTCAGCTGTCTTGGATGAGCTGAAGGTGGCTCAGGCACCCTGGAAAGCTGTGAACACTTTGGTAAGGAGAGAAACACATGTCTGTTTTAATGTTCGCTTTTGAGGAGTCATAGCATGAATGTTAACTACTGCAGACATTAACTCCAGGGCAGAGAGAAGACACTGAGCTTAGTGACTTTACTTTAAAGCTGGTATATTTCCATGATTGCAGTTAAATGTTGGTTACAAATTGGTAGGAGTATTCTCATTAAGATTCAGACAATGAAAAACATTCAAACTATTTTTGAACTGGATTTGATATATAGAATTAGAAACTAGGAATTTTATATATTTTGAATGCCCAATTTACATTTTAATGGTGTCTTTTGAGAGAAAGAATAAAAAGAGTGGTGTTACCACTTGTTCTAAAGATATCTTTCTGCAGAGCTATTGAATCTTTTAAACTATTTGTGCATTTTGTTGTTGTCGTTTCTATCAATCAGAACGAGGCACTGGAATTTGCGAAGTCTGTGGGCTACCCCTGTTTGTTGAGACCTTCCTATGTTTTGAGGTAATGTATCTTTCCCCCAAAGTAATGATTTAAAAATCAGGAGATACAGAACTGCATGCTGTATGCTAATTGCACTTGACTTTGATATGTGCAATCTGTAAATCCATCCACAATCCCCAAACCAACACGGCTGGATGGAGGACCTATGCACAGACCTTCAGTTTACTGCGTTTGTCTCGGAGTGACAGTGAGAGTCTATATCCTCCGTCTTAGAAGCCTGGCTTGCGACATCTCCTTGCCAAATTGAGGGAGGATAGTTTCAATTAGTGAAGAGAACAATTAAAAAAAAAAAAACTAAAACTAAAAAGGAAAACCAGCCAGAACAAACCCGGGATATCTGTCTCCAATCTCTGTTTCCCAGTACACAGAAATGGCAGCTGGTCTCAGACTGTCGTCAACACCTCCTGATGGTGCCTCTGGTCTGAACTTTTGAGTTTTTGAAAGCACATTTTTTAAGAGATAAATTGTAATGGTGAGGGACATGGAAAGTGAGGATCTTTTATATTAAACTTTGAAACGAAGTTCTATCATCAAAGGAGAAGTTTTGAATTATCACTTCATCTCTTCAGATGTTACCACATGTAAGCACCTACTTCACTGAACAGGGGATAATAAGAGAAACACAATTTGCTGTGCACCATTTGAAAGTGTAAATGGAATTTGAGATGGGGTCCTTTAAAACAATGAAAAATTTAAAATGAGGTGGAAAACTGTCCTTTTTATTTAAATGACATTTTGTGTAAATCACAGTCAAATAATACTTCTTCATTGAGGTATTAATGCAAATTAATTTAAACAACACACAGACATTTAAGGGAGGGTTGCAGAAAGCAGCTTTGACTACTGTGCTGCCTTTCTGATCTCTGCAATCTGTCTCTTTGTTCCAGTTTCCTACACTGTGAATTAGCAATGTTATTGCCTTAGCCTTCCTGTCTTAGACATTGAGAGCTCTTTATGCAAAATTTTGTAATAGAGTAGAAAAGGTAAAGAAAATGCTACTTTTTAAAAAGAAGTGGAAAGTAGTGTGTTTCTTCCTTATTCTTTCCCTTCTCTTATTCCTCCTTCTTTCCTGCCTTCCCATCTCACTTTGAAAATATCAAAATTCAGTGTAAATTGATGTCAGCGTTCTTTCTCAAGCAGTTAGTGAGAAGGACACAGTTGAATACCTTTCAGTCAGTTCCTGTACATTATATTTGCAAATGTTACTAAAAATTTTATTCTTTTGTAACCTGGTTGGTAGTAGAATGACCTGCTTTGACAGCAGACCTGTGGGTAAGATCAGCCATTGGCAATGACCTCTGAAGAAACGGGGAAAGAATAGCTAGATCCTGGGATGAATGTTGTTAACATTTAAGAATCTCCTGGAACCAGCAGAGTGAAAACACGGAATCAGAAAGGACAAACTTTGAGTTACTGCCGTCTCTAGAGCTATGTGGTTCTCTTTGGACGTTATCACAGTTCTCACCCCCAACTTGGGTGACTCTTTTGTTGATCGTTCTGATGATTAAATGGAGTAAAGTCTTAATTTAGAAAAAAAGCAAGTTCTTACTCAGTCCAGACTGGAACTAGAGGTTGCCTGGAACTGTTCTGAGAAGCAATCAAGACCAGAATGCTTTATTTCCAAAGTGATGAAAGAAACTGACTTGTCCTCCTCTCATTTCCAGTGGGTCAGCCATGAACGTGGTATTCTCTGAGGATGAGATGAAAAAATTCCTGGAGGAGGCCACTAGAGTCTCACAGGTAGTGTCTGATTTCTTCCTGGTGACTTTTACTTCTGATAGTTGCTATCTTATTTCATAGGTTTTTCTTTTCACACTATGTTAGAGTGGTTTTCCCTTTTATTTCCTACCCACTAGTCTCCTATGTGGAAATAAGAAAACTCAAATGCATTTAACTGTATTTAGATCCTTAGGGTTAGTGGAAGAAGAAGACCAATGCATGTTTCGTCGCAACATTTATATGGTTTTAGACTCCAGGAGTGAGCCTGGATAAACATTCTTGACTGTTCATAAGTTAGATGCTAGTCAAGTTATCCCTGGGGTTCCCAGCCTCAAGGACTGCCCGATCAAGCTCATTATCTATCAGTGAAGGCTTTCCTGATTTTTAATTCTCACACTTGGCAAAACTTTGCGTTAGTCAACCCTGCAATTTTATTATTTTTTTAAATTTTTAAAATGTTTATTTATTTTGAGAGAGTGAGTAGCGAGGGCAGAGAGAGAGGGAGAGAGACAATCCCAAGCAGGATTCCAGCGTGGAGCCTATCACGGGGCTCTATCCCACAAACTGTGAGATCATGACCTGAGCTGATATCAAGAGTCAGACCCTCAACCGACTGAGATACCCAGGTGCCCCAACCCTGCATTTTTAATAGTAAACCCCTTTGCTCACTTATTGATTTTTTTTTCATTTTGGTACATTCCATTTGCCAGTTAATAAAAATGTTTATAATTTTGTAGTGATTTAACTACTTTCCTCCACTGCCCTCAGCTTTTATTTTATCCCTTGGTATTACCTCGGTGTGATCCATTTAAGATTTACCCAGTAGGGTTATTGATCTGCAGACCTTGTACTGTGAAGGATAAAAGTAATATTTGCCTTTTAAAAGCTTTCAAAAGCTTGTTGGGTTTTAAAAAAGAGAGAGAGAGAGAGAGAGCACAACTCATAGAGAAGAGTTTGATGTTTGGCAAGTAGAATTTGGAGGGAGCTGAAGAGTAAAGTCTGAAGCATTTCAAAGAGGAATAAAAGAACATGGTCTGTGCCTCCTCATGAAGCCAGACCTCATTTCTGCGTGGTGGTTGCCCCCCAAGGACATTGGAGCAGTAAAGAAAGTAGCTAAGGATAAAGGGTGAGAAAGACAAAGAGTGTAAAAAAAGAAAACCAAATAGATTTTGATTCAGTTTGAAAGTCGATGGCTGAGGAGGGAATCTCTCCAGTGGGCCAGTTTTCATTAATGTGCCTGGGAGCAAGACACAGTCTTCTTCTCTATTTCACTTCCTGCAAGGGTCCAGGCAAACTCCCCCTCTGAGAAACCAGTTACACCCAGCTGGTCTCATGTGAATGATAAGACAGTTGTCCTCTCTTTTCTGCCTGGAACACTGGATCTTGCAGGACCTCTATTCATAGAATATTTTAAATATATATATTTTACTGCTAGCATATGGATGGAACCCACACTGGACCAAAGTTTTATAATGGAGATGTCCTGACTGAGTACATTCTGGTTCAAGGATTCCCATCAAACTCCAGCAGAATCTGGAATACTCAGTTCAGTGACTCTGGAGTAAAGATAGATCCTATCAATCATTCATCTATTTATGTATTCATTTATGTTTACCACCTGCTATATAATGGCATTGTTCTCAGTATCAGAGGCTACATTCATACAAAGAGAGATACGGTCTGCTCTCACAGAGGACTCTCTTTACTAGGGACATGAAGCTTCAAATAATTAGAATTAAATATAATAAGTATTGATATAATAAAATACAAGATACTGAGGAAGAGTGTAAATGAGATACATCCCTAAAAAAGGGCTTTTTAAATTAATTTAAAATGGTTTATTTAGAATTAACTGGATGAAAGGTTTATATTGTGGGTGTAAATAGAAGAAAGTAGAGTAGAGTAAAGGTTCAAAACTGAGAAAGAGCATGGGGTTTCTAGAAACTGTTAAAGGATTCAGTATATGGCTAGGACACCAAACATGGTAGAGGAGAAGATAGATTCGGTAGGGAGCAGATAAAGAGAACCTTGTCAGTTATACTGAGTTTGGATTTTAGTCGTAATTTCTGATTTTAGTCATACTAGAGTATGGAGAGTGAATTCTGGGGCAAGACTGAATTCACGGAAGAAGGTTAGGGGCTGTTGCTATAGTTCAGATTAGAGATGACAGTGCCTTGGATCAGAGTAATAATAGTAAAGATAAAGGGACATACGTACATTCTAGAAATATTGAGGTGGTCATTGGAGGCAATTAGTGAATAGAAGGAAGTAGACGGTGAAAGAGTATCTGATAAAGGATGATTCCTGAGCTTCTGCCTTGGACAACTGGATGGATGGTGGTACCATTTATTAAAATAAGAGAACATGGGAGAAGGAGAAATTTTAGAGAAGGAGATTATATATTTATTTTTTGACCTTTTGTATAAGGTGCCTATGAGAAATCTAAGTAGAGAAGCCTCAAAAGCAGTGGGTTATACAGATTTTACATCGAGAATCAACATCATGGCTAGTGATAGAAATGTACATACAGTTTTGGAAATAAATACATCATTTTAGTCAGAGTCTCAAGAATGGAAGCAATCACCAAGGAGACAGTATAGAGGAAGAAGAATAGCTAAAGCAGAGACAAGAGGGATACCCGCATTTAAGGACTGACCAGAGAAAAAAGAACATGAAGGAGCCTGACAGAGAAGCAGGAAAAGGTAGTTTATGGAAATAAATGGAAGAAACTATTTTAAGAAGGCCAACAATGTATAGTGCTGCAGAAAAATAGAAATTTATTAAATTGTCTTTCCTGGGGTGTCTGGGTGGCTCAGTCAGTTAAGCATCTGACTCTTGTTTTTTTGGCTCAGGTCATGATCTCATGGTTCATGAGTTTGAGCCCCGAGTCAGACTACGCTGACAGTGAGGAGCCTGCTTGGGGTTGTCTATCTCCCTCTCTCCCTGCCCCTCCCCCACTCATGCTGTCTCTGTCTCTCTCAAATAAATAAACTTAAAAAAAAAAAAGAAATTTTCTTCCTCAACATGGTGAGGACTATTTCATAGATTTGTTCAAATGTCCAGGATGGTGGATGCTATTATTCCCCCACTCAGATCCCTTTACCTGTGGAAGCACCTATCCCTAACAGTAGTGATAGCTGATAACACTTACCAGCAACACTTCTCTGGGTAACTATCCTCAGTCAGATGAGAGCTTCATCAACAAGGAGTCAAGATCCCTCACATCACCACCACCCTGAAAACATTAGACAGTGAGTGACCTTTGCCTCAAGATGGGACTTACTCTGTGTTGCAGTTCGTGTTCCAGAGCTCCCTAGGGGGTAAAGGCCAAATTCAGTCTCCACTGAGACCATAGATTTACTAGCTTCTTCCTGCTGCCCCATCCAGCTTCCCTTTCTCTCTCTTTCTTTCTCTTCCTTTCTCTCTTTCTTTCTCAGTTTCCCTTTCCTTCTTTCTTTCTTTCTTTCTTTCTTTCTTTCTTTCTTTCTTTCTTTCTTTCTTTCTTTACAAATGTTTATTTATTTTGAGAGAGACAGAGAGAGACAGAGAGAGAGAGAGAGAGAGAGAGAGAGAGGGATGGGCAGAGAGAGAGGGAGAGAGAGAATCCTAAGCAAGGTCCATGCTATCAAAACAGAGCCTGAGGCAGGGCTCAATCTCATGAACTGCAAGATCATGACCTGAGCCAAAATCAAGAACTGGATGCTTAATCGACCGAGCCACCTAGGTGCCCCCCCCCCCCAATCCTGCTTTTCTAACTCCCTCCATAAATCACCTGAACAAGGATCCCTGTCTCAGGATTGGCTAGAGAAGCTAAGATAGCTGGTAAACTTTTCTTTCTTTCGATTATGCTATTATAGTCATAATACAGAAGAAATCCCATATAGTTCTTAACACAGCTCCAGCAAGCCTGCTGAGGGAAACTTTGGGTATTTAAAGAAGAGGGAACAGAGATGGAAAGAAATCTTTTTTGTTTTCTTGGCTAATAAACAGCTACATATCTAGTCAGCTTTTGAAGAAAATGAAGTATGGAAATTGGCCTCTTTAATAGAAGAGAGAATTTTATTTATGGCATAAAACATGGGTGGTTTCAAATTTTCCACAAAATTCCTTTTCATTTCAAGTGTTCTACTAAAGAACATGTATTACATTATATGAAATGTAATACACATGCATGAGATGAACTCTATGTTGGTGGCCCAAAGGAGCTTGCGTTCAGAGGAAAAGAAGATGTTTGGAGAAGGCTGAGGGGAGGAGGTAGCATCTGTTAGGAGATTAGGAGATTCTCCTAAGTTCTCTTGCAGTCTCCTGGAGAGAACTGATGTAGGACCTTACAGTGCTTGGAAAAGATGAGTGTAGAAGAGAGAAAGAACTTGAACCGATATATATATATTATATATATATACTAGATATAATATAAATATAATATATATTATATATAATATAAATATAATATATATTATATATAATATAAATATATATAAATAATATATATAAAATTATAAATAAAATAGATAGTCATAACTCTGGGAACAGAGATGGGACCCCCAGTGGACCCTCTCCTTGGCCCCCTCTTTTCTCTCACTCACTTAAAAGTCTATATTTGAAATTTCAGCCCTCACGTTCAATTCACTGAGTACTCAAAACTGAAGAAAGACCATCTGCCTCACTGAAAGCAGAGAATGACCTTGTTCTTACTGAACAAACTGGCTAATGAGTTTGTGTAATGTGTTTGGCATTAAGATTTTTGCAAGTATTACCCTGGGATTTGCTTAAGGTATACAATTTTTACCTGACACTGTACACATACTGTCAGCTAAAGATTCTGCCCTTCTGTTTTCCTTGATGACAGGAACACCCAGTGGTGCTGACAAAGTTCATCGAGGGGGCCCGGGAAGTAGAAATGGACGCTGTTGGCAAAGATGGAAGAGTAAGTGTTTTATCCCTATATCCTAGATCCGTGCCTTCCCATCAGGTTTTGTTTTGTTTTGTTTTGTTTTCTTTTTTTCCTTAGCGGTTTTGAAACAACACAGATTAGAGGTCATTATTTCTACAAAACATGTCTCTAATAATAGTGGACAAGCTGCTCAGTCCAAAAAAAAATTTCAGTTTCACTGACAATTTAGTTGATGTGTCATGGGAGTCATATATCCTGTGTTTTAAGCTATTAGAATTCCTCTTTGATGATATTCAAAATTAATTATCATCCTGTATTCATCATTCTTTTTGATAGATTTTTCTCTCATTTTCTTTTGTCTGTGGGTTTCCTTTTATGTTTCAACGAGTATTATAAAAACATCCAATACTTTGCTTTCTGAAGTTCCTGATTGAATCCCTAGTTTTTCTCCTCTCTTGATTTCCCAGCCTCCACTTTTTTATTGCATTAATAAAGACAAAACTCAACAGAGTGGGGTGGATAAGGATAATAACATAAAATTTGTTTACCAAATCACATCTTGTATTGCTAATACAATGAATGCCTCCAACTTCGGGGAAAAATGAAGATGTGAGAAATGCTTTCCTTTAGTTTGCCTGGTGCACTAATAAGGCACTTATGATTTATCTTGAAATATAGAAAGTTATGTTTTAGGGACTCCATGTCATTTTATTTGCTTTAATGAAAAATAAAAAAGTTGTTCTTCATTTTCTACTTTGTAAATACTTCAAAACACTACTGAAAATGTTAAATCTTCTTTTTGGCTTTTTTGTCTTCCAGATTAACAGTTCAAAGTAGGGTTATTTGCATGTTGCATGAACGTACATATATAAAACATATGCTGTGATATATATACATACACACACGCACACATATATACATATATACACAGTAATGATGACTTCATACCACAGAATCATACAATCCTGAGTTTAAGCACCCTTGAAATCATTTATTTTAACCCCTCACCCCAAGGATGAGAATTCTCTTTACAGCATCACCAGAAAGTGCTCACCTGTTTTCTGTTTAATAACTTTGGTTACACAGAACACAGAAAGTTGTCAGGTTAAAAGATATCTCATCTATATATATATAGACATCTCATTTATTTCTTCTTTTTAAGTAAAGTCTGCTTCCCTAGAATTTTTTTGTTTCTGACCTCTGGCCTCCAGAATTGTAGAGCATATGGTTAATCTCTCCCCCTTTCAACATTTTAAGTATTTTAATACTCAGGTATAACATAAGAGGGATGTAATCATACCAATGTCAAAGTGGAGAATGTAAGACTGGCCTAGAGAAATTTGTGCTTTTTCAAATATTGTGCTGGTAAAGTAATGCTGGTCTGTTGGCCTGATTTGGTTCCAATTTGCTAGGATATGCTCTTAACCTAAGCTTCTCTCAGACATCAACCATTGCTTATCAGCCTGGACTCCTTCTTTTGGAAATGATCCAGGTTATTCACATAATTTTTAAACAGTCACACTCAGAAATGGACATAGTACTTCAGCTACATTATGATTTTTTTCAGAGCTCAGTGGCAATATTGCCTCCCCATCTCTAGACACTATAAAAAAAAATCTGAGTTCTTACTATGCACTAAATATCATGTCAAACACCGAATACGTGTTCGTTCTTATCCTTATAAACATTCTGTGAGACAGATACCATTGTTAGCACTGTCTTATCAGAAACCAAGCCTGCAAGATAAAGTACCTTGCCCAGGTCACAGAGCTCATAAGTGACAGCAGGAAACTCAAATGTTACTCTGCTTTAAGTCATTTATAAATCTGATAAAAAAATCATGTCTGTAATTTATTTGTTTTTTTTACAGTTGCCCAGTTATTCTCCCCCACAGTCAGCTTTATCATTTCCCAAAGACACACATAGAATTAACATTCAGGTTATGGTGACTGAGACCATAAACTTTGGAATGTGACAGATAAGGCTTGAAAATCCTGAGTTGGCCATACAGGAGTCACATGCACTTGGATTATTTCTTCTTATATTGCTTTAGTCTCCTCACCTCTAAGAGAAGACAAGAATAATTGCCTCTTGCTTCCCTTCTTTATCAAATTTCAATTTTTTTAAATGTTTATTTTTAAGAAAGAGAGACAGAGCACAAGCAGGGGAGGGACAAAGAGAGGGAGACACAGAATTCAAAGCAGGCTCCAGGCTCTGATCTGTCAGCACAGAGCCTGATGTGGGGCTTGAAATCATGAACCCGTGAGATCATAACCTGAGGCAAAAGCAGATGCTTAACCGATTGAGCCACCCAGGTGCCCTCTCAAATTTCAATTTAAAAATCTCTTAATCTTTAGATCTGAGGCCTTCTTTCTGGTCTACCTAAGTTGTAACATCCACCCAGCTATTCACCTCTCCCATCTTTTCTTTTCCAGTGTCTAAAACCTAATCTGGAAGGAAAAGATAAAGATCCCTCCTGTGCCTCCCAAATGCTTGTTTCCTATTCTTAAAAGTCAACATGAGTCACTTTAGTTGTCCTCTTTTCCTATTATTTGTACCCATTCCAGTCAATGGAGGAGGGAGGTCAACTCAGCCACTGTCAGCTGCCCTGGGGCAGTCTGTCACTGCACAGGGAGGTGGCTAAGTCTACATGTGCAGCCCTTCATATTCCTCTCATCAAGGACTGAGCGAAGGAACTAGTCAATGCTCTAGGCATCTGTTAGAATGGCGGGGTTTTGGGGGGGAGTGAGTGGTGAGGCAGTAGCTTCACCAAAATAGATGCCTGACAACTCTTTCTGAAATCTTCTTTTGGCCAGGTTATCTCCCATGCCATTTCTGAACATGTGGAAGATGCAGGTGTACACTCAGGAGATGCCACTCTGATGCTGCCCACACAAACCATCAGCCAAGGAGCCATTGAAAAGGTCATCATCTATAAATAAAAGTGCAAGGGGAAAGGCAAAAATTTAAAAAAATGTTTTTAACTAAGGAGTAATGTAGGACATGCCCCAGGTGAAGTGTATTATAAGGGGAACTTTCTTGCTCTGAGTCTGCTGGATATTTTAGAGATAACAATTTCCTTCTTGCCCTTTAAAAAAATAAGTTTATTTATTTATTTATTGAGAGAGAGAGAGAGAGAGAGAGAGAGAGAGAGAGAGCATAAGTGGAGGAGGGGCAGAGAGAGAGAGAGAGAGAGAGAGAGAGAGAGAGAGAGAGAATCCCAAGCATGCTCTGTGCCTCTGTGCTATCAGTGCAGAGCCCAACGTGGGGCTCGAACTCATAAACCATGAGATCATGACCTGAGCCAAGATCAAGATTCAGATGTTTAACCAACTGAGCCACCCAGGCACCCCTCCTTCCTGCCCTTTTGAGCCCACTTGGTTGTATGCTAGTGTAGTGATTCTTGAACTTCAGTGGTGCCATAACAGCCTGGCTAACTTGCTAAAATATAGATTGTTGGACCCTATCCCCAGTTTCTGTTAAGTAATTCTAAGCAGGGCCCCAAGATTTTCATTTTTAACAAGTCCCCAAGTGATGCTGTTTCTGTTGCTATTGGTTTGGGGATCCCATTTGGAGAACGCTACTGCAGGTGATTCCAATGTTTTGAGAGCCACTTAGGTGAGCGGCATGTAAAGCTATGTTTTTCAGTTAGAAGCAGGGATGCAGCAATAATGTAGGAACCTTCTGGAACCTATGTTTTCACTTCTACCCTAACTCTCATCTCAAACCAGCACTTTCTGATATGTCTCTTTGAACCTTTCTTTCGGAAACATTGCTTTAAAGATCTTCCCAAGAATGATGCCTCAGTACTAAATAGGCACTGCTAGGTGTTCTCAGAGACCATCATCTTAAATAATTCACGTGGACATTCCTTAGTCTTTAGCTATGTTAGGTCAGTCTAGGCTTTTTCAGTGAACCTTTCCAATAATCCTGCCATCAAAATCTAGGCAGGCCTATCTGGCTATGTGTATGTTGGACAGGATTCTGAAGATCTTACCTTGTTCTAGAAGGTGAAGGTAGCAGGTTATGTTGTAACACAAGTCTCATAAGAGAACATTTTCCTCAGATTTCAAGTGTACTTCAGTTTCTCATATCGATATAATTGACCTCAAGAACTCAGATTTTTCCAAATCCCTCAGAGTTCGATGTACCATGGACTCTACTTCCTCTAATGACCAGTGTAGTTGCTGAATCCCTCTTGTGAAAGTAATGAATGAGGTGCTCTCGTTTCTTGCTGCCAGTGCCCCCGCATTGCATGGGTACCATCTGGCTCTGGTTGGATAGAGGGGTTTGTATATGTGACATGCAGAACCTCCCTGCAAGGAAACATCATTTTTTTTCTGAACATAATATCTACCCTTGTAGAGTCCAGAGCAAGAGAAAAAGTACATCAAGGAAATCTCTCTGGTCTCTTTGCTTTGAGTGCTTTGTCATTTCAGGGCCTGCTCTTCTCAGCAGGTAGGTCAGGAGATTAATAGACAGTTTGGACTGCAGTTTCTGGTGCTGAAGAACCCAGACTGAAAGAATTATTTAGCCCTCAAAGTAAAACCAGAGTATATAACGGTGGCTAGATAGAGACCTTTGGCAGGAAGATAATTTTGTAAAATTATGTGTTCTCTTCCTTGCTAGCCTGTTATGAATATTTAGTGCACATTATTATTTTGTTAACAGATGCCTACTAGTGGCTTCTCTTATTATTATCGCCATTATTATTGTTACTGTTATTAGTGGAGATGTAGCTCTCCTTAAAGAGAAATTAAAGAAACCTAACTTTAAGGTGCTGTAGCTTTTTCATTGTGTTTTCCAACTAAGGTATGCTCTTTAGCACTACTATCATTGTCCTTTTGATCTAGGTGAAGGATGCTACCCGAAAGATTGCAAAGGCCTTTGCCATCTCTGGTCCATTCAACGTCCAGTTTCTTGTCAAAGGAAACGACGTCTTGGTAAGAAATGCCAAAGTGCTTGAGAGAACACCACAGCTGTGTCAGCTTATGTCGGTCTGTGTCCCTCTGGTAATCTTCTCCATGAGCACAATCACAGAGCAACTGAGACTCCTGCTGCTATTTGTGTCTGAGTGTGGGTTGTTGCACAGCATATAATGCCTGCCTTGTTTGAAGACACAGGCCCTTGGTGGCACTGATCTGTCAGTCACAGTTACGTAAAGCACTCTGATCTGCTGAGAAAGAAGATCACTGTCTGCCCTCTACAGTGTAGTATAGATGGACACAGTGACTGTCATAAAATAATCTGAATATGTAGAATGGTCACAAATTACTTGCACTGAGGTTTTAGATCCTGTTTACCAAAAGTAGTTAAATCAACTAGACTAGTCTTTTTTTTTAATGCTTTTATTTATTTTTGAAACAGAGAGAGACAGAGCATGAGCAGGGGAAGGGGAGAGAGAGAGGGAGACACAGAATCTGAAGCAGGCTCCAGGCTATGAGCTGTCAGCACAGAGCCCGACGCGGGGCTTGAACTCATGGACTGTGAGGTCATGACCTGAGCTGAAGTTGGACGCTTAACTGACTGAGCCACACAGATGCCCCTACACTAGTCTTAATTAATTTAATGTAACCAATCAGTAACCGCTATTGGTTCAGCATCTACTACGTGAAGGCATAAGGTGGTAATAACAATGTGTAAACAACAGTCTCTGCTTTCAAAGATATTCAATGTGGTGAGGACTGGGAAGAAGAGGACTTTGCAGATAACTGTAACACAAGTTAGAGTATAACTGGTGGGAGGAATGTGCAAATCGATGGTATTGGAGTCCCAGAACAGAGAGAGCATGTCTGCTAGCTTGTGTGTGTGTGTGTGTGTGTATGCACATGTATGTGCCCACACATGTATCTGGGTGCCATATACCTGGTTTGAGGTGGATTTCAAAGAAGATTTTATATTTTAAACTGGATCTTAAAGAATAGCTGGAATATTGACAAGTAAAGGAAGGTAGAGAGGACATTACACATAGAACATCTAAGAGAAAATTTGGCATATTTTAGGAGACAGTGACTAGTTAGTGAAATTATTTTTCTAGGGAAATAGTGGAAGGTGAACTTAGAAAGTAAAAATGGGGTCAGGGAAATGGTATAAGATAATGTAGAGAGGTATATATTGAACCAAGGGAATAGAAGTCCTTCAAGGACTAGAGTTTAATTTGATGGTCAGTGGAATCCCAGTGAAGGCTTTTTGGTAGGGATGTGGCATTATCTGAGCTCTGCATTGAAATCTATCAGCAGTGTGTGGGAATGAAATTGTGGAAAGTAGATGAAAAAAAGTCAGAATTCAAAGATAGTGACTAAAAAGAAAATGGTTAGCAAAAGTACAAGCAGTGGGAAGAGAAGTCAGAGGCTGGCAAAACAAGAGCTGGGTCCCAGTGAAAAGCAACTAGAACCCAAGTGGCAGGGAGAATATTTATATTGCCATTGGCTCTCAACATCCTCTTATTTTTTTTTTTAATTTTGTCATGTCTCCAGGTGATTGAGTGTAACCTGAGAGCTTCTCGATCCTTCCCCTTTGTTTCCAAAACACTGGGGGTAGACTTCATTGATGTGGCCACCAAGGTGATGATTGAAGAGAACATTGACGAGAAACCTCTTCCAACATTGGACCATCCCATAATTCCTGCTGACTATGTTGCAATTAAGGTAACATTAAACAAAATCTATTAGTCATTTTTTTTAAGTTTCAAGGAAATTAAAGGAAAAATTTTTCATCAAAAATAATTTCAAGGGGTGCCTGGTTGCTTTAGACAGTAAGAGCATGCAACTCTTGATCTGGTGGTCATGAGTTCAAGCCCCACGCTAGATGTGGAGCTTACTTAAAACATTTTTTTTAATAAAGTAAAAAAAAAAAGATCTTGATACTTCATGAACCTTCTAACTAAAGTGCTGGACTAGGGATTTACGATGTTTCCTTTGAATAACATGATGCAGTTGCACCACAGACAACTTTATATGAACTTTTATCCATTTCAAAAATTAAAAAAAAATCATTTAGAATTGCATAACTTGAAAACCAACTAGCTGAGTGAATTATAAACGATATTAATGTGGCCCATAGTGATGGTGTCAGTTTAGTTGGTAAACAGCAATTCTGGACATATTTTGTGAGGACAAGGCTTGAATTGTGCCCCTTTTGAGCTATGCCAAGGCTTCAGGAATGCAGGGATCTTGGAAATTGTTACTCCGTGGTGTTGGTTAAATTCTAACTACCTTGGCCACCTTGACTAGTCCCTACTTTCTTCAGCAGCACAATGTTTCCACTTGAAAAGTTGAAATAGCAGTTGCCATTCATGGTGGTGCCATGTAGGTCATGAAATTGATGGCACCTTTATGAAGATTGACCAGAAAAATTTAAGATTTGTTCACTAATTTCCAATATATATGTATATTCCTAAAAATACATTAATAACAAAGCCATTGTGCTCCTTTAGATGTATCAGTATGCTCATGCACAGAGTATTTATTTATTTTTTTTATTTTTAATTTTCTTCGAGAGAGTACACGTGCACACATGCACAAGCCAGGGAGAGGCAGAAGGAGAGGGAGAGAGAGAGAGAGAGAGAGAGAGAGAGAATTCCAGTCAGGCTCCATGCTCAGCACAGAGCCCATCACAGGGCTTGATTCTATGACCCTGGGATCATGACCGAGCCAAGTGAAGAGTCAAATACTCAACCAACTGAGCCACTCAGGCGCCACCCCAATGCACAGAATATTTATAATTATGACCTTTACTTCATGGGGCAAGTATGAAGATTAGTGAGATATTATATAAACATATTTAGATATTTTAGAAAAAGCATACGATGGGGCGCCTGGGTGGCTCAGTCGGTTAAGCATCCAACTTCAGCTCAGGTCATGATCTCACGGCTCATGAGTTTGAGCCCCGCGTCGGGCTCTGTGCTGACAGCTCAGAGCCTGGAGCCTGTTTCAGATTCTGTGTCTTCCTCTCTCTCTCTGACCCTCCCCTGTTCATCCTCTGTCTCTCTCTGTCTCAAAAGTAAATAAACGCTTAAAAAAAAAAAGAAGAAGCATACGATGAAATTAACTTATATTGTGTGATGTATTTTTGTGATATTTACATATTTTGGATGCCTTCAAAAGATTGCCATTCCTATATGTACTAGTGACCTCAACCATAATTGTGTTATAGCTGAGACTCCAACTTCTGACATTTACAGCGGAAGCTTTAAGTTGAAACTATAAATCAAAAAATATTTATTGATCTTACTTAACTCAATAATTTAGGATGCCCTGGGTTTTATAGTGCATTATTATATTGGGGACAGGTAGCACTTTATTCCTGGAGACTAGTGACATGGCATAAATTGTTAAAGCTTTCAGTAGGAATTATACATAAGTAAAAATACATAGGACTATACATAGGTACAAATACATAGGATTTTTTTGTTTGAGACCAATAAGTAGAAGGCCCTGAAAAATATTTTTCCACTGGTAATTTATATATGAATTTCAATTTCATGTTTCTTTATTCATAGACAAGAAATATACATACGATCACACACATATGTGTATGAAACAATTTCCAGCTAAAAATGGTATTGAGAGATAGGTATGCATTTCTGAAAATGCACTGTATCTTTCAGTTTACAGCTTTCCTAATTACATTTATATGAGTTTTGACTTCTTTTTAAATTTTTATTAGTGTTTATTTATTTTTGAGAGAGAGTGAGACAGAGCACAAGTGGAGGAGGCGCAGAGAGAGAGAGGGAGACATAGAGTCTTGAAGCAGGCTCCAGGCTCTGAGCTGTCAACTCAGAGCCCAACGCGGGGCTCGAACTCGCGAACCATGAAATCATGACCTGAGCCGAAGTTGGATGCTTAATCGACTCAGCCACCCAGGCGCCCCATATGAATCTTGACTTCTTAAAAAAGAATTACTTGTCTGTGCTGACAGCTCAGAGCCTGGAGCCTGCTTCGGATTCTGTATCTCCCTGTCTCTCTGCTCCTCCCCCGCTCATGCTCGCTCTCTCTCTCTCTCTCTCTCTCTCTCTCTCTCTCTCTCCTTCAAAAATAAATAAAAACATTAAGAAAAATTAAAAAAGAAAGAACTACTTATTTATAGTCACTCTTAACATAGGCCTAGTGAGGTGGGTGGATGTCAACAGATGAGGGTACAGAGAAGCTGGAGTGCAGAAATGTATAATAACTTGACTAAGAATGACCTGGTGAGAGGACCCTGAACTAGAACTCCCAGGAGAATTTAGAAGGGTGCCAGAGTCAAAGGCAAAATAGTCCAGACTAGACAAATGGGTATATCAAGTAACAAGAATTAGGTTCTTAGTGAATTGCACTGATAAAATAATTGAAAAGGAAACACTCCAATCTATGTTCTAGTTCATATGAGAGTTCTGGGCCAAAGTGGTTCCAAAGCAGAATGTTTTCAAAGCTTTTTAAGAGGTGTCAACAACAGTTTCATGTTTTAGAAGTCATCTTACAGACAGACATTTCTGGCATGGTTGCTTGTTGCAAGTTCAAATGATCAGAAAAAGAAGAGGAATGTATCAAAAGCCTACCAAGAAAAAAGATGTGTTTGAACTCTGTGTTTGGGGAAACCAATGCCCAGTAGACTTTGTTTGAATTCACTCCAATAAGAATATGTGTAGGCCAGATTAGAAACACTGGCCTAGACTGGTCACAGGGGCCCTATTTACAGAAATAATTTGTGATTATTTAACCCAAGTTTTTGGCCAAGATCTCAAGAAATTCTTGGAACAGAGTTTTAAAGCTATTTTTCAAGTCAGATGCTTGGACCAAAGAAAGTTTTTACATGTCTACCATAGCCTAAATGAATCCTATGAGAGACGGTTCGTTCACTAAATATATTTATCCTCTCTTATTCCTTTTATACCTTTCTCTCACATATTTTTCCTCCCCATTGTTTCTGACAGGCTCCAATGTTTTCTTGGCCCCGGTTGAGGGATGCTGACCCCATTCTGCGATGTGAGATGGCTTCCACTGGAGAGGTAACTAGTTAATGATCCTTGAACGCTTTCATTAAAAGATTTCATACTTTGAAATCCATGGTTTTATGATCTGAATATAATGCAGTAAGTAAGCTATTAAGAAGTAAGGGGCAAACTTCTGTTATCAGAGTAAGTCTGAAAGGGCCTAAGATTTTTCAGCTAAAGAAAAATCTTGTACTTTTATGGACCAGAGTTTAAATTTTCACCTATATTTGACTTGTGAATACAATATACGTGTTCCTAATTCATTTCCACATTACACATTGCAGCACAGCTTCCAAATATTTCTTTAGATGTCTAAGTAGATATCTCCTGGGTATTTCTGCTTTATTTTAAGGTCTCTGTGTAATAGTACTTCCCACCCTCACCCCTCATTCACTTGCTACTATAAAATTAGATCGTTGGATTTTTACTAGCAATATGCAGAATGATTGTACAGCATTAAAAAGATCATGGGCTTAAACACTGTGGAATTTGTAGATAAATGCAAAAATCCCAGAACAACTTTCAAAGCAACTTTAACCTCCTGGGGATTATCTAAAACCTGTAATGGGATTGGCCACTGGATGTCCCTCTTCACTTGTGTTGGGACTCTTGTCGGCTGAAGGTTTCTTTAAGAATGTGAACTGTGTTTCTTGTAAAGAGCTGTCAGATTCTAGAGAGTTCCCTACATGTCAGTGTCAGGACATTTTATGAATCACCTAGCCCATGACAGACTTACTAGCTACAACCTTCAGATTCTCATCAGTGCACATCAGAGTGGCAACATCAGACTGTGAGGCATCCTTGTTTTTTTGCTATTAAGGAACACCTGAAAGGAGAAAAATATTTAATTGCAATACATACGTGATGTTTTATATGGTTGCCTGGTTACGAGCAGCATCTGTGCCGAGAAGGCAAGTGAGACAGGATGGCAGGCAGTGAGGAATAAATGGCTATCTTGTTTGTATTTGGATTAGAGATTACCTTCTTTTAGCTTCTTTGCTGCTGCGTTTAATTTAATAGTTGAGAAAACCTAACTTTAAAGTGATGGCCTGCATTACATTTCTCAGCTGTTTAAGGAAATACCCTTCAGGTTTATCTCGATCCCGTGGTTATTCAGTAGCAGGGCTGTTTTCGGCGGATCCAAGGTTCAGATCAGAAAGAGATCTGTTTTTCTTTGTGCTGTTTTCTCTAGTGTGGTAAACTTGTTTTCAATCCTGTGTCCATTCTGCCTCCAGCCATACATTATTGGAGTTGTGGAAATAAGAAAATATGAAAGAATTAGAAGCTCAGCTCACCTTTGTTGTATCTGTTTCAGAAGTATAGAGATCATTCTTCTTCCATGATTAGAGTCACACTTCCAAGTGTCACTGAGTGTGATGTTATAAGGTCTATTTCATACCCGAAATGAGAATAATAATTCTGGCTGAGTGAAATCTCAGGCTTCAAAGAGACATGTTCAGTGTTCAAGTGGCTTGTTGTGGGGTTGAATAAACCTTTAGCTCTTGATCTAGCTACGGGTGTTTTATTTTCTCAGTGGCAAGGTGGGGATGGTAGTCCCAAGCTTGACTTGAATATCTGACCAGTTTCTATGATTTTTTTGTAGAAGATTGATGAAACCTCTTCTTTGTTGTTGTATCTGCTTTTATGATGTGATTGCCTGGTCCTATCACTAAAATTTGGGTTTCATTAACTTAGGTTGACATTACTTAAGCTAGTTGGCCATTAATTGACCAAAGAAAATGTTCACTGTTGAGCGAGAAGCAGCAGGTACTGGTGGTTGGCTGAAGGTCATAGTCATGAGAACATCCTTTTCACAGTAAGGGAGTCATTTGCTTCAAGAATGAATTTAGCCATCATCAATGTTATTTACTATAATGGTGGTTCTGTACCTGTTCCAAATGATGATATGCATGGCAGAATCTACTTCCATCATGCTCAAATATACCACTTGCTCTATAGTTCTGGTGGCCATTTGACTTGTAGCTATATTGTAGCATAATTACCCTACATGAAACCTCTGTATATCCTAATATTATATGTTAGTTTGGAATTGTTTTCTGTTTGTTTGTTTGTTTGTTTGTTTGTTTTTGTTCTACCTATGGATGTGGTATTCAGAACTAGTAGCAGAGTATTTTGGTTCATTTTATGAAAATGATTTTTAAAAAAGGTCCTTTGAGATTTTCATGCATTTATTGAATTTCTCAGAAAACTTTCTCATAAGCTGTACTAAATGACTACTCACCAATTGATCAGCAGTTATGCATTTGTGCTACTGACCCATGAATTCATGCACTGTGGCCTAGCATACATAACATATACTGTTATTTAAACATTAAGTCCATATTAACATTTGGTAACTCACCACATTATGGACCAGAAGCTGTGATTTGTATCCAAATAACTCACAGTAGAATCCAGTTATGTTGCTCCATGGAGTGTTGTTGGATAGAGAAAGAATTGCTTATTCATTCATTATGCTTAATTAAAAACATAAGATACATCTGCCCCAGCCAGGCTTTTAATCCCGGGATTCAGACTGCATGGTCTTTGGGCAACTCAATAAAATCTAGCAAAGGAGTTTATGAATAAAGTGCTTTCTATTTGCATTTCTTTTTTTTGGTAAGGGTTGTTGACTAGTATTGGCTTCTTTTTATTTTATTTTTTAATTTATTCTAAACAGGTGGCTTGCTTTGGTGAAGGCATTCATACAGCTTTCCTAAAGGCAATGCTTTCCACAGGCTTTAAGATACCCCAGAAAGGCATCCTGATTGGAATCCAGGTGAGTGGTTTGTGGTTGTGTGCACGCCCCTGGGCACAGGCTAGGAGTGGCTGTGTCAAGGACCTTAACTGTAGTATAAAAGAGGGGAGATTTGTTCTAAGTTTCACTAAAGAAAACAGCAACTAATAGAAAAACTGGACACTTGTTCTCTATATGTTCCCTGAGTTTTTCCCTTTTCCACTGCGGCAGGCAATACAAATAAGTGCATAAATAAAAAGAACAGAAAGATAAAGTCTCTAGTGAAAAGGGTATTTGTTCTGAAAAGGATCTAGGATGCCTTCAAAAGGAGTCTCTTCTACTCCTTGGTTATATCTGTTATAGATGTTCTGCTCCTTGTTCTTCCTCCTTAGCCCCTGAACAAATGCTTTCCATAAAGTCGGGTCTCACCTCATCTTTTTCTCTCTGTCTCTAGCTCTTGGCTTTCCCCTTTGCCAACTCATGTCTGTGGTATCCACTGTTCTATCCATAGCTGTCAACTTTAAATCCTTATCCTCAGTCATCCCATATTTCCAACAATCTCCTGTATTGTTGGACCTCTATCTGGATGTCTCAAACCCAAATACTTCCAAGCTGAAGCTATATTTTCCCTTCCCAACCTCTGTTCCTTTCTTCCTTACATTGATTCATTCACATTTCAATTTCTACTATAGATCTACAACTTACGGCGGGGTTATATCTCAATAAACTCATCACAAGTTGAAAATACCATGCATTTACTATACCTGCCCCACTGAGCATCACAGCTTAGTGTAGCCTACGTTGAAGTGTGCTCAGAACACTTCATGTCAGCCTACAGTGGGGCAGAATCATCTAACACAAAGGCTATTTGTAATAAAGTGTTAAACATCTCATGTAATTTACTGAATACTTTACTGGAAGTGAAAAGTAGAATGGTTATAAATGTATTGGCTATTTGCCCTCATGGTTGTATGGCTGACTTGGATCTGTTGCTGCCCTACATCCCAAAAGATTGACCTGCTGCACATTGCTAGCATGGAAAAGATCAAAATTCAAAATTTGAAGTATGGTTTCTACTGAACGTGTATGGCTTTCACATGATTTTAAAGTTGAACTTTTTGAAGTTGAGGACTGCCTGTAAATGTCAAAGATCCAAAGCTGGAGAAGATGTGGGCATTATTTGAAGAATTTTCTCAGCCTGAAACTCCATGACTAATTGAAAGTTCTTGAAGATGAGTAACTTAATGGGCTTAAGAAAGTCAGCAGAGCCCACAATACACTCTGGAGGTTCTTGAAGTATTATTATTTGGTAAAGTCTTCTAAGTCAAAGCAAGGTGAAATAATTATAAGAGAGCATCTTTATGCAATTTAAAGGGCATTATTGTTTTACTATGGCAAATCAAGTGGAAATCTTAGGGCAAAATGGTAGCTGGGAAACTTCTATTACTCCTTGGAATAATTATTGTAAGAATGTACAGACTGTTCTGTTTATAAATTTCCTGAAAAAATACTAAATGCTTCCCACCTGGTCATTCACTTACATTTGAGATTCGTAATTCTTGGATCATATAAAAACAATAGATGGTCTTATATATCACCCCTACTGTACTTGTAATAAGCTCAAACCCTGCATGGTTACATGAAAATTAATAACAAATATAATTCGAGCAGTACCAGGTATTCTCAAGTCAGTGGGTGATTATTATAGATACCATCTCATTAGGGTGTCTTAATATCAGTAAATTAGACTCTCGAGGCTGAATGGGTAGTGGCTTTGGAGAAGTTTCTGCAAAGAGCAACTTGGAATCTTGCTTCATAAAGATGCCAGAAGGGAGATGGTGAACAGTTAGAGCAGAGGCTAACGAAATGACTTGTAATTGTGAAGCTTAAGGGCAGTTTAGAGACACATCACACCATATGAGAGACTCATCATGTTATAAATGGGTACTCAGTCTTATTAAGTCACAAGTAAGAGAGTATTTTCCCAACTTCCAGTTATGGCTTAAAGTTTAATGTGAGGCCTGGGGGCATTCAGAGGAGACCATGCCCTTAGTCCCCATCTTCACAACTAATCATAATAGTGCTAACATTTTAAAATACCAGTTTAAGAAGGCAGTGATGTATAAAATTGTGCCTTGTTTGGTTCCAGGGCTTCAAGGAAATATTAAGCAAAAATTAACTTGATCCCTCTGAAGCATTTGAGTGATTTTGACATCAGTGAACTGAATTTTTTGCCTTGTAGGGGGGAAAAGAGGGTTGTGTAGGGTAAAAAGAGTTTTCTTAATGGAATGAGGTTCTGCCCATTGAATTTTTATCTTTCAGTACATTCTGTTTTAAAGAAATCAGTGTTCCAGCAGCTACACGCGTTCTTGCAAAGAACTTTTTTCCTGCGTATAAGTGCACATGCTTGGGCTTTAGATATGTATCTCTTTTAATTACAAAGTTTAAAAAGCATATTTAAAGAAATGTTTGGTGTAAAATTATATTTAATAAAATATTTGTAGCTGTGGTAAAATCGATCGTCAGGAGGTGGACAAGAATCACTTTCTGACCTACTTAAATGGGAGGCACAGAAGAGCTGCCATTACCAGCAGTTATTGGCTGGCCCATCGTTACTATCTGGGGGATTTTCTTTGAGAGTGATTTTTAAAAACGCATAGGCATAAATTTAAGTGAACAATATGACAGAATATACTAACTAGAGATTTCATAGCTATAAAACCCACTGGGTATCTTCTTTGATAGAATGGAATGAACTCTAATGTCAGCCTTTTACCCAAACTTCATAGCAACTGTGGATAAGTAATTAAGGTTCCATATTTTAGTATACATTGTACTTAAAAAAATCATTTTCTTTACTATGATTCAGCTTGGTCCGAATAATTTGTATAAACTCATTTGAATATATAAGTCAGAACTGACAAGGACCTAAAAAAGTACTGCTAATATATAAATGGGCATTAAGGCCAGTAAATACAAAGGGATGCATTTAGTTGAGGCACTTAATAAAGTTCTAAGAAAGGAATCCACAACTGTATTTTGATTTCTTAAGATTCTCATTTGTTCAGCCTAATGCTGTGTAGACTTTTCTCACAGAAGAACGCTGGTAGCCAGCACCACTGCAGTTAATTTGCTTTATTCCTTCATGTATAAATGAGGAGGGTGGTCGATACCTGTCCCATTTATTTGAAGTAAAGGTCTTCTTTTCTCTTTATCTCCCCACCCTGCCCGAGCTTCCTGCTATGAATAGGAAGATTTAATTGAAGATACCTTAACTCATTAATATTCACAATAGGTTGCAAGAGAAAGCTGGGGGAAAAGAGAACTATGGAGGAGAGATAAAAGTAACTCTGAGCCAGGAAACATTTTTTCTTATTTTTGGTAGTTTAACACATATTCTAAATAGTAAATCATTACTAGCAAGTATCAGCCACTTCTCAACATTTAGTAGAGTGTGTGTGTGTGTGTGTGTGTGTGTGTGTGTGTGTGTTGGAGGGGGAGGGCACACACATGCTAATTTGTTATATTGCAATCTTCCTAACTTCTTATTTCTCTTCTCTTTCCCACCCTACTCCTTTACACACATGGACCCTCTGTTTCTGCTCCTCCCAAAGTTAAATCCTATGGGTCGAATTACCTGGGGAATTTGAAATATTCATAACATCAATTGCATATAACTAGAACTTAAGAGGAAAAGGAATCAAGATTTAGATTTTGTCAAAGGATTCTTGTCAACTTAACTGTTACATGCACTGGGTCTCTAACAAGAGGCTTTCCATAGGCCTAGATCCTAACATAAGAAAGGCATAATGCAGGCTTATATGACAACAAAATCATCTTTGATTTTCCTGCAGTATTTCCAGCCTCCTTTCATCCCATCAGGATTTATTTTTAGTTGCTATGAGTAGGCAATCTGTCTTGTTTTGAAGTTTTCTGGAACACCCTTTAACAATAAATGATTTACTCTAGAGTAGATCAAGAGCGCTCACTGTTTTTCCCCCTCTGATTGGGCTATTCAGTGATGTTTGTGGAGTGGCGAGCACCATCCTGACATCTGCACTTCAGCATTGCTCAGAAACACAAAGCAAGCATTTTATTTGAAAAAGACAACTCCAAGTGACATGAATAACCTTTTATCTTCAATACAGAATCATTAGGAACAACCATAGCGTTGTCGATGCAGACGTCCCTGTAGAGTCCGCAGGCACCACACAATATTAACTTGGCTTTCTGTTCTGCAGCCAGAAGTTGGAGTAATGTGAAAATGATAATTGGAGGAAATATATATATTTTTTTCATTTTTAAAGGACTTTCCTTCTTATAAACATTTTCCAGGAAATAAATCAGTTTGTACTTTTCACCTTTAGTAACAAATGGTTTCTTACCCAGGTATTTTCAATCAGCTATTAAATCTGGGGCTACTCAGATGCAAGCTGACAGACGTAATTTCTTTTTGTAGAGAGGCTGTTTTATGTGTCACAAGTGTTCAATACATGTTTGATAGAAGTTTATAATGTGGCTATGAAAGCCAACACCCTAGACCAGAAGGCAGAGCGGTTCCCCGGCTGGGAACTGCCAATACTGTCATGTTGGATATTTATCTTTTCCACTTGGGGGACAGCATTGAAACAGCTCCATAATGAGGTTCTGACTGGTGTCTGCAGGTCTTAGAGGACTTGCTGACTTATTTTACTTTAAAATAGAAAAGAAAAAAAAATTACATTCTGGTACTCCTTCCTTAACATTTTTCACTGTGACTTTGGCCAAGGTTAATGCATCTTCACCTCAAATTACAAAATGAGTGAAGGATGGTTCTCCTAGTCCCTCTTCCCTCCTATTCCCTCCCTATTCCTACTCCTATTCCTAAACTCCAAGTGTATCAAAATCACCTGGAGGGTTTGGTAAAATGCAGATTACTGGGATTCACTCTGGGAGTTCCTGCTTGCATAGATGTGAGACAGGGCTCAAACTTTTATATTTTAAACAAATTCCTAGGTGATGCTGATTTCCCAGGGAACTGCATTTTGAGAACCACTGTGCTTGTGAAATGATATTTTAGAAAATGGTTTCAATGTTATCACATGACCATATATTATTAGTGAGATTTTTCTAGGGGAAAACTTAAGAAATTGAGAATGGTTCATATTATTGAGGTATTCATATATTATGAATGTATTAGTTAATAAGTTGGACAAATTTATGTTGAAACTTAAAAAAAATTTTTTTAATGTTTACTTATTTTTGACACAGAGAGAGAGCATGAGTAGGGGAGGGGCAGAGAGAGAGAGAGAGAATGAGAGAGAGAGAGAGGGAGAGAGAGAGAGGCACAGAATCTGAAACAGGCTCCAGGCTCTGAGCTGTCAGCACAGAACGTGATGCAGGGCTCGAACTCACGAACCACGAGATCATGACCTAAGCTGAAGTTGGACGCTTAACCAACTGAGTCACCCAGGCACCCCCTGTTGAATCTTCTAATGTGTTTTGGTGCTGACTTAAGTGTGTCTTGTGTTTAGCAGAAGATCACACTTCCAAATTAGATTTTTCCAAATTAGAGAGATTTGACAAAATTCAGAAGTTCATTTAGAATATTGCATGCATATTTACTGTGTTTCAAGGAACCTTAAAACTTGAAGAAAACCTAAAATGCCATCTAATTCAGTCCCTTGCTTTCCAAGCAGAATCAAACTTGAAAAACGATTGTCCTATTTTTCTGTTTAACCTGTTCTTAAAGAGACTGCCACATACCTCATTAAATTGCGCTAAAGCCATTGAGTTACTCTCTGATTTTATACTTATTTAGTTTCTTTTATTTATGTCTAGCCATAAACTTCTTGCATCTGAGGCCTATTTCTTCCTGTCTGGTCCCAAGCAGGAATGGAGAGCTACTATCCTGGGCATGGTTACAATTCGTGTTCTAGAAGACTGTCATGAATAACCCCTGAGCCTGCCTTAGCCGAGATTCATCCAGTTGCATTTATCTTTTCTATTTGCCAATAGTTTCCTCTCATAAAACTGCAGTTCTGGGATCGAGAGGGCCAAAATCTTAAAGAATTTTATATTTGAACACAGTCTTTGGAGTCTTTTCCTAGGATTTAGATCTGTTCTCAGAAAGCCTCTGAAAGTAAATATTAGAAGGTTTTATGGGCTGAACATTATCAAAATTGTACAAGGATCTTGATATGTTTTGTTATTGCAATTCTTAGTTTCTCTGCGACTCTGAAATAAGATAATCTCCATGATCTTTTTAGCCATGACTAATATGGTTTCTAAATAGATTATAAAACATTTACTGAAGTAACCAAATTATTTCAACTGTTTACCAACTTTTTACAAGGGAAGACAGCAAAAGTGTTTTCATTTAAGGCAGAATAGATATGTTTTTAACTGTGTATGATTTTCATATTGCAGTTAGCTCACTTAGGCATTCAAGTTAATGAAGTCAAGGTAAGGGGTTGACTTTTGGGTAGGCCACTTAGCTTTTTTTTTCCTTTCACCCTGACCACTGTCTTGCAAATACTGGCTAGTGGTCACAGGAAGGAGGTAAGCCTAGGCAGGACCTGGAAACTAGATGGGTCCAGCTGAGACTCTAGGAAGTTCACAGCAATGGACTCTAAGAAAATATGTGAAGAGTGAGAGAACATCAGGGAAGCCTGTCTGGAGGTAAAATATATGGGAGGAGGAAGTTGGCTTGTATTTGAAGTGTGACAACCAGTAGAGGAAGCCAGGCTTGGAAATTAGGGTGCAGGGACAGAAATCTAGTCTCTGACAGGTTGAAAAAATAAATATTTTAATAATAATAATAATTAATACTTAATGAGAACTATTAATGGACAGGTAACTGTGTTAAGCTACTGCACTAACATTTAAGTAATGTTTACTTATAAATTAACTCCTCAAATACAATGCCCCTGTGACACAGATAATTACTATTCCCATTTAACAGATGAGGAAAGTATATCAGAGAGGTTAAGTAAGTTGCTCAAGGTCACACAGTTTGTTGTAGAGCCCCAAGAAATAGATACACTACTACCTCACTGCTGTTTTAAAAATGAAGAAATCGAGATTCAAGACATTAACTTTTCTAAGAACGCACTAAAAATGAATGGTAAAGCCAGGATCTGAAATGCAGCCTAGTGTCTCCAGAGCCCATTTGTTTAACTCTTTACCTTAGAATTAATGCAAAACTGAGTTCCAAATGGTTGTCCTATTGCAGGGAGGTATGCACAAGCTGCTAGGACAGAGCCTAGTTACCTAAGAGCAGGACTGAGTTCGAATTCAGCAATTAGAACAGGCTGAGCAGGCAGAAGAGTCAGCAATGCTGACCTAGTATTGATCACCTAACCCAGCTGTCCTTAAATTCTCCCTGACCAGAGGAAGCATCTGTGTAGGGCTGGGGCGGATCTTAATATGCAGACAGAGACTAAATGGACTAAGTAGAGAGTGGAAGAATTTGAGGGCAAGGTGAAAAGTAAGACTGTAGAGAGCAAGACAACGTGGGTGTAATCTCATTTATATGGGGAAATGAGAACTCTTACTCACTATAGGAGAGCTAAAGGATCAAACTTGTCACTTTTGAATATCAAGCACCTGACAACATAGGGACTTGCCTTTTACAGTGTCCCGCCCGAGAGAATACCATACATATGACTCAATAAAGAGCAATATATCCAGAAAGTGAATTTTGTTAATTTCTTTTAATTGCAGCAATCATTCCGTCCCAAATTCCTTGGTGTGGCTGAACAATTGCACAACGAAGGCTTCAAGGTATGTGATATTAAGTTTTTCAGGTTGTTTTCTGTAAGCATTGAAATCTATTCACAAAAGCGAATTATTAATGAATCATAGGGAATGAAATAGCTCAAAACATATTCTTTCAACTTGAGAGGTATAACTAACTTGACAGTTTCAAAACTTCAATAGAATAAAATAATTAGAAAGACTAGTTTTAAGTTCTCACAAAATTACCATAAATTCCGTAGAAGTTGCCAGCTAAAAGCTTAGAACATTTAGTTTGCACAGAATTGGGACAAAGTTTCAGTGCATTTCCAATGTATTGTTCCTTTTTCCATTTCTTGTTTCCATATGAAGTCGTATGGAAACGACTGCAGCAGTTAAAGCCAAAACTCCTCTGCCACAAATGCCTCACACAAAGCCTGGTTCAGTAAAATAAAACAATTCCCAAGGCTCAGAGTGGGCCTATGGTCATGGAGCTTTGTTGATCTGATAACAATGAATCCTCAGCCATGAATAATTCTTCATTTTTCTCCTCTACAAAAGCAGTTACAATTGAGGTTATTAAATTTTTCCTTAGTGCAAATATTTTTAAAATATTTAAAGTGCCCATGACTCTGGACAGTGAGTCCAAATCTCTATTCTTGGGATTATTGCTTCTCATATACACCACTTTCTTCTACCTTATGTTTTAAATGACATGTGTGTCCTAGTAGGCTTCTTTGCTCCATGAAAGCCTCCCCTGTGATACACTAGCTGACTTTTCCATTTTAAATGCAGCTCTTTGCCACGGAAGCGACGTCGGACTGGCTCAATGCCAACAATGTCCCTGCCACCCCAGTGGCATGGCCGTCTCAGGAAGGACAGAATCCCAGCCTCTCTTCCATCAGAAAGTAAGAACTGGGCAGAGATTTCTGAGATTACAAAATGGATAGAGGATTAACTTTGGGAACTAGTATGATGTGAATATTTTACCCTATCCTATTGCAAGTCTTCTAAAAGTCCTCTTAGCCAGTTTCAGATGAATAAATCTGTGGACTATAGGAAAGTTTCATTCTCATGAACTTGGCTGTTACTGTAACACATGATGCCGTATGTGTGCATGGTGATACACAGCATCTTTCAAAATATTTTCTAGTAAAGATGCTTTCCTTGATGGATACCAGGAATTCAGTAATGAGAATCACAGACATGAAGAATGTAATGAAGCACTTTATGTCTTACATTGAATTGTATCGTAGATAGATGTGAATATCAAGTGTAAGATTGACCAGCTGCATTTCACTGAGTTTGTGCATCAATAAATTAGTCAATTTATTGAGCACTTGCTGTATGCAGGAGACTACAGTGAGTGCTAGAAAAACACCATCCTTTGAATTACCTAACTTACCATTTTTTGATCAGGTTGGTTATTATGCCTTAGGCTATGTCATCATTAGGTGTTGTAAGACTTATTATTTTAGTGCACTATGTGAGCCTTCAGGAACACCATTACATCAACACTTATAGACGTATATGGCATGGGAACCTAAGAGATAATTCTCAGCTGTTCCAGGATATTACAGTCTTTTGAATGGCTACCATTTATTGGGGCTCTTAAGAAGGCATACCATTTGCTAGGGCTCTTAAGAAGGCAACCTACAAATTATTATCAAATTAGTAAAAGAAGGGCAAATTGTTCAGACCTTAGTAGACTTCCAATGATGCTATAAGCACTTGGTTAGGACTTTGTAAAACAATTAGCACTTCTTCATGCTTTTGACATTTAAATGTCTCCTGGTATGTGTAGCAACCCAGCAACAGAATGTCAAATGGGTTAATTCAAACTCAGGTGACCTGTGTTCTCATACCATTAGCTGAGAGACACTGGGAAGTAGGCAGTGAAGTGGCGGTCTGGGGGGGGTGGAACAGACTTCAGTGCTGGAGAAATCACCTCCTTGTAAAATAAGTAAATATCTATCAAATTACTAACTCTTCTGGGGTGCCTGGGTGACTCAGTCGGTTAAGCTTCCAACTTCAGCTCAGGTCATGATCTCTTGGTACGTGAGTTCGAGCCCAGCATCGGGCTCAGTATCTCCCTCTCTCTCTGCCCCTCCCCTGCTCGCATTCTCTCTCTCTCTCTCCAAAATGAATAAACGTTAAAATCTTTTTTTAATTACCAATTCTTCTACGGATAGATAGCATTTTAAAAAGAAAAGCCTTTCCATTTAATTAGTTAGATTTTCACTAGAATTCTTTCAAGAACACAAAATACTGTAACTCCAAAATGAGTGTAATTTGAGCATCCATTAGTGATGGAGAAGGGCAGGTGGCCATCAACTCAGTACGGCATTGACTTGAATGGCATCAGAGAACGATGATGTTAGTATTTTCAAAACTAATTATAAAATGTACATGGTCACCTGCAAACTTTTGTTTTTTGGATTATTCTTCCAGACTGATTAGAGATGGCAGCATTGACCTGGTGATTAACCTCCCCAATAATAACACTAAGTTTGTCCATGATAATTATGTGATTCGGAGGACAGCTGTTGACAGTGGTATTGCTCTCCTCACTAATTTCCAGGTATGTTCTGTTTTTTCTCAAATAGAGCTATATGCAGGTTTTTATATCTGTGCCTTCCTGAAGCTGCTCATCAGTATCTGCACATCCCCCTTCTCCCTTTCTTGTAGCATTTAGAATGGAGTAGAATTTTTAAATAGAATCTAAAATAACGGTGCTACGATGGTGGGTCATGGCCTAACTGAGAGAGTTGGTGATAAAGCAATTGAGATAATCAAAAGCCACAGGTAGCCATGCTCTCCCATTAGCCATATGATTATTTTTAAAATAGAAAGTGTGGTGTGGCATGGAATAAAGATACAAACTTTTATTGAATTGTTTCTAAATGAAAGCCACCACATAAGAGCAAGATGTTAATGATAATTGAGGATCCACATATAGTGCAAGCACTAGTCCAATTCACTGAAAATGATCACATGAGGTATATTTAGTTCCACTTGGATATGTCCCACCAAATGTGTCACCTACTTCAAGACTCATTAACTTTCTACCCATCATATTTTTTCCCCCTGAGTCAGTTTAACGCGCCGGGGAGTTGAGTGGCGGGGTAGGTATATTCAGGGTAAGGTCTGAGATACAGGAGAAAGTCCCAAATAGATAAAAATTTTTGTGTCCTTCATCATATGTCCCTTTGGAAATTAGGAGCAGAAACTGACCTTTCACTCGTGCTTCATTAAATGTTCATTTTCATGTCATGTGGGTCTCTAAGCTTCCTACCCTTGTTTTCAGGTGACCAAACTTTTTGCTGAAGCTGTGCAGAAATCTCGCAACGTGGACTCCAAGAGTCTTTTCCACTACAGGCAGTACAGTGCTGGGAAAATGGTGTAGAGAAATAGACACCCAGCTCCCTCTGAAATCAACCCAAGCCACACTGTATCTAAAGGAACTGATTCCCAACTGTCTTCCACAGAGACAATACTGATACTAAACTATTTGAGTTCACTTGGTTATGCCTTAATGTTCTTTTCTTTCACGATTAAATTGTTGTCAGTCACTTTTTACAAACCTTACTTAAACTCCTTCCTAAAGAACTTGTTCTTCATGAGAATTCATCTATTTTCTAATGCCTTACTTTTGGTGGGCTACACTTAACCTACGTGCTTATTTGCAGCTAACATTTTATGGTGCTGATTAACAATGATCAAGGTAGAAAAAGTTGCTGCTCTATCTTCTGAACTATTACTATACGCACTTTCAAGACTCTATTGTCATTGCTTCTAAATAGCATCTGCCACCCTCAGGACATTTTTAACAAGGCAGAATACTATAACAATTTCTGAACATGAAATATGGATTTAATGTACAAATCCCTTCATCCTGATGTTTGTGTAATGTACCTTTTTGAAAATTATTCTCAATTATCTGGCTCATCCAGGAACATCATTATCCCTTTTTACAGTACTGAATTTGAGACGTGACAGAGGTCTTTAAAGTATGGATTTCCTTAAAAGACACTGGTTTACAGTTTTGTGTTTTGGAGTATGTCAGCATATGGAGTATCTCAGCAGATACAGCTGAGGTGGTTTTTGTTCTTCCTTTGGATTTTAACCTGAGCCAAGTGAAATCTTCAGATTGATGCCATGTCTCCCCACCTCCTCTCCCCTGCCAACTTTGGAATAACTTGGAAGTTCCATTCAGTTCCATTCAGTTCCATTCAGATTATGGTCATTTCCATTAGGTCAGTTCCATTCAGATTATGGATTTCTGTTGATCTACTGAACCCTAGACTGCGCTATGAATTCCACACATTTCAAGCATAAGATCCCCATTCCTTCTGCATACAAGAAAAATCCTGCATGCAGGGCAACCTATGTCACTTTTAAACTTTTTTTTGTGTTATTACAAGTGCTCTAATTGTAAAATTTTAAATAAAATGCTATTAAGAGGCAATACAGTTGTATTCTTGCATTTATTTTATTTTATTTTTTTAACATTGATATACAAAGTCAGTTCACTTCTCTGATGAAACAGGGTTTGGGGCCAGGATTACGTCACTTTCTTTTTTTCTATACAAAGCCATGTAAGATATGAATGAGCAAATTAAAATAAAAAATAATGACACCCAAACTGTTTCATTTTTTGTTCCCCACCTTATTTATAAGTATCATTAAAATTTTTATTATGTTATTATGTGGTTATATGTTATCTTTGATCTGGATCCTTTCAAATATCTACAAACACACACACACACTATATATATACTATATACTATATACTATATACTATATACTATATATATATATATATATATATAGTGTGTGTGTGTGTGTGTGTATATATATATATATATATATATGTAATAAACATTTAAACAAATGCCTTGCAAAACACAGAGAGAAATACTTGAACCCCAACAGAGAGGCTGCTCCATATTGCCTGCCGGAGATAGTGCTAAGGGCCACAGTGAAGCCATACCTCAGAAATACCGCCTAAAGTGAGGCTTTGTGAAGGTCCTAAGACAATGATGACATAATAGCTTCTATCCCTTAAGTCTCACCCTATAGTCAAGGAATCACCACTTGATGTAGATCTACATGAGGGCTTTTCAAATTCATTTTCTCCTTCTTTCCTCCTTGTTACCACTGTGGTTGAGACTTTCCTTACTTCTTCCTTCTAATATTGAAATAATGTACTCCCTGAGCATCCCTTCATTCATTTGCCTGAAAATACTTAGTGAGTCTCTCCAAGGGTTGGTGTAGGATATACCATTATCCCTCCTCCTGTCATTCTAGTACTTCTCTGATACTATACCACTTATCACACCACCATAATAACTAGCATCATGGGGTATATGCTATTCCTCAGTCAGTTCTAAGCACTTAACATGATTTAACCCATTTAATCTTCAAAATATCCCTATGAGTGGGTGCCGTCATCTCCACATTACAAATAAATGGAGACAAACAAAAGTTAAGTAACATTCCCAAGGTCACACAAAATGCAGTCTCGCTTTTATTTCTTATAATGGAGACAAACATGTAAAAATAATATATTTCTCACACTGAAGACAGACTTAACTTGCCTGCAGAGATCAGGGAAAGGCTTTTCTGGGGAGATGGCCTCCTGTTGTCTTGAACAGTGTGTCATAGTTCTCCAGGGAGACTGAAGGATGAGGGCAACCACTAGAGGAAATTACAAGTAATTTGGTATGACTGGAGCTCAGGGTATGTGTGGAGAAAGAGAGCAAGGGGCAAAAGCTGAGGTTAGACTCTTGGTTATGCATGTTTAAGCCACATGTAAGTTTAAAAAAAAATTAATGTTTATTTTTGAGAGAGAGAGAGAGACAGAGTGCAAGTGGGGGAGGGGCAGAAAGAGAGGGAGACACAGAATCCAAAGCAAGCTCCAGGCTCTGAGCTGTCAGCACAGAGTGTGACACAGGGCTTGAGCTCACGAACTGTGAGATCATGACCTGAGCCGAAGTGGGATGCTTAACTGAATGAGCCATCCAGGCACCCGCACATGTAAAGTTTAAAAATATTGCTTGTAATTTTGGACCTAAAAAATTGTAAAAATAGGGGCACCTGGGTGGTTTATTTAGTCGGTTGAGTCTGACTCGATTTCAGCTCTGGTCATGAATCCAGGGTCATGGGATTGAGACCCTCACCTGGTTCTGCCCTGAAGATGGAGACTGCTTAAGATTCTCTCTCTCTCTCTCTCTCTCTCTCTCTCTCTCTCCCTCTGCCCCTCTCCTCTTGTGAGTGCTTGCTCTCTCTAAAAAAAAAAAATTGCAAAAATAATTGTATACTCTACCCAGATATACCTATTGGTAATATTTTACCTCATTTACTTTTCTTCTGTTTTTTTTTTTTTTTTTTTTTTTTTTTTTTTTTTAAGTAAGCTCTATACCTAACATGGGTCCTGAACTCATGACCCTGGGGTTAAGAGTTACAAGCTATATTAACTGAGCCAGGCAGGCACCCCTATTATTACTTTACCATCTGTCTATTATCTATCTATCTATCTATCAGCTATCTATCATCTATCTACATATCAATCATCAGTCTCTATCTAACACGCACACAGAAGAAGAGAAAAAGTACACTTCAACCAAAAGTAATCAGGTTGCTAGAGACCAGTTTAGAAATGTAACTCATATTTTGTTGAAATTACTAAACATTTGAAGTAATAGTTAAGATTTGTACTGTGGGACTTTAATAAATGTTCTTACTTTTTATATTAATTTGAACAGGCTATTTGTAAAATACAGTAAGATGAGAAGAGTAATAATAATGAATCAAACGGCATTGTTCCTAAATGAAGCCCATATTTTTGTTGGTGAAATAAAGGGTCTTTGGAAAACAGAAGACAAGATATGTATTCTCTCCCTTGTGCTGATATGAAATTACATTAGTTTTTGTTTTGTTAACTTTATGTTTTCTAATGTTTCGCACTTAAGATTTAAGTACACGTAAACCATGCAAAATTGAGAGCTTTAGTCGGAAGAGGGAAATGCAAGAAAACGGAAGCAGATTTGTGTTCAGATTTGGCAAGGTTTTGTCCTTTCGGAACATTTTTATTCTTTCATATAAACAGGTTAACACAATTTTTAAAAGTCTGAATCTGTTATACATCACAAGTGCAGACAACATAGGAGCTATGTCTGTGGAGCTGAATAGAAAATCGAAGTAGCTTTTCCCATACGGAGAATTTAATAGCGGGCAAGTGGGACCAACTGTACTGGGTGGGGAGAAAGGAGCTCAGCAAGCTTGTGGAATGAAGAAGAGGAATAAAGAATGATTCGTTTATAGATTTAGGATTTTATGGCTTTGGAAAGGTAAGTAGAATATTTTAACTGTACTTCTGTCCAACTTTCCTCTTAAACAGCATTCCTCCTGGAAACTTTTAAAAACAGCTACACCATTCATTTATCTCAACAGCTGGAGGTACTTGAACTTCAGCTTCTACAGTGTCCACAGCCTCTTGAACAATGAAAGTGGAAATTATCAGAGAAACAAACCATGGCTGAATGCAGTGAAGTGCTCTGTAATTACACACCAGTATTACTACATGACTGCTGGTGCCCGCCTCCCCTCCCCCCCCCCCTCCCCCGCCGCAGACACAGGTGCCATAAATGCTCACACACACCCAATCAAATCTACAAAGACCTTTCATTACGTATCATTTGAGACGCTCTTAGCTTGAAAAAGACTAGCTCAACTTTCCCTTCTTTCTCTTACTGTTTTTTTCCCTTTGTTCTTATACATAAAAATTCCATTTTCCTAATGAATATTACTGTGTTATTTTATGAGAAGTTGGTGCAGTTGGTGAGAGTGGAGGTAATGTGGCAGGGGGGAAGAATGTCTATCCTCCTCCCAAGTGGCTCCCAGGGCTCTGTGAAAAATTGGTGATAATCGTCCCCACTTCTCTTGTGCATAATGTAGGGTACAAGGGTTCCAGAAAGAGTTTAAGTACCTACAGCTGTTGTGATCAATGCAGTAATGAGGAAAAAAAAAACCTCAGCAAGTCAAAATTAGCACCATTTGTGCATGCTTCTTGTGGCTTAAAGATCATTTTTTGAGTCTTTACAACTTTCATTTTATAAAGGACTTGTAGCCACAAAGAAAACTATTGATTGTTGATCAAAAAACAAAACAAACAAACAAACAAACAAAAAAATAGGCTTTTCTAGTAGTATTAAAGGTCCACTTTCTCTCTTCTGAAACTACCAGCCTAGCTAATTACTTCTCTAAGGTGTTCCCTAGAAGAATCACACGAACCACAGAGAAGTGCTTTTGTTCATCACAGGAAGCAACATCAGGAGTCTCACAAAAAAGTCAAAGATGCTGTGTCTCCAAATGACAATTTCCCACACAAGTGTGATGCTGTTGGCAGCCATAATGAAGTCAGACATGATATCAACATGCAGAAAGGGGAGAGAATCCAACAAGCTCAAAACATATTAAAGAAGAGAAATAACTTGAAAAATGTATTTTATTAATAAAAAGATTCATTCTAATGGCCAGTGTCTAGATAACTATATTTTCCTTTCTGAAATTTAAGGGCATTTGGTAATCTCTTTCATAGTCTCTTTTCTACCTCCCTTTGCAAGATCCTAAAGAGTGAAATATGGCAGGACTTTGAGGTCTTTTGCATAACAGAAATATTCTGGTAAGTGTTTTCCATAACTCTTTACAAATTTCTACATAGAAAAACTGCAAATGCAATTTATATGAAATGATTTAAATTGTAACATTTATTTTAATCTCTCCATTCAAGACGATTTATATATGGATCCTTTTTTAAAAAATGTTTTCTAATTACACTGAGGACATAATGTCATATTATTTGACAGGTTTAATATACTTTCTTTCTGACTCAGGAAGCTTCAGGGGGAAAATGGTGGTATTGTAGTTAAAATATGAAGGAGTGGGAGTTTTTAGGGATTTTTGAAACCATGAGGCATAAGTATTTGATGTAAATTAGTCTCATACTTTATTTATTGTATCAGAATAAAACAAAGCAATAATGAATTGACCCTCTCCAACACTGGAGGCCTCCAGTACAAAAAAATCACCTAAATGCATCATTAGCTGCCTTGGTGTACTGTGTGAGGTCCTGTTTGCTTCCCAAGTAACTTGCTAACTCTGGTGCCTGGTTCTATGGAAATTTGTGGATCTGAATTTCCCAAGGACTTTTGAATGCCAACAGATGGTACTTTGTAGACTGAGCCATCAGGGAATGGTCTCTGGCTTACTCTCTTTGAGGTTTGCCATGCTAATCCCCTTGGAAGGCTGGTTTTAAACAGATATTCTCAAAGGACATAAGCCACACAAGTTTTTTGGTTACATACAGTGACTAAAGGTCCATATGTACTAATATCTGTATGAAGGGGTTGGCTTTAATCAGTGATGGTTTTCTTTGATCCACTGAAGTTACTCTACTATAAGTAATTCCAGATCATCTCAGCATCCATTTTCTTAACCTCAACATAGAGCTGAGGGTGAATCATGTGTCTCTTGTTCTACAGAAGGTAGAGTCTAAAGAAAGTAGAGACATATTGTCTTACTGACTTAAATTTCCGTAATCTGAATGATAGTAGATGTTCAAAATTATTGAATCCACAATATTTTGATCCTACAAAATAATTATGGTAAGATTTTTGATCAAAATGGTTGTGGTCCTGTCTTCTCTTAATTTAGTTAGGGGTTTCTACTTCCTTTCCTGGCTGCAGGGACCTTGTCCAGTATCTGTTGGCCTCTAGTCTTAACTATGCTTTTCATGGATTCAGGAGTCTGGAGCAGTTTGTAAAGGAAACACTGATCAATTTCCAAAATCATCAATTTACTTTCTCTTCAAAACTATCGCAGATCAATATAATTATCTTCAATCTTACTTATTATGTCAGTAATCTTATGAAAGTTTGTATCTACATGCCCATGATAACAAATAAAGATTTATTTATTGAGTTCCAGAAGTTCTATTTTATCTGTGCCTTCATTTATTCTTTCTCCATGGTATTTTGTTCATGGTCACTTACCATTCCTTTTACTTCTTTTTAATTTCCTATTATAGAATATTTCATACAGAATATTCATGCAAATCTATTTTTTTTTGGTGGAAAACAGATGATTTAATTTAGGACTATATATTTGCTTGTACATAATATATTTGTATCACAAATATTTTTTAGTAGCTATGTTAAATAAAATAAGAAAGTTTTGGACTTGTGAAGTTTATGGTTTAGTGATAAATGCAGAGAGTTTCGAAAAACCTATTGTAAGAGAGCCTGATTAATGCTGTAGTAAGGGAAATTTAGGGGCCATATGAACACATGCCTGGGGAAGGGAAGACTTCTGCAAGGAAGTAACATTTAATCTGAAACCAGAGGGATAAGTAAGAATTTTCTAGGTGAAGAAGTGTGGTGCATTCTACAGTGCATACACTCAGTGGAAACAATGTGCATGAAGACCCTGAGGCAAGGAAAACATACTGTGTTTGGAGAATTGAAGGAAGCTGTGTCTGACTTGAGCTGTGAGTCTAGGGTTGATGGTGAGTCTAGGGAAATAGCACAGACTAAACCATAAGAACCCTGTAAGCCATGTTAAGGAATTTAAACACTTAACTGAGGATAATAGGAAACTGTGGGAGTGTTTTAAGTTAGAAGGTGGCATACTTACTTTTGCATTATTGGAAAACTCATGTCGACTGCACAATAAAGAATGGATTGAATGGACCAGGATTGGAGGCAGGCTATCGTGGTGATCTGAAAGAGGTTGGAGATGGCAAGGTAGGAAGAGAAGGAGGGAGAGAGAGGGAAGGAAGGAGAGAGGGAGGGAGAGAGAGAAAGAGAGAAAATATCACTTGGACTAGAGTAAGAAAGAGAAGCCAATTTGAGGAATAATGTGTTTGGAAGGAAAAACTGTGATGATGTGCTTAGATGAGTGAGAAGAGTACTCACATTCAGAGCTCCATGTTCTTGCCAAGGCAAAGAGGTGAGAGGTCATGTGATGTTTTTGGTGCTAGCGAGCCCATGAGTTAGAGCACATTTACAGTTGAAAATATTAACTTCTGTTTTAGGCATTTGAGTTTCAACTGTCTGTGAGAAACAAAATTGAAATGGTATACAGTTAGTGGCTAAAAGCCAGACTCCGGAGTGAGTCTTTTTGGGTTTGAATCCAGGCTCTGACACTGAATAGCTATGTGATTTTGAGCCGGTTATTTAAATTTTCCATACCTCGGTTTCCTCAGTAAAATGGGAAAAATGATATTTACCCATAGGGTTATTGTTGGGTAGATTTGAGAAAATAGAAATTAGGTACTTCAAAAGTGCTGGGTACAGAGTAAGTGCGATGGTAAGTGTTAGCCATTATTATTGTTGTTATTGTTATGGAACATCCAAATGGACATGTCTACTAGGCAGTTGTATATTCAGTTTTAAAGATTGGTAAAGGGGGGAGGTTCCTGGGTGGCTCAGTCGGTTGAGTGTCGCACTATATATATATATATATATATATATATATATATATATATAAAATAAAAAATAAAGATTGGAAAGAGATCAGTCATGAGTAAGTTCATATCTTATTAAATATCTATTATATATCTGGGGGAAAAGAAAAGTTCCCTAAAAAGAGACATTCTAGTAGTTATTACTGACCTCTTTGCAATGTAAGAGTGAAATTCACGTAATGTTAAAATGTTTAGGAATCCCTGAATAAAAACGTATTCTAGGAAGATAAAATTGCCAATTGTTATATTTCTTGGTTGTTACATAAGAAAACATATTTCAGTGCCATATTGTCCTACATCGACTAACATAAAAAGTTTTAATATTCTGCAAGATCAGATTAACCCAATTTAAAATAACTTTGATTTATCCATCAGAAATAATATAATTTTATTGAACAAAATCGTACAATTATAAAGAGTAATTTAACTTCACACATTTGGATTTTGAATGGCATCAGTGATAGTTTGGCAGACAATTTCTCCGTAAGATGGGGTTGGACATTATGCCTCTTCACACTATGACAATGCTATGACTTTCTGTGGTTACTTTGACTTGAAAATTTTGATTATGGTAGAGATAGTCCTGAATGATCCCAGATGAACGTAGACTTTTATGGGAAGGAGCGATGGCATGTTGTAGTTGGTAATTAAATGTTTATTGGCATGAGTTGACTGGCAGGGCCACTACTGTTTTAGGCTGGAGGATAATAGTAATATACACTAATGGTGAATGCATTCTGAGCATTTACCCCTTATCCTGTGCTATGCTAGCACTTAAATAATGTTATCTTATTATAATGCTCATGGCATTCCTAATTTACAGTTGTGAAGAGAGGTAACCTGACTGCTCAAGGTCACATACAAGTGAAGGGAAGAAGTATAGAGGAGCAGTAGGTCTGAGTAGGAGACAGAGCTGCAGGGGAGAGAATAAATAAGCGGAGGGGAGATCAAAGGAGTTAAGACAGGAGGGCAGGAGGGATGAAAAACCAGGTGGAAGAATTGGATGTTGTCTGAATACCTATTTGGTCACATGAACTGATTTTTGAGCCCTTGTAAACATGTTCATACCACGAGATAAAGTCAACTCTGTGGGAGCTGGTGCCTTTCAGTAGATCCAGAGGATAAAGAAGTCTGCCAGGAGAGCAGCCAACTTGCATGGACTCATTCCTGAATATATTGGGAGTGTACTCTGAGGAGCCAGTTACAGGGGAGAGTCAGAGGTCGTTGCTTATTTTAGCTGGATACCAACATGGAAGTGAAATCTGCTTATAAATGTGAAATGGATTCTTTAGGCTGGGGGTTTTAGGATTATGCAATGATAGCATCAGACTGTCAGGCTTGATTCCTTTGTGGCAGAGCCATATATCATACTCTTGTGGTTATCCATTGCTGAATAACAAACCGCCTTAAACATAGTGGCTTTAAATGCTATTTTATTGTATCTCATAATTATCCAGGTTAGAAATTTGGACCAAACTTGGCTGTATTATTCTTTTGCTTTTGTGGCATTGATGAGGTCATTTTGCATACTTAGCTAGTAGTTGGGTGGGTTTCGAAGGTCCAAGATGGCTTCACTCACGTGTATAGTGCCTTGAGAAGGATGACTGGAAGCATAGACCTAGCAGAGACTGCTGATCAGAGTGCCTACATTTGATGTCTCCAGTGTGGTGATCTCAGGGCAGTTGAACTTGTTACATGGCAGATGGCTTCCCCCAGAGTAAGGATTTTGAAAGACCTATGTAGAAGCTGCAACTCTTTGTAGGACCTGTCTTTGGAATTCCCAGAATGTCACTTCCGCTGCATTGAAATTGGTCAAATACATTGCTAAGACCAGCTCAGATTCCAGGATGTGGAACTAAATTCCATTCTCCACCAAAGGAATAGCAAAGAATTTACAGCCATATTTAATTAAGCATGTACCCCTAATTCAAATTAGATAATTTGCAAATATTTTCAATTGATCTAAGAGCCTGAAGATTTTTGTGCATAGTTACCATCACAGTTGTAAACACCATTCACAGTGCAAGTCTCATCAGCAGTGTACAAACAACACTTTCTTATTCGAAGACATACGCAGATCTCCCACAGTGCAAAATAATATTTTAGGTGGTACTTTAAAGTCACCTGGGGTCAAGGTCTGTAATAATAGTAATTTTGACTGACTCAAAAGGAAAACAGAGAATCTTTGCCAGAAAGATCTATTTGGATGAGGTCTAGAAAAGACAGGCAGGAAGTTCTGAAACAGCTGCGTGGCTAGAACTAGGAGCAGACAACCTCTGTTTGGCAAGAACTATTTATTACTATGGATGTGATCTGCCAAAGAGGCACCTACATGTACTATACACACATATATAGGATTTATGGTATTGATCACAGTGCTTTGCAACAATAAGCACAAGATTGGCTTTAAAGAAAGGAGAGCATACATGGGTACACAGCCTTCTGTCCTCTAGTCAGGTGAGAGTACTCATGTGCATAATGATTAAAATCTAGATTTTTGGGTTTTGAAGTCTGTCTCCACCACTGACTTGCTGCATGACTTTGGGCAAGCCATCTAAACTCCTTGTGCTTCAGTTTTCTCGTTGATAAAGGGGAGGAAGTAATAGTGTATAGTTTATAGAGTTGTAGTGCAGTAAATGCGACAATCCATGCAGACTGCTGTAGAAAGATGAGCAAAAATTCAATAAATATTTGTTCTTATAATTACTTTTTAAGAATAGACCGCTGTGTTCTAGGGATAGCTTAACTCTTTGGACAGAAGGGTCATTAAATCCATGATGTCCTCTAATGCAATTTCAAGGGAAGCCAGTCTCACAAAATAAGAATGAATTTTGAAATGTTTTTCCATGTTTGTGCTCTAAGGCACAGAGGTACCTAAAAATCAATGTAAAGACAGATATCCAGCTGTTCAGAGATGAGAGGGAAATACTTTTCTCAACAGATAATAAAGATAGAAGGTCGCTAAGGTGCAGAGAATGTCAATTATACAGAGACACATTCAGGAATTTAATTCTTAACTAATTGTTTTCCAAACTATAGGAACTACATTGAGATCAATGGATGTATTTCATATACTACTGTAAGGCAATGTTATACCAAAGCTACTTAACTAAAAATAAAATACTTTTAAAAAGTTAACTGTTGGAAAAATAGCCCCAATAAATTTAACTCACTAGCTACAATCAAGAAAAAGCCTATTAACAATAATTGGTGGGTTCTCAGTTTTTAAGAATCCATAATTAAATTTTATTGTTTTATAAGTGATTTGGATTAATTACGTCCATAATAGACTGATGCTCATTCCCTACGTTGAGAGAAGAGATGGCAGTTTCATAGAATCCAGTCATTTACTGCAATCCTCGAGCATTTTATTTCCTGCCAAGGCAAATCGGCTACAAAACCCCAGTTCCTCTTAGGATTTACTGAAAAGTGACAGGTGTTGATTTGCTGGTATCTTTCTCAACAGATTCGAATGAGCTAAACAAAATGACTTCTCTACCCATTTAGTCAGAAAAATAAATGGGGACACCAGCTAATGAGGGAATGTAGAGTTAGCTGGACTCAAAGCATTCCAAGCTGTTGGCAGCTGGAATCAAAAGAGGAATCATGCAGACAGTTGCTTGTGTTTATTGCTGAATGTGAAATTAGAAAGATACTTCATCTTCCCCACAGGTGCAAGAACATATAGTTATTAATTACAGCAAAACACATTTATTGACTACCCCAAGCCTACAAAATCCCACACTCAGCAAATGGTTTTCAAAGTTCATCCAAAAAGCACTTTAGAATCAATACAAAGCACTGCATAGTTGACGAATCTGTATCTAGTAAAATTGTGTATCCTGAAAGCATGGCATAGGCTCTCTCTTAATATTTATGTAGTTGAACATCATCAATGCTTTCTTTCTTCTGGTAGGAAACTTATTAGAAACAAAATTTTCTAATTTTTTTGTTGCTTTGATAAGTATGGTTTCAAAATATTAAGATGATTAAGTTAATTTTGTTCATTTTTTGAGGTTTTAAAAACAATTTTATCTTCTCACTTAGCCATATGACATATTAAGCCATTGTTCATTTATTAATTTAGTAAAGATCTATTACATACCCCTTTTGTGGCAGGCATTATTCCAGGTGCTGTGGAAAACACATATAAATTCATGAAGACTTAAAATCTTATGGGGGCTATATTATGTACCAACTAGAAAAAATATGTAACCAATGGACTTTAAGAACCACCTTAGTTGAAGGAAGTAGGCACTTGAAGGATTTGCAGGTGAAGGGTCCTGAGCTAGGCTGCCTACAGGCATTGAATTGATATACATATTTTATATATGTGTGTGTGTGTATATATATATACACACACACACACACACATATATATATACATATATATATGTATATATATAGTTTCAACTTGTCTCATTCCAAACAAGATTTGAGACAACTTACAGAAGTGTATGTAGTACCACCTAATAATAAAATAAAATAAAATAAAATAAAATAAAATAAAAGGAGAAAATTGATATTATGCACTGACTCTAAGGGTGAGTTCAGGACTCCAAATGTGCACCATTAATTTCTCGTCTGGCTTTTACAGATGGGTCTCAGATTTAATTCTGTGTTTCCTCGCAGCAGGGATAGAAACAAGATAGGGTAAAAGAGATATGTGATCCCAGATCAAAGCAAACAAGTTGCTGGCTCCTTTTGTGTATAAATATGTGAGATAAATATATCAGATACGGTGGAGTAAATCCTTAAAATTGTTTGTATGATATAAAAGGTAGATTTTATGACTGCTTGTCCCTCAATGTAGGTCACTACTCTGGTAATCTAGTTTTATTTCTTTATTCATGAAATACTTAAAGTATTTATTGAGCACTTGCAATGTGCACACTGTTCTAGACACTGGAGATAGACTGGTGAGCGAGGCAGATAAAAGTCTCAGTTGACATACTGTTTGGAAAATGGGACATTAATGAACAAATCACTAAACTCATTTCAAATAGTGATCAACAGAATTACTTAATGGAGAGTAGGAAGACATGGAGGGCCTCTCTGAAAGATGATAATTGAGGTATATTTAAATAACTACGAGGAACTAGTCTTGACAAGATTAGGAGGAAAGATACTACAGGCAAAGAGACCACTGATTGCAAGGTCCCAGGAAAAGAAATAATCTTGGTGAGTTGGAGAAATAACAAGGAAGCTGGTACAACTGAACCACAGTGAATGAAGAGGCACAGGAGTTGAGATGAAATGAGAAGTAGGCATACGAACTTATGGTAAAACATGTGGATTTATTCTAAAGGCAATGGGGTAAAGGTTGTATGATTTAGAGTATCTAGAAAAATGGGTAATTGAAATCTTTGAGCTCTATTTTCAAGCAATTTTAAGAAATTGAAGACATAATTTGAAAATATCCTCCCTGGAAAACCCTGGAAATCAGAAATTCAGTTAAGGTCAGAGCTATTCCTCACTTATAATTGCTGTTGAATTTGGGTAGCATATGTTATAAGCCATATGATTCCAAAGCATTTTTAGTCTCAGGTCTATTCCAAAAAATGAATAAATGGCCACTCAAGTTTCCAAATTTCTATTGAGAACTAGAGAAAATGGTCATAATAATTTTATTCTTAAAAAAAAAAAAATAAGTCATAGCAGGTACTCCCAATTGTTCATGGTAGCCATAACCTATCAGTAAGATAACAATAGAATGCCTAATATTAATCAAAGACACTTTGTGGCAAATCTCCAAGATAAACTAGTTATAAAAATATACCTGTAAGAACTAAGTGAATTGATCTACAATATAAAGTTTTAACTACAAGCCAAGAAAGCTTTGAAAGTCGGTCAAGTGATTATTAAAGCTTTCAAGTAGATGTTATTAAGCTATACTTTCTGACAGTAATTAGGTGACAGGATCAATTATCCACTGAGGCCACTCTTAGTTGATGACAATAAAATGATCAGCATATACAGACATTCTCTCCCTGCCACACTTTTGGTCTTTTCCTTAAGGTTGTGAGAAGACTGATTTTTCTCACCAGTCAAGGCAGGCAGTAGATAGGTCTACTTTCTATAACCTGGGTCCATGGGTCTTCCTGATACAGAAGGCTGCCTTAGAAGGAAGAGTTAGATAACTCTTCTGGTATAGCAAAGGTTTTCAGTAAATAAGAGGATTGTTGTCAGCCTCATCAAACCAGTGGAGAGGAAGATCAAACCAGACAACAAAGAATTTTAGATTCTACCTCATGAACAATGGGAAGATGTTATTTTAAACACAATATCATGATTTTTTTTTAATTTTAAAAATTACTTTCAGGATAAGTAATTTATCATATGGTGCAGAATTCTAATGTAAACAGAGCGTAGGATAAAAAAGCGTGTCCTCCTCCCACAACTGTCCCCAGAATAGTCACTCTCTTCTCCAGAGAACTTACTTTTATGAAGCTATTCAAAGGTACACACATACACAACAGTACACTCTTTCAAAACACCAATTAAGGCATACTGTCCTACTTTTTGTATTTTTCATTTAAGAACCTATTTCAAACATTATTCCGTATCTGTACACTGAGAGATGCCCCACTATTTTCACTAATTTCATAAAATACCATTGTATCAGGGTGCCTGAATGGCTCAACTGGTTAAGCATTCAACTCTTGGTGGCAACTCAGGTCATGATCCCACAGTTTGTGAGTTCAATCCCTGCCTGGGCTCCATGGTGTCAGTGTGGAGCCTGCTTGGGATTCGCTCTCTCCCTCTCTTTCTGGCCCTCCTCTTTGTACTCTCTCTCTCTCAAAATAAATAAATAAATTAAAAAATACCATGATATTAACAAGCATATTATGTTTAATTATTCCTCTATTGATGAACTTATAGTTCATATTTCAATATTTTACTATTGCAAACACTGTTAATGGTATCCTTGTACATGCATGGGTACAGCCCACACTTTTGTGAGTATGTCTAATACAAGAAGTTCCCATGAATGGTATTGTTGGATTAATGTGAATGTGCATTTTAATTCTTCATAGACATTGACAAGTTTCTCTCTTTGACAGTTTTCTATTTGTATCAGTTAACATTTGCTGTGTAATAAGCTATCCTCCAAATCAATAGATAAAACAAGTCATTTATTAGCTCAAGATACTGTAGGTTGACGGTTGAAATAGGCTCAGCTGGGCAGTTTTGCTGGTTTTGCCTGGGTTTCTCCATGAGATCACAGTCAGCTGGTGGCTATTTGGTCCTAAATGACCTTGCTCACATGTTAGAATTTGGTGGGTCCATGGATGGGAAGGAGTCATGATTCTCTAGTAGCTTTCAGGCTAGTGTATCTTTCACATAGTGACTGGATTCTAACAGCATCCAAAAAGAAAAATCTCCAGGGGGACCTGGATGGCTCAGTCAGTTAAGCAGCCAGCTCTTGATTATGGCTCAGGTCATGATCTCATGCTTTGTGAGACTGAGCCCCATGTCAGGTTCTGTGCTGTCAGCAGGGAGCCTGCTTGGGATTCTCTCTCTCTCTCTTTCTTTCTGCCCCTCCCCCATTCTCTCTCTCTCTCTCTTTCAAAATAAATAAACTTAATAAAAAAAGTCGGAGGGGAGAAAGTTCCAGTGTGTAAGCATGGTCTAAGCCTCTGCATGCATCATGTTTGCTAGAATCTCATCAGTCAAGCCAGTGCATGGTCAGAACCAGGTTAAGGGGTAGAGAAAGAGACTTTACCTGTTCATTAAAGTATCTATATGAATATTTTCCTTTTTGATGGTCAATTTTGTGTCATTTGGTCATTTAAAAAAATTAACTTGCAGAAGCTTTACTTGTCAAATTAGAAGAAATTAGGCCTTTGTCTATTGTTTACATATCAGTTATTTTTCCTGTTTTGATTTTTGTTGTTTCACTTTTGAGTGAAACACAGTTTTATTTATTTGGCACAGTTTTATTTATTTCTCTGTTAAGAAGGAGTAGTTTATAAGTTTTCAAATTCATAGATGATAAGGGTTTTTTGTACACTGAAAATACTTTGTGTATCTGAGATTACTACTCATGAAAACCCATGTTCTATTATATTATTTAATGGTTTCATGTTTTTCAATACTTGCATCTTTTATCCATTTGGATATTTAGGAGAGAGGGAGGTATCTAGCACTTCTAGAAGTGTATCTAGATACCCCATTCCACATATTAAATAATTCCTATTTCCCAACTAATATGCATGCTACATGTATCATATACTAAATTTCTATAAGCTTCTGGACTTCTTTATTTATTCTAATAATCTATTTATTCATGAGAGCTATATTTCTATTCATATCAATAGTGTGTATCAGTTTGGGCTCCTATAGGAAATAGATGATACACTCGAAAGGTTATTTGAAGATATTACAAAGGGTCTGTTTACCGAGGGGTGGACAAATTTAAGGGAAACCACAAGGGATAGGAAAGCCCTCAGCAAGTAGAAACATTGAGAAGCCTTTTATGCCCATAAACCTGAAGAGAAAAGAGAGGGAACACTGTTTCCATAATCCAGAGAGGCCTTCCTCCATGGAAATAAATGGCTGGACCAAAAGGAGCTATGGTCAAAGAATACAACTGCTTCCAAAATTACAGACCCCCTGCACTGAAGGAGTTGAGCCAAGGGAATAATTGGCTTCTTGCTCCTCTGTTCTTCAGGTCTCCCACTAGTGCCAACCGTCATTGAACCCAACCAGAAGCCTGTCTGATGATAAATCTACAGAGTATCAATCACCTAGGGGCACAGAGTGAGATAGAAAAAAGCAGAAAATGGATCCAGAAGGAAAAACAGACATGACCAGTTTATACTATCATGCTTTTAATTATTATAACTTTGAAAGATGATTTAATAAATGCTTGGTCCCTTCTCATTATTCTTCAACTTTCATAATCTCCCACCTAGTTCTTTTTTTAATTGAGATATAATTGACTTATTATATTAGTTTCAGGTATACAGCGTGATGATTCAATATTTGTATGTATTGTGGAACTTAAAAAAAATCAGCTAGTTCTTGATGTTAGTTTTTCTATACAAAGTTTACTTTATCTTGTTCTAAAAGTTTGCTTTAGTGAACTTTGCTTTTGAAGTATAAAATATATACAGAAAAGTGCACATATCATAAATATACAGTCTGACAAATTGTCACAAACTAAACATATCCATGTAATCATCATCCAGACCAAGAGAAAGAACATAACCAGCTCCTTAGAAGTCTCTTCCAGTCTCTACCTCCTCATAAGGGGTACTATGATCGTGCTCCTAACACCATAGATTAGTTGTGACTGCTTTTGACTTACTATAAATAATATCATAGACATGTACTCTTTTATGACTTGCTTCTTTGCTTCAAAAATATGTTTCTAATATTCATCTATGTTGCTGTGGGTAGTTGGAGATTATTCCCATTGTTGAATCACAGTCCATTGTGCAAATATGCCATTCATTCCTTTTTTATACATTTTTTATCCATTCTACTATTGTTGGGCATTTGCATTGTTGCTGGTTCTTGGCTTTTCTGAATAATGCTGCCATGAATACCCTGGTCCGTGTCTGTTGGTGAATATACATGTTTACTGATGTTGAGCATTTATCTGCAAGGGGAACTGCTGAGTTAGAGAGTGTGCATATATGCTTAGCTTTGGTACATACCGCCAGTTTTTTGAAGTTGTTTTACCAATGCACACTACTGCCAGCAATAAATGAGTTTCATTTGCTCCATGCCCTCATTGGCTTTTGTTTTTTCTATTTTGACTCTTCTGGTAGATATGTGGTGATATTTCAGTATGATTTAAATTTGCATTTCTATGATAACTAATCAAGCTGAACTGCTTTTGGTGTTTCTTGGTCGTCTGGACATCCTTTACTACAAGGAAGGATCCTTGTACTTCATCCTACTACTTCAAGTCTTTTATCCACTTTTTATTTGTTATTGGGTCATCTTCCTTTATTTTTCTTAACTGGTTTATAGGAGTGGTTTATATATTCTGGATTTGAGACCTTTGGTGAATAGGTGAATGTGTGTCTATGTGCTATAAATTTCTCTTGTTCTGCGGTTGGCTTTTTTTCAGAATTTTAATGGCATCTTGTGATAAACCTTTAGTTTAACAACCTTTTGCTTTACTTATTTATTCATTATTTATTTATTATTTGTTAGTACTCTTTATTATTGGTTTCATTTGCTTTCTCTTTGCCTTCTGTTTTAATTGAGCATTTTATGTGATTCCATTTATCTCCTTTCTTAGCATCTTAATTACACTTCCATTATACATTTTCTGTTTTACCTCTTGCCTTAGAGTTTGCAAAATACAGTTTCAATTAATCTGAATCCTCCTCCAAGTAACACAATGCTATTCATTAGTTCAGGTAACTTGCATTACAATAGGGTATTCCCAAATCCTTCTCCCATCCTTTATGACATTGCTGTCATTCATAAGCACCAATACATTCTTGCCATTATTCCTTTAAACAGTTATCTTTTAAGTCAAGTGAAAGTATGGAAAACAGAATATTTTATTTTACGTGTATTTGTCTCTTTGAAACTCCTCTCTTTTTGTAATTTGTAGTACTGAGTTCATGATGTAATGATATGTATCATTTTATTTCTCAGAGCAGTAACAAAATTAGTAGATTTCCTTCTTTTTATCCCCTACTCGGTATGAAATGATTTCCATGGGTTATGTTATATATATTTAACCTTTTTTAAATAAACTTATCCTCTCATTTGATTTACTGTTTAAATAATATATTTTACATTCTGTATTTTACATAGCACTGAGGGAATCAGTGTTATGGGCTTCCTTCTCTTTCTTTCCCAATTATCATTCCTATCATTTCCAATTCATTTTAATTATTTCCCCAAACTTCTCCTTCGTATCATATACTGTGTTTTAACAGTGTTGTCTCCTTTTTGTTGCTTCTCTGATGGATTTCATTTTTTGTGATTCTTTCTTATTTCTTTTATGAGCTCTGAAAGATTATGTTTCATCTTGCTGTGTTGTCTCACTGCATTTTTCTTTTCTGAGTTCTTGTAATTTTTCTTTGAACTTTTTGATTAATTCACTTGGTTATTTTGAATTCATGGCAATAGGCCTGGCCAAGATTTTTATCTGCTTGGTGGCAATATTTTTTCCAGTTACTGTGTTTTTGGCCTGCCATTTGCTTTTTTCTGTTCTTTTTTCTAAAAATATTTTTAAATGATTCTGTCTGTATCCTTTTAAAAATTATTATAATACAGTCTTGATTGAGGTGACAAATCACATTTGAGTCAGCTGTTTGCACCAAGCCTCTGTGGGGTGGTGCCTGGGTATTATTAGAACTGGCAGTGATTAATTTGTATGTAAGTTGTTTAGCCTTTATTTGCCCTCCCATTCTTACATATTCTATTGGCTTTTCAGCTTCCAAAAATGACTGGAAATCAGACTCTCTTTAGACTCACCCACAGATTTCTTTCTATAAAGATGGCATGTCTGTGTGTTCACATTCCGTGGTACCAAATTGATTCTGGAGAAAGTCCAGCCCTCAATTCCATTTACTCTTTTCATATTGTTCTAAACAATATACATCAGTCACTATCCCAATAAGAATAAAGTGGCCCATTTAAATGCAATTGTTCAGGAGAATTCAATAAAGAGTTTATTTACAAGGATATTGTCATAATTAAGAGAAACCACTAAGAGATGATAAAGTACTACATGGCTAACAGTAACAGGGAGCCAGGATTTCCGAAGGCAGGAGGGTATATGAAATGAAGCCAATGTGGAAAGACACACACACACACACACACACACACACACACACAGAAATGGAGATAGATGGATGGATGGATGGATGGATGATAGATAGATAGATAGTAGATAGATGATAGATAGAAACTGTAGGTGTAAAAGCTGGCTTCCCAACAAGAACTATGTGTTTTGGAAAAGGAAGAAAGCACTACAAAATTGTGGCTCAGTATGGAGAGAACCAGCAGAATAAATACCCCATCTATAATTTCTTGCCACCCTAACATATCCTGAAATGTTTCCCATTGGCCATACCCAATGGGGAAACTAAAGGCAAAGGCACCTGGTTAATTCAGTCCATCAAAGTCTGACTGAAGGAGAGAGCAGATTGGAAAAGGTGTAGAGTATATTTGTAAGAGCAAACAGGCAATATCAGCTTCCAAGCAAATTTGGTTTTGAATTTAAGGGTTTGTCATCTATTTTAGACTAGTGAGATATTTTAGACAATACCCAATGAAATTTGTCCAGGGTAAGTAGCCACAGGTTTCATTTCATGGTGGATTCTTACACCTTTGTTTTACCTTTATTGCATCTGACAGCTCTCCTCATGTTTTGTTTTACAGATGTCATATATCTGTGAATGTGAATGTCAGTGAATGTCATTAAAGGTAAAGGTAAATTTGGGGGTACTATTTCCTATTGTAAGGAGTGATTTCCAAGAGGATGAGGGGAAAGAGATGATTTAACTTATTATTCTTGTTGCGGTATGGCAACGTTTTGCAGGAACAGGGGACAGAACATGAAGAAGCCTTTGGGGAAGCTATTGAAGTATTCCAGGTGATCGATGATAATAGCTTGTACCTCAGTGGTAATTGAAGAGATGGTGAGAAGTTTAATTCCAAAAAAAATATAGCAGATTTAACAGGACTAGATTAATTGATTAGATATGGTGAGTGAAGTAGCAAGAGATATGGATGTTTTCCATATTTCTGGCATAAGCAACTAAATACATGTTGATTCCATTTGCTAAGAGGATGGCTTCATAACAATGGATTTTGAGGGTGATGGACATTGAGGAGGGCACTTGTTGGGATGAGCACTGGGTGTTGTATGGAAGCCAATTTGGCAATAAATTATATTTAAAAAATAAATAAATAAAGCTATTTGAAAAGGAATGATAAAAGGTATGACCCATGTATCTCAGTCCAGCACAAAGCATTCCTGTGATGTCTCTCTCTAATGTACTAAATACCAGACCACAGGGAAGCTAGTTTCATCTCTGTAGAGAAAATTCCCCTTGTGGCTTAACTGAGGAAACTCTTGTGGTAGATATGATATCTAAAGTGACTTTACTCTCTTACATAAAATCTACCCCTGGACCAACGATTATAAAGGCCAACAGGTAGATTTTGAAGTAAGGAATTAAAATCTGCCTTTTGTTGATTATGCAATCATTTACTGTAATTATCTACTTAAAATTCAATTTAAAGTGCTTTTTAAACACTATCATGTGCCTGGCTGTGTGGGAGACACAATAGATAAAGAAATACAGAACACAGACTTACCTTCAAAGAATTCATGATGTTCTAAGCTTAATTTTCAGAGGCTTTTTTCTTAATATTCACATCAAAACTTGTAAAATGTGTTAACTCTTCAAATGTTAACTTTACATATATAAATCTGTGTTTAGACCAGAAACAAATCATTTCTAAGGAAATACATTTTATAATACCCTATTTCTATAACAAATTAGATTTAGAAATTTCTGGTTTTGCTGCTATTCTGGTAATAATACTCCATGGAAAAGAGCAACAAACTACCTTTGTAGGACATAGCTAAGGGATTTATATATGGAAACTTCTTCTTTTTTTTTTTTTTTTTTAGATTAGAGACCAAGTTCCAATTTTCCAAAATTCTCTTTTTTCTTATCTGTAAAAGTATTTGAACTACCTATCTTTCCTTATCTCTGAAACAATACTGAGGAATGTCACAAAGGTTAAAAAACATTTAAAATAATCTTTTCTTGAGGTGGTGAACTGTAAGCCATACTTCAGTATGTTGAAGCATGAGTAGGAAGTGGAGGAAGGGAAGTTAGTGGACAATGTTTTCCCGGAGGCAAGTTAACTGTTTTATTGAGTCTTAAGTATTGGTATGCATGAAATTTTTTTCTGTGTATATCAAACCCACAATACAGAGAATGAAATAAAGCCGGTAGGTTTCAGCTGCTCTAGGTGGCCTGTTCAGAATAGCTAAGAAGGTAGAATACTGTAAATCTTTTTGTGCAAGAATTGTTTTTGTAAAAGGCATGTGTGGGTAGCTTTCATTTAAAACCAAAATATTTTGACAAATCAAAACTTCAACTAGAACCACTGTGACTAAATTTAAATCCATACATTGAGATATAAAATGGTGCTAATCACATATTTCAGCTGTCAAAATCCCTGGCAAGAGTAGATTAGTGAAAAAAAAGAAGTCATAAAAGAACAAGGAAAAAAATCTGACAGGCAAAAAAAAAGATGGTTATAAATGCAGCAAATTTCCTCTGTAAATTCAAATGTTTTCACTAAACAAGTCAAGAAAGGATAATTTAAAATCTCTGTAAGAGGATTTGGCAAGTCAAAATAGACGTGAAAAAGAGGGTGCAAGTGACAGTTAAAAGTCTGGGGAGAAATCCCTAATAATTTTTATCTAAATTCTTTTAATCTCATTGAATTTGAATTCCATTCTAACTTGGAGACATTAGGAAATCTAAGATCAGATTTGTTTTTCCTATTGATATTCAGCTGGGAGAGTAAGTCATACATTATTTAAATAAAGAATAATAAATTCATTTGAAAGGGCTAGATCAAACTCATAGAGGTATGTATTATTCTCCCAGAACTTCACAGACTCCAAAGGCGAGTAGAAGACCCCAGAGGTCACACAGTTCATTTTCCTGTACTTACAGCACTCCAGAGAGACAGCTTTGTTTCTTACTCACTGTGCAGACAGGCAGTTGCTATACTACTGGTCCAATTTCCTCCGTCAAATCTTGGTTCAATGATTCTTTCTCTATCAACTTCAACATCCCATTTATGCAACAATTGGCAAACATCTAGTATATGTCAGATACTATACTAACCACTGAAGGAACCAAGGTAACTAAGAGGTCCTCTCTCTTTGGGAAAATACAAAGTGCTAACTGAAATGAATTGGATGCCCTGGGAGTTTGGGGAAGGTCCTCTAAACCATACAAAGGGGAGTAAGAAGGCACATTTGAACTTAATCTTAAAAGTACCATATAAATTAGCTAGGAGAAAGAGTGAAAGCAGAACATTTCAGGAAGAGGAAAGATCACATGCAAAGATGAGAGTGTGTTAAGAATGTGATGAGTTCCAGAAGTTCCATATGCATTGGGTAAAGGCTACTACAGGTAGGGCATAGTAGGAGGTGAGGCTAGAATAATGCTTTCCAAAATATCTTTTGAGGAACATTAGTTCTGCTAGCAGAATTACAAAAAAAAAAAAAAAAAAAATAATTTAGATTCAGTTGATTTGGAGAAACAAAATAAGTTATATTCTTCTTCCAGAGACTCATTAAAGATATGATCGTATTATAATTTAGAAATCCCATAGTATTGAACTTGATTTAATACTAAACTTACCGTACCAAAGAAATTCTTGTTTTAATACAACACTTTCAGTGCACAGAAACAGTGCTCCAGAGGGCATACGTTGTGAAACATGGAACTAGCATGGAAAAATAGGCCATAATAGTTTGGCTTGTAAACCAAACTAAGAATTTCAGTCTTCATCCTGAACATCTTGGGGGACAGTTGAATGATTTGTTTGGACATTAACCCAGAACATTTACTGACACAGGGCTCGATCTCGCGACCTTGGCTTCATGACCTGAGCTAAAACCAAGAGTTCAACACTCAACTGACTGAGCTACCCAGGTGCCCCTGAATTAATTTTTTTTTTTTGAAGTTAGGCTCTGTGCTCAACATAGGACCCAAACTCATGACCTAAAGATTAAGAGTCAAATGCTCTACTGACTGAGCTAGCCAGGTGCCCCAAATATGTGCCATTTAAACAACACACTCTTGAATGCTCATTGGATCAAAGAAGAAATCAAAGGGGAAATTAGAAAATATCTCAAAGTGAATGATTTTAAAGCAAGGGACAGACATGATCAGATCAGATGTTCATTTTAGAAGTTTCCCTGAAAGTTTCAGACTCTGTCAGCTTTGCCAGCTTCGGTGGCTATGTTAGCAAGGGGTGAAAGGGGCAGAGAGACTAAAGACTGCCGTGATATTTAAGAATAGTAATGCAAGTGTAAGCTAAACATCAATAAGAAAATGGAGAGAAGATAAACAAGAGAAATGCTGATGAAGTAGATAGAATCTGATGGGAGTTCCCAATAAAACTAATAGGATATGGAGGCTATAGGAAGGCTCAGTTGGCAGGGCAGACATGGGAGGAAGCCCTGGAGGCAGAAAGCTTGAGCAGTATTAGGATAAAAGTGCAGGCAAGGGAGGAAAATGGAGGCATTTATTGGAAGCAGTGGCTCAAGAATGTGAGGCTGAAGTTAATGTCTGGAGCTTTAGTTTCTTCATTACTAGATGGAGGGACTAGGGTGGTGTTATTATCCAAGACTATATGATGCTTCAAGTCTGCGGTCCAGTTAGGTTTTGTCCACAGATCCCTTCTAGCAAAATGTTTTATGCTTTGGTTCCTCCCCAAGTAGTATGGTTACCTACACACTTGCTTGGCTTCTTTTTTTTACCTCTTTTCACCCTTGGATGTTTGCCTATAGGTCACAGGCTATGGAAGGTTTCCTCAAGAACAGGTCAGAGCTTCAAGAATCCCTGTTTGGCTCTACCTGTCAGCTGTTTACTCACCTGATGCCCCAGCACCCCCTGTTTGCAGCCAGTTCTTGATCTTCTCACCAAGTAATTCTCATGCTCACTTCAACAGGATGAGGGCTGATGATTCTGCTCTCCCTTTTGCTACTCTCTGAAATCACAGTTTCATTCTATGGCCATATCCTCACTGACATCTTGATATGGTCTGTTAGATTGAATGTTCTGGAATGTTCTGGCTTACCTGAGGCCTAGGAGTTTCTGGGATGCGGGACTTTCTTTGCTAAAACCTGAACAAACTAGAACAGTCAGTGCCTATTATAAGTCTTTCTGCCTTATTCACCACTACCTCCCAGCACAGCACCTGCCAAGTGGTAGACCTTAACTATTTTAACCAAGTAGTAGCTTAATTAATCAGACACCTATGATTTACGAGATGATGATGTGCAATATATCATTTTATCTTGATGGTAGATAATACTCTATTTATTTTACATATGAGGAAGTTGAAACTCAAGAGACTGTCATCTACCCAGGGCCACATAGATAGTAAGTGGCAGAGTCATGATTGGAACCCAGATATGTCTGATTGCAAGCTTGTATCATTTCCAGAATGCAACAATGTTTGTATCACCCACCTCCCACCATCCACCTGCTTAAGTCTTTGTGTTAGTGCTGAGTTTTGGGAACTGTCAGAGACAGGCTCCCAGAGAACAGGAAATGTTAATAGACTACAGCACTTTGTACATTGCCAGTAATGGCTACTCCCCCTTTCTTCCCAGGGCCCCTTTTCCCCAGGGCATCTTGTTATCTCCAAGAAACATGAATTCCTGAAAAAGAGCAAATTCCTGATTAGCAGCATGAGTTAGAAGTCAGGCATTTATAGTTACTCTTATCTTTGTGCACATATCATAAAAAATATTGCTTTACTAACCCTAAGCCCTCACGTACTCTTTACACGACAGCTTTCATAACAGAAATTAAAATGCTATAGGATAAAAAGAAAGATTCCTTTTCTGTGTTTACCTCCAGGTGTCTTTACAATGGAATTGATGCCTTATTTATTTCTGATGGACCACCTTATGACAATAGGTGACATACTACATCTTCTATTTTGGAACAAAAATAACTCTCCAATCACTTTGAACTGTCTTTGTAGTTTAGGTTTATAATGCAACGTTGAATTCTTTTAATAGAATATTATTATCAGATTAGTTACTCATATGGCATCTATTATTTTAGTATAATAAACAAATGTAGCCCATAATTGTAAATTGTATTGTGATTAATGAGTGTCACTCTTGCACGGCAGTAACATATTTGCTCTTTGTTTAATCAAATTTAAAAGGAGATGGAAGAAGGGATTATGATATGACACCTACTGGAGATGAAACTGATAAAGGAGCTCCAGGTCAGTGCTTCCTTTTCCTGCATAGGAGCAGTTTCCTTGACATAAATTATTTATGTAGCCAGCGATCACAGTGGACTAAAATGTACACAAGGTCACACATCCATCATTAACTATATAATCTGGTATGAAAAGTTTCCTGTTTTTAAAAGAGCAACGAAAATGAAAATAACCGAGCTGTGAAAATACGGTAAATGCTTTGCCTAATATTTATTTTTAACTTCCAAATTGTCGCTGTTTTACTTCCCAGGTATGTGAAACGTTGGCCGCTCTACAATATATAGATTAGTTGGTTTAGCAGATTGAATTTTTTTAAAAAAAAATGTGTCTGTAGCATAGTTGTTAGAAAATTCACTAATAAAAACGACAGCCAAATGCAGAAACTAATGATTTGATTATCAAACGGCTTTAAGAAATATTTACAGGAATAATTTAAAGGCCAATATTTTATAGTGGCAAGTCAAAACAAAACTACCTTTGTCATTAGAAATTAGGCTGTTTTGTAATTTTCATCTTTGAGGAAAATAAGAATATTCCTATTTCCACCACCAAGTATAATGAAGGCATTGGGCAGCCAATGTGAGCACTATGAGTAATAAACCCAGTGTGTGACAATCTGACCACAAATCTAATGGTGGTCATTTTTTTTTCATTACTCTTATTTTTATTTTTTATTTAGTTTAAATGTATTTATTTATTTTGAGAGAGAGAGAACACAAGTGGGGGAAGGACAGAGAGGGAGAGAGAATCCCAAGCACGCTCCACACCACTAGTTCAGACCCCCGGGCGGACTTTGAACTCATAAACTGTGAGATCATGACTTGAGCCAAAGTCAGATGCTTAGCTACCTGAGCCACCCAGGAGCTTGAAATAATGGTCATTGTTTTAAGGAAATTCAAACCACTCATTTAGCTTACTTACTACGTTTTATTCTCTCTCTCTCTCTCTCTCTCTCTCTCTCTTTTGATTAAAAAAAAAAATTTTATGTATTTAGTTCCCGATTATCTAATAGTTAGGTACCTTGATGACAAAAAAGAATTCATCTATCCTTAGAGCCTCCATAAAGTCTAGCATAGGAACTCACACCCTTTGGCACCTGTAAATATGTATTGATTGCTTGATCTACAATTTTGGAATAACTGTGTTAAGAACATGGCAAGATTGCTATTGAGACAAGCAAAATAAATTGATGTGACATATCTCAAAGTTAAGGGATTAATCAATTACACTTCAAATTTGATAGACGGAATAATATCCCACTAATTACCAAAATTTAATGATCCATTCTTTCCATCAATTTACTGCTGCTGCCAGGAGCTAGGAGAAGGCCTGATTCCTGAATTGGATGTGGTTGGCTAAATGCAGGCTTCTTACTAATGTCTGGGTTAAAAATATAACTTGACAAGCACTATTTCTATGTAAAAGTCTTGTTTAAGTTCTCACAATATTATGGTTACTTAGAGAATATCAGTGCTTTAGAATAATTTTTACAATCAAAAAAATCTTTTAATGTTTATTTATTTTGAGGAGAGAGAGAGAGAGAGACAGAGTGTAAGTGGGGGAGGGACAGAGAGAGAGGGAGACACAGAATCTGAAGCAGGCTCCCGGCTCCGAGCTGTTAGCACCGAGCCCCTTGTGGGGTTGGAACCCTTGAACCATGAGATCATGGCCTGAGCCTAAGCTGGATGCTTCTCTGACTGAGACACCCAGGCATCTCTACAATGTTTCTTTCTTTTTTTTTTTTTTTTAATGAGAGCTACCTTAAGTTATTTTCAAAATTTAAATATTTAGTTACATGTCAATTAAGTTATATCTGGCTCCAGTTTAGGAGTCAAATAACTGCTGAGGGAGAAGTTAAAAAGAGTAAGAGAAAATACAGTCCTGTTCCCTGTGAAAGGATGCTGTCGGGGTGACCATAACCATGTGGGAGATGTAAGAAAATTTCTAGAGGATTCTCTCTTCTGCTCTGTACAGGGAAGGATGTAAGAGTTCTAAACACAAGTAGGTTACAAATGCAGACCGTTTTTTTCCTAATTAATGTGGACACTCTGATTAATGGTCTGTGGCTTTGATAGAGAAATTAACAGACTCTTGGACACTCAAATGTTGAGGATGGTTGAGAATAAACTTCTGGAGAGATTTTTAACCAAACCCTCTTATGTGTATGTGTGTTAAAAGGTAAATGTCTGAGGTTTTCGTTGTTTTCTTCTTTTTCTTTTTTTTCTTTTTCCTTTAAAGTCATTATTAGGACATATATTCTAGGTCTTTATTTCTGAAAGAAATCTTTCTCCAAAATAATTATGTTTTATTGAGTAATATTACTTATATTTAGTTGCTTTAATAAAGAGTTATGTTTCAGTACCGAAAGATACATTCCCATCTCTTAAATGTAAATGACTACACTCTGCTTCTTTAAAAGCATAGATGTGGTGTGGTGAGTTAAAGTTGCAGGTATGGTGTTTTTGAGCGGTGAATAAGCCTAATTTTAAAGGTTGGCTCTCGTGAACTAAAACCACTGTATAGAAGCACGTTGTATGTCTGAATAGAATCACTAATAAAAATGAATTAAACCATTGATTTGGGAACAGAAGGGGCAATATGTATTCTATTTACTAAGCTTCAGAATCTTTGGAGACAAACCCCATATTACTGAGCGATATTAAACCTCTCAGTTCCTGGCGGTGTGTTCATTTATAGCAAAATAGACTTTATTATTGGAAAAAAAATCTGCAGACATCAACTAATTAAAAATTCTCCTTTCCCTCCACCACACAACTAAAGGAAGGTTCTAAAAATTCTTGTGTAAACACAAAACTTTAGATAAAATCTGTCGTGTAAACACAGTATTAGTTCAGTGAGGAAGGTAAATGCCAGTTTTCAAAAAATAGTTATATTGATATTGAGATATAATTTACCTACCATACCATTCACCCATTTAAAGCACACAACTCAGGGCGCCTGGGTGACTCAGTTGGTCGAGTGTCTAACTCTTGATTTTGGCTCAGGTCATGTTCTTACGGTTTGTGAGATCTAGTTCCAAGTTGGGCCCTGTGCTGACAGTGTGGGACCTGCTTGGGATTCTCTCTCTGTCCGTCCTCTGCATGTGCGTGTACGTGTGCTCTCTAAGTAAATAAACAGTTAAAAAAGTACATAAAGGGGCACCTGGATGGCTCAGTAGGTTGAGCATCCGACTTTGGCTCAGGTAATGATCTCACTGTTTGTGAGTTTGAGTCCCCCATCGGGCCCTGTGCGCATAGCCTGGAGCCTGGAACCTGCTTCAGATTCTGTGTCTCCCTCTCTCTCTCCCCCTCCCCTGCTTGCACTCTGTATGTCTTTCTCTCAAGGATAGATAAACATTAAAAAAATTTTTTTTAATTAAATAAAAAAATAAAGTGTACAATGCTATTGTCTTTAGTATGTTCAAGAGTAATGCAACCATTACCACAATCAGTTTTTGAACATTTTAATGACTTCAAAAAAAGCCCCCACAACTATTAGCCTTCATGTCCCGTTTCTTCCCAATATCCCCAGCTTCAGGCAACCGCTGCTTTTTGTTTTTTGGGGCAAAAGGTGGTCTTTTGTGACTATCTTATTTCACTAGCATGTTTTCAAAGCTCATTCGTGTTCTAGTCTGTATCAGTTTTTCATTCCTTTCTCGTTGACAAGTAATATTCCAACATATGAATATACCACATTTTATTTATCCACTTATCATTGATGGATATTTTGTTGCCAGGGGAACTGGGGAGACCCTGGGCCCTCAAACCAGACCATCCCAAAGGGCTTGCTGAAGGTTCTCAGTCTCATCTTCAGAAGGAATTCAAGGACTGGCACACAACACAGCAGCTGAGTGACACAAGGGGGGAGGTTTATTAAAGAACGAGTAAAGTCTTGAGATGTGAGAGTGGGGGAGCTCAAGAGAGAGAGAAAGCTGAGTCCCTGGGGTTCCAGTTTCTATCTTTTTCTCAGCAGTTGTTATCTAGGAGGGTGGACTATTCATTACTTGGGCCCAGGAAGCAGAGTTTCTGTGTTTTTTCTTCCTTATTTGGTCAGGGGTTCCTGATCATGGCACCCACCATCTTGGGACTATCTGATCTGATCTGGCTTCCTATGGAGTGTTACCAGGGTAGGCAACTACTCTAACAATTTGGGTTATTTCCACTCTTTTAGTTTTTATGAATAATGCTATGAACATTTGTTTATACATTTTTGTGTGGAGACATGTATTTTTGGGGGCGGAAGAGGAATATATACATGTATATATATACATTTTTCAAAGTGGCTACACCATTTTGCATTTCCACCAGCTTTCTCTGTGGGTTCTAACTGTGGATACTGATGTGCCCCCTCCAGGGCTCACTGTGGTGCTGGTGTTTGTTTATATTTTTAGTTGCTTGGCTGGATTATCTCAGTGAAATCTGTGTCCCTCACAGCATCCTGCCTCAGAGAACACTGCCTGTGGCATTGCACATAGTCACCCTGGGATGACAGTGGCTTTAGCAGGGCTCTCTTTGTCTTTTACTCTGATCTCCCTTAAACTGTTTGCCTCTGATGCCAGCTTCCTCTAATTGCTGGCTGATTGTTCTATTGTTTTCAACAATGTCCTGGGGCATAAATTGCTCCAGTCTAATCCAGTTAAACTCCAGTCTCTGCAGGGGTAGTCTTTGAAGCCAGCCTTTGAGGTTTGTCCTGACCCCAAAAGGAATCTTCTTGTCTCCCTGGTTCTTTCTTGTTAAACTTCTACCTGGTCTTTGGTTTAGCTCATTGGAGTTGTCAGCCTTCTTTTAAATGCTTGGGACCAAAACCTCTGTACCACTGCTCTAGACTTTGGGGTAGAGAAAATGACTCACTTCTCTAGAAGGGATATCCCTTTATAAGTGGGACATTAACTTTTGATCCTGGCTTGCCTCTTCAGGCATGGAAACTCTATCCCACCTGTAGGTGAGCAGAGTCAGGAGCAGAGCCCCTGGACTAGGGACCCCATGACTTGAGTGAGCAGTGGTTGGAGAAGAGACACCCCCCCCTGCCCCCCGACTGCTCAGCCACTCTTGCATGGAATAGAGCTTCTGCAACACTGAGCTGTAGGATGAGTACTGTTATTGCCCAGAGTTCGTGATCCCCAAAGACCAGCAGGGAGCCGAGTCCGATGTAAAAGCAAAAGAGCCTTTATTCGAGCTAGCTCGAGGTCAATCCCCTACCTGCACCTAAACAGCGGTGAGATACCGGGAGAGAGAGCGAGTTTCAAAAGGACAAAGGTTTTATTGGGGCCTAGGGGCAGTTGGTGAGGTAATGGCTGTGGCCTCAGCCGATTGGCTGGGGAAGGGTCGGAGTCCTGTTAGGCAGGTGAGCGGGAGGTTACTCAAGGGGAGGAGGCGTGGTCAAGGTGAAGGACACAGAACAAGATGGAGTTGGCCGGCGTAGGCCCGCCCTTTCAAGTACTGGTGGTTTGCCCTGCCAGGAGAGATAGTGTGCCCCTTGATGGGGATCTGGGGAAAAAATCCCTGTGTGCTTGGCTGCCCCTGCCTAGAGTAGAGTTATGATCACAGTGAGATGGGGCGAAAGGGCAAATAAAGTCTCAAAATGCCACAGACTCGCTGCTCTTATGAAGACCGCATATATTTTCTCACACATTTCTCCATTTGCTGTATGCCCATAGGACAATATCCAGAGACTGAATTTTTCTGTAATTTTCACCGGTTATGGTTGTTTCACTAATGATAGGGTCAACGGAGCGCCTCATGTTCCTATTTCAGATGTATCTCTATCCATACCCTCTTGAGAAGAATGTGTAACTTGTACATATGTCAGTTTGGTGAAGTCAAAAAGAAAATTCTAGCAACTACAAAAAGAGTAAGAGCAAATCACCTACAAAGGGCCCCAAGTCAGTTTTATGCTACACTTTGTTGGTAACAGAAACATGGTTGCAGAAGATAATGTAATGGTACTAAAGTATTGAAGGAAAAGGAAAACAAAAAAATTAACCAGCTATTTATTATCTCACAGTTTCTGTAGGGCAGGAGTACAGACACATATTAGCTGGGGTTTCTTCCCAGGGTCTCAAACCACCTGCAATCAAGGTATTAGCCAGACTATATTTTCATCAGGGTCTTGACTAAGGAAAGTTCTGCTTCTAAGATCCCTCCAGTTGTTTAGAGTTCACCTCCTTGTAGCTGAGGAACTGAGGGCGCCTTTTTATTGCTCACTGTTGCCTGGGGTCTCCACTCAGCTAACGATCTCCATCAGTTCCTTCTATGGGCACCTACCCTCTCACAATATGTCTGCTGACTTCATGGCATGAAGTATGAGAATTTCTCTCTCCAGTCTTCTAAGTCAAAATCTTATATAATGTAACATATTCATGGGAGTGACATTGCATCACCTTTACTATGTAAAGTAACTTAATCAAAGGCATTACACCTTATCACTTTTGCCATCACATATCATGTAGAAGCCCTAGCAGTTTCCACCCACCTGTAAGAGGAGGAAGTTATACAAGGGCATGACTCATCAGGGTCACTTTAGGGTGTGTCCACCAAATCTCTCCATACCAGGAATATTTCCAAAGAATGCCAGTACACACAGTTTTCACTTAATTTTAGAATAGTCTGTGGTAGGTTACTAGTTAAACAATCAGTTCACGAAGAAGAGCCTGCTGAACATCTTCCTTCCAGACCTCCCTGGCACGGAATCTCTTCTCTCAGGGCAGTGTCCTAACCTTTATGTATTTGTAGGCTCTGATGGGAATCACAACATCAAATTACAATATACATTATTTATTTTCCATTTCTACTTTATATTCTGTGGCTTCAGCCTTCAAAGAGTAGGGTACATCCTTGGAAACTTTTGGTTCTAAACTAAATCTTTAAAAAGTAGAGGAAGAATTTAGGGATAGGGAAGGTGTGCAGAAGCAGGGCGGGGTTAGCCCAGGGGAAGATTTAGGGGACAGATGCATACATGAGATAAAGAACAGGAACAGCAAGGGAACAAAAGGGCAGACTTTGTAATCTTGTTTGTAGTTCCGTAGCAAATCAAAAAGGGAAATAAAATCAGCTCAGCTGTTTATTCACACACCTATTTTTAATCTCCAGTGGATCAGTTAATGAAGTGTTAAGAAAGTTTGGAAGGCGTGAGGAACATTCAAGACTACCGCATTACTGCATTACTCAAGATTAACATGATGAGTGGTGTTCTATGGTCAGCAGTGACTCCGACTAAAATCTATTAAGGCAGCCAGTGACTTATCAACATGACACAGCAAGGCTATTTCTCTGTCTTTCCTTGTGGTTCTGGTACTCGCTGGACTGAAAGTGGATGACAGCATCGGGGCTGTGGTTGGCTTTGATTTCCAGAAGCTGATTAATGACCGTCTTCCTAAGTAAGCAGAAGTTAACGATAAAATGGACTCTAAATGGGTGCTTGGGGTGTTGTTGTTACGCAGTTGCAGACAATAAGCCAAGAGGAACAGCTGATGTACATCTTGAGATCAAGATAAGAGGTGATGCCTGGAGCTATAGTTTAGTAGAAATTGCAGAGTGTTTATAGTACTTATTGTATTTGTGGTGCATTAGTTGAATTGGCGAGAGTACAGCTTGCAGAGAGCTACAGATCTACTGTTCAAAAGCATGTTGAGTAGAGGCTGCAAACTGCTAACTGCACCTAGTCTTTTTGTATGTCTGTGCCAGTCATTGATGTGGAGAGCCTTTCAAGTCAGAAAATCTGCTCCTTTCTTTCATCTGCTTAATTTCTTCCATTTATTTGTTTGTTTTTAGCTTTTAGGATAAATTCCCCAAACCTTACATGACCTCTAAGCCTTCCCATTATTTCTTCCTTGGCCCTCACTTGAGGTGCTCCAGCCTTCCCGGGTATCATTTTCTTTCAAAGTATCTGACTCATCCTTGCTTCAAATTTTTCGTGCCTGCTGCCCCCTTCACTACAAGTAGTCTCCCTTTCCTTATGGATCCTACTCATTGTTCTTCTCAGATTAAATGCCCCTTTCTTGAGGAGGCCTTTCCTCATCCTCGGAGTAAAATCTCCCTGTTACATGCTTTCAGAACTTCTTATAGGTCCCATGGGCCATCACACTTATATTGCTGATCAGGATGTATTTATTTTTTACCTTCTCCTATTCCTTCTTCTTCTTTTTTTTTAAATTTATTTTTGAGAGAGAGAGAGACAGAGTAAGAACAGGGGAGGGGCAGAGAGAGAGGGAGACACAGAATCCGGAGCAGGATCCAGGCTCTGAACTGTCAGCCTAGGGACTGATGCAGGGCTAGAACTCATGAACCATGAGATCATGATTTGAGTTGCAGTCGGATGCTTAACCAACTGAGCCATCCAGGTGCCCTAATTTTTTACCTTCTCTACTAGACCGAAAGCTCCATGAGGGCAATATGTCCTCAGCTGCTAGTTCAGTACTGGGCACTCAGAAGGCTCTTTTGTAGCTATTACTCAGTGATAAAGGGCAGGACTCTGGAGCCAGAAACAGCCAGCCACCTGTTGAATGCAGAGTGTCACCATGGGTAAGTTACTTAATCTTGCTAACCTTATTTTCTTTCCATGTGAAAAGGAATGTTATCTTCTTTGCATAGTTTTCTGAGAATTAAATGAGATCATGCATGTCAATCTGTAGGAATAGCATAAAAACTATGGTTGATGAAGCACAGATAGTTTGGATGTGGCCTTTGCATGATATGAAACTCATTATCTTCCTATATTTTTATTTCTTAATGAAAAATTTACTCTACATGTCCTAGAGTGATGAGAACCATATTTCACGATATACATAACTAATTTAATCAATTTTTGACAGTTGTGGCTAGTGTCTGAGAGTTGTTTGTTTGTTTGTTTTTCCCTCTAGGTCATCAGCCATTATGTTGGGTCATTGAAGGTCATAAGTTTATAACTAATTCTGCCTACAGTCATATGTGGACATTGCTGCCACATGGGAGGACTTCATAAAGTTTAGGTTTCTTGTTTCACCCTTGTGCAACAGAAAATTTCCTTGTCTGAATATTTAGTTTCTTTCTTGAAAGAGATTGACAGTGTTAAAAGACAAAAAAAAAGTTTGAAAACTTTAAAAATTAGCCTTTAATGAAGAATATTCAGCATGTTGCAAGTATTGAAAAAAATGCAGTAGTATAACAGGGTCACCACCTGGATTCCATTGAGACTCCACTTTTTTTAATGACTAACTATCTTTATGGAGGTAAAGCTACTGCTAATAACAGTTGGAGCCCAGATTTACTTAGCTAGGTAGCATACTAAACACTTTCCGTGTATTAATCTTTGCAACAACATTTTGGGACAGGTACTCTTGAACATATCTTCATTTTAGTAACAAGGCACACAAAAAGGTAACATGCCTTGCTTAAGATGAGTCCCATCATCATTTGGCATGATGGAGCTGGAATTCAAACTCTTAACTACAATGCCACCCAACACGACACCAGAAACGAATTTCTCATGTTTCAGAGTTATTAAGAGCCATCCAGGAAACTTTTTTTTTTAATAATACATTTTCCCTGGACCTACTACCAGAGATTCTGACTTAGTAGCCGGGGTTAGGGCTTAAAAACCTGTATTTTTAACCCATGGTTCTAATGAATTAAATGCAGATGTTCCACAGTTCACTTTGAGAAGCATGGGATCTTTATATATCCTTAAAGAAAAGTCAATTAATTCTTTGAGTTCTATTATAAGGTAAAATGTAGGACTGAACTTCTAAAGTCATTTCCTAGAAGCAAAAGTAATTTCTATGTGCAAAACCATTTTTATCTTGATGTAATCAAGACTGATATTAGCCAGATTAACTATTACTACATTCAAATAAAGGGTTTCAGAATAAATGATTATCTTATATAAGCTGGTGGAATAAAACTGCCCTCAGATCCTAGGAATCAACACTCTTCTCCGTGGTACATTGTGGTCTGGGTTCCTCAAACAAACTGGGCCCTCATCCATGTGCTCAATTCATTGCACACAGATAGCTCTCTTCAATTTCTCTTCTGGGTCGCACGAAAGAACTTGCAAAGAAAACCTGATAAAATACATTTGGTTAATTCAGGTAAAGGAAAGCCAGGGCCTCCTATAAAATAAGCCTGTTGTCTTATTATTACAATAATTCCCTCTGCTCCACTCTGAGAAAATAGAATCGGTCTGGAACGACTTGTTTGTGGCTGATTGTGCCATACCCCAATATACTGTTTCCTTTTTTAACCTCTTTTTCGTATTTCTCACTAAAAATTACATCTCCAGTCAGACAAAAATATAGCACCTGTCTTGACTTCAGGCTTTCCTTTGCCAAGTTGCGCTTAGTGAATCCAAGATCAGATTCTCCTGAGGCCAAGCAGGGTAATCAGCCTGCCCAGACTGACCCAATTAAGTTTAATTAGTTGTTTCTTTATCTTTAAATTTCCTAGCCAGCTGGATTTTATGGTTTTTATTAAACAACGAAGAAGAGCTGAATCTTTGGAATTAGTTGGCCTCTCAGGTGTTTTCTGTTGGTAATAAAACTCCAGGAAATCTTCAAGTCTCCATAAGGAAGTCAAACGATACTAAAAAACAATTTGGCTCCTCTTTTCTCTGGCTCTGTCATTGAAACGGAAAGTGTTCCTGTCTCAGTTTGAACAAATATCGATCTCCTCTATCATTCTTTGCCCAGATTGTGTCTCACTGCTGAACCTTACACCTTGGCAGTCAAGTCTCACTGCTCCTCACTGGGCCTTTTCAACTTTTTCTAGTAGCTGGAAGTCAGCTGGATGAGTTAGTATATAGGCAGTAAAGGAGGGTTCAAGGAAGTCATGAAACATCTAGAATGAAAGCAGAGTTAAAGTAAGCCAAGAGGTGAATTAGATGGGGCACAGGACTCTTAGGAAGTAATTGCCTTGGAGAGATACGTGGGAATAGTTATTAATGATGAAGAAAAATGAAGATTATGAACGTGGCTGTGTTGAGCAAATTTCATACCGTGTTGTTTTGTGGCCATTTTGTAGAGACGTTACCAATACTAGGTGCCACGACACCTGGAAAAGTGTTTTACTTTGATTTTCTCAGTTCTTACCGCAGTCCAATGAGGTAATTATTATGTACTTCTAACTGGTAGACATCTAATTGCTTATTACCATCTTAGGATACCTATGACTTTCTTTAGTGTTCCCCCTTTCTTGCCATTTTTCTGGCTTTTTCTCCTGCCTCTCCCTCACTTTCCTTCTCTCTGTTGTTCCCTCCTCCCCTTCCCTTCCTTCTCTCCTTCCTCTCTCCCTCTCACTCCTTTCTTCTAGATCTCCTCTTCTGGGTCCCTTGCCCTCCCCCTTCCTGTCTGTAACTCAGTGCTTCTCAGACTTCTCTGTACTACCTTGCAATCAACTGGGGAGCTTGTTAAAAACAGCAGTTGCTGGCCTTTACCCAGAGTGTATGGTTCAGTAGATCTGAGTTGGGGCCTGAAAATTTGCATTTCTAACAGTTTCCCAGGTGACACTCCCTGCTGCTTCTGGTCCAGGGACCAAAAACCACTTGTTTAACTGACATGATGACCGGCGTCCAAAGTTAAACCAACACAACTTTACATCAATGTTGGAATTTATTCAAAAAATTGCCAGTATTGTCCTAGGCAGTCTCTATTGTCATTCCACGCAATGAAAATTGGAGATACAAATACTTAAAAATGAATATTTGATAGCTTTTCTGATGCAATATTATAATATTAATACTATCAATCAGAATTACTTTCAAAAAGGGAAGAACTGAAGCTTGTAAATTGGAGTAGTCCCTGAGCTACGTGAAATGCTGCTGCCGTGAGTTGTAGTGGCAAGAAAATTAGAAAAGCATAAACGATTGCAAAATTTTTCACCCGATTTAAACAACTTATAATTTTATGTCCAAGGTAATTTCTTTTCAAGACTGTTTTTCTTTGCTTCTGCTATCTCTTGCAGTATTAAACTATTGCCCCCTGATACATATTAAAGGTGATTTAGTTACCCTATCTTTAGGAAGAGTTGCTAAAGCTGAAAAGGGCTACTTTCTTAGTTGCCAGGAGGGACCAGTTTTTGTCTGAGGGCAGGGGTCCACTGGAGACAAGTTAAGGGTTAAGGCCAGAGGGACAAAGGGTAACGATAGAATGGAATTTCTGAAAACGTTTTTCAACACTAAATTTGAAAATCAAGTGTTCAGCAGCATTTGATTACTCCCTCTTCCTACATAGTCTCACATATTTCTTTCTGATACTCCTTGCATCTCATTGGCAGCTCTTTCTTTTCAATTTCCTTTGCCAGATCCTCCTTTCCAACCTCTGAAAGTTGAAGCACTTTCATGTCCTGAGAACTCTTTTCTATTTATACTCATTCCATGCATGATCTCACATAGCTGAATACCTTGAAATGATGTATGTATGCTAATGCATTCCAAATTTATATCTTCAATACTGACCACTCCTCTTAATCCAGACTTCTGTGTCCAACTGCCTATGTAATTATCTCTCTGCGAATGTCTAATTTTTATCTTTATCATACTGTGCTCATAGTGATGTCTTTGTTTTCTTTCAGAAACTGTTTCTCTCCCTGTCTTTTCCAGCCCAATAAGTTTCATCTCCATTTCCCCCACTGCTCAGGCCAAAAATGTTGGTGTCATTCTACTTTCTTCTCCTTTACATCTCTAATCCATTAACCCAACTTGTTAGCTCTTTCTTCAAAATGTGTCTCACTGTATTCAATGCTATGCAAGCAACATTGTCTCTCCAGTGGATTCCAGAAAAGTCCTCCTAATTGATTTCTCTGCTTTAGCTCTCATCCCTCTATAGCCTTTCTTCATAGAGCACCCAGAGTGATCCTGTAAAACATAAATTTTATCATGTCATGTTTTTATTCAAATCCTCCAATAACGCCCCTTCACATGCTAGGCCTTCAGTTCTACTCATTACAATGACCATATAGGGTCTCATTTCTTGGTCCTCTGATTCAACTTTACTCTGTCACTCATTTGGGTCTATGGTTCACGGTATACACTATGCTGCTATTTGCCTCTATGTCCTCTAGACTGGGTTTCTGTGTTGGGAATATTCTTTCACCTATTTGCTTACCTCCTACATTTAACACGTCTCTCTTCTATCAGGCATTTCCTTCCTTCCTTACTTCTTTCTTCCCTTGCATGCTTGCTTAGAGAACTAACTGTCTTTGTTTCCCAAATGAATTTTGCATGTCTTTATCACCTCATTTAACACAAATAATCAATTGCCTGTTTCTATGTGTGCATTCTTTACTAGGCTGTGAATTTCTTGAGAGTAGGGACTGGTCTTAATTCTCCTATCTCTAGAGCCAAACTCACTGTCTGGTGCATAGTAAAAATGCACAATGCATGTTTATTGAAGAAATGGATGCAAGAAGTTGAACATTAGTTTGGGAAAGGAGGTTGGCAGTTTTCCCCTTAAGGTTGTACCAGAGAGGAGAAGAATCATAATGGATAGATAGGTTTGACCACATGATAGTATTAGGACAGTTCAGAAAGTTGAAGGTTTCACATGAAACTTTTTTTTTTTTTAATTTTCCTGTTATAACTTAGTAAGAACATCTATAAAAAACAGGAAGGCTGGAAGTAGATAGGATGCCTAAAATTAGTGTTTGGGAATAGCTGTTTTATAAAGTGGTTTGTTAGCCAGATTTCTTATGGGATTAAGTGGCACAAATTCAGATCAATGTACTTTAATCCTCACACCCCCTCCACTGACTACCAAATGGGAATTATAAAAAGCTGGTAAGTCTATGGTCAAATCAATGTCAGAAACTCATGTGATATAAGATATTTTTCAGTTTCTTCTAGTCTCCTTTACTTTGTATCTTTTTATTTCCTTCCGTGTTCTGTCCTCCTTACTGTAGAAAGTCTTTCCATGTGGTAGGAGAAGTTAGGAGGTTGAGACTGTTCTATACTTGCATCATTTAGAATAACAGCCCCAAAGGAAGTAGGCTTAATATATATGCATGTATATATACATATAAATATATATTATATATTTATATATTTATATGTATATATCAAGTCTCTGTGAAGGACTCTGGTTGATCCAACTTGAATTTTGTGTTCATTGCTAGGCCAACCACCATTTTGGGGCTAGGGACTGATTCAGACTCTAGTGGTTACAGTGGATGTTTGTTATTTTCTATTTATTTATTTGAGAAGGAGAGAGAGAGAGAGAGAGAGAGCAGGCGAGAGGCTGGGAGAGAGGAAGAGAGCGCATCCCAAGCAGGCTCTGCACTGTCAGCGCAGAGCCCCATGCAGGGTTCAAACTCCTGAACCATGAGATCATGACCTGGGCCAAAACCAAGAGTTGGAGGCTTGACCAACTGAGCCACCCAGGTGTCCCATATTTATTTATTTTTTAAGAGGGAGAGAGAGAGAGAGAGAGAATGCACATGCACAAATGAGCACATGAGTGGGGGAGGGGTAGAGAGAGATGAGAGAATCCTAAACAGGCTCTGAACTGACAGCACAGAGCTCAGTGTGGGTCTCAGTCTCAAGAACTGTGAGATCATGACCTAAGCCGAAATCAAGAGTTGGATTCTCAACCACCTGAACTCCCCAGGAGACCCGATGTTTATCATTTTAAAATGACCTGATATTCATTGTTTTAGTAATAGGATTCCAAATTTTGAAGGTGGAGGGGGGGGGATTACTTGTCTTCTCACTGTATACAGCTTGACATAATTTTTACTCAAGTGTCTCAGCCCTTCTAACCATGGGCCTAAGCTAGGTTCATGAGACTTTTCTCCCCAGAATTTGAATGTCAATTTGAGTGACATAAAGACAGAACATATTGGAGTTCATTCTTTTGTGAAGAGGCCATGGTCAACTGTCTGCTTCATGGGCTGCTTAACACCCCTGGTTCCTGCCCATTTCTATGCCTGATATTTTCTTAGCTTCTTATTTGATTTTTGGAGCCTTCTGATATACTTTTGTTTCCACATTTTTCTTAATGTAGCCAGAGTTGTGTTTTGTTGCTTGCACCCAGACAATGTACACACACACACACACACACAGACACACACACACACAGAGTGATGGCAACTACTGGACTAGGTAGCTATGTTTGACCTCATTACCAGACTCTGGTGAAGAACTTCTGTGATGAGTTTATAAATCTGATCTGAGGGGGAAAGAAAAGACATATCTTATTCTCTTCTGTAGCTTTTTCCCACTGCTAAGTATAAAATTCTCTAGATGCTAAAGAGGGGAAGTTTCAATTCTATCTCAGTTCTTTTTTATTATTTTTTTTCTGTTACAATCGTGATATAGAGAGAATAGAATCTGTTAGCTATTACTGAAGTGTGATGAGAAATGCTTAATGAGTTACCATTTCCTCAAGCTCAAATAATTCAGTAAATGAAGCAAGATGATCAGTCTACTCTGTCTAACCTAATTAAATTTAATTAGTGCTTTTGTTTTTAATTTTTCTCATTCAGATAGATTTTGCAGTTATAAGTACTGCCTTCCTATTGGATGAATCTCAACCATAGCCCACAAATTATTGAAAAGTAGGGGAAAAAAAAGTAAAATAAGTCATCAGGTGGCCTTTATGATATAAGAAATGTTCAATTTTGGATTTTCTGAACTAAAATACATTCATCAACAAGTAATTTTTGTGTGAGGAACGTGGGAGCTCAGCACTGCAGGCAGGTTGGGAGAGGACGTTTAAAAGAAATGTAAAATTGTGGTCTTTATCCTTAGGAAAACTTGCAGTCTCATTAAAGAGTAAGAATTAAATGTTGCTAGGCATTGACCACACCCTCACCTCACCTGAAATAAAAGATGGTTTCATCAGCAAGGCACTTTGGCTTGGCTTTTTCCTTTTCCTCCCCTTCCCCTTTCTTTCTGACCTTCTGTATATTTTTGTTGTTTCTTTTTTTTTTTTTAAATTTGGTTTTAACCTTTGATTGACACATTGACTTGAAAGTATTCATTTTACCCCCTCTCTATACCACAGACAGTAGGCACACCTATCTTAGCAACTTTAGAAGGATCGACTGACTTTAGGGGGCATGTTGGCATCCAGAGAGTATGTGATAGCATCTCAAAACATTACTTGGAGGAGTAAACTTGCACAGATATATTTAGACCAAGTCTTTCTATACAACATGTAAGGTCATTAATAATAATCTCTTCATGCTTTAATTCTCCGATCATCATGACAGAACTCATTCCAGTATAAGCAGTGAGGTCCCTGGCATAGATGATAGGAGAAATCCAAAGAACAAGTCAGTAAATGGAAACTTTATCTTTATTTCAGAGTTACTTCTTATAGGGAGCGGGGGGCGGTCTTTTCCAGGTGTATTATCCCTCCTCAGGAGCCTTTCAAATTCTAGGTCACAACAGCCAACCATGACTTGACAGTCGATTTAGGTATCCTGACAAGATGCTGCTCAAAGGCATACTGTCCTTCTTCAGCAATTGATAAGATAGATGTAAAAATTATTAATTACTATGAACTATCTTACTAGTAACAGAAATCCCAACTCGAACTGACCTAAGGGATAAGGCAATGAATTGACTCATGCTTCCAGAAATTTCTTAAGTGTTAGCTTTGGGGAGCAGCCCCAACACCTGTGACATTTACCTGTAACCTGTTGCCACATATTACAATGTTATATTAAATCACTCCAACTCAAACTATATACTCATAGGCAAATTGTAAAGCCTATAAAAAATACTAAAATAAAATGGAAGTTTTCATGAGATATCTTTTTAGGTTTATTTATTTTTGAGAGAGAGAGAAAGAGAGAGAGTACAAGTGGGGGAGGGGCAGAGAGAGAGAGGGAGAGAGAATCCCAAGCAGGTTCCATGCTGTCATCGCAGAGCCCAACATGGGACTTGAACCCATGAACTATGAGATCATGACCTGAGCTGAAATTAAGAGTCAGAGATGCTTAACTGAATGAGCCACCCAGGCATGCCTCACCGGATGGATATCTTTTAAACAAAAGTGGTGGAGATGTAAAATATGAGTAAGGTGAATTAATCAATATGGAAAACATTATACATGGGAGTAAAAGTTTGATTATTGGCTGTGGTAAAGATAACTAATGATCCCCAGTATTAATTCTCTTCTTCTTTCTTTCTGTAATCGAATTCTGTTAAGTTTTAGCTGGTACATGGCCACATGGCTAAAGACTATACTGCCTAGCCTTCTTTGGCAGTTAGGCATGGGCTTATAACAGGTAGAATGAATGATTTGGCAGAGAGTGGAGGTGAGGTAGGGAATTAGTGGAAGTGATATGTGCAATTTCTTTTCCTCCTCCTCCCCTTCTTCTCTTTCTTCTCCTCCTCCTTCTCCTTCACTTCTTCCTCCTCCTCCTTCTCCTTCTTCCCCTCCTAGCTGTTTCTGACTTCTACCTTCTTGCCCTCTATTATCTTTTACCCTTCCTCACCAGCTAGGAAACAGTGGCATAAAAATAAACTGACTTGGGTCTAGGGTTGAAAGCCAAGTGTTGAGAGTTGCAGGGCCCCCCACCAGATTTGGAGTACTCACATTTGAATTGTTATGTGTGAAAAAAATAAACCTCCATTTTACTGAGTTGGTGGATTTGTTTTTACTTTTATTATTATAGCACTTAACCTGAACTTTAAGTGATATACCCACTAAAAATGGTAAAGCAGAATTAAAATGTTTATTGCTTTCTTTCATCCTTCCATCTGGGTGTTGGTGTCGCTCAGCCCAGTTCTGTTTGTTGAGCCTCCTTCCAAGCCTCCTTAAAGAATGGACTCTTGGATAACTGAAGCATACATTCCTTAGTTCTGTGATCTGTTTAAAGTACGCCAATGAAGGCATGTCATTAAGCTACTACTCTCTGAGTTATCACCACTTAAGTCCAGGTTGGCTATCTGATCTATGCAAACCGGTCAAATTTCCTCTTGTGGGAACTGGGAATTCTGACAAGAGAAAGGCCGAGGCTGGTGGCTGAATTATGTTACTGGCAGTAAGCCAGATGAAGTCAGAAGCTCCTGTACTGATGTCCATCGAGCTCTGCTTCTTCATACTTTCATTTAGGTCTGATTACTCAAATGTCTCCCTTGCTTTTAGTGATAGATTCCTGTTTCCTTACAATAATGTGTTTAGTTTTTAAGTAAAACAGTTTGTTTGGAATAGTTTTGCATTCACAGAAAATTACAAAGTACAGAGAGTTATTGCATATCTCGTACCCATTTTTCCCAATGATTAATAGTGATATATTTATTACAAATAATGAAGCCACATAGATAAAGTCAGTAGTTTATTCAGATTTCCTTAGTTTTCACCTAAGGTGCTTCTTCTGTTCCAGAATATCCTCTAGGATATTACATTACATTTAATTGTCCTGTCTTCTTAGGGTCCTCCTGGCTTTTTATCAGACTATCTTTGTTTTTGATTACCTTCACTGTTTTGGGGAGTGCTAATCAAGTATTTCTTAGAATGCCTTAAAATTCTGATGTTCTGATGTTTTCATCATTATTAAAATGAATTTATGCATTTTTTAAAGCAAGACTAGAGAGGCAAAGTGCCATTTTATCACCTCATATGAAAGGTATATACTATCAATAAAGTGTCATTCTATTACATTGTATCAAGGGTACCGATTACTAATATTGACCTCAATCATCTGACTGTGATAATGTTTGTCAGCCTTTTCAACTATAAGTTTACTCCTTCCCCCTTCCTTTATATAGTACAGTTTTTTAAAAAATTTTTAACATTTATTTATTTTTGAGAGAGAGACAGAGAGAGCAAACAGGTGAGAGACAGAGAGAGAGGGAGAGAGAGAATCCCAAGCAACCTCTGCACCATCAGTATGGAGCCTGATGTGGGGTTTGAATTCATGAACTGTGAGACCATGACCTGAGCTGAAACCAAGAGTTGGATGCTTAACTGACTGAGCCACCCAGGTGCCCCTATATATTATAGTCTGTAGCAAGAAGTCACTATGCATAGCCCACACTTGATGGAACAAGACATTCTACCTCTTTTAGGACTGAGTATGGACAGGGGCGCCTGGGTGGCTCAGTTGGTTGGGTGTCCAACTTCAGCTCACGTCATGATCTCGCAGTCAGGTTGTGATCTCGCAGTCAGGTCATGATCTTGCAGTCTGTAAGTTCGAGCCCCACATCAGGCTCTGTACTGACAGCTCAGAGCCTGGAGTCTGCTTTGGATTCTGTGTCTCTTTCTCTCTGCCCCTCCCCCACTCATGCTTTGTCTCTTTCACTCTTAAAAGTGAATAAATGTTAAAAAATTTTTTTAAAAAAGGACTGAGTATGTACAGAAATGATTTGGAATTCTGCATGGGATATTTTTCTGTTCTCTTTCATTTATCTATTTATCAATTATTCATATAATGTGGCCCCATGGGTATTTATTTTATACTTAGTTTGTAACACAATATAACTTACTTATTTTGTCTCCAGATATGGCCAATAGGAACTCTTTCATTTGGCTTCTGTGTCCTTTTGACAAAACCCTATCCTCGTAGTATTTTTGTTTCTTATATCATACCATTTCTGTGCTTTCTGGTATTACAAAATGTTTTAGGTTCATGTTGCACATTTTCCTCCCAGTCCTAGAATCCACCATTTCTCTAAGGAACACTAGTTTCTTTGTATTGGGGAATAGTATTGGAAACCAAGATCTGGGTACTAGGTGAACACGTTATTGATGGGATATCATTGCTTCCAGGCCCTCTCAGCTGTCAGAGCAAGGAAATATATGTGTATAATACTTGGCTGTGTATATGTACATTTCTATAAATATTTCTGTATGAAACCATCTGTATCTATATTAAGCAGAACATGAATTTATACTGATGTGTCCACCTCTAAATCCATGACCACATGGATCATTCTATCTTCTTTCCTTTGATTACCAATAATGTCCTATTCCAATAGTGAAAAATCTGGCTCTCCCATCTGCCATCCATTTACTTAATTGTTCAATTGCATTACACATGCATTTTAATATCAGAATTGTTAACCTGTATCCCCAATTGGAAATAATTTTATAAACTAGAGTACAGCGCTTATGTACAATTTATTTTGCCTTTAGTCTTACAGAGTGCTCATTTCCAAACTTATTTGGGTCAGCACCTTTCCCCTAGTCACTTCAGTGAGATGATTTCATGTATTTATAGTAGAGTTAGATTGTTTTGTCGTATTCTGCATTCCTCCTGAGATTTCTTGACATTATTAGTTATGTATTCTTTTTTAATATTGCTAAAGCCAGTTTGAATTCATTTCTGGTTAATTATAGCCAATACAACTTTAACACACTTTACAATAAAATCTCTGGGGAATAGGGTTTGCAGTAGTAGGGAAGTCCACATCAAGCCCTCTTGATGACTTTGTGTGAAATGAAAGAGAATCCCCTACCCCATGACATTTTACTCTCTTCTGCCAGAAATTTGTCAAAATAGGGGGCAACCATGGTATGAGTGGTGCACCTCGCACGACTTGACCAACGTTACCAAGTGACCCTAATCTATGTTCCAGGTATTAGAATAACTAAGTGGGTAGACAATTGTTCGGTACCAATATGCAAGTGGGCCAGCCCAGAAGTGAGAGAAATGTCTGTCTGTGGGCCGTAGAACAGGCCCCATGATGGAGAACAGCCCCAGAAATTTAGGTTCACAAGGAGACTGTCTACATCAGGGTCACTGCCCAGGGAACACACAGTGGTTATTAGTGAGTAACCCCACTTTCTTTTCTGTATACTCATAACTCACTTGTGTAATAACTTCTTCCAAACTTTGGCCAGGAAATAAGGCCAGTGTAAACAGTGGGTATGTACAGAATTCAGTAATATCTTTTTTCTGGAAGTCAAGATTTTTGATAGAATTCAGGATTGTAATACCTCTTTTGAATGTTTTTGTAAGTTTAAGATTCAAAAATGATGAACTAACCTCGTCTAAAAGGTCTATTTGTCTCCTGGATTTTATTTTTCCAAAAGGAAATTAATTATCTTCTCATCCATATCATATTTGATTTTAGTTATCTCCCATTAATGTTTATTCCTACTCTTTCCATGTTGAAATTCATTTTTCATTTTTAATAGATAAAAAACAAGATAGAATTTTAATAATTCTTCTTTCTCTCTCATATGAATATTATACTATTTTTTGTAAACTGTTTTAAATCCCAGGAAGTTTTTCAATGCAAGGTTGTCATCCACTTACCATGCAGAAAAATCTCACACGAACATTGCATGAGAAAAATTTTGATTTTGGGAAATTTAGCTTATGGGACATCACATAAATGAAAAAGGAACAAATTATGTACTCCGTAGCAATTGTTTAATTTATGTAAAGCACTGACATTTGAAGGACATTTGCTCAAGTCTGTGTCACCACAGTTTGGTCTTTCAATTTCTCTTCTGATGCCTCACCTGTATCTGCTAATAGACTTGAAAGCAGTTTGCTCTCTTTTCTTCAAATTTCTACTTAAAGACATTTGATCAGTCATCAAATACCCTACCTAACATGTTCTTCCCATTCTCTTTGACATTCTTCCTTTCACTTGCTAAAATTCTTTACTCTGATATAAAACTGACAAGAATTGTATGATTATTAATATTAACAATATAATACAAGGATGTTTTTGACTCTGCCTCAATTTTTCCTTCCTTCAACACACACACACACACACACACACACACACACACACACACACGAGTTCCATTAAATAAACCCTTTTCTTGGGTTAGTTAAATGGATGGTCACTGCTTTTTCTTCCTTGTAGTATGTGATACCTCCTGCTGGCCTCATGGGGAGGGTATTACATTGGTGGTTATTAACCCTTTATGGATCATTTGAGAATTTGAAAGAAGCTATAAGATTCTCAGAACAATGCACATAGATTACCAAAGTATACTATGTGTAATGGCAGGGAGTGGGGCTGGATTTTTGGCCTTCCTGAATAGTGTTTGTGGACCCTACATTAAACACTCTTGCATTAAGATGCCAATCCAAGTTTCTTTTGGAGGCATTTCTCACTCTCCTGAGATTGAAGAACATATAGGTTGCATGCTAGGGTAAGTGTTTGCAGTCTTTTTGCTCTGTCTCTGTAAAACAACACTGTTTACTGGTAATGATGGTTAGCAGAACTGACAATGGTGGTTCATAGTGACTGGTATGAATACAGTCTTCATTCTTTTCGTCAAAAAGGTTTCACCTAAATGTGTAAAATAAAGATTTTTGCCTATTGGGGCCTAAGGAGTCCCTCTTTATGTTCAATAGAGGATATGATCCAAAGACTTTCTCATTAACATTTCTGTAAAACTTTGAATCTTTGATAAACAGAGATGCAGATGTTCTTCTCACGTTCTCCCCTTCACTTTAAGATGGTTTATTTCAGTTCATTCTGTTTCAGCTTCTAGAATTCCTCCTGGTCCCTCGCCCTTCAGCTTTCCCTGAATATATTCTTTGTGCAGTCTAAAATCTGTTCATCTGCTTTAACCAACTAGAGTAGAGAGAGACCTTCTCCAGACACTTCCTCACTTTCTCTAACGAGATCAGCAATCACCTAAGGATGCTGCTTTTACCTGCGTCCAGCGGGAACACAGATCCTCTCTAGAGGTGAGGGGAAGAGTTTTCATACCTCTTGTATTTGCAGTCACAGTACTTCGTAACCTTCCCGGGGAAGATCCTCCATAAACATCACAACAAATGGCCTATTTGTTTGGCCTTTTGACATCTGGACTACTTGATTTTGTGTTGATTTACTCCCTTTCCTGTTGGTTTCTGCCGACTCATTAATCATTTGCAATTGGCACTCACAAGAACTAAATGTTGCTTCCTTTCCTTCAGCAAACCCAAAGAGGCCCTTGACTTCTGTTGTAAAATCTTTTGTAGTTAATGTCAAACTGGACATTGAATGATTTATTTTGGTTTGGGAAGAGATAAGCTTTGTTTCTCAGCCTTCAGTACGATAAAGAAGCGTTTCCCGGCCTGGTCAGTTAGAGTAGTGGTACCAGCATGATGTTCTCTCATTGTGTTTGAAACTTTGCTCTGGAGTAACCTATTTAAAGGATTGGAACAGCGTTCCTAGAAATCATTCCCCTCAGATGTAGTGGGTAAAGCATAGGGTTTTGAAAACAAAGCAGCTTTATTGTTGTTGTTTTTACAAGCACTTGAATCCATTTGATGGAGCTTTGAGATATCGATTAGACAGAGAATAATCAAAGTGAAAATTTACTGGTCCGCCTTGGCTCTGAATTACCCTGGAAAGTGATAGTAAAAATCCCATATAGATGGATGACAGGAGTACTATGTGGCATTTGAAACTGGAAAACTCTTTAACATTTTCTCCAAGATTTATCTTTATTGATTATCTTTCTTAAAGTGATTTTGGCCAAATTAGAATATGGGATTTTAGATAGTGATGAGATATTTTCCATTTATGAATAGAAACAATTCTTACCTTTTAAAATGCTTATTGGGGCACCTGGATGTCTCAGTTGGTTAAGTGTCCAATTTGATTTCGGCTCAGGTCATGAGGTCCTGGTTCCTGAGTTCGAGCCCTGCATTGGGCTCTGTGCTGGCAGTGCAGAGCCTGCTTGGGATTCTTTCTCTCTCCTTCTCTGCCCCTCTCCCATTCTCTCTCGCAGAATAAATAAAAACTTAAAAAAATAATAAAATGCTTATTGTACTATATCATTTTAATTTTGGGCTTCTGGGATTCAAGTGTCCATAGCTTTTGATGTGCGTATGCTAAATATAAAAAGTAAATCTGCTGACAAAGAAATTACAATTGATTATAAATAATATTTTTGCAGGATCAGTATGTGGTTTTTCTTATTGATTTTAATACATGCAAAATTAAGTTCTAGTGAATTATTGTTGTAATTATTAATAATGGTCAGCATAATTATGATCCAGACAATCAAAGCATTCTACTCATTTTTCCTATTAATTAAATATATGGAGAATTAAGTAATTAGGAAAAATTCAGAAAAACAGAGCAACAAATAAAAGTATGTTTATTTATTGATCTTTTGTTTAGAACAAACATTTTCTGATGACTCTTCATACCAGACACCTCTAAAAAATTATTTGACTATGTATTTCTTGCAAAAGATAAAGTGTAAACAGTCTGATGATTATATTAATAGCCTTAAAAAGAGTTGTAGATAACAATTAAGACAAAGCTTTTATAAAATACTCATTATTATGGGAGTAAATTCTGAATTGCAAATGGCCTAGTATATCAGGGTAGAGGACACCTTTTCTGTTTTATCTCCTCCTCCCCTCTCCCTTCCTCTTTTTTTTTAATGAAAGCTTCTTTACTTCTCTGTCCCTTTGTATTTTGAGAATCTGGGAAGAACGGAAGCAAAACTACTGAACATCCTAAGAAGAATCCAACCCAGACATAGAAACTATTACAGAACTCCTAATGAGGCAACCTGCTGAGTAACCAGTATCCCCATTTCATCATCTTACCAGATCTTTTTTGTCTAGAAAAGCTCATGAGTTCATAGTTGACTCACTGAACTTAACGCGGGTGATGTGCAAATTTGACTCTTTGAAGAGACAAGAATTTTTGATGAAAATGTTTTCCTATCAGGCAATCATCCAGTTAACAGGCGCATCAAGGATTCTCTGTGTGACCAGCTCTGTTAGTAGGTATGCAAATACAGATCCATGGTTCCCTATTTACAATTCTGAAATTCTAAATCTCAGAAAACTGAAAGCTTTCTTTCAAGACATTTGGCAGCAAACTCTGACCTCAACTGAGCTGAGGTGATTTATAATCTTTTTAAAGCTATACTCAATTTGAATATTCATACATTTCACTACAGAATATTAATATGTTTAATTATGGGGTGCTGCCTCAGACCTCACTGGAGCTATGAAATATGCAGACTTTCCTGTACATTATCTTCCTAAGATCAGAATAATTTCCAATTCTGACATGTGGCCCGAGAATTTTCGTTAAAGGACTGTGGACCTGTGTACCATCATTGCAAATCATTTGGCGAAATGCTTTATAATCAATTCTTCAGTATTTATTTTTTTAATAGCATATTGATTTCATACTATGATCAATTACTTGTTTGGCATACCAACTTTCTTTTTAAATTTTTTTATTAAAAATTTTTTATGTTTATTTTTGAGAGAGAGAGAGAGAGCGAGCGTAAGTAGGGGAGGGGCAGAGAGAGGGAGACACAGAATCTGAAGCAGGCTCCAGGCTCCAAGCTGTCGGCACAGAGCCTGATGTGGGGCTCGAACCCACGAACCACGAGATCATGACCTGAGCCGAAGTAGGACACTTAACCGACTGAGCTGCCCAGGCACTCCTGGCATGCCAACTTTCTAAGAGTAAAATAAATGTATTTTTGGGGATAGCTTTCTACTGAATATTTACTATGTCCTTATTTCCCACTAATTGTGTTTTATGTATGTGTATTATACAGTTTAGAAGACTCAGATTAAGTAATGTGCCAAGGATCACATCTATAGGAAATATCAGAGCCAGATTTTAAAGCCAGGTATCTATAACTCTAGAGCCTAAACTCTCAACAAATACATTATTTCTTCTATATTATTGTTATTCCCCCTTCTTACTCTGTTGTATTGCTTTTGTGGTTCAAAAAAAAAAAAGAAAAGAAAACCTAAAAAAAGCAAAAACGAATCATATGTGTTTAATTCCTGTAATAAACAACAACCCTATGAGGCACTGATAATCCCATTATGCAGATAAAGAAACTGAACCTCAGTGAGGTCAGGGAACTAGCCAAGTGCCACATGACAACTAAATGATTGAGTTAGATTTTGAAATGGCAGTCTGATTTCATGTTTTTAATCACTCTCAAATGTAAACCCTCTAGAATTGCTTCTTTGTTGTCCTTGTGAGTGCTTAAGACTTTGTTCATAGTCTCCGTTTCCTGGAAGTTTCTACTGTAAATTACATGCTTAGCTTTATCTTGGCCTTAGTAGCAAATCATGGGACTGTTATCTATCGGCATTGAAGGGGAGCAGAATATGCCTCCCCCCAAATATGCCACTTTGCATATCGATTATTTTGAATTAACATTACTTGAGAGCTAGCTGGTGCAAGACGGACATTCTGATCCACCTTTGTCCCCTTGAAAGCAGGAGATAAATCTTCCCTATGAAATATACCCTCCTTGTACCAGGAGGGCAGAAAGCATCATTGTAACCAGAGATGGAGAATTTAGGGGAGAGAAGTCTATATAAACAAAACTTGTTACTTCTTTACCAGTGTACTACTTCAAACTCAAACCCCTTTTTCTTGTCAAGTCTTCATGAATTTATTGCTTCTTTGTCTAAAAGGTATAAAAACTTCTTGCTCTGGTCATTTCCTTGAATCTCATATATATTTTTAAATGTTTATTTATTTTTGAGAGAGAGAGAGAGAAAGAGAGAGCATGAGTGGGAGAGGGCAGAGAGAGAGGGAGAGCGAGAATCCCGAGCAGGTTCCACACTGTCAGCAGAGCCCAATGCAGGCTCAAACCCATAAACCATGAGATCATGACCTGAGCTAAAATAAAGATTTGGAGGTTCATCTGACTGAGCCACCCAGGTGCCCCATGAATGTCATATTTTAACAGGGCTCCTATACATACAAAATTAAATTTGTTCTTCTCCTGTTAGTCTTATGTCAGTTTAATTATTAGGCTGGCCAAAGAACCTGGCAGGGAAGAGGGGAGATTTTTCTGCCTCTATAGCATGATTCCTGACAGTAAAAATGTGTTGAGGCAAGTCCTGGTAGACTACAGAGAGATCTCAGTCATGATCAGTATTGTGAGTCTTAAATACTGATACAAATATTTTTATTTTATTTTATTTAAAAAATGTTTATTTATTTTTGAGAGAGAGAGAGAGAGAGTAGGGGAGGGGCAGAGAGAGAGGGGGGGACAGAGGATCTGAAGTGGGCTCTGTACTGACAGCAGAAAGCCCAATGCAGGGCTTGAACTCCCAAACTGTGAGACCATGACTTGAGCCAAAGTTGGACACTTAACTGATTGAGCCACCCAGGAACCCCACAAATATTTTTAAAGTGAGAATTAAAGGGGCGCCTGGGTGGCTCAGTCGGTTAAGCGGCTGACTTCGGCTCAGGTCATGATCTCGCGGTCCGTGAGTTCGAGCCCCGTGTCGGGGTCTGTGCTGACAGCTCAGAGCCTGGAGCCTGTTTCAGATTCTGTGTCTCCCTCTCTCTGACCCTCCCCTGTTGATGCTCTGTCTCTCCCTGTCTCAAAAATAAATAAAATGTTAAAAAAAATTAAAAATAAAGTGAATTAAAACCTATACTGGGCTATATAGGATGAATTTTCTATTTTTAAGTTTTATTCTTTCAGAATCATTTTTTAATGTATATAAACATATATGTATATCCCCTGCCACCAGAAACTTTCTTTTTAAAGTTCTTTTTAAGTCAAAATGTTAGCATACTATCTTTATCTTCCTTACCTTCCTTTTTTTACATTGATATATCTTGTAGATAGTTTCATATCAGCATCATGAAGTTCACCTCATTTAAAATATAATACCTTTATTTCAAATATAAATAAAGGTTGAGAAAATAGGAAAAACATTGTAAAGCACTCCCATGGATTATCAAACAGTATTCCAACAATAACTTAGAGCCAGCCTTTCATCTATACCTTCACCTACTTACTTTCTCTCCTACACTGTTTTGATGCAAACTCCAGCTCCATATTGCTGGGAAATTATTGACAAAATGGCCATTTTGTGAAGATGCAGGATCGGTTTGAAATGTATCATGTGTAGCACTTCTCATTTTTTTGAAAGTTCTGTTAGCATCCAGCTGCTCTAAAGACTGTATGTAGCAAGAGAACCAATAAATGCTAATAATACTGTGGGCTGGTTATCTATTGTAATATTTTTTCTTAATGTATAGTTATTTTTGAAGTTAACTTTCTCTTTTTATTTTATTTATTTATTTTTTTTTTTAATTTTTTTTCTCAACGTTTATTTATTTTTAGGACAGAGAGAGACAGAGCATGAACGGGGAAGGGCAGAGAGAGAGGGAGACACAGAATCGGAAACAGGCTCCAGGCTCTGAGCCATCAGCCCAGAGCCTGACGCGGGGCTCGAACTCACGGACCGCGAGATCGTGACCTGGCTGAAGTCGGACGCTTAACCGACTGCGCCACCCAGGTGCCCCAACTTTCTTTTTTTTTAAAATGTTTATTTATTTTTGAGAGAGAGACAGAGAGTGAGCGGGTAAGAGGCAGAAAGAGAGGGAGACACAGAATCTGAAGTAGGCTCCAGGCTCTGAGCTGTCAGCACAGAGCCCAACACAGGGCTTGAACCCATGAACTGTGAGATCATGACCTGAGCTAGAGTTGGATGTTTAACTGACTGAGCCACCTAGGTGCCACTGAAGCTAACTTTCTTATCTTACCATTGATAATTGTCAGTAGGTCAGAGTGGGTGACTGCTGCAATACTGGTTCTGAAAGCCTCTATGACAGTATTCATACTTGCGTTTACAACTGCCCGTGAAAGTGACCAATGTGGGCACGGAACCTATGCCTAATGAAGTTAAATGGTTTTGATCAATTAAATCAATGGTGATAACATGATGAGCTAAGTAATCCTATGGAAAACATAATTTTTCATGGATACAAGGCTAGGTTAGCTGAATCCCTGTCTTCCAACAAAACAATTTTTTTGGCTTTGTTTAGAAATTAACAGTTATTGCAGGGAATGAGTGTTTAATGATTTTAGAAATTCAGACTGGGATAGCCACAAAGTCTAAAGAGAAGCTACAAATAGAAAGAAAGATCCACTGAAGAACTTCCACAACAGTTAGCTGAAATTATTAATGGAAATGCTCTTGCTTACAATAGGTATTTAATTGTCTACAAAGTAAGAAGTTATTGAAGAAGAAATCTTCCCCTCTCCCAGAATTCATCATCCAAATAATCTTAGAGACATTCATGAAAATCAGCTCAGCAATGACATTTTTGAGACAGATGATGGTAATTTTAAACACAGTTTAAAGATCCTTAGACTATTATCACATGTAACTGATCAGAAAGACATGTATTAATTCTCTTTATTAAACTGGTACTTTAATATGCTACAGCATATTGTCAGTTTTATGACAATTGGCTTAGTTTAAGGCAGTTAATGTTTCTAAAAACATGTACATGTTATATATTTTAATGTTTGATATTTTAGTATGATTTAAGTAGGTTTATATCAGGAATCCAACATACACTACCGAAATAACAATATAAATTATTCACTTGTACCTCAAATTGAGATGCTATCTAGGAATCAACTGTCTTATGTAAAGAGTTCTCTGATTAGAGATTTCATGATGCTGCATTTTACCATATCGATGAGGGTTCTTTTATACCGAGGTAGGAGGAAGTACTATTTCCACTCATTATGGTAACTCAAACCTCAAGAGAATCTCATGAGATAGTACTGAAACATGGCTTCAGAAGAGATGAATAAGGGAGAGAGAAGAGGTAAGGTACTGCTTTGAAATGCTCAGAACATTGTATTTCAGTGAGTCATGAACAACAGTAGGCAGTAGAAAAGGGTCATTTCTGTATATTTTTTTCTTACTTCCCATCAAGGAAATGGGTTTATCAGAATGGGTTATTCTTACAACCTACTGCATATCCATTATTGTCCAACCTGATATTGTACCATTTATTAATACATATTTAGTATGTTTTTTTAAATTTTTTGTAACTTTTCATTTTGAAGTAATTTTAAGCTTACAGAACAATTGCAAGAATTCAAAGAGCTCTCATTTACTTATTACCCAGACCCCTTGATTACTACCATTTACCACATTTGCTTCATCATTTTCTGAATACACAGATACACAAACATACATACACACACAATTATTTTTCCCGAGCCCTTTGATAGTATGTTACAGATATGCTACTCCATTACCCTAAAATACTTCAATATATATTACCTAATGGCAAGAACAATAACCAAATTCAAGAATGTTATTTTTGTATAATATTATCTAATCTATAGACTTCATAAAAATTGTACCAGTTGCCTTAAATGTAACACATAGCTGAATATATGTCTATGGATATGTGTGCATACTTCTTGTCTGATCTAGGATCTAGTCCAATATCACATGTTAGGTTTGGTTATCATCTCTCCCTAACCTGGAACAACTTTCAATATTTGTCTTTCATGACATTTTTTCTTAAGAGTAGCAACTAGATATTTTGTAGAATTGAGCTGAATGGGTTTGTCTGATGTTTCCACATAAAAATGTTTAGGATGTGAAGAATGTAAGGATCTTTAGAGCACTGAGGGATACATGTTTATTTAAGGCATGTATCTGGCAAGGAGGACAGCATATTAATTCCATCTTTATTAAACTTGTGCTTTAATATGCTTCAGTTACTTTATGTCAGTTTTATATCAACTGTTTGATTTTAGGAAATTCATATTTCTAAAAACAGATATCTATTAACTTTTTAATGTTTGATATTTTCATCTGCTTTAAATAGGTATGGGACAGGTATGACACGTCCTCAGTGCACCATATCAGGAGGCATAAGATGTTGGTGTGTCCCATTATTAGTATGTTAACTTTGATCACTTGGTTAAAATGGGGTTTGCCTTGTTTCTCCATTAGAAAGTGTTTTTTTTCCCCCACTGAGTAATTACTAAGTACTTTGTTAGAAGATACGTTAGGACTGTGCAAATAGTTTGCTTTCCATCAAACTTTCAACCACTAGTTTTATCATCCAATGATAATTCTTGCATAATTGACTCATTGTAATAGATGCCTATGTTCATTTTGTAACTTCACCATTGTTGCTACATTTTTAGTTGGATTCACCTCTCTTTGTTATATTTGTATCAGCATAGATACACGGATTCTTTTGTTAAATCAAATTGAGGTATAATTTACATATATAAATGCATTCATTTTTAGAGTGCAATTCAATGTGTTCTGACACATATACCCATGCAACCACCATACCATCAAATTAGAGAACAGTTCCATTACTCCAAAAAATTTCCCCATGTCCTCTGTGGTAGGGTCCTCCTGCTTCACCCTCAAACCCAGGCAAACAGTGATCTGCTATTTACATGTGTAGACTGGAGTTCCCGTTTATTTTGTGTCTGCCTTTTTTCAGGCAATCTAATGTTTTCGACATTCATCCATATTGTTGCATATATCAGTAGTTTGCTCCTTTTTATTGCTTTTTATTACTTTTCATATGGATAGATACGTGGAAATTCTATTGAACAGTACTACTTTCACTCATTAATTTTTGCTTTTATTATTTCCATCCTGTGGTTTTCTTTGGTTTATTTTATTGTTGTTTTCTTGCCTTTAATTGGAGAATTTCATTCATTTAGTTCATTTTTCTATTTTAATTGACATGAGTTTCAGTTTATGAATTTTCATCTGATTACTGTTTTCAGTGTAGCCCAGAAGTTATGATACATAGAATTTCGCAAAAGTAATAATAATGAACATTTTATCATTTTGGTTTGTTTTTTGCCTTTCATGCAAGAGTCGTTCGATACATTGTTGTTGTTTTTAATTTCTCTATAGAAAGCACTGTAAAACTTTTGTTATTAATTTCTAGTTTTATTTTGTTTAGAGACAGAGTATTGTTTGTAATATTTCTAGTTTATGGAATTCTTTGATGCTTTCTTTATAGCAGCATGTATAATAAAATTTTGTAAATATTTCCTGTGTTAAGAAGGATTTTTCTATCCTGTGAAGGTATAAAGTTTAGATACACACAATTTATGTTACTGATTACATTGTTAAATTTTCTTTAGTCTTGCTTACTTTTTGGGCCCTTAACTTGTTCTTATATTGAAAGTAGTATATTAAAATCTTCCATTAGTAAATCTTCCGTTAGTGCATGTCTGTTAGCATCTTCTGTAGATTTTACTTCTTAACTGTGGTCACTGTGTTGTTTGATGTATAGTCACAACTGTTTTGACTTTATTGTTATTTTTAGCACTTTAATTGTTCTTTTACTATATTCACTATTTGTCTTGAATTGTACTTTGATATCAATATTGTTTTAAATTTTTTAAATATGTATTTATTTTTGAGACAGAGAGAGAGGGAGAGGAGAGAGAGAGAGAGAGAGAGAGAGCGAGCAGGGGTCGGGGGAGGGGCAGAGAGAGAGGGAGACACAGAAACAGAGGCAGTCTCCAGGCTCTGAGCTGAGAGCCCAAGACAGGGCTTGAACTCACAAGCCATGAGATCATGACCTGAGCCTAAATTGGACACTTAACAGACTGGGCTACCCAGTCACTCCTGATATCAATATTTTTAATCTCTCCTTTGTAAAGCATACTTTCATATTTAAGAAGGTTATACCATTTTTCTAGTGGTTACCCTAATAGTGATATATTTTTATGCCCTATTTCTCTGCTTTTTAAATTTAACCTTTTAATGTCTTTTTGTCAGCTTTTAATAATATATTTTGGCTGCTTCTTATTGCCTATATAACAATTAATTGTCTTATTATATTTCCATTTTATATCTGCTCGCTTCACTGGTTTTTAGTTGCATTATTTCTACTCTTCAGAACATAAAACTTTTCTATGTTTTTCTTCCGCTCTCACCACCACAGTATAAAAAATAGACTTTATTTTTAGGACAGTTTTAGGTTCACAACAGAATGGAGCAGAAAGCACAGCGATCCCACTTACTTTTGATCCTATATCATAGGCGCTCCTACTATGAAAGTATCACATATGAGAGTAGTACATTTATTATGATCACGAACCAAGTTGACACATTATTATCACCCACAGTCCATAGTTTACATAAGGTTCACTCCTGATGTTGTACATTCTGTAGACTTTGACAAGTATATAATAGCGTGTGTCCACCATTATGGTATCATCCACAGTAATTTCACTGCCCTAAAAACCCTCTGTGCTCTATTCATCCCTCATTTTCCTCTAACTCTTGGCAACTACTGATCATTTTACTGTCTCCATGGTTTTGTTTTTTCCAGCATGTCATATAGTTGAAATCACACAGTTGAAACCTTTTCAGATTGTCCTCTTCTGCTTAGTAATCTACATTTAAGGTTATTCCATGTTTTTTGAAGACTTGATTATTCATTTCTTCAGTGCTGAATAATATTTCATTATCTGGATGTACCACAGTTTGTTTATCCACTCACCTTCTGAGAACATCTTTGTTGCTCCTAACTTGTGGCAATTATAAATAAAGCTGCCATAAACCTCTGTGTGCAAGTTTTGTGTGGACCTGTAGTTTTCCAACCATATGGGTTAATACAAATGATTGCTACATCATAGGGTGAGTGTAAGTAAGAAACTGCCAAACTGTCTTCCAAAAAGGTTATACCATTTCCATCCCCACTAGTAGTGAACGAGAATACCCATTGATCCACATCCTTGTCAACATTTAGTGTTGTCAGTGTTTCAGATTTTGGCCATTGTGAGCATGTAATGGTATTTCATTGTTGTTTTAATTTGCAATTTTCTAATGACATCTAATGTGGAGCATCTCTTCATATACTTCCATGCCACCTCTATATCTTCTTCGGTAAAATGTCTGTTTAGGTCTTTCAGCTGTGTTTTTAATTGGATTGTTCCTTTTCTTATTGTTGACTTTTCAGAGTTCTTTATATATTTTAGTTAATAGTTCTTTGTCAGATAATGTGTTTTATAAAGTTTTCTGCCAGTCTTACTTGTCTTCTTCTTTTGACATTATCTTTCACAGAGTAAAAGTTGTGAATTTTAACAGCATAGTTTATCAATCATTTCTTTCAGGAATTGTATTTTTGGTGTTACATATAAATACTCCTCTCCATAACCAAGGTCGTTAGGTTTTCTCCTATGCTCTCTTCTAGGAGTTTTATCATTTTGCATTTTACATTTAAATCTTTGATCCATTTTGGGTTAATTTTTGTGAAGTGTGTAAAATCTGTGTCTAGATTCTTTTTTCATTTTCTTTTCTTTTTTTCTTTTTCTGCAAGTGAATGTCCAGTTGTTCAGCACTATTTGCTGAAAAGACTATCTTTGTTCCATTGTATTGTCTTTGGTCCTTTGTAAAAGATCAATTGACTCTGTTTATATGGTCTATTTTTGGACTTTTTAAAAAAGTTTCATTGATGTATTTATTTATTCCCTTACCAATACCACAGTCAATTACTTTAGGTTTATAGTAAGTTTTAGAATCTTGATGATTTTCCAATTTTGTTCTTTTTCTTCAAGATCATGTTGACTATTCTGGGAATGTTGTCTTTCCATATAAACTTTAGACTAATTTTGTCAATATCTACAAGATAATTTGCTTTTTTAAAATTGTGATTATGTTAATCTGTAGATCAAGTTGAAAAGAACTAACATCTTGACAATACTGAGTTGTTCCATCTGTGAACAGGGAATATCTGTCCATTTATTTAGTTCTTTGATTTCATTCATCAGGGTTTTGTAGTTTTCCTCCTATAGATCTTACAAGTATTTTGTTAGATTTATACCTAAATTTTTCTTTTTTTTGGTGCTAATGTAAATGATATTATGTTTAATTTCAAATTCTTCTTGTTTATTGCTGGAAAGTGATCAACTTTTACATATTAACTTTGAATCTTGCAACTTTGCAATAATTGCTTATTAATTTCAGGAATGTTTTATTAATTCTTTTCATTTTCTACAGACATGAACATGTCCTTTGTGAACAAAGACAATTTTATTTTTCCTCCCCATTCTGCTTCCTCAAAGATAGTTTCTATTAGTTTCTTCTGTGAATTGGCTATGCTTTTTGTTTGTTTGCATATTTCCTACTTTTTTGGTGGAACACTTGGTATTTGAATATAATCATGTGGTACCTGTAGAAATCAGATTCTTCCCTTCCACAAGGTTTATGTTGCTTGTTGTGTGTGGGCTATACATACTTCCTTGCTTAGTGACTTTTGTAACCTACTTTGTAAAGTCTGTATTTTTTGTCATGTGTGGACTCTGAATTCTGTTTTTTTGTTCTTTTAGCATATATTCAGCTAGATTTGACAGGGATTTTCTTGAAGGCCAAAAGATGAGAGAAAGAAAGAAAAGAAGGAAAGAAGGAAGGAAGGAAGGAAGGAAGCAGAGAAGGAAGGAAAGAAAGAAAGAAGGAAGGAAGGAAAGAAAGAAAGAAGGAAGGAAGGAAAGAAAGACGGAAAGATGGAAAGATGGAAAGAAGGAAAGAAGGAAGGAAGGAAGGAAAGAAGGAAGGAAGGAGGGAGGGAAGGAAGGAAGGAAGGAAAGAAAGAAAGAAAGAAGGAAGGAAGGAAAGAAAGAAAGAAGGAAGGAAGGAAAGAAGGAAAGAAGGAGAGAAGGAAGGAAGGAAGGAAGGAAAGAAGGAAGGAAGGAAGGAGGGAAGGAAGGAAGGAAAGAAGGAAGGAAGGAAAGAAAGAAAGAAAGAAGGAAGGAAAGAAAGAAGGAAGGAAGGAAAGAAATACGGAAAGACGGAAAGACAGAAAGAAGGAAAGAAGGAAAGAAGGAAAAAAAAAAAGAAAACTATAAAACTCTCCCAGTCTTTGCAGATTGGATCTTTGGATTTCCTTCAATGCTTGGTTAGGTCTTTTACCATTCTGCCTCGGCCCTTAACTTAGTGTTCACCTTGAACCTTAAGGATAGCTAGAGGTGAAAGCTTAGGGTCTTCTCAAATCTGTTTTGAGCATGCATTTTTGTCCTGCACATGAACAGAGCTTTAAAAATTTTCCAGTATACACACGTGTGCTTTTATTATTATTTTTTAAATTTTAATTAGGCCCCACTCCCAACGTGGGGCTTGAACTCATGACTCTGACATTAAGAGTCACACACTCTACTGACTGAACCAGCCAAGTGCCCCACATGTGATTTGAATGTCCTAATTTCCCAAAGGAACCCTCTCTCTAGAACTTCCTCCCCAGTTTCTTCCCCAGTGCTTTCTACATGTCTACTATTGGTCTCACTTGCTCATTTCCTTACCATGTTTTCTGGGAAGCCCACTGCATTGCTGCTTTTCTTCCCTGAGCACATTCTGAGTTAGGCAAAACAAAAGCAAATACCTTGGTCAGCCATTCAGGTAGGTTAGTATAGACAAAAACAATTCTTTGAGAATAAGATCTACTCTGTTCTCTCCAGAACCCAGGACCAAGGTCTCCCACCGTGAATGTGGACTGTGTCTCAAGTCCACCATTGAGCTGTGAAGATGGGTGGGGCAAGAGCAACTAAAAATGCTGCAAAGTTTTCTTACCATTTTTAAGTTGTATTTTTGTTGATTAAGGGTTCACTAGGTTTTGAAACCCTTTGACTTTTTTTTTTTAGAATTCTTACCAAGTTGATTCTTAACAGTTACACTTCATTTTTTAATCATTGTGTGGAGGAATGGGCCCTTGGAGCCACCTACTTCACCATTTCTGTTGACATCACTCTCTATGTTAATTTTTAAGTCATTGCTCTGATGTAGGATGAGTCTTTCTGATTATGTTTTTTTTTTTTTTGATATATTTTGTTTATTCTCTGTAGGAGTATGTTTTATCTCAATCCCCTCTTCTCTCTTTTGGATTATCTTTCCCAGTCTCACTAACTCTCTACAAAAGATTGTGACAGGAGCTCAAGAAATAGTTTTGATGAAAATTTGTATTTATTTTTTGACTTTTAGTTCATCTGAAGTTTGTAATGTTCTCTGTCTTCCACTTTTGTAAAAAACATAGAATTTGTTGTTTTTGTTGATCTGTATAATTTTTGGAAGATGTGCAGAGAGCCTTGGGTTTAGACAGCAACCATTATCTTGGCTATCTGGAAATTTCCTTACTATATGTTTTATTGGGTACTATTGTGAGAGTAGTGATGCTATTGGGTTATCACTGATTGTTATTATATTAACAGATAGTCAGTAGTTATCAAGCATATCTTAAGTGTCAAATTCTGTGTTGCGTGGAATTTTGCAAGTGTGAAGAAACTGATATGATCAGTATCCTAAGGGGTTTGTATTCTAGTGTGGTAATTGCTCTTGTATTATCACTTTCCATACTCCATTTAAAGGATAAATATATGTATATGTCTCATCCTTATATCCTTAAGAGATATCTTCTTCTGGCAAATGGGAAACTCAAAAGCTCATCTGTACAATTCAGCAGCAATACAAGATATATATATATATATATATATATATATATATATATATATATATATATAATAAAATTATTGGTTGGCAGCTGATGCCAGTTGTTGGTAACAATCAAAAGCAAAAAGTACCAGGGAAAGGATGGTGTACTTTCATATCTCTAAATCTCCAAGTTCTTGTATTTCAATTAATTTGTAAATATCTGTTGAGTATCTACTACTCTGTGCAAGGTCTGATGATGCGTTGGTCTCCTATGGATAAACAATAAAAAATAAATAAGACCAAATTACTGTTTTCCATGTACCCGATACTAATCAGTGAAGAAAAATGTATATACAAATTATTTAAAAACCAAGCAAGACTTGAAATAAGTGCTATAATAATGCTGTATTTGAGGCATGGGAAAAAGGTATAGTAAAAACGCTATGTAAGGAGGTTAGGTGTTAAATCACTGTTTTGTACACCCAAAACTAATGTAACTTTGTGTATCAATTATATTTCCATAAAAAAAAAAAAACTAACTAAAAAAATACCAGTTCCAACACTACAAAAAAAAAGGTTAGGTATTGGGGGCTCATCTGGAGCTTTAGAAGCAGGGAGGTATTTTCAGAAGACTTGGGAAATGTTGCACTTGGGGAAAATGTGCCTTCCTTTGCATCTTTAAACTTTGCTTTAAATATAGTTAGCTGTCATGCCAGCCTCCTTGTAAGAGTAGACTTTTCATTTCCAGAGTGAAACAATGAATATCAGGGATAGCTACAGACAGGATGCAGGAATGAACAATAAAGCGGACTTTACTAGTCAAGCCTCTGAGTGTCTCCAAGCTAGGGAGTTGACAGTACTTTTGACTGGATTGCATCCTGTAATTGTTGTACTTGTGAAGAAACTAAATGGTGTTTTCTTTTCCTTCCTAAAAGGGAGGCAGGTGCATACAGCCTAGAAGCTATAACTTATGTGTATGTCAACCCAAGATTTATTCCTAGATAAAAAATAGCTGGTTTGGCAGCAAGAATGTTAACTGTTGAATCTGTTATGATTCTAGTTTTAATTAGTTGTTTATTGCTTATTTAAAACAGATTGATGATGTTGATTTGAAACAGTTTGTGATCATAACAAAATTGCTTATATAGGATTTTTCCTGAAATTTTTCTTAGAAATTGTTCTGCCTGTCAGAGCACTGTGTGTTTGCCTAATTGAAATAAGCCCACCCCAATCTTATTGCACATGTAAGGTAATATTGCTCAATTAGTTTGCATAATTTTACAACAGGAATTGGATTTATTTTCTGTATTAGTTTTCATAAACTGAATCATAGCTCACAATTTTATGTTTGGGCATCTGAGAAGAATATCATTCTGTTCCCATTAATTAAGGAAGGTTGTATGATATGAAATTATTTTTTTCTCATTTTTGGGGGGTAGGGGGAGAAGAGGAAGAAGGAGAGAGAATATCAAGCAAGCTCCACTCTGTATCCAGTATGGAGCTTGATGCAGAGCTCAATCTCACAACTGTAAGATCTTGCCCTGAGCAGAAATCAAGATTTGGGTGATCAACTGACTCAGCCACCCAGGTGCCCCAATATGAAATTAATTTTAAGTATCGTTTGACCAAGAAATTGCAAGCAAGTGGCCAGAGGTCTGAAGATGGGGCATTTCCGGGCTCTCATCACCTTGCCATCTGGCCACCCTTCACAGTTTTACATTTTAAAAAGTACATTATTGATACTTCAAAATAATATGAAATTTGGATCTGGCTTGCTTGAAAATTCACAGTGTCTGGCAATATTTGTCCTCAGTTCCCAAATGGCAAATCTGAACTAGAATGCAGAGATTTTGTCCTTCTTCACATGAACCACATTCTCCATGTTAATAGTCTGTACCTTCGTATTTCTTTATCCCCGCTCACTTCACTGCCAAGTCATTGTAGGCATGTGAGCTTAAATGAAAGCACATTTAACCTACTTTTCAAATGTCCAAGTTGCCAAACTTAAAACTTTATTTTTATTGAACATATATACAATTATAGCGATAACATAAAATATGTCCTATACAAGTCAGGTGCAACTTTAAGGACTTAGTTGGGTGTTTTAGCAAGACACTAGGAGTCCTGACCTTGTGTGTTTATATCTGGAAAATACTAGAAAGCAATGAAGAAATGAGACCCCAAAAAGCATGCATCCAACTCTATTCACTGTTCTGAAAAGGGCTCTTTACTGCATGAGATTCTTGATTTTGTTACATAAATATTTTGTGGCATATATTTAGTAAACAGTAGATAAATAATAAAATTTTAGAATGAAAAGAAAGCAGTCACATTAATTTCTTTCTGTTTATTTTGGATTTAGTTCTACATTGTCTACATATCCTGGTACATTGGGTTTTACCTCTGTATCTTATAAACTGACAATTATATGTTTGCCAATATATAAATTACTTTTGTAGTCAGGAAAATACCAATTACATATCTATTTGATCTTTGTTTGGTAGAGATAAAGATCTTACCAGTAATTTAACATGGCCCAATAATTTTTTATTATTGTTGTTACAGCAAACTTTAACGTTGTAATATTTTGAGGGAATACTGGTCAGAAAAAGTCCTGCCTACATCTTAGTTTCACAGAGATGCAGACAGAGTCAAGAATCTATGATGGGTTTTTCCCTACAGATTTATAATCGGAGCAAGGAAAGATTTATGATCTTAAACTTTCAAGTGAGAACATTTTCTTTTCTATTCTTCTTCAAAGCTTACTGTGTAGATCAAAGGTGAGAACAGTAGGTTGGGAGAAAAACTATACCACAAGAAGTTGGTCTTTTCTAAAATTGTGATTTTCTTGTTCTATTTTCCTTTATTATATGTAGCAAGAGCAAAAGGTAAGGTAAGCCAAGCCTTGATCTTCCACACTACAGCATAGAACATTAACCTTAAAATTCTTTGTGGTTATCATATGATATCCCTCTCCCTCCTCCTGCCTCCAACCAATCTACCAAATTAGGTTTATACTAATAAACCTTAAATACTATGTTTTTATTAATTTATATTTATCAGGACATTACTAGTAATATTATTTTATAATGTTATATTAATGCAAACCTAATTTTTTGGATGTTTATTTTTGGATTCTTGGACATTTTTAAACAACTACATATTAAATACCTAGTAAGTCATTCTGCTTGTAATTAGAGTTAAGTGATTACGTATCTAAATTTGTTTCCAGATTGTCTTTAAAATCCCAGGGCTACAGAATTATTTAATATATGAGCTAGAATAAGTACTTAAAATCTCTGCATCTCAGTGTCCTTCTGTATATAATAAGGATAGTAAAACTGTCTTAAAGTGGAAAAACTTCTAGTAGTCAGGATTCCCTAGAGGGTTGACTGAGGGATTGTGACTCTGTGTTTTTATTATTCAAGTTAGACTTTTGTTCATCTGACCTAGAACTCTTCCCCTTATACGGATGAAGTGGGAATTTAGTTGATTGCCCATCTGTTTCACTCCTAGGAATACCAAGAACAGCTAGCCAAGCCATTGGTCTCTGTGAGTCAAATTATTCTGATTGCTGTTTGACTCTACTGTCATTGGTAGACTATGCCCACCTTGCCTTTGGCAGTTAAGTGCTGCCCCCTTGACCCCTAACACAACAGGCTCCAATGATTCCTATTGCATTTAGATTTCTGATTCAATGAGGTAGTTATTGTAATTCCTAACCAAAAAAAAAAAAAAAAAAAAAAAAAAAAGGCTAAAGAAAGAAAAGGAAAGAAAGCAACCACAGAGCTCTTCAAAGATGCCAGAACGTCTTTCACAAACTTATTTCTTACAATCATGGAGAAAACCTGTCGTCTGTACTCTTCCAGGATGAATGAGCAGGTCTTAAATGATAAGTCCACTCTAACATTCAAATCTCACTAAGTACTTGTATTCCTTTCTCCACAGTATACTATGGCAGTTTTGACATGTCATTTTATGTATGGTAGGCCACCTTTGGGGCCATGTTTCAGCCAACCAACCAACCAAACTGTTAGAATTATTTCTCACCCACCAAACTGTAATGTTAACTTCAGAATATCCACTTAGTAGGCTCATACTAATAAATTTAGCCTGATAAAACTCTGTGTTGCATTACCATCACATACCATTAATATCCATTCTCACACATATTCCCCAGATTTCTGTCTGTATAAATTGGGAACTTTATATGGTTTTTTTAGAGTATAGCTCACTTCATTATGGGTCATGATTTACATAACCTTATTGGGCCTGCTGGGACATGATTTTAGTTTAGGTTTAGAAGGGAAGAGGAATTGTGGGTGTGAGCCCTGATATAAACTTAGAGTATCTTGCAAGGCAATTCCTTAGGGAAGTCCGTTTTAGTTTCCTCAGGAAAATCCAGGTTAATTGTCTCAATTGGGGGTTGAATGGCTGCTTCTACTTAAAAGAAACTTAAACAGAATTTAGGGGTTCAATTTCTTTAGCTTCATCAGGATTTTCCCATATATCCCTATGCTAATTTTCAGGATCCCATTCCTTTCCCAATCCATGCCCTCATTTTTTTCTTTTTTTTTTAAATGTTTATTTGTTTATTTTGAGAGAGAGAGAGAGAGAGAGAGAGAGAGAACGTGTGTGAGCACAAGTGCACAAGCTGGGGAGGGACAGAGGGAGAGAGAAAATTCCAAGCAGGCTCCATGCTGTCAGCACAGAGCCCAAGGTGGGACTTGAACTCATGAACCGTAAGATCATGACCTAAGCCAAAATCAAGAGTCATATGCTTAACCAACTGAGCCACCCAGGTGTCCCTATGCCTTATTTTAACAGCAGACACCCTCTGAGATTAGGAATTCAATTTGTGTTGTAATTCAGCCATTCATAGGTTAAGATTCTGGGTTTAGTTTTCAGCAATGTCAGTCCTGCAGCTATAGGAGATTAAGGTTTCTTCCAAGGTAGACACAGAAACTTGCAGGTCATTTATACAGTGCTCTAGCTGGGAATTCAAATCTTTGAACTCATCCTTTTCTCTTCCCAAATTAGTTTGACAAAAATGTTTGGCAAAAATGTTCTAGGTGATCAAATACATGATTACTTAGAACCTGTCTCTTGTAAGTATCTGACTAGGAATATCCAATGGTGATATTTTCCATATCTCTGTTGCCACCTCACACTATGAGCTATCAGGGCTATCTTTACTACTGGAAATAGAGTCATTCGTGTCTTCAAATCTAATAGGAATAGGAATTCCAGAAACTCCAGAACCAATTTAGAAAACTCATTCTTAAGATTCTGTTTCTCTAGAACTGTTCTCAGTGCCAAAATCTGTATTAGTTAGGGTTCTCCAGAAAAACAGAAGGAGCAACCATGTGGCCAGCCTTATAACAGATGATGCTTCCTCTTGGATTATGGTTGGATTCAGGATCTAAGCTGAGAATATCAGATTCTCTTTCTTTAAAAAAAACTGGCATATCGTTAAGAGAAACAGAAGCTGAATCTGATCTTAAGCTTAGAGACTTAGAAGCTTAGGGAATTAAGAATTCATCATCAACATCATGGTAATCCAAAGCCAATCATAACCCAATGTTTGGAGGGGCAAAAATTATCAGCCTGTTAGAGATAGTTGGCAGATGGAAGAATAGATCAGATATATTGCAGAGTAGAAGAGAAAGAGAGGGAGAACAAGAAAAAAACTCATTTCCTATGGTAGCTGGGTGTACTTTGGCACTTGGGGCCCGTGCAAGGTCCATTCTCCTGTTTCCTTGTATTACAGTGCCTTTTACTTAGTATGATTCTGTTTCTGATAATTCCTCAGATCACTTCCCTGCCTTTTCCCTGAATTTCCTTATGTAAGTTTTATTTATCTTTTAGAGAAGAATGTAAGTTTTAGAAGAGTTAGATATTACCTTAGGTTCTTTGTGAGAATTACAATACTCTGCACTTAGAAGACCCTAAAAAATTTTTCAGGTTAAATACTAAAATATTTGCTGAAAGTCTACATATTTTCTCTATAGTGAGTATACCATAGTTCTTAAATTTGTTGGGTAAAAATTCTCTTTGAAACTCTGGTGAAATCTATGCTCATTCCAGAAAAAATCATATTATACACACACATACATACACACAGAATTTTGCATGTAATTTCAGCGATTTTACAGACTTCAGGAAACTTAGTAATGAACTCCAGTAACTCAGGATAGAAATCTCAATCTTTAAAGTATAGCTACATTTCTATAAACATGTTGACATCCATATATTAATAATTCACAATGGGAGCTTTTGATTTAATGGAATCCTATGGTGATTTGTAGATTAAAGAAACCTTCCTGGTACACAAAGATATTTAAATTTTTTTTCTTCTGTAATTCTGAATTTTAAGGTACTTAACATTTAATGCCAATATTATGGAATTCTAAACGTGTCAGATTTAAATTGCTTCTATTTCCTTGGTTATAAAACTACCTCACCATATGTCTAGTCCAGAGAATGTAGCTACATTCATCTTTCATATGGGAAAAAATTCCACTTATAAGGGAAGGTTTTTAAATTTAATATTAAATAATTAAAATCTATCTTCACATAGACATCTCAAATTAAGATTGTTTACATGCTCTTTAATTAGATGCAATTAAGAAGCTCTCTCAAAGCATTTAGGCCCAGAGGGAGCCTTGGCTGCACAGATAGAATGACTCTTAACACACTGGAAGTTGCCTTGGTATTTGTGGAGGAGTTTCTCTTTGGAAGACACGACAGGTACACTTGTTTTTGCCACATGAGGAAACAGATGCTGAGAGTTCTTGTTAGGAAAGGACAGATGAAAAGTTCTGCCCACCAGTCCTGGACAGTAAGAAGGCTCCTCTGTTCTGCTCTTGTCCTGCCAAATCTTTTCTTATCCCAGCAGCCATCATGACACCTAAGGCAGATGATGTTGTTCCTTTGCTCAAAAGCCCTCAATGGCGCCCCAACTCACTGAGGGTGCCTGCTATGGCTGGCCAGGCCCTGGGGCTGTGCACTATTGTGCTCCTCCTTCCCGATCTGTCTGCATCTTTGCTGCCCTTCCCTCATCTCCATCTAATCTCGCTCTGACTCACTTGGCTCCAGACGTACATCTACCCTCTCTTCCTGGAATAGTCCCTGGATATTCACATAGTTTGTTCTTTCATCTCTGTTCAGTATTTGCTCACGGCCCCCTTTCCAGTGGGTCCTTCCCTTGTGGCCTTCCTCATCCCTTCTTTCCCCTTTTCCTCCTTGACCCTGCATCCTGTACTCCACTTCCCTGCTTTATTTTCACCATGGCACTGATTACCAGCTGATATATGACATATTTTACTTATTTAGTCAGTTTATTCTGTCGTTTTCTGCTGAGATATAAATTCTAAAAAGGCAAAGGTTGTGACTTTTTTTTTCTCTGTCTTTAGCACCTGTAAAGTGATAAAGTAGGTGCTCAGTAAACATTTGTTGGGTGAATGAATTCTTGAATAAATGAATGAAAAAAGAGCTTAACGTGGTTCTTCTGATTAAATTGATTATAATTATGGTTTGTTGAATTTTCTTTTTTTAGTTTATTTTTGAGAGAGAGAGAGAGAGAGAGAGAGAGAGAGAATGAGTGGGGAGTGACACACACACACACACACACACACACACACACACACAGAATCCGAAGCAGGCTCCAGGCTCTGAGCTGTCAGCACACAGCCCAATGCAGGGCTTGAATCCATGAGCCATGAGATTATGATCTGAACTGAAGTTGGATGCTCAACCAACTGAGCCACACAAGTGCCCCAAATTTTTCTTTTTTAAGTGGTATTTTTAACTTCCTGGGTGCTTGGTCTTGTCTATGCCTGTTATCAGCAAGCTAAACCACTTTTCACATGTATACTGGCCAATTTAACATTCCTTTATTCAGTTATGGTAGCAACTCCTTGAGCTAAAGTAAGACCTTCATGAAATTTGGTGATAGCTGCTGTAAACTGACAAGATTGTTTCATACAACCCTTTGTTCACAACAGGGTGAATAAACCTCACGGAGAAGCCTATCCATTTGAAAAAGTAATTAGGCATCATAAGACAGAATGTAGAGTTTGAGAATGGCCTTGGAAAAGAAAATAGGTTTTGGGTTAGTCTTATCACTTTTTCATCTATTCAGTAATCATTAAAAGCTCAAACTAGGGGCACCTGGGTGGCTCAGTCGGTTAAGTGGCTGACTTCAGCTCAGGTCATGATCTCGCGGTCCGTGAGTTCGAGCCCTGTGTCAGGCTCTGTGCTGGCAGCTCAGAGTCTGGAGCCTGTTTTAAATTCTGTGTCTCCCTCTCTCTGACCCTCCCCCGTTCATGCTCTGTCTCTCTCTGTCTCAAAAATAAATAAACGTTAAAAAAATTTAAAAACAAAAAGCTCAAACTAAAAGTGGATGAGCTAGAAAGCAAAAGTAACTGAAAATTTCATGTTTAGCAAAATTCTCAAGAGACTTAAATAAGGAAGACTGCAATATGTTGTGACTTCTGAGTGATGGGTTTTTCAATAGAAGAGAAACTCTAGCTTTGTTGCTAGGAATTGTTTTGTGTTGGAACAGTGTAAGAGGCAAAAGATGAACAAGTTTCACACACAGACCTTTTTGCTATAAAAATTACTCTTGGCTAATCCTTTTCTTTAACTACAGCATGGAGTAGAAATCCTAAAGGGATCAGAGATCTAACTTTGAACCATAGCATGGTATATAGAAAGCACATCCATCTTTTTTCTTGGAGTCCAAAATACCAGGCACCTAGAATTGGACTGTATTCATAGGGATTCTTTGGGCAATAAGGATTCTGTTTTTATAACCAGAAATGTAGACCATGAGGTCTAGCAAGAATATTGGAAGTTACAGTTGTGTGCTGTTACCAGATATGAAACATAATCCACTCCTCCAGTAGGAGGTATCCATGGGCTATCTTTCTTCCAATGGTGGATTTGTAAGATTGGGTCATTCGGCAGTTTTGTTAAGGGACTATGTTAAGTCAAAGTCAAATGGATGTCTCAAGAGTGGCCCTTTCAGCAGCTAACTTTGCTAAAAGAAGGCAAGGAATTCAGTGGTTACTACTTGGGAATTCGGGCAACCTTCAGGGTGAGTCAAATGACCTTGTGCAATTTAATGTAAAATGCAGTGAGAAGAACAATTTGCTTAGTTTGAATGGGGTTATTTTGATTTATTTAATTTCTCTGTTCAGTTTTACACCCCATGGATTTGTGAAGCTACATCATAGTCATAATCTGTTGGTGATTATTCATATAAATGAGTTTATAGATCCTGCAAGGACAAGCTTTATATTTGTTTTCTATGAGCAAATATTATCAAAATTACTGGCACAGAAAGGAATCTGGATCCATGGTTAAACTGGTGAGATGTTAAATTCTCTTTCCGTTCCGTAAAATACAAATGACAGATTATTAGGTCATTTAAATAAAGTGAATGTGCTGATTTGTCAATGCATTTCACCAGTCAGAATACTTAACAATAATTACAGAATGTTCCAAATTTTAAATGAATATGAAAGAGAAATAATTTTTACCAATGAAAGGGCTTTGTTTTGGGTTTTTTTTTTGAATATTCAGACTGTTGGAGTCTATTTTCCAAAGTAGTAGTAGGTTTCATCTGAATATTTAGTTTTTGTGTTTATATATTTCTCAAACTTACACTACACTAACTGTCTTTTTGGCATTACATGTAGTCATTACCTGCCATCAAGTAAATCAATCCCTACTGCTATTCATTTCAGAATTTACAGTTGCCCACATAAGAAGTAGCTTAGATAGAAAAATTAGCACCTGCAATTGAAAACATCCATCCTTGAAACTATAGTTTGGAGGCTTATATCTGGAGCCACTTCTTTCTTTTTTTTGCATTTTAATATATATGGCGTAGCTCTTCTGATTGGAAGTTTACATGACCCTGTCCCAGTTTCACCTTTTCTGAAGGTACTGACTTTATGTTTGAGAAGCCTCATCCCACAGGTCTCAAAGAGAGAATTTTGAGAATACTTTGTTGCCTATATTTTCCCCCATATACTCCAGACCTGTGCAAATATGTTTGGGCATTTTTTGCATAATATAATAATAGCCCAACAGAAATTTAGTTTTCTATAAAGCTTAGTAAGTAAGAAGAAAATTACCATGAGCAAAGAATCCTGAAGAAATGTGCACAAATTTGCTTATAGGAGATGCAAAATGACATAATGCACACAAGCTTAGATGTCATTTTGTTATTGTGAAAATGTGTTGTTTCATGTAAGCAGATAATAAAGATTTCATATTTACCATTCTCCTCAAATGTTGTTACTTTCCTTGGAGTTTACCATATATCTGAACCTTATGTTATTGCACATATAAGTTTGAAACTCTGAAAATTACAGGTTAATAAAATTATTTGTTACCAAGAAAACACTGTTTTAAAACCCTGTTAGTGAAACAATAGATTCTCAACATTTCTAGGGGTCCCAGATAAAGTTTAGAGCATGAGGACCACCTGCATGCCATGATATGAAGAATATTTTGAAGAGCAAAAGTTCGTTGTGCTTATTTTGCAGGGATGAAGGATAAGTGCCAGACTTCAGCAATGATTCTTTTCTAAAGGAATCATCAGGTAGTGCTTTTGTAAGATGGTTGGTGTTCTAAGTAAATAGTTTATAGATTACCTTGCATTATTCCAAGGAAAGACCTAAGAGCCAAACTATAGTAATTGAATACCATGTCACAAACACAACTTATTTGGGAACTGACTTTGTTGGCATTTTTCCTAGCATCACCTTTGTAAAATGAAACCAGGACTCCGAAAACAAGCTGTTAAAGACATTTTCTCAAATGCTGAGTACAAACTTTACCCAGGAATCACAGTAGCCTCAGCCCCAGCTGACTGACACCATGGCATGTGCAACCAGAACAAAGGCTGGAAACATTGCTCAGTCATGGTGAGAATCTCCAAATAGTCATTAAGAGTTTCTTTATCAAACACAGTGTGCCCTAACACTGCAGTGGTTCAACCCGTTGCTCAATGAACAAGAGTCCCTCATATGCCAATAATAACCTCCACCCCCAAATTCCCTGGAATTTATATTTTCTTCAACACTCTTAAAACAAATATTTATTACTATGTGTTAGATTGTGATAGGAACTGAAGGGCTACAGAAGAATCCAGGATATGCCATCCCCAAATATATCACTTTGGCATACCAATGGCTGTGAGCTGGAGGCACTTGAAAAATAGCAAATGCAGGGAGAAACTTTCTCTGAACTCCCTTATCTGCTTAAAGACACATCTTCCAAAAAGAACTCAATTGCTCACCCACAGGAGTTTCATCAACAGGGGAAGATTAACTCTCGTCACTGGAGAGACAAATAGAAGTCAACACCACACCCAGACACACTGTCACAAACTGTCATACCTCTTATCTGGTTTTCAAAAGACCCATTCATTTTTCCTAAAACTCATGTACCCTGAAGAGACCTACATTTCCCTTTCATAAGGCCTCTTACTTTTTCCTAGCATGGTACTTAAGCCTGAAGTCTAAAGTTACCTCATTGGGTTGCTCATTTTTCCTTGGGCATCTCCCATGTATACACAAGGTACACATGTTAATAAGCTCCTGTTTTTGTTAATCTGTTCTTTATTACAAGGGTCCCAGCCAAGAACTGAGAAGGGGAGAGGGAAAATTATTTTTCTTCCTCTATGGAACAGACATCAAAAACACAGGAAAGCATACAAAGAAGACACAATATGGTATATCCAGAGTTATAATAAAAGGAACTTATGGGAGTGCCCCAGTGTTTGTTAGGGAAGGATGGGAACAGAGAAGTCTTCTTAAGAAAGGTGGTTCTGAAAGTATTTGGGGAGGATGGGATTCATTTGCCAGGTGATTCAAACAGGAGGAGATTAATGTCATGAGTGTGTATTAGGGAAACTGAAAATCATTTTGATGTGATTTATGTGAATGGGAAAATGTAATCAAAATTTAAAAGAAATAATCCCCCCAAAAAGACAAATCTGATTATAAGAAACATGAACACTTTGAACACAAATTCAATGGAAATTTTTTGTTGCTATGCAATAGTGTAGGAAAATATAATTCATTGGGATCTTTATATTATTAAAGTGGAAAGTGAAATGAGTTATTACTAGAATAAGTGTGGTTCATCTCCTGAAAGTAAGGGGCAGAGGAAGCAGTGATTTGAAAGGAGTATCCTAAAGTAGAAGATGACAGAGCAAGGGCAAAAGATCATCCATCTCTAATTGGAGAGTGGTTTGTCTTGTCTTAGTGCCCAAGAAGAGAAGAAAAATGTATCCTATGTTAAGTGACATCAACCTGAGACATCCACAGAAATTGAGCTGCTTTATTCTTTTTTAAGTTTATTTATTTATTTTTGAGAAAGAGAGAGAGAGAGAGAGAGAGAGCAAGCAGGGGAGGGACAGAAAGAGAAGGAGACAGAGAATCCCGAGCAGGATCCGCACTATCAGAACAGAGCCTGATGTAGGGCTCGTTCTCACAAACCGTGAGATTATAACCTGAGCCAAAATCAAGAGATGGGTGCTTAACCAACTGAGCTGCCCAGGTGCCCAAACTGCTTTTTTAAAAATGGATAAGTGGTCTTTGTTTTTTACCAACCAATTGGTATTAGTAACACCAGAGTTTATTAATACTTCTCAGCTTATATTTTAGAAATACTAAAATATTTTTGAAATTTGAATTTTAAGCATATTTAAAAGGCATCACATCTGTCATTGTTTCTTGCTGCAATGAAAAGAGCTGGCAGCTGGCTCCTTCGAGCTGAGATTCAGCTGCCTTTTCTTCTCAGTAACTGTTGAACCAAAGATAGGGATTACTTTTATAAATATGTAATTATAAATTTTTTTCAGATCCTGATTAATAATTCATCTGTAACTCCTGTAACATTATGTTATGAATGTTAAACAACTGGGTGAGTCAAAATTTGATATTTAAGGAGATTAAGGGGAATATTGTGCATGTATTTTAGTTTCCATAGCTGCCTTGTAGAATATTAGTAGAGTATAATTTAAAAGAAATTTGTTTCTCTTACTGAAGCTACATATCCATATGTTTTAGTCAAGAAAGGTCAGTGGCTTTTAATACTCATCTGGACTACCTGCTATGGCTCTGATCCAGAATAGTGATGCTGATTTACGCCAGAAAGCAGAACTAGGTAGAACGTATTCTTTCTTCTCCACCTACTTTTTTTTTAAACACAGAATCTGAAGTCTATTTAAAAAAAAAGTCTATCATATAACATAGCAGTTAAGTTAGAATCTTTTAATTCAAATCATAGTCCAGTCTCTTACAAGTTGGGCAAATTTGGGCTAAAATATGACTTAATCTTTCCTTATCTTATTTGTAAATAAGAATAATAAAAGTCTTTCCACATGAGGTTGTTATAAAAATTAAGTAAGATAATGTACATAAAGTGTGAAGTATAGTATCTAGTGCATCATAGGAATAAACCTATTGAACCTTAAGGATTTTTGTTATTGCTTAAGGAGGGGTACAATGGAGTAGAAGTGTGTGTGTGTGTGTGTGTGTGTGTGTGTGTGTGTGCAAGTGTGCATAATGTCGCCTATGTAGGAGCAGGATTGGCTACATAATTTATGGGGCCTGGGGCAAAGGACAGTATGGATTGTCTCATTCAAATATTACTAAGAATTGCAAATAGCAACAAAAGAGCATTAAACCAAGCACAGGACCCTGCACAGGACCCTGCTCAGCCTGCAGCCAGTGTGACACCACAGGCTGCTCGTCCATGAAGCTGGCCCAAGGTAGGAACCATAGAAAGCATGAGGGCCTACTTTAAATAAAGAGCCAGAGCAATATACAATTACTTGAGTGATGGTATAAACACAAAGAATATCTGAAAGTTGCCTTTGTTGGGTTTCTGAATCAATTATTGCTTAAATGGTTATCAGGGAAAAACAAAAGTAAATGCAGGAGGACCCATAGTGCATAAAGAAATCACACAGTGAAAGCTATGGTAATTTTATGTGAATACAGCCTTTTAGAGTGCACTTGTCTATTATATATCAGGGCCCAGTTTTTAGTTAGCGAACTGTTTTTTGAGACTTGAATTTTTTGGATAGCCACTGAGAAAATTTAGTAAAATGCTTATATCACTTGTTTTGTTTTGTCTTTTAAACCTTCCTATGGCTTTCTCTTGTTGCATGAAGAATAGAATCCAGACATCTTACCAGGACTTACAAGGGTATTCCAGTTAGGATAGTGCCAGCTGCGATAACATAATAAACCCTCTAGTGGTTAACACAGAGTTTTCAGGTGACCATAAGCTTTTTAGAGGGAATGCCACTAGGGGTGCCTGGGTGGCTCAGTTGGTTAAGCAATGGACTTTAGCTTAGGTTACGATCTAGCCCCTCATTGGGCTCTGCGCTGACAGTGCAGAGCCTAGTTTGCATTCTCCCTCTCCTTCTCTCTACCTGTCCCTCACTCATGTGCTCGCTCTCTCTCTCAAAATAAATAAATAAATTTTAAGACACTAAAAGAATTGTCATTTATCTGTTTCTTACTAAATTTACCAATCACAGTTTGAGAAACAAAAGGGCCTCTTTTGAAAATTTACCAGTGTGTCTCAGCAATCAAAGCTTTGGTTATTTACTTATTTTAGTAATTCTGGCCTCTCCTTTGCCCAGACCATTTCTCAGCTTAATGGATCAGTAGAATAGAGAAAGAGATTTGTTTGCTCCTATAATTTCAAATATGCTTTGATTTAGAAGCATATAGCATTATAGCAGAACTGGCCATATCAGGTCCAGATGGCAAATCTTTACATCACATTGGCCAGTGAAAGAGTAAAGAGCTTCTTTGGTAGTTTTCTCAGATGATCAAGAAAGATGCTTTCTCCACATACATCTCCTTACATTTATTGAGCCATACAGATCATGTTCCCATTTCTGAACCAATTATTCTGGTCATGGATGTGCAGTTTGGCTCAGAGAATCAGGACGTTCCCCTGTCTCCACCCCAGGAAGCACCCTCTGAAACATGTGGGCTCCTTGGAGGTGAGGTAGATACCCCAAGCTGATAGGACAGTAGGAGTGAAAAAAAAAAGTCAAAGATAACTTCTAGTATTTGCAGGAACAACTGGGAGATGTAGCAGAACAGGTCAGTGAAGAGTAAATCCAGGAACAAGTCAAGGGATGAAAAGACAAGCATATTGGAAGCTTCTTTATGAAACAAAATAGAAATGGAAGTACCAGTTATGACCCAAGTATATTTGTGAGAGTGTCAGTGAACCAGCATGTTAAGTTTTACATAATAAAAAGGAGTGACACCCATCCCCCCACTTTTAGGAGTCTGTGGATTACTGTGATAAGGAATACAGAGACACTTACTTCACCGTGTGATATGTCAGATGGAATGGATTTTTAAGAGGATTGGAGTAACAGGAACACCTACCACACCTCCAAAGACAGTAATGTGAAGATGTGGAAGGGAAAACCACCACCACTTAGAGGCAGTGTCCTTAAGGCAGGGTCAGCTTTCTCTTAACCAAATAAGGGGAGGTCTAGAGAAAAATCTGAACAGAGAGATTTGCATATGAGTAAGCAGGAATTTCAGAGGCCTCTTGAGGATGCCAACCTTGTCTTTACTCAGGGTCGACTCCAGTCTATTAATTCTCTCACTATCTATGAGTCCAATGCATGTGTGTGCGTGCATGCACACGCACACACACACACATACACACACATCCTTCATCCATTTGCACATACTCATCTGCAATGTGCCTGGCTCAGGGAGACTGCACTCAGGCACCTGCTGAGCTACAGCTACATTATGGAGAGAGTATCACACCGTGTTGGATTCAGTACCGTGTTTCCCTAAGATGTAGTTTCCTCTGGTTTGTGTGCAGAGCAGTGGGGCCCTCATTTGGATTCTTCCAACCCTGCCTGTGTTATATATCTACCCCTTAGTGTTTTATCCTCTACCAGCTCCCCCCTCTATACTATGAGTTGAAGGAAGTGAAAACAGTTCTATCTCATCCTGTAATCTGGCCATTCTTTTCCTCTCCAGGATCTATCACTCTTTCTTTTAACATAGAGAGCCACTCTCACCCAAGTAAGTTCCCCCCACTAGTTTTTCTTCCTTTGAGGTGGATGACTATACCACCTCTTTCTTCTTTCCTCTTTTAGGCAATAAGTCTCTTGGCCTATTCCAAATGATACAAAGCTTAAGGAAAAGGGAAAATCTGTATCAAAAAGAGTTAATATGTACCTGAAACTTTCTCAAAATAGCATCCCCACCACAAAGCTTTCTAGAAGGCACATCCACATATAATATAATGCTTGTTTTCATTCAAGCTGATCTGGAAGTAGTTATATAAGACAATGCTGTTAGCTGTATTTCTGAACATAAAGTATATAAAAACAGTTTTCACCCAAATGGGACGGTTCTCCTTGATCATCTTCCCTGTATTCTGAATTAGTCAGATTTTATACTGCCTATGTGTTAGTTCCCTTTCTTTCTTTAATTGTCTCTTTACTGTCTATGAGTAAATATTTTACTACTATAGTGGTTCCCCGACATTTTATCTTCATAAATAAGTCAAATAACTTCTATCTAAAAATAGGGGAAGAAAACAAACAGGCTTGGGAATCCAGTGACATTCTAATTCTTTGTCTGACACTAACTTTCTGGTTAATTTTGTGCCAGTCCCCTCACTTGCTAGTCGAAACACTGAGCGGTGACTCTGTTTCCCCTACAGCGCACCAGCTCTCACAGCCACTTACCTCCTGAAGCTCTTGTTTGGTAAATGGAAAAGGTTAATCAAGATAATCTCTAGGGTCCATTTTAGCTTTGTAGTCTATGAGCTGGAAAATGTTTACCTTACTTTTTTTCCTCTAAATATTTATAAACCATGAGTTCCTAAAAATTAACTTGTTGCTGATATAAAGACCATGGGCTTCATTAACTAGAAATATGCAAACCAGTATGTTTTTGCTTTTATTTTTTTCTCCCTTTCCCCTCCTTAATTTTGTGGGAAGAATTCCTTTACCACTCCCCCTTTCCTTCCTCTACGGAAAACTTAGCCACAGCAAGCATTCAATGAGTATTTGTTAATTATACCCCATTGATCTGCTTCTCTGTGCTTCTCTGAGATGAGGAAAAAAGGTGAAACTGTAAGTTTTTCCTGTTGGTTGCCTGTTGAAACGTGTGCTGAGGGAGGCTAAAGGAGGTTGCCCTTTCTGAGCCAGGCTGGAAGCCTTCAAATGCTGCTCTCTGAGCTCCACACTGGGGATTGTCTACCTCCAGTTCTTACAAGATTCATTTACCTGCAAGACTGGAAAATGCCAATATTCTAAAGGTTAATAGGCTGCCGTGACTTATGAAAACCATCCTGGCACCTCACAAAGTCAGTGATGAAGAAGGAACACGGAACAGAACGTACTGTACTATGGGGGAGGGGTCCCTAAACTGGGCTCTTCAGACCTAGTGGTACCGAGAGAACAGACTGACAAGGTGACAAGGCTGGGATTTGCCACAGGACATTCATGACTCATTTCTGGCGATTCAATAGCATCTAGTGGCTTGCCGTGGGGTTTTCTTTAATGATATGTAAATGACAGCAATACTCGGATTCCCTCCAGGGTCCTGGAAGTCGTCCACATTAAGGACTCCATTCTGGTGGCAGTTAGGTACTGGGGATGGCTTCCTTCCCCTGAGGGACGTCCCAGAAGACTTTCTTCCAGTCACGACTGATCATTAGGGAAAACTCGGAGTCAGAATTCTCAGAGAGTGGCTGGGATTCCTGAGAGTACTAGAGCAGCTTTCGGGGCTCCGGGCTGAATTCTGCAGGCTGCTCATGACAGAAGCTGAGCCACCTTGATGGTGATTACCTGACGACAATTTCACAGGCTGTCAGTGTCCGTTGTGCCTGAGTGGCCCTGCTGAAGGATAATAGGGTTTAATTGCTCTTTGGGGGGAGGATGTGGAGATGCTTGGGGGTGAAGCATGGGAGGGTATTTTATGTAGAGGTGTTAGATAGACATGGAGGAATCAAAATCTATATTCATCTGCACAGTGGGGTGGTACTGCTTCAAATAGCACCCTGAAGGTCCCAAAAGCATTTTAAAGCTAAATTTGAGAGTTGTAATGGGTTTTCTTCCTTCTTTCCTTCCTTCCTTCCTCTCTCTTTTTCCTTTCTTTTCTCTTCTCTTTTCTTTCCTTTTCTTTTCTCTTTTCTTTTCTTTTCTTTTTTTCTTTTCTTCTTTTCTTTACATTTGGGTGGTGTTTGTTGAAGATTTCTCCCTAGTAAGAGCTGAGAAGGATGCCTGCTTTGGCCATGCCCCATGATTCAGCCAAGAAAGGAGGCTGAGTGATCCTGCAACTATTTCTTTGTGCAACCTTTGGCATTCTGATCCATTTTAGCACACAAATGGAATGAATGTGACAGTCTTATTTGTGTCCCTAGTGAATTTCTGTCTATTAGGAAAACAAATCATGCCCACCAAAGCACAAAATGAATGTAGCATGTGACATTGTCAGCAATCTCTATGCGGTCCTGCTCTAGAGGAGAACAGAGTGAGCCAAGGGATGTTTAGAGGCAGTCCTTTACTGTCAGATTCCTTGCATGAGTGTGTGTCTCCCCTCACTACCACAACTACAACATTAGTCTTCATGGTGGTTACATGCAGGCAAAGATTTTTCCTAGACCATGTACGTTGCCCTGGAATGAGACTGGGCCACATCAACATTTTCTCTTTGTTCTCTTTCTGTGCTGCTGTGACTGGTGGTGCAGGCTCTGGCAAGTCCAATTTGTTTATTCATTTTTCATTCTTAACTGAGTATTTGAAACTTAACTAGTGTTATGGGAAATGAGCCATACTTTCTGAGCACAAGTCCCTTTAGGATTAAGCTCTAGTCTGAGCTACTGAGGGCTGTGACATCCAAATGGATGCTGCTCTTTTCCAATGTCTAAGACAGCACCTATGCATATAACATTCGAAATTGCTTAAGTGGCCACCAAAATCACTACTTGATTAAAAAAATCAGAAAGAGCAATTTAATAAATATAAGAAATGCATCTATTACTTGTTTCATGTCTGTGAACAAGTGTGCATGTTCATTAGAAAGCTAAATTCACATCTACTCATCTATTTTACATACATTCTGCGATTCTTCATTTAAACTCCAACAAATACTGTTAAGTCTTTTGCACTATAATAATTTTGTCATTTGTCAAAAGCCTTCATAACTTAAACTTTAGAAAACAGTCTTTCAGGGAAGCAATGATAATGCTGTGAATAATTGAGCTGCTGCTTTAAGACAGAAAATGCTACACGTAGCAACTGTGAGGCATTCCCCCATGACTTCATGGCTTTACACCAGCCAGACGACACGGAGATTAAGTTAGATGTGCCGTTCTGGGATATACCAACAATATTGTCTAGAGGTTGCATTCAGAATACTATAAACATTTCTTCAAATTTAGAGTTCAGTTTTATAAGGAAGGAGAAATCATATCTGAGATATAATTTAGGCCTCTCTGAATACAGTTGCTCATGCTCCACCCCATGAAATTGTAGTTGTCTTCATCGTCTTCATAACTTTGAGGGTAGTAAGGTTGAGAGTCAATGCGTTTGGAGTTAGTTTCCCACTATAAATCCATTTTCAAAGGAGTTGCTACAAGGTGAGTGACATCAACACCACGTATGTCGCATATTTTGTTGTAAGTGCATTTTAAAACTTCTCAGTTGGCAAAGATTCCGATTTTTAAAATCTGAATTCCAAGAGCCTTTGACTGGTTTGATTCTAGCTGTTTGTTAAGCTCATTGGGTTCCTATAGGTAACATGTATGTGTATGTGTGTATATGTATGTGTACGTGTACAACTGTACACATTTTCGTTTTTATCATTATCCATTTTTTTGAAAGAGAGAGAGAGTGGGGGAAGGGCAGAGGGAGGGAGAGAGAGAGAGAATCTTAAACAGGCTCCATGTGCAGAGTCAGCCTGATGTGGGGCTTGATTCTGTGATCCTGGGATCAGGACCTGAGCTGAGATCAAAAGTTAGTTGCCCAACCGGATAAGCCACTCAGGTGCCCCTACATCTTACACTTTTAATGAATACCATCTATCCTATAATTCTATAAAAAGCTTGTATATAAAGCTTCTTTTTATTTTGCAACTTTTATATAACTTGAATATATGCTACAGGTATATCATTTATGAAGAACAATAAAGCAAACATCTATGATCTCATTCTAAGAATTACAATTTCTTCCTACTCTCTCATAATCCAACCATTCTTCAGGTTTCAGGTCAAATGGCATTTTCCCAGCAAGGCATTTCCTCACCTACCAATGTAAATCAGTTCCTTTGCTATTTTTTGTAAAAACACATTCCTTCCACCCCCCCCCATACCACTTGCCACATTTTGTAATTTTGGATGTTTAATATGCGGTATTTTTCTTCTCCTCTGAAATGTATTCTCCCTGATAATAGAACTTGTGTCTGTTTTGTGCATTACTCTTTTGTTCATCTATTATTGTGGCTGACACATAGTAGATTTTCCATAAATATTTGGAAATTTATTGATAATAATTATTATTTTTTAATGTTTATTCATTATTGAGAGACAGCGAGAGACAGAGCATGAGCATGGGAGGGGCAGAGAGGGGGAGACACAGAATCCGAAGCAGGCTCCAGGCTCTGAGTTGTCAGCACAAAGCCCGATGTGGAGCTCGAACCCACAAACTGTGAGATCACCACCTGAGCCGAAGTCAGACGCTTTACCGACTGAGCCACCCAGGCTCCCCTATTGCTAATTATTTAATTGAGAATACACAAAGCTCTGAAAGTTAATAATTGTACAAAATCAGTTATTAGCAAATGCTTGGATACAGTGAGTTAAATTACAGATGCCTAAGATCACTCCATTTTTTGATGTGGAATGCCTGGTGTAATGGTAATTTTTAATCACAAAACGTGAACATTAGTGAGAAGCAGTATGAAAATTTACTCAATGCAAGAAAAACATATTGAGCTTCCTCTATGTGTTCAATGAGAATATGTGTGTGTGTGTGTGTGTGTGTATGTATGTATTTATATATGTGTTTGTATATATATATATATGTATATATGTATGTGTGAGATATATGTGTAAACATGAAGAGAGAAACAGTATATTCAACACACAATTTTTTTGTGAAGAAGAAAAAAAAAGGAATTATTAAAAGCTAATAAAAGGACAAAAAAGAAAGAACCATCAGATATGTGGCAGGAAAAACAGAAATATGTACCAGAAGCCATGGGAGGAGAGTTTCATAGACAAAATGTTTTTGGGGTTTTCTTCTAAATCTAGGTATTGAATTAATTAGCAAATAAAAAAAAAGAGCAAAGAAAGAAAGAAAAATAACAGCCTTATTAATACTGAGACAAATGGGGTTCAAATGGATCTGCTAACAGGATCCTAGAAGTAAGCCCATTTACTGATGTGTCACACTCAATTCTATATCTGCATTGGCTGATGTGGCTATGTGAATGTATGAGACTTAGTGAAGGAGAAGCAGAGAACACACGCTCTCTGCAGGCAGATTCATTGCCAGGAAGAAGTAGGTGGGATGAGCCCAAGGTGCCTAGTTTTCTCTTCCAAATTTATGAGTCGGATAAGTCACATCACTTCCGCAATATCAGATCAAAGCGCAGACTTATATTAACTGAGCCCCCTTCATAGGGCTCTTCATAGGAAGGAGATCTCAGGAATTGAAACAAAGTGTTTTCCACCTAACAAATTGTATCAGATATAAGAGAAGCATCATCTTTATAAGGAAAAAGACAAGGTTATCAGATTTAGAGGGTATAATTGATAAATATTGAGAATGTATTAGTACAATGGCAATGGCTGGGACAAAGGCCAGATTAAACACATTAAGAAGCAAAACATTGGTGAAAAACTAAAAGCGAGTATTATCAATTGCTAATTCCAATCAAATAAAAGCACAAAATATATGTCTATTATGGTAGAATAATGTACAGATAGCAATGGATTTTTTCCCCAAGACAAGGAGAAGCTTTTCATCTCTGAAGCTGTCAAGGAACTTGATATTGGAGAATGAAAGATTAAGGATGCTAGAGATGTGGAAGAGCTGAAGGAGAAAAGGCTCAAACAAATAAGGAGGCAATGAGGTCATGGGTACTTTGTCATCAATTCCTCATATGTAAATCAAATTCAAGATTTCACAAAAGCAAAACTTTTCACTGGCCCATTGGCTTTTGATAAATCCTACTTGTTCTCTCCTATTTGATTTGAATATCCTGCCAGGGAAAAAGCCTTTAAAAACAACACATTGACCTTTTACTAATTTCCATGAATATATCTTCCTTAAGAAAACTGTTAAGGACGAGGGGCCAAGATGGAGGAGCAGCATGGAAGTTCTCTGCTTCTCTCATTCCTGAAATGCGGCTAGATCAGCAACAAACCATTTTGCACATGTAGAATATTGATCTGAAGATTAAACAACAATCTACATAATTTGAGTAATAGAATTTGGCAGGTGTACAGTGTGGACAGGTGAACTGGGGGAGAGAGAAGCCATGGAGGGTAGGGAGCTGTTTTGTTTGTGGAAAGGGGAGAGAGACAGAGGGGAGAGTACAGGGAAATTACTCCCCCTGAAAGCTGCTGGGGAGAAAGAGAAAAAGAAAGAATGGAAACACCCACAAGGGTATGAGCAAGAAAGGGAGAAAGGAAGAAAGGAGAAAGGAGAGGGTTTCAATACCATTCGGAGTCTATAAACAGAGGAGCTCAGGGTTGGAAATTCTGCAGCTTGATACCTGGTGGTGCTCTGGTGGGAAGGACAAATCCCCAGGAATAGACGGGGAAGTCTGAGGGGTCCTTGGTCCACATGGAGAGAGGCGGTTCCCCTGCTGGGAGGACATTTGGTAAAGATCGAGCAGCCTCCCCATGGGAAAAGGTCCCAGGAGACCCCAGACAACACCCACATTTGCTGGTGTTGGAAAAGGATGCTAGGGTGCAGTGAAGCCTGGTGAGAGTTTCATGTTGCGATTTGCCGTAGTCCACGAACTGCTGCTGCTACATGTTCTTGTGAACTTTTCCTGGGGCAGGCTGGCACCCAGATGCAATCTCTGGGCCTCTGCAACAGTGTGGTTGTTTCAAGCATTCCCAGTGGAGAGCTGGCACCTGGCCATTGTTTGATGAGACCCTTCCACAGAGGGTCAGAGTGGGCCCAAGCTACAGGGGCCTCAGATGTGAGCGGTTTTGGAAACAAAGCCCCAACTGAGATAAAATTTGGGACAGAGGTGCCACCTGGCAGGCTGACAGCTTGGATGTGGACAGTGTAGAGGTGGAGAGTAGATGGAAGCCAGAGTCAAAGGATGGGTAGCTGATGGCTGGTGAGTGAGAGCACAGAGTTCTGATGCTAAATTCTGGAAAGCTGGGTGACTCCATTTTCACCTTTCCCACGCCTCGGCATACATGCACACAGGTGCCACAAGGATCTACCCCAGTAAGCTAAGTGGAGAATGGAGTCATTACACCAAGCCCCATCCAACTATCCCAACCAAGCCCTGGAGGACAACCACAAGTCTCTCCACCTGCTTAGTGTACACACTATAAAGTGTTTCATAGTTTGACTTATAGGGGAAACTGGATGTACTTTCATTCATATTTCATTCTGTTTGCGGATATCTATTAATTTCCTTTTCTTTTTCTTTCCTTTTCTTATTTGTGGACACAGAAAGAGAAAAAAATTATTTTCCGTTTTTATAAAAAAAGTATTTTTAAAATTTTTTTACTATATTTTTTAGTTTTTTGTAAATGCTTTAATTCTATTTTACTTTCTTCATTTCATTTTATCTATTTTATTATGTATAATTTTTTGAATTTTTAAACGTTTTCTTACTTTTTTTCTTTTTTGTTTCTTTTCTTTTCTTTCCCTTTTTTCTCTATTCTATCAAGCTTCTTTCAACAATCAGATCGAAACACACCTAGGATCTAGCTTCCTTTAGTTGATTTTTTGTGTTGTTTTTAATTTTTAATTTTAACTTTTTATTTTATTAACTCTTTTTCTTCCTCCAAAATGATGAAAAGCAGGAATTCACCCCCAAAAAAAGAACAGGAAGAGATGACATTCAGGGACTTAACCAGCACAGATATAAACAAGATGACTGAAATAGAATTTAGAATCATGATAATAAGAATACTAGCTGGGGTTGAAAAAAACATAGAATCCCTTTCTACAGAGATAAAAGATGTAAAATCTAATCAGGAGTAAATTAAAAATGCTATAACCAAGATGCATCTTTAATGGATGCTGTGACAAAAAAGCATGGATGAAGCAGAGCAGTGGATCAATGATATAGAAGACAAAATTATGGAAAATAATGAAGCAGAAAAAAAGAGGGCAACTGCAGTAAAAGAACACAATATAAGAATTAGTTAACTCAGTGACTCGTTAAAAAGGAATAACATCTTAATCATAGGAGTCCCAGAAGATGAAGAGAGAGAAAAAGGAGTAGAAGATTTATGTGAGCAATTCATAGCAGAAAACTTTCCTAACCTGGGGAAAGACAGACATCAAAATCCAGGAAGCACAGAGAACTCCCATTAAATTCAACAAAAACCAACCATCAACAAAACATATCATAGTCACATCACAAAATACACAGACAGGGAAGGAATTCTGAAAGCAGCAAGGAAAAAAGTCCTTCACCTACAAGGGAAGACAGATCAGGTTTGCAGCAGGCCTATCCACAAAAACTTGACAGGCCAGAAAGTGGCAGGATATATTCAATGTGCTGATCAGAAAAACATGCAGCCAAGAATTCTTTATCCAGCAGGGCTGTCATTCAAAATAGAAACTCCAACTCTATAGATAACACAATGGCAATAAATTCATATCATTCAGTACTCACTTTAAACGTCAATGGACTAAAAGCTCCAATCAAAAGACATAGGATAACAGAATGGATAAAAAATAAGATCCATCTATATTTTTACAAGAGACCCCTTTACACCTAAAGACACTTTCAGATTGAAAGTAAGGGGATGGAGAGCTATCTATCAGGCTAATGGTCACCAAAAGAAAGTTGGAGTAACCATACTTATGTCAGATAATCTAGATTTTAAAATAAAGACTGTAACAAGAGATGAAGAAGAGCATTATACCATCATTAAGCGGTCTATCCACAAGAAGATCTAACAATTGTAAACACTTATGCACCAACGTGGCAGATTGCAAATATATAAATTAATCATAAACACAGAGAAAATAATTGACAATAATACCATAAAAACATAAAGAAACTCATTGACAATAATACCATAATAGTAGGGGACCACAACACCCCACTTACAGCAATAGACAGATCATCTAAGCAGAAAATCAACAAGGAAACAATGGCTTTGAATGATACACTGGACTGGATGGACTTAACAGATATATTCAGAACATTTCATCCTAATGCAATGGAGTACATATTCTTCTCAAATGCACATGGAACACTCTCCAGAATTGATCACATCCTGGGACACATATCAACAAGTACAAAAAGATTGAAATCATACTGTGAATATTTTCAGACCACAAAGCTATGATTAGAAATCAATCACAAGAAAAAATTTGGAAAGACAACAAATACTTGGAGGTTAAAGAACATCCTACTGAAGAATGAATGGGTTAACCAAGACATTAAAGAGGAAATTAAAAAGTGCACGGAAGCCAATGAAAATGATAACACCACCACCTAAACCTCTGAGACGTAGCAAAGGCAGTCATAAGGGGGAAGTATATAGCAATCCAGGCCTTCCTAAAAAAGGAAGAAAGGTCTTAGATACACAACCTAACCTTACACCTTAAAGAACTGGAAAAAAAAACCAAAACCAACACAAGACACGAAATAATAAAGATTAGAGCAGAAATCAATGCTATTGAAACCAAAAACCAAAACAAACAAAACAAAACAAAAACAGTAGAACAGATCAATGAAACCAGGAACTGGTTCTTTGAAAGAATCAACAAAATTGATAAACCTCTAGACAGTTTGATCAAAAAGAAAAAGGGAAGGACCTAAATAAATAAAATCAAGAATGAAAGAGGAGAGATCACAACCAATAGCAGAAATAAAAACAATAATAAGAGAATATTATGAGCAATTATATGCCAATAAAATGGGCAATCTGGAAGAAATGGACAAATTCCTAGAAACATATACCCTACCAAAACTGAAACAGGAAGAAATAGAAAATTTGAACAGACCCATAACCAGTAAGGAAATCGAATTAGTAATCAAAAATCTGCCAGAAAACAAGACTCCAGGGCCAGATGGCTTCCCAGGGGAATTCTACCAAACATTTAAGGAAGAGTTAACACCTATTCTCTTGAAGGTGTTCCAAAAAATAGAAATGGAAGGAAAACTTCCAAACTGTTTTGATGAAACCAGCATGACCTTGATTCCAAAACCAGACAGAGACCCCACTAAAAAGGAGAACTATAGACCAATTTCCCTGATGAACATGGATGTAAAATCCTCAACAAGGTATTAGCCAACCAGATCCAACAATACATTAAAAAAATTATTCACCACGACCAAGTGGGATTTATACCTGGGATGCAGGGCTGGTTCAATATCTGCAAAACAATTAACGTGATTCATCACATCAATAAAAGAAAGGACAAGAACCATATGATCCTCTCAATAGACGCAAAGAAAACATTTGACAAAATACAGCATCCTTTCTTGTTAAAAACCCTCAAGAATGTAGGGATAGAAGGAGCATACCTCAAGATCATAAAAGCCATATATGAATGACCCAACGCTAATATCATCCTCAATGGGGAAAAACTGAGAGCTTTCTCCCTAAGGTCAGGAACACGACAGGGATGTCCACTTTCGCCACTGTTATTCAACATAGTATTGGAAGTCTTAGCCTCTGCAATCAGACAACACAAAAAAATAAAAGGCATCCAAATCGGAAAGGAGGAGGTCAAACTTTCACTCTTTGCAGATGACATGATACTCTATATGGAAAACCCAAAAGATTCCACCAAAAAACTGCTAGAATTGATTCATGAATTCAGCAAAGTTGCAGGATATAAAATCAACGCACAGAAATCAGTTGCGTTCCTATACACCAACAATGAAGCAACAAAGAGAAATCAAGGAATCGATCCCATTTACAGTTGCACAAAAAACCATAAAGTACCTAGGAATAAACCTAACCAAAGAGGTGAAAAATGTATACACTGAAAACTATAGAAAGCTTATGAAAGCCATTGAAGAAGACACACACACACACACACACACACACACACACACATGCACACACACACACACACAAACCAAAAAATATTCTATGCTCATGGATTGGAAGAACAAATATTGTTAATGTGTTGGTACTACCCAAAGCAGTCTACATATTCAATTCAATACCTATCAAAATAACACCAGCATTCTTCACAGAGCTAGAACAAACAATCCTAAAATTTGTATGGAACCGAATAGCCAAAACAGTCTTGAAAAAGTAAACCAAAGCAGGTGGCATCACAATCCCACACTTCAAGCTGTATTACAAAGCTGTAATCATCAAGGCAGTATGGTACTGGCACAAGAACAGACAGCTCACTGGAACAGAATAAAGAACCCAGAAATGGACCCACAAAGTTATGGCCAACTAATCTTTGACAAGGCAGGAAAGAATGTCCAACGGAAAAAAGACAGTCTCTTCAGCAAATGGTGTTGGGAAAAACAGTGACATGTAGAAAAATGAACCTGGACCACGTTCTTACACGATACACAAAAATAAACTCTAAATGGATGAAAGACCTAAACATAAGACAGGAAGCCATCAAAATCCTAGAGGAGAAAGCAGGCAAAAACCTCTTTGACCTTGGCCTTAGCAAGTTCTTACTCAACACGTGTCTGGAGGCAAGGAAAACAAAAGCAAAAATTAACTATTGGGACCTCATCAAAATAAAATGCTTTTGTACAGCGAAGGAAACAATCAGCAAAACTAAAAGGCAACCAACAGAATGGGAAAAGATATTTGCCAATGACATATCAGATAAAGGGTTAATTCCCAAAATCTATAAAGATCTTATCAAACTCAACACCCACAAAACAAATAATCCAGTGATGAAATGGGCAAAAGACCTGAATAGAAAGTTTTCCAAAGAAGACATCCAGATGGCTAACAAACACATGAAAAAAAATGCTCAATGTCACTCAACATCAGGGAAATACAAATCAAAACCACAATGAGATACCACCTAACACCTTTCAGAATGGCTCACATTAACAACTCAGGCAATGACAGATGTTGGTGAGGATGCGGAGAAAGAGGATCTCTTTTGCATTGTTGGTGGGAATGCAAACTGGTGCAGCCACTTTGAAAAACAGTATGGAGGTTCCTCAAAAATTTAAAAATTGTACTACCCTGTGGCCTAGCAATTGCACTACTAGGTATTTATCCAAAGGATATGGGTGTGCTGTTTCGAAGGGGCACATGCACTCCAATGTTTACAGCAGCACTATCGACAATAGCCAAAGTATGGAAAGAGCCCAAATGACCATTGACAGATGAATGGATAAAGAAGATGTGGTATATATATACATCCAGTATTACTCAGCAATGAAAAAGAATGAAATCTTGCCTTTTGCAACAAAATGGATGGAACTAGAGTGTATTATGCCAAGCAAAATTAGTCAGAGAAAGAAAAATATCATATGACTTCACTTATATGAGGACTTTAAAATACAAAACAGATGAACATAAGGGAAGGGAAGCAAAAATAATATAAAATCAGGGAGGGGGACAAAACACAAGAGACTCTTAAATATAGAGAACGAACTGAGGGTTGATGCAGGGGTTGTGAGTGGGAGGATGTGCTAAATGGGCAAGGGGCATTAAGGAGGACACATTTTGGGATGAGCACTGGGTGTTATATGTAGGGGACAAGTCACTGGATTCTATTCCTGAAATCATTATTGCTAACTAACTTGGATTTAAATTAAAAAAAAAAACTAAAAAAAATAAGAAAGAATACTGCTAATTAAAATAAAATCTTATGTAAAATATACCATGTGTATATTTTTATATTAAGTAAGAATTTCTTGGGGCATCTGAGTGGCTCAGTCAGGTAAGCATCAGACCCTTGATATGGGCTCAGGTCGTGGTCTAACAGTTGTAAGATGGAGCCCTCCTGCTCTCACTGTTGGGCTCTGAACTGAGCAAGGAACCTGCTTGGAATTCTCTCTCTCCCTCTTTCTCTCTGCTCCTCCCCCGTCAAAAGAAATAAATAAACATTAAATAAAATAATTCCTTTAAAAATATTATTAGTGTGAATGATCTATGTTCCTTTGTCTCTATACACCATACTATCAATCTGTAAACAACAGGGAAAATTTTATAACTTGATCTTTTAGTGATGGAATTGTATAAATTGTCTGTGCTTCCACTTTTAATTCTAATGTAATGACTTTAGCCTGATATGGTGGTGCCAGCACCTAATAAATCTAGTTGGCACACAGAGGAAGTCATTTAGCATTTCTGGCCTCATTCACATCATGTAAGTACTCTGCGTCAAAGTTTCAACTTGATAAGTTGCTGTAGTTGCTTCTTGTTAAAAAAGAAAAAAAAATGTTTTCTTCATCCTTCATTGGTGAGGCCTGAGCCGTAGCCTCTGAAATCTACATTTCCTATGACGAGATTGACTATTTAGTCTCTTCTTAAGCACACATGTGAACTGAAAAGAAATGCTGTGAATGGACGTGGATTTGTAGGCAGAACCATGTACAGTCTCTTCCAAACAGAGAGCCCTTTAAATAAATAGGCTCCTGGGTTTCCTCTGATTGCTAGGGGAAACACATGTAGGTAGGGTTGCCTCTATTGTTGCTACATTCTATTCTTGCTAACAAAAGCCATGTCTATTAGTTTGTTGAATAAGCTCTGGTATTTCACAAAAAATGCATCCTTTGGCTTAGGTCATAAAAGACTTTCTTGGTGTATAGTGAAAGATACATTTACCAAGGTGTTTTATTACTCCACGGTTGGAATTAATCTCTCCCTGCTTTATGCTTCTTAGCACATTGTAAGTGTTTCTATTACAGCACTTATCACCATCTGCCTCCATTCAGAGTTGTTAATGTGTATTTTTAGATTATGAGCTCCTGAAGGGCAAGGACCATACCTTTCTCATTTTATCTCTCCATTAAGGCTATATGCAGTGACTTGTATTTAGTTGGTACTAAATAAATGCTTATTAAATTGACTGAGTAGGTGACCATATACATAGAAATAGACTGCTGTTATTCAAAAGGAATGTTTTATTTTAAAATCTTGGTTGCCAGGGTGCTTGGGTGGCTCAGTCGGTTATGTGTCTGATGTTGGCTTAGGTCGTGATCTGGTGGTTCATGAGTTTGAATCTTGAGTTGGGCTCTGTGCAGACAGCATAGAGCCTGGAGCCTGATTCAGGTTCTGTGTCTCCCTCTATCTCTGCCCCTCTCCTTTTCTCTCTCTCTCTCTCTCAAAAATAAATAAACATTAAAAATTAAAAAAATAAAATAAAATCTTGGTGGCCAGGAAAATTTGGAAAAAAAAAAAACAGGCTTAAATATTATGGGGACTTTGATAGAGAAAACCACTCTCTTGGTCAGTTTTTCTTGGTGTCACATTTTAATATGCATTAGTGTATGTTATTTATATGCTCTGTTAGTCAGGGTTCTCCAGAGAAACAGAACCAATAGGAGATGATAGATAGATAGAAAAATAGGAATTTGTTGTGAGGGATGGGCTCATGTGATTATGGAGGCTAGGACATCCCACAATCTGTCATCTGCAAGTTGAAGGCCCAGAAAAATGGGTGGTGCAGTTCTAGTCCAAATCTGACTGTCTGAGAGCCTGGAGAGCCACTGGTGGAAGTTCTAGTCTGGGTCCAAAGACCTGAGAACCAGGAGTGCTAATGTCCAAAGGCAGGATGAAATGTAAGTCCAGCTCAAGTAAGACAACAAATCTGTTCTTCCTCCACATTTTCATTCTATTTAGGCCCTCAAGGGATTAGGTGATATGCACCCACATTAGTGAGGTCAATCTTTTTCACTCAATCTACTGATTCAAATCCTAACCTTTTCTAGTGATACCCTCACAGACACACAGAGATATAATGTTTTAACAGCTGTCAGGGCATCCCTTAGCCCAGTAAGGTTGACACATAAAGTTAGTCATCACACATGTAGTATGGCATAAAGGCTTTGGAGTCAGACAACCCTGAAATAATATCCCTTTCATTCTCTTACTAGATAGGCAATCCCATATGATTTACCTAACTTCTGGGAGCCACAGTTTCCTAACTATAAAATGGAAACAATAATATCACTGTCATAGAATTATTGTGAAATGCAAATAGGCTATGTATGGAAATCAGGTTGCATATTCTGGGAGCTAAATAAACAGAATTACCTTCCATTTCCTTTGTTCCTTCTCTTCTTTAATCTAAATTTTTTCAAAAAAAAAATTAAAAAAAAAAAAAGGGGGGCGCCTGGGTGGCGCAGTCAGTTAAGCGTCCGACTTCAGCCAGGTCAGGATCTCGTGGTCCGTGAGTTCGAGCTCCGCGTCAGGCTCTGGGCTGATGGCTCAGAGCCTGGAGCCTGTTTCCAATTCTGTGTCTCCCTCTCTCTCTGCCCCTACCCCGTTCATGCTCTGTCTCTCTCTGTCCTAAAAATAAATAAACGTTGAAAAAAAAATTTAAATTTTTTCTATTGAAAAATGCATAAAATTTTTGGTGAATTATGATCTTATATGTGGGAGGGTTTTATTCAATAATGATGTCTTGAACACTGACTATGTTAATGGCTGGGCTAAGCACTGTAAGCACATCTTGCAACACTCACAGTCATAAGTGCAATAGTCACTTGGGAAGATAAAGTCAATGAAATGCTATCTTACAAAAGAGTTGTATTTTTGGCACCGCAAGAGTGGAGAGGATGAAAATCCACTCTAGCCTGTGGTCTCAGAAAAGGCTTCTGGAGATGATGATGTCTGAGACTCCCTTAGACACATGAATAAAGTTAGTTAGATGAGGAGAAGTGGGAGGGACAGACATTTCAGGCAAAAGGAAATAGCATGAACCAGGGCAGAATCAGTATAAACCATGCTCTGTGTTGCAACCTACTACAATGTAAAGGTGGAGAGATGGCAAGAGAAGAATCTACAGAGTTAGGGATGGTTCATGGAGATCTTGATTTTGAGGAGCTTTGCCATTATTCTGTACGCCAGTGATTTTTAACTTACTTTAAACAAAGAACACCTTTCTTTTTTCCCTCAGTGGAAGCCTAAGGGAATCTCATGTAATAATAGAGAGTAAGGTAACTCACGTTATTCCATGTAGGATTTACCAATCCCTCCTCCCCCACAGGGACCATTGAAACAATTCTAAGGAAACCTGAGAATTAGGAACCTAGTTTGAAAACCATTGCTACAGAGGATGAAGTATGGCTGGAGAGTTTTAAGCAGGTTGTAGAATGAAATGGAAGTAGGAATACCAGTCTTTAGGGCACTGAACTTCAGTTTTGAACTCTGCAAATGATCTCTACTTGATATCAAAGGTCTCACTTCAGTTGTTATGGGTTCTTTTGAGGTGGAACCTTTTGAGGTCTTTGTGAATGGAGAGATTCATTCCATATATCAGGCACTTTGTTTGGTTGGAGTGGTTTCCTATCTGGCTACTATTTTAGGTCTCATTGATAAGTTCCATGCCAGGTTTTGAAGGCACTATATACACATAGTATCTACTTTCAGAGAGCTCACAGTCTAGGGAAGGTAACAGGATACAAATTAGACAATTTAGTAATTAGAAAAAATAGATCAATTAGTAATTATATGTCATAGTGATTAATATAATAATGTCAGTTTATTTGCATACGGTGGAAGTCCCTCTGACAAGAAGTGGCAATGGATTGGAACCTGAGACTGAGAGAAAATAGACAGGGAGACATGGGAGAAGACTCGTATGGGCAGGTAAATAGTGACCAAGGGAAGAGCATCAGCACTTACAAGCAGGGCGTGTTTGGAGGACCTCAGCTAGAGCAGTCTTGCACGTGGATATTGTGTGTCAGATGTGTCAGTCAGGGCCCAGGCAGGAATTAGAAATAAAGAAATTATGAAATAAGCAATAAGGAATTTATCATAATAATTAGACCCTACACAAATATAGGAAGTGGAGAAGTAAAACAGTTCAAAAAGTAGAGTTGAAGAACCAGAAAAATGTCCCCTGACCACACCTAGTATGGAGCTGGCAAAAAAAAAAAAAAAAAAAATATGTGAGAAAGGAAAAGCTTCTGAAGTAGAACTGCAAAAGAAGGCTTGCATAAAAGTCTATGGAAATTTGTTAATCTCGGTGACCACCACCTCTGTGAGTTTGCAATATAGAGTCTGCTCATTGGCTTGAGGCCTCTGTCACTTAGCATGTTTGGCAATCAGGAAGAAAAGCTGGAAGTGGAATGGAAAGAGACCAAACTGGAACTTTCCAGCACATATGCGTTGTCTCATCATCTCTAAACAATGACCTTCCCAATGTAATGGTGACCCCTTCACTTCTGCCTCCCAAATCTCTTACAATCTCACTTTTGGTTAATTCTAACCTGGGACTCCGTAGGAAAAGGGGTTCTAGGAAATAGTTCCTAGTGTAACCAATTTGACAAAAAAAATCTAGCCCATCAGAATTTATGATATACAACTCTTGAAAAATTAACATTTAACTGCCATATATAGCCTTTAATCAAGACAATTATATCATATTTGCATTTAGACTATGAAAGAGGAATTGTCAGGGCCTGGGGTTCAAGGTGGAGAGGTCATATCTTAAAGCAATGAGGGTGATATGAAGCTGTCGAACTTGCCTGAATGAGAGAAGATAAGGACCCAATATGAAGCACTAATAATAGTCAGAGAGACAGAGGAAATTGGGATGATACTCATGTTTTTGGTTTTGGACATTATGCAGATGATGATAGGATGATGATAGATGCAGATATTACATTGGGAATGTAGGAGGAACTGGTTCATAAAGAAGAGAGCTAAGGCCGTTCATTTTGGTTATAGTGAGTTTGACAACACCTATGACTTGGTAAGTAGTAAGAAGTTAGAAATAAACTACAGAACTTGGAGAGGTGACTTAGATTAAAGGTATAGATTCATTAGCTGTCAGCATAGAGGTGGTGGTTGAAGTAATAATTGGGATCAGCTATGGAGAGTGCATAGCACAAGAAACCCAAGGCTAACACCAACATTTAAGGACAATATGGAGGAAGGAGGGCCAGCAGGTAGGAAAGGAATGGGTGGAGTCCTGGGAATAGAAGCAAGAATCTGATAGCTTGGAAGCCAAGGTAGAAGAATATTTCCAAATGGAGGGAAGATTCACTATGTTCAACTAGACACAGAGATAATATTAAGAACAAAAGCATTGAGAAATACTTGGTTTTCAGTGAAGTCATGAAAGTAGAGCTTGGTTTAAGGATGAGGGATGATGAGAAAATGGAAATAGTCAACGTAGGTTGAATTTTGGGTATGAATTAGAGAGAGGTAAATAATGCTAAGGAAAAGTGTAGTAAGTAAATTTGAAGTTTTATGTTAGTAACTTAAAACTGTATCTTGTCACTATCGCATGTATTCCTTAGTTGTGTATTATTTATTCTATGTGTATGATCTGCATTAACTGAACCAGGCTTCAAGGAATAGGGCAATGATGCTAACTGATTGATTGGATTGAAATTGGATACTGATGAACATTTTCTTCCATACATAGAAAGGGTAAAATGAAAAAGCTACTTTTAGAAAGTAAAATGTGATATCTGAAGTTAGCCTAACTCTTTCTGGTACAGGAGGATAGTGCCAAAGTGCTTTAAAAATATTTATTTAGTAGAGAGCTTGAGGCTACATTATCATCAAATTTTCAACCTCCTATGGTTGGACACGCTTTTTGATTTGACTCTTTATTATGGATGATGATTGAAGATAATTTTATATGAATATTACAAACATGGAAATGAGCAAGAAACCAAATGTTTTCCCACTTAGGTCTTACAGGGCAGGAGCTATTTACTATTTTATAGCTACAGATTGAAATCTCCTGTCCATGTTGACAATGTTCAGCCTATTGGCAAGCCTACATTTTCTAAAGTCTCAAATTTGAGCAGAAGTGTGTAGTGCTTATGGCCCCATAAGCACATATGCAGAAACATTTTTCTCTGATAAAACATGACTTTTATTCCCACTAAGCTTGAGAGGCTCCACGCTGCCAGATGCAGAGCCCAATGTGGAGCTTGAACCCACAAACTGTGAGATGATGATCTCGATATTGTTATGTACAGCTCACATGTAAAGAATTACTTATAGCTATCGTGAAGCCAAATTCTTCCCTCATACATATCATCTCATGGAAGAGCAATTCAAATCCTATCACAGCCAATTCCTAGGAGATGCTTATTTTGTCTTGTTGAAAATAGATTCACATTTTTCCTTGAATTAGATGAACTCTTGGCTGAAGTTGATACGGAGATTTCAGATGGGATAGAGTTTGGCCAGATTTTGGCTCTTGTAATTATATTGAAAGTTAATCCAGAAACCTCAACATGGAGAAAAATCTCAAAGAATATGTTTTTAAAAGCCACTTTTAATAAAATAGCTCTTTCTCAATGAACCTAAATAGGATTTCTTAACCTTTTTTCAGACTGTTTAGTAAACAAGCTTGTTCTGTAGGAATGTGCTTTTCTTTACCTGAATTCCAAATATGTTTATGTTTGGCCAGATGTTAGTTAATTGAAACTAATTACATTTCCAGAGTAATCCTAGCATCTGGAGTCAGTCAGGCTGTAAAGTAAAGCTGAACTGAAGCATGGTGTTGTCCCTGCCTTTCTCCAGCTGCTGCTGGAAAGGAAAGATTGGTGATATAAGCACTTTTAAGTCAAATAATCCAATTCAGTGCATTTATTTTATTTTAATTCTTTTGTAAGTAGCAAGTAACATCCTGCATGGTTATTGCTAAGCAGGGTTACCATGTTTAGGCTAAAGAAAAAAGTCCTGATAACATAGGAATGAAAAGCAGCGTAGAAATTGTGAATTGCTTTTTACTATGCTGAATATTTTGTTGGTGCTCTGCTTGCATACACATTAGTGCCTAAGACGTTTTCTCCTGTGGTTGTAGTTCTAAGCCATTACCACCACACTTTGCATTCCAGAAAGGAGGTTTAGGATTTTAAGTCATGAATTTTGCTTAACAATGTCTTAATGAAGAGACAGGAAAGATTTTAAATTGCCCAGTTTTTAAATTGCTTGTTGTTTTCATTAACTTTCAAAAGGCTGAAGGGAGTTTTCAGTGGCTCTTAATTATTGATGATTCTCTTGTGAGTTCATTATTTTGTGAAAGAGCCTTGTCAGAGACACGCTGTGGTTTTTGCCACCTTGGGCAGCAGACTGACAAGTGATAGAAAATAGCTGTCCCCATGACGGGACTGTGTTCTTTCTGAGATCAGGTGATAAGGTATTGGACTTTAAACCACCTTAAACACCTAAGTCCCAATGCAAACACTCATCCAACAGTGAGTAAATGAATGAATGAATGAATGAATGAATGAATGAATGAAGTAGTTACTATGCCATCTTATGATACACCTGAATATGACAATGCTGAGAAGCTTGTGAAACTTCTAGAGATACAATGACTTTTGCTAAGTCTTTTCTGTCCATCCATACCCATCATTGGAACTGCTAGTGAATTGTAGAGGGAAGCAGAACTCCCCAGTAAGAAGGAAAGCATGAGCTCACAGGAGAGGCTGAGTCTGAAAAAAAATGTTTTTGAGGTTTGTTCACAAAGAGGCAAAATTTATATACAGGAGAAGACTAAGATGAGATATTATCTGGGATATAGATTTATTTATAGTGCTAGTAGAAAGTTTAAGATGACCATATTATTAAGAGAAGGTATTGGTAGATGTTGGTATGGACAGGTGATTTGGGAAATAAAAATTCAATTACGAGTTGTACTAGTAAGCATTTTAACCATTAGAAGGCCATTTAAATTGATGACTGTATAGAGAGACAGCATGGCACATCTCCATCATTTTGAGAAAAATAGGGGGTAACTACTATTAGTAATACAGTAAATTGCTGACATGTCTGCACTCCAATATGCAAAACACCTTCTGTGGAATAATAATACAATATCTACATTGATTTGGCCATTTATTTTATAAAGCCATAACATCTTTTGGCAGTGAGCATATCCAGCATGGCCTAGCTCCTTGTGGTTATTAGAAGCTGGAAAGAATTCATGGCATATGAATCTACTTCTGTTTCTATTCTTAGTAAAATTTCAAATTATTGATTTTTAAAAGATGCCCAATTGCATTCCCTCAGGCCAAATACAAAGGGTTTCAGAGGGGAAATCTTGAGTTCCTTTCATTTGCTTCTTTACCTATAATTTCTCTGAAACAGCAAACTTCCCAATTCACCTTTATATTCAGTGGGTCATTTACTTAAAATAAAACAAATAAAAACCCCCAAAAGACTCTACTTTCCTTCCAGAGGCATGTGAGGGTTGTGAAATATAATTTTAAGTTCGTCCATCTATATGTCAAACATGAGTTGAATTCCTTCCATATGGGAGACACTCTGCTAGGGACCCCTTTCCACCCATGGGAGACCTATGGACAGAAGGAGAGTCCAAGCCAATGGCCTCGAAGCATGAGCTTGTCCTGCTGTTTGCTCAATGCTCCTAGTCCTCAGCTCTATCAGACCCAACTCCTTTTTCATAGTGAACATTTTATAACACCTCGTTATTCTCCTGATATAAAAGTCATAGATAATGTAATCCATCTATTTACCTACCTCTTAAAAATTTAATAATATCCCCAGAGCAATATAAAAGAAAAAATTAATTTAAAATAAAATATTGTATATGTCAATATTTCAAAACTGTAGCGAAGGATATGGGGCAGACCTAACCATGTCATGTCTGTCATGACAGACAACCAGTCATGAATGCTAACATTGAAAACTCCCAAGGCTTTCTAGAGAATTCGTAATCACTGAATTTTTTTTTCATATTATAGTTGTCCTGTTCAAAGTACAAATGCTTCCATGTTAGTTTCCAGCCAATAGACTTAGCCAAAGTTTGTACACACAAGATTCACTGTTTTCATGCTATGGCCTGTCTCCTCTTATAAATTCCTTTTTTCCCCTTCATTACTTTATTTAACCTACAAACTTACTCTCTCATATTTGAGGAACCAATTTTTAGTGGGCAAAACAACTATGTAAACATCTCTGAATTATTCTTTGATCCCACTATGAGCATATTCAGGAACCACAATAGAATAAATGATGAAATAAGGGTTTGCACATACTTATAGTGAATAGGTTTTTAAGATCTATTTAAAAAGCTGTGTCTTACCTGTGACTTTTTTGTTAACTTTACCTATTTATTTTGAGAGACGGAGAAAATGAGCACATGAGCAGTGGAGGGGCAGAGAGAAAGAGGGAGAGAGAGAATTCCAGGTAGGCTCTGTACTGACCTGAGCCAAAGTCAAGAGCTTGATGCTTAACCGACTGAGCTACCCAGGCACCCCTACATGTGACATTTTGAAGTCATTAAAATGTAAGTATATTTATGAGTATGGGTACAATTTTTATAAAGGTAACAGCTGCAAATATAAAATGACTTAGGTATGGTATATTGGTGATGGAAGTGACACATGCTTCTTTGCCAAGAGGGCCATGATATTTGAGAGAGATGAACAAACCTTGGGGAGTTAAAGACAACTTCCCATTGTTCACATGCTGTCAAATCCAGTTTATATCAGAACCATACGAAAGTACATTGTATTGATAAAAAGAGACTCAAATAATTACAATTAGGATTATCACTCATTCTGCATCAATATCCACATGAAAAATTTAAACTAGTGCAGAGCATAAAATATAGCGGTCCTTTATTAGGCTTGGCTGTTCTGCACATTGAAGGCCATCTAGGATCCCTGGCAGTAAACCATCAGTGCTCCACAAGCATTGCCACAACCAAAGATATTTCTATACATTTCTAAAATACCTTGTATGTGGTTCCCACCAAGAATTGCTTCTCTATGCATTGAATCTCATCCTGTGCTTAGCATCCTATGGATCAATAGCTTTTTCAATAGAATGTTTCTTGGCCTCTTTGTCACCACTAACCAGCCAATGTGGGCTTCGGATAATCTTGGTTTCAGCAGGCCTTGTGGGTAACTCCCTGAAATTATCTTCTGGGAGTTTCGCCCAATTTTTCTAGAGAACTAATAGAACCATCTCTTTACTAAACTATCCAACATCAGCACCGCTGAAATGCAAATCTGTTGAGAGCAACTTTACTAAGAATTCTCTCTGTATTGTTTGTGATTGTTTAAAGAGACAAATCCATGCAACATCACAGAGTGTCACGTTCCTGACTCTCCAGGGCTTCCTTTATGTCCCTTTTGCCCCATTAATATTCCTTTGCTCCAAGTGAGTATTTTCTCTGGGAATTTCTCTGAGTATTGCCAGGGAGAGCCCTTGTATGGTCCTAACAGCATCTAAGCTCAGACCCTTAGACACATCATTAATCTGTAATTTCTTTTAAAGCCCTCCTCCAACAAAACCAAACTCAGATTTTGTTGAGCCTGAAGTATATTCAATTTGGGGTTCTTCTTTAAGAAAAAGAATATAGGGGTGCCTGGGTGACTCAGTTGGTTAAGTGTCCAACTCTTGATTTCAGCTCAGGTCATGATCTCACAGTTGATGGGATCAAGTCCATTGGGCTCTGTGCTGACAGTGTGGAGCTTGCTTGGGATTCTCTCTTTCCCTCTTTCTCTGCCGATATCTCTCTCAAAATAAATAAAATTTTAAAAAATAAAAAATAGAAATAAAAAGAATATAAAATTACCAAAACAAAATAAATATTTTATATAGAATGAAAAAAGAAATCAACAATGTATAAATTTTGAAAAAGCAACAAATACTATAACAATCATCAAATCCCCAAAAATAGTATGCTTTTTCTTTTTTTTAGTCAATTAAATGCTTGGCTCACCTGTGTAAGAGCTTTTGGCCTACATTTTAGCTGTATAGTCTCTGACAAAAATTTTGAAGTGCCATTTTCTACAGAGAAAAGAGAAACATGATTAAGTCTTAACCAGCATTACAAAAAATATTATATCTAATTTTGACAACGTGGTAAAGTTTTTTTTTTAAGTTTATTTATTTTGAGAGAGACAGAGAGGGAGCATGATCAGGGGAGGGGTAGAGAGAGAGGGAGAGAGAGAATCCCAAGCAGACTGTGTACTGACAGTACATAGCTCACAAACTATGAGATCATGACCTGAGCTAAAATCCAGAGTTGGATACTCAACCGACTGAGCCACCTAGGTGCCCCCATTGACAACATGGTAAAGTTCTCATATTTTCAACTCTATTGGTTTGGCCATGTGAATTCTTGGAATTGTTAGATTTAGGAAAAAAGTTTCTTACCTGAATTGTAAGATATTACGACATTACACATTTCTATGTACCATGAGTATTCTTAAATAATATCTAATTTGATAACTCTCATTAAGCAATTGCCATTGGTATCCTCATAGTAGTGGCACATTATGATTTGTATTATTTGTCAATGTCAGTGCTTAGGTTAAGTCAATCAGAACTTAATAATAATCTGTAGAAATATTATTAGGTCTGGCTATTTCAGGCCAAGGAAAAAGCATGTGCAAGAAGGCCTATATGAATTGAATATAGGGAGTTGTAGCATACTTATTGTGTACAACAAAGGAACAATCAGGGATAAGGCTAGACAAGTGTGTCAGGGTCAGGTGAAGAAATGTGATCTGCTGTCAAAGATTGGCAAGTAGCTGAAGCTCTCTACCCCTGCCTTTAGGTTAAGGAATCAAATGTCTACGGATGGATCACTAAGCATATGAAGGGCCATATAGTGTAGTACTAAGTTCATTCGCATCAGAGTCAGACAAAGGTCAGTTTAAGTTCCATCTCTTACACTTACTAGCTGAACGAACTTATTAGCAGTAACTTAACTGTACAGGGAAATGACCTTAAACTACACATATATATTTGGAAACCCAAATGAATGTATCTCCTTTAGTCAGTTCCAAAAAGTGCCAGTAGCTACTCTAATGCCACCAGACATAAGGGAAAATATAATAGAAGAGTAGATAGAAGAGAAAAATATAGCAAACATAGAAAAAATTATGCAAAATATATGACTACATATAGATATTACTAGGACTTTTCCCCAGGGTCTTGGAGGGGGCCCATGCACATGAGAAGTCCTGCAGCATAAGCTTCTTTAACTTCACACTGAATCTGCCTCCCTCAAAGGACACAGGAACACATCTGCAAGTGGGATCCCAGGGCGAGTGCAGGTATCTCAGAGCTCCCCAAACAATGCAAAGTAACTCTAATTACAACCTTAGGCTACCTATAAATACTGACACTCTCCTCACACAGTGTCTGGCTGACCTAGAAAGCCACAAATAGACGGTCTCTGATGGGTGTGCCAACTAGATGTCAAGGATGATTAGTGAGAAAGGAAAGAAGCCCTCCTTCCCCCACTGACTTCAGGGGCATGCAGAGCAGAGTGTGACAGAGGTCTGGAAAGCAGCTGCCACATGGTCTGGAGGGTGTGCGTCCCTGCATAATTACAATTATCTCTTTCACTTTGAAAGGTTGTCCACCTGTGCCTTTATAGACTTCTCTGTCTTCTGTACAGTTTTCCAATTTTTACTGTACATAGATTTGTTCCACTGAATGGCTTGTTTCTAGGAGATTAAGGCTTGTTCTTTAGTCTTTCATTTTACTCATCAGTTTCAGTATTACTACTATTATACAGCAATCCAGTGTGGCAAGTATGAGACACATTCTCTGTTTAGTATTTGCTGGTTTGTTTTCAATGTCCTAAATATATAAGAACTCTGTGGAATGCATGTGGACCTAAAGTGCTGGAGAGAAAGCAAATTTTCAAGGAGAATGGGTCAGGAGTTGGTCAAAAAAATTTTTTAAGTTTATTTATTCACTTTGAGAGAGACAGAGATAGCAAAACTGGGGGAGGGGTAGAGAGAGAGAGGAAGAGAGAGAGAGAATCCCAAGCAGGCTCCAGGCTGACAGCATAGAGCTCAAAGCAGGGCTTGAATCCACAAAACTGCAAGATCATGACCTGAGCCAAAGCCAAGAGTCAGACGTTCAACCAACTGAGCCACCCAGGTACCCTAGGACTTGGTCAAATTTTCATTAGACTATGTACCTCGGCAAGTCAGCCTCTCTCAGCCTCAGTTTCTTTTCCTAAATATTGAGAAGATAAGATCTTTCTGACTCTACAAAACAGTTATGAAGATTAAATAAGGTAGTGTATGTCGTAGTGCTTTCTGAAGTGTAGCTGCTGATGTGGGTAAGGATGATTGTTTAACTTTCTTGCTTTGATACCTTCCTGTTCTGTCCCTCAGTGGTAGCCTTACAGTGTTTCACTATTGGGCACCCAAAGAAACACTATCTAAGTAGTAGTCCAATTAATAATTAAATATCTCCGCTATATCGATTATAGTGGTATTTTTGTTGTTGTTTGTTTGTTTGTTTGTTTTTTGTAAATGGGTTTTGAGTTAGGAGAACATAATTTGGAAATAAGGTGTCAGGGAGCAAGGAATGAATGTAGGCAGAGAATCACACCGTGGCATGAAGCATCAAAGGCTATGGGGTGATTAACTGAGTTAGACAGAACATGAAAAAATTCAACAAATGAATATTTAGTGTCAATTGTATGCTGAACATTGTTTGGGTACTATGCATGCATTATTAAACAAACTGAGCAAAGACGCTGTCCTTGTGGAGCTTATACTTTAATGATTCAGAGTAATTGAGAAAGGTAATGCTACTGCAGACTTATACAGAAGTTTGGAAGTTTTAACAAAATATTTGGGAAAAGAATGAAATGAACAATTTACAGACTTGGCTGGTTACTGATTCAATTGCAAACCTAGTCTCTATTGTAAAACAAGCTTGGGTTGGGGTAGTCTTCTTGGAAGAAAGTGGCAGTTGATCAATCTTGAACTGAAGTATGTGTACAAAGACAGCAAATTGTTCTAGCGTAGATTTCATGTTTGTTTGAAATGACTTTGGAGAAGAGGTGATGGAAGTATGGATTTAAAGCCCCCTCTTCCCTATCCCAACTACACCTTATTTCCACTACTGAGCTAGTTATTTCAGGCCAAAATGAGTTTGCGGAGTTACTAGATTGCTGACCCAATTCACTGATTTACTCATTGATTTATTTACTCATTCAAAAACCAACAAACATCTGCATTATACCAGTTATTGTGTTAGTTGTTGATACAACGTAATATAAAAAAAAAGGATTGAAAATTTTGCCTTTAGAGAATTTATAGTTCATAATTACATTTTTAAGTTCCATATGATCCATGTCATAATGTGAAGGTCATTAGTAGAGAATGCTTACTATCTCATGTCTCCATGAGTAAAATATAAATCATTTTAGATGCTATTAGCAAGAACTATTTCTCTATGTAAATTATTCACTCCTACCTGAAATGTTTAGATTGTACCTTCTATACAGCTTGGGGAATTGAATTAGATGTGGAGGATATATTCAGATATTAAAATGTGTAGACCATTTCACCTATCACAAGATAAATGTTTAAAAAAAAATCCCAGCATGTCAGCATAAGCCACCCATCTATGACTAAGAACTCTACAGATAGAAGGTGAGAGAGGAAAAGAATGGATAAGCAAGAGTAATGGCCTACTGAAAGTCTCATAAAACTTATGCTGCAATAGATATTAGCAAATTTAGTGTTTAGATCATCCTGTCACATGAAGGAAGAATAAAGTGAAAAATATCAAAGTCCTAATCAGAAAGTCACATTAATATGTGTCTTACAATGGAATGCTGCTACTGTATGGGGGTAGATCAGTTTTAGTGCACTTGGAATAAATTTCAGTAATTCCAGATCTCTTCTTTGGGTTGAAAATTTTGTAGCTGAAACACTTTCCCTTTTTTACCATCTATTTTCATACATAGCAAGTTTATTGTTTTCTCTTTGGAGGTCCTCCTAAACTCTTTGGAATGAGAGAAACTCACTTGATTACCAACATTTTTTTTTTACAGTTCTTCACAATCTTGCTGTCAGTTAAACTTTTAGAATCAGTTAATAATATAAAAAGTGTAACAATCAATAGATACTATGCTTTTGAGAAATATTTTAAATACGTTTGTGTATTTATTAGTGTCAGTATACTTGAAAGTACATTTATGTACAAACGATATTTTATTCATTCTACTAGCAATGTTTCCTTTGCATTGGATTTGAAGACTCTTAAGTTACTCCATAAAGGTCTCCAGGGATTTATGGCTCCTAAGGTAGAAAATAGTTCTGTGATTCCCATTGGAAGATTCTAGAACAACAGCCATATATGATCCACAAATGACTGTAAAAATACAATCACTGATGTTTTATGTTCTGATTTGTGCAACTATGTTCTCAGTGGTCCATGGAGATCACTTGGCCATGTATTGCCATTCATTTCCTGCCCTGGCCCCTGGAGCTTCTTAGATCTCAGAGTTCCAGAGGTTTATGTGGTTTTAGAACTAGGACTTTAAAGAATTGCTACAGATCAGCTGTACTACAATCGCGCAGACCTCACATTTTCCATGACTTGAAGAAAATCTTAGGATTTTCCTAAATACAGTCTATAAACCACTTTCTGATCTCTGACAAATTGTAGGCTAAATATGTAAACTTGAGAGTACCAAATGCTGCTGGTATGCAGGTTAATAAAGTATCTAGTTAGAAAAGTAGGCAGAAAAATAGATCAGGGAACCACTATTGTATACCACTTGTAAAAGAACATGGCTGTATCAAAGACTTTTACTTATTCCATGACATACTGTAAGGGATTAATAAATCAGTGAGCCCCCAAGAAAATCCATGCATAGTTAAGGCCCAAAAGAAGTTTGGAATGAGGCAGTGGAGTTGTCTGCAAATGTGGAAGTGTTTCCTAGTCCTCAAATGATAAGCTGTTGACTCCATGTAGAGACGACTTGCTCTGAACTAGACTCTGGGTGTCCTCTGCCCTTGCCAAGTGTCATTTAATTAGAGAGATGTTGTTTAGTTACTGTACTGTTCAGAATCCTGTCTTACTGGTCATGAAATTGCTCAGTTGAGCTAAAAGGCAAAGTGACAATAATTGGAAACAAAATGTCTTTGTTCCCTTTCCCTCTGAGCAACAGACTGCACCTTACAAGCACCATATTGGTGGAGGCGGCCTCTTTATTGAGCCTGCTGACAGAGGCATTCTGGCATATTTATAACAGCTGAGGATAGCATGCCCTGAAGAGTGAACTTAATTCTTAGACTGCCAGGTAGTCTTCTGTGAATGACAGTGATTTGTCCCTTGTGATTTCTTTTTCTTCCTTACTGACTATTCATAAAGCAGCATTTGACAGCCTAATTTTATATAGCTAATAACACTAAGGAGCAATGTGATTTTAGAATGTCCATTAGACTTTTTCATGTTAAACTATTTTTAATAAACAGTTCTTTTCGATCCCCATCTTTTATGCCTTACCAAAATTTGATTACAGTGTTTATGCTTTTTATTAAATAATCTTTTTCAGAAATGCAAGCTAAGGATCATGTAAATGATCCTTGATTCTGTTTGGCATTAAGTAAAACATTAATTTGGGTGTATTATAGGGAAATTCTTATGCAATTCAGTGGTTGCATTAAAGGAATAATCTATTCCATATTTTATCAAACAAATATTTTATTGTCTGCTATGTACTAGACACTCTATTAGGACCTGGGCATATAAAGATGATTACATGAAACATACTCTGAGCTCTTGAAGAACTCATAGTTAAGGAAGAAGGAAAGCATTTTTCTTCATCATACCATGACATAGGTACCAATGTAATCCTCATTTTACAGACTCAACAACTGAGGCTGAGAGAAATTAAGTGGCTTGTCAAAAATCACACTGCTAACACCTGATAGGATCCAGTCCTGGACAGTTTGATGATAGTGTCTAGGCTCGCACACCCAATAATAGATTTCCTCTCATAGTTGTGTCTAGGGATTAACTTCATTTATATTGTCTTTATTCTGGTTTTGCACTAAATTCATTCATATTCTTCCAGTCTGTTATGCTTTTCTGTAGTATTTCTGTTTATTATCCATAGGTGGTATTTACACTCAGAGGTAGTGAGAACAGAAATGAGGGAGAGTGAGTCATTTGCGATTCTTTTTATCCCAATCTAATAAAGTGTTTCCTTAGACTGGAGCTATGCCCAGGGACCACAGGTCATCTTTTCATCATTTCTAGCCCTCAGCTATATTTTACTTTTATGTGCTTTTGGACTCCCACAGGCACCCTTTAAGGAATTTGTTTCCATTACAGGACACGGTCTCTGCCGACTTTGCCGCTCAAAGGTCAAGCTTCCATGCTTGATAAATAACTTTACTTTGCCATCCTGGTTTTCCCCACAATGTCGTTTTTGTTTTCATGTGGATTTGACTTTAGAATTATATATATATCTATATATATAATTATATATATAGAATTATATATATAGATATATATATATATCTCCTCCTTTCAATTCGTTTATCCAGTGCTGTTAATATTAGGAGGGGGAAGTACCATCTTCACAGTTGTAATGCTATTTCCAGGACTGGATTCATCCAAAGATGGGTAGTTGCATCAAGGCTACCACACATCTCGGTCAGAATAGGTGACTCAGTGGTTAACTCTAGAGTGGTGGGGTGCTAATGTCACTTTTTCAAGAATAGTTATCCTCTAGAACATCCAGAGAAATAGAATTGCCTTCTCTTTCTTGGAGTTTTTGGGTCAGAAGAGGAATGTTTTCTAAGATGAGAGGGCCGATTCATTCCACAGGAGGATAGACCTGTTAGAAGCAGCACTGTCCTGTCAGCGTGGCTTCATGTTCTGTGTTGTGAGTATCCAAGGTTCCAAACCAAGTCACCTTAGCATTCAGCTACAGAACTCGAGGATGTTTTTTTCCACAATCTCTATACTGTAAACAGGGAAATTATTTTTTGTTTTTTTAATGAGTTTCAGGCATAGATCTTGGAAAAATCTGGCCTGACTCTCATATTCTTTGGCAGCCCACATATATCTCTTCACTCATGAGACTTCTGGAGCTGTTCTTACAAAATGGAACATTTTGTAAGACAATGTTTTGTAGTATTACCTTTTGTACTTTTGAAGCTACATTCTCTGAACACTTTCAAAAGGGAATATCACAGTTATGATTTTCCTCTTTTAGTCACTCTAATAAAAGCTAATGATACCAAGGATGAAAAATAATTTTAATGAATTAAGTATTTACCATGTGGCAGACACTGTGCCAGGTATTTTGCATAAATTATGTCATGAATTAGGGAGGAAATATTCTAATCCCCATTCATCAGGTGAGGACATTGAGGCATAAAAAGAATAAGTAACTTGCCCAAGGTCAGAGGCCATAGACAATCTGATTCCAAAACCTACATTCTCATCCTCTATGTTCTTCAGTGTTTGAAGAATTTCGTGTTTCCCATGCTGTTTTTCTAAACACATTCTATTGCCACTCAATTTCTCCAGTCAGAATGGGTTTTAAATTGAACTCACAGAACTATTTTCTCCTTTTATACAGTATTTATAGTAGCTGATTTCAATAGCTGAGAATAGTACCATATAAATAATGATGTAGGACCTCAGGCAAATCACTTAACCCCTCTGAACTTTAGTTTCCTCATTTGTAAGAAGATGAAATAATAATAGTTGCCTCACAGGATTATTCAAAGATCAAATGCAATAATGCAAGCAAAGTACTCTCCATGAATAAATGTTAGCTCAATTCCCTTCCTTTCTTATCCTTTCCCTTATAAGTCCAAGGATAAAGAAACATATCAAGACTCATGGCAAATTCGAACACTGTTAAGGATCCCTGATTGATTAAATCATTAATTTCTCATTCAATTACCAAAAGGATTTGAAGCAACTTGAGGAATGTAAAAGAAATGTAATCATTATAAATGTGTTATATTTCCTTAATTTTATCATGTTAACTATTTTCCCCATTTGTTTCATTCATTCATTCTGGTAGTCACTCAGTCATTCATTCCTTCAGTATTGATTGCCTACCTATTATTTGCCACACATTGTTTTCAATGCTACACTACTCATCTTATAAATCCTCTTCTGTTGTCCAGTTGTTGTTTATTTGTTTTCCCTCCTTCCCTCTTTGTAGTGGTCACTGGTTCCTTCTAACTTTCCATTAACTTGTCAACCAATTGTAACCCAATTTCTGACTTTTTTGTTACAGTTCCAAATGATAACCCGTCTTCCTCCTCCTCCTCCTCTTCTTCTTCTTCTTCTTCTTCTTCTTCTTCTTCTTCTTCTTCTTCTTCTTCTTCCTCTTCTTCTTCTTCTTCTCCTCCTCCTCTTCCTTCTTCTTCAAGTTTATTTATTTATTTGGGGGGGAGGGGCAGAGAGAGAGGGAGAGAGAAAATCCCAAGCAGGCCCCACCCTCAGGGCAGAGCTTGACACAGAGCTCAATCCTACCGACCCTGGGATGACGAACTGACTCAAAATCAAGAGTGGGATGCTCAACCAACTGAACCACCCAGGTACCCCCCAAATGACTTCTTAAATGCTAAAGAAGTATTTTCCTTTTTTTGTCTTTGTGGACCTCTTTGTTTCATTTAGTGACGCTGATATCTTCTTCCTTCTTAAACCCTTTTAGTGGTTTTCTTGACAGAGTATTCTTTTTGTTCTTATTCTTATACCGTATCTTCTCTGACTCTATCATACACCTTTTTTGCATTATCCATCCTTTAAATGTTGGCCCATAGAGTTCAAATTTAAATAGATTCTCCTTGTCTGTCTACTGCTCTGCTAGAATTTTATTTCTATTATATGTTAAAGACACTAAATATAAATATCCAAACTAAAATTGTCTTTCAAGACTCAGATTCATATATATTATTGTTGACTGAATGCCTCAGACACCCCCACCTGAATATAACTAAAACTGAATTTATCCCTACCCACCAAATAAATATTTGTTCCACTAGCATTCTCTACACCACCACCCAGTTATGGTGCTTGGAACCAATCTGGGTTATATTGTTAAATCCTCCTTACCCCTGAATGTCCCATGTCCAATCAGTTATCAAGTCTTTTCATATCACCTCTATCCTAGTTCGGGCCACTCACCTTCTTTTTCTAGCCAACTGCAATAGTCATCTAACTCTTGCCCTGCCCTCCAGCTCAAAAGCCCAAATTAGCATCTAATTCATAATTGGAATATGCTCATCTTTTGATTAAAACTTTAAAATATTCTTCATTGTTTACACGAGCAGTTTTCAAATGGTTCTCTGAACGCTGTAAGGTTCATTGGAAATGTTTGTGGGTCCACATGGTGATGGCAGCAGTTGGTGGGGGAATTTACATAGATAGAGACAGTACCGTTTCTGGCTTCTCAACACACCTGTACTCTATCCTTCCATTCTTAATCAGAGTAGTTCTAGGTTTATATGTTTGATATATTAGAATGCCACATAACATGGGAGGGAGGAAAAGGGATGGAGGAGGTGGAAGAAAGAAAGAGAACTGACTGCTTTTACAAAGCCTGAAAGCCACCAGCCTGCATAATCTCCAAGATTGGCAACCCTCTGTGTGACCTAGCCTCTGACCAGCTCACCAGTCTTATCCCTTAAAATTCTTCTGCCTTTTAATTTATGCTCCATCACATTCATCTAACCACTTACTTAGTAAAAGAAAGATGGGGTTTCACTGGGCTACTGCCCTCAGAAGAATATTCAATTTGAATTAGACCAGTTCTAATTTTGTTTCTTCTTGGACTCATGAATATGCTTTACGTTGCACAGTTGTTTCATAGAATCGAGATACTGAATCGTAATCTTTTCAGTTTTTCATGCTCATTTCCAGGAGGTTGGCTTTTTTCCCTTGCTATTCAAAGTGATCCCATCCCTTTCATCAGTATGGCAGGTGGCCCTATAAAACTGAACAGCTGTGAATCTTTCTAAGAGACCCTTCAGGGATGAGTTGAGAGCCACATTTGACCTGTTTATGTTTGGGAAGTTGTTTTTTTTTTTTCTTTCAAAATCCTCTTCCCAGATTATTTTAAAAATGGACCACACAGTTCTACCCACTAACTATGCAAGTATTTCCCAGTCAGAAAACTCAGCTGAGTGGGAAGCTGAATCTAAAATTAAAGTAGCTTCCATTTGCTTAAGTGTCATTCTCAATGTAATATACTTTTCCAAAAAAGCATTCATTAATATGCATTTTAAGACTTAATTTAGAAACAGAGTCCATCATTGATCACCTCTCTGTTTACATTTTAGCAGTCTGCTGAGAGTGCACTGTTAGACTCCCTTACAAGCTGCTTTTCCTTCTCCCTTCTCTCTTTATTAGCCTCAACACCTTCCTCTAGGATCTTTATTAAAAAGATCAAGAAGAGAGGTTTTAGATTTCATAAATATTGCAGCAGCTCCATGCCCTTTGGAGAGTGGCTTCTTTAGATCGAAATGACTTCCTATGGGGCCAGAGAGTGTTTGGAAGCCAACAAGCCAGAAAGAGTAAAACAAAAAGCTCTCCTCAATAAACACACCAACACATTAGTGCATGGGCCAAATAAATAAGTGTGATCATATAAGAGGCATTCAGTTCTTTAAAAAAACTAGATTTTTCTGCAAAATCATAAAGCTGAACACAATGGAGTCTCTGGACTGTGAACTCCTGATGACTAGGATAATTTTGTTAAAAAGCTAAAGGGAATTCTGTTAACCTTTAAAAAAATTGATCGCCACCATCGTAACTCTCTGGTAAGGAAATATTTCATTGTGCTGAAGTCTGTATATTTTGGAAAAGCTGACTTGGGTTTTTTGTTTGTTTGTTTGTTTGTTTGGGTTTGTTGTTGTTGTTGTTGTTGTTGTTGTTTATTTAAGCTCACTCAGCCTGAAATATTGTGTGCATTTTCTAAGATATTCTATGTGTTTGGATTCCTTCTGGGAGTGTGAGAAAGGAAGTCAGGAAGAAAGTATGTAATAAATGGTTGAGAATACTACTATATTGGTACCTTATAATTTGTATCTAAGAATTGTCATTGGACCCATTCAGCTAATTTGTAGTATGTTACAGAGTTGAAAAATGAATTAAAGTGTGGGAGGCAGGAAGCCTGGTCAAACCATTTGGAGGCTTGAATAACTCTTTTACAACTAACTGCAACAAATTACTTAACCTTTTGCTCTGTAATATGAAGGTTAAATCTAGGGCTTGAAGTGTGGGGTTGGTGAATGATATGGAATAGGGAGAAATTTGTATGGCCCTGCTTCACACTTTGTGCTGCAGACCCTATATTTTTAAAGTGTGGATTTTTGAAAACACAAATGGAGAATCGAACAGAAGTGCACCAATGTAATTAGTTCCTGCTCTGAAGTTGGGAGAAGAATTAAAAATAGCAAAACAAGATCCAGAGTATCACTTCCCCTTTACAACTTCTACCTCAACCCCTGAGTAAAATAAGCAGAATTTTTTTGGTGCCATCACACCTGAAGGGGTGTTGCATATCATTCTCTTAACTGGCCTTCTACTGGGTAAGGCCCCCTGATTTCCAGTTATTGTAATACTTGTTGCAATTTAGAATAATTAGAATCATCTGTTTAGTTTTGAAAGCTCACTGATGCCCAGAATCACCAATTAAATCAGGAATTAGGGGAGAAACCTAGGCAACATTGCAAAGTTCCCCATGTGATTCTAATGTGTGGCCACAGTGGAGAGCCACTGTCCTGACTAATATTTTATAAACACTGAAGCCAGGCATTTTCCTTAATCCCTACTTTTATCACCGACCCAATCTTTTCTAGCTTTTTGTTGGTTTTTGAATGAAACCTAAAGTGTGTCCAGTCTTTAAGCATGTTCATTATCTCATGATTTTGTAACATTCTACAATTCACATTATCTCTTCCAAGCATACAGGTCTCACAACCAACTTACTATGCTTATCCCAGCCCATCCTGCCCTCACTTGTAATTATCCTTACCTGCATAAATAGCTGTCTCTGATCTACTTTACCTCATCAAATCCCATCCAGCATCAACCATATCTCTTTCCCCTCTCTGATAAATTCCCAATTGTAGTTTTTACGGTACAAGCTAGCACCCAATCTCAAATTGCCTATTTGAGTGAAGTATTCATGGAATTTTTTTAAGGTAAATATTTATTGAATGTCCACAATATTTCCCAGTATCAGGCCATTTCTGTTCTTTAAGAAATGTTGTACCTTGTTAATGAAAAACAAACCTAAAGTCTCAGTAGCTTAACAAGTGAGAGTTTGTGTCTTACACATGAAAACTTTGTTATAGGTTTTCCATGCAGTGACTCAGTCATTTTAGTGTTTTTATTTTCATCCCTCTGCCATCCCAAGACAAAGCCACCACTTTTACTAAAGGGAAAACACTAATGGTGTCAAACTTCTTAAATGATTTGGTCTGGACGTGACTCATGACACTTCCGGTAAACCATTGGCAGGAAATAGTCACATGATCCTGCCTAGCTGCCAGAGGAGTAGGGAAATATAGGGGAGAATGTGATGTTTAGGTGAACATAAATATTGCTTCACATTTTTAAAAATGTTTTTAAACATTTTTTTAAAAAAGAAGTTAATTTGTTTATTTATTTATTTAAGAGAGAGAGAGAGAGTGGGGGCGGGGCAGAGAAAAGGAAGAGAGAGAATCACAAACAGGCTCTGCCCTGTCAGTGCAGAGCCTGACAAGGCGCTCGAACTCACAAATGGTGGGATCAACACCTGAGCCAAAATCAAAAGTTGCATTCTTAACCAATTGAGCCACCCAGGGGCCCCATCTGCTGCACATTTTCAAATGTGTGAACTCATCTATCTTTTGCTACAACTTTTGTACAATGTCAAAAGGTATATTTTAATCTCTGTTATTTTATAATTAACTACTATTATTATTGTATTTATAGATGAGAGTGGGTGAAGTGACTTCTCTACCATCACCCAACTTCTTGAAGGTAGATGCCACATACTGTCTTCATTCACAAGTAGATGTGAAGGTTGTTTGTAATAAATTCTACTTGATTAAAATTTGATGGATTTTACTTAAAATTCAAGTGTTTGTTGGCTTTTATTCTTTATTGTGCCTCAGACATTGCAAGATAGAAAAATAGCAGCTCATGAATGAATGATTAATTATATTTACTTAGGAGGCCTTCACTACTTGGGATTTGAGTTCCATCAATGAGAGGTTTTAGGTACAGGAAAGACAGACATGGTATGTGAAGACGAGAGGATGAGAGAGTTATAGAAAAAGCACAAAAAGCTGACATTCATACTTGTGTATAGAGATCATATGGAATGTTTTGGTAGTTTTTATACGGCCTTAAAATGTCAATATATACCCAATGAGAACTTATTGTTAATTTGCAAGAAAATAAAGCAAACAAAAACCAAAATGTTTTCCAGATAGAGCTAAAAACCAGAACTGTGCTGTTGTCCGAAGCCTTGACCAACCAAGCCTTCTTAGAACGTGCCTCATGGTTGATTATGGATTGTTTTGCTTGAAGCACTGACTAATCTGTCTGAACAGTCAACATGCAGAGGAGGCAGAGTCAAGGAGGCACTGATTTGATGATCTGGAGTCTTGTCAAAACTCATGATGTGACAGGGCAAAGGGATCCGAGGATTTTCAGGTTTTTTCCCCACATCCCTGAGTTCACTCTCATGGTGACTACCAGGAAGCCAAATTGCTTATTGAACTGATGATCTGTAGCAATTCCCCTGCTCTCAGTGGTGAAAACAATCAAAGTAAGGGAGGCAGTCTGCTGTAGTAGAAAGAATATGTGTCTTAAACAACCCACACAACCTTGGCTTGAATCCAGGCTTTTCTACATTTTAGCTGTGTGAGTTTGGAGAATTTAACTAACCTCTTTGAACCTTATTTTTTTCTTCTGTAGAATAGAATAACAATTTGTATTTTACAATAATTACTAGAGGACCAGAGATAATAAACTTAAAACATTGTTTCTATGTGACACACTTACAAATCTCTTTTTTTTTCTTTTAGTCAATAGTTCCAAGTTTGAAAATAATATCCCTCTGGGGTGCCTGGGTGGCTCAGTCAGTTGAGCATCTGACTTCAGCTCAGGTCATGATCTCATGGTTCATGAGTTCGAGCCCCCTGCTTCAGACTCTGTGTCTCCCTCTTTCTCTGCCCTTCCCCCACTCATACCCTGTCTCTCTTTCTCTCAAAAATAAATAAAATGTTAAAAAAAAAATAAAAATAACATCCCTCCTTGACCTGCCAATTGTCAAGGAGGTTGAGTTGAGATTAATAGTATCAGGAACTAGTAAATATAAAATGGAATATTAAGACTAATATAGTATTTTAAGATAATTGGGGTTGTATGTCTCTATAAAACCTGTATCAGCAAGGCCTGCCATTATCTTTTAACTTGATATGTCTATTTTGTGTGTTTCTATATGTATGTATGTCCATCCTACTTCTTATACCTGTAATTCATTGTACTCAAACCACAGAATACCTATGCTTTAACTGCAGGCATTTGTATATCTAACCAGGAATTACATATAATCAGGCATTCAATGACTCAATTTGGGCCAATACTCAATTGGATCTATCTTTTACATTCACTTATTGATACATTCATTCAATGAAAATATAATGAGTGCCAGGCACTGTTTTAGGCAATTGGAGTATCTATGTTTCAACAAATAAAACAGTTTCCTAAATGTGTGATTACATTGCATTCCAAATTCAGAATAAAATCGGGTTGTCAGGAATCACCTCCTGAGAAGGGAATACTTCAGCAATCTCCTGAAGGAAAGAGGGCTAGCCATGTAATGTACAAGAAAGAGAGTTCCAGGCTAAAGGAGCAGCCAGTGCTGCCATATTCTCAGCAGAGCAAAGGCTAGTCTGACTAGATGGGCTGAGGGGCCAGGCTAGTAGGAGATTATAAAGGTAAACCAGGCAAGGAGGCAAATGATATAGGGCTCAGTGGTTGTAAGGAATTTCCCCCACCTATTTGTTAAAAAAAAAAGGCAGGTTGATTACGAACAAATGAAATGTGACAATGTGATAATAATAATGAACATTCAAGGAGAATAACACATTGCAAAAAGCTGAGCATTAAAGTAAATCACACTGTTTTCCATTGTAAATTACAGTATGTTTCATTTTACGGGAAAAAACTTTAATATGAGAAGGTTGACACTCCTTGGCAAGGATTCTACTGACCATCGTGTGTTAGGACATTAGACTCAGTCTCTGTGCTTTTGAGAAAGGAAGCTTTATAGTTCTTAAAATTACATTTTTAAATGTTAATAATCATTGTACATTTTAAAAAGGGATTCCTAAAACACTATGTTGCTATTGTTTTAAAAATTCTGCTGTGTTTTAAAATGTATTTCCTTATAGTCAGTACTCAGTGGAAATAAGGACAGCTGGTCAACATCTTGCATATCATAATCTATCATGTGTGTAATAATTATTATTAATTTACCTGAAGGATGTTTCTTTTTCCAAGATGAAATATACTATTCCTTTAATCTACTCTCATGAATCATCTTTCGTATCATTTTAATTCTTTGGGATTACAATTGCTGTCTAAGTGTAATATTTTCTACCTGATTAGTACTTAATTTCTTCTAATTTACACCAAATCAGATTAAAAATTATTCTCATAAAGAATGATCTGATAAATTACATGATAAACTTATGCTAAAATTCCTGGCTACCGGGGAAAGAAAATTTTGAACCTGTTTTCAGTACTGCCAAAGTGTTACAGAAGATAGATTAATTCTAATACCTTATCTCATTGTATTAAGATAGTCAAAGACACATGAAATGTGTTGGTTATTTTTGCTGTGTGATTAACTAATAAATGGAAAATTTATAAATGCAATTTAAAAGAGCTTTATTATTCCCAAGGTTAACTATAAATTCATTAGTCTCTCTTCTCATCTCTGGGACAAAGAAGGTATTAGAAATTCATGGAGGGGCACCTGGGTGGCTCAGTTGGTTAAGCGTCTGATTTGATTTTAGCTCAGGTCATGTGCTCAAGGTTTGTGAGATCAAGCTCCGAGCCAGGCTTGTGCTGAGCATGTAGCCTTCTTGGGATTCTCTCTCTCTCTCTCTCTCTCTCTCTCTCTCTCCTTCCCCCACCCTTCCTCTCTGTATCTCTCAAAATAAATAAATAAACTTAAAAGAAAGAGAAATTCATGGAGAAGGAATTATAATGCCTTAAGGTACTCCTTAGGGTACAGGTACTTGAGGGAAAAGAGACCTCAGAAGATATAAATATATCAATCCACCTATCATTCTTTTTTCTTTTAATTTTTAAAAAGTGTTTATTTATTTTTGAGAGAGAGAGAAAGAAACAGTGCAAGTGGAGGAGGGGCGGAGAGAAAGGGAGTCACAGAATCCGAAGCAGGCTGTAGGCTCTGAGCTGTCAGCAGAGCCCAACACGGGGCTCAAACTCGCGGACCACGAGATCATGACCTGAGTCAAAGTAGACTCTTAACCACTGAGCCACCCAGGCACACTAGGCCACTTATCATTCTTGAGCAGAGTACCGTACACTGGTTACCAATCCCAGGGGAGGATGGATATTTATAAAAAGAGTCATGGGGGATAACAAAGATCATCACTATGCCAACCACTAGGAACAGGTAGACGTCCAAATACTTCTGACATTGCATCTTGGTATCCGAATCACTGAGGAAAACACAACATAGTCAAGCATTGGATAGAACAGTGCTTTACTCAAATAGAGCAAAATCAGCATTAAGAGTGGGCATCAATTCCCCATTGTCAGTGTGTTTCTACATGCATTCTCATGCTGGAGTATAGGGAACTCTGTCCTCACTCCATGGAGGACAGAGATAGCAGTGAAGTTGGCCAGGTGTCCTGTGATGCACACACTGTAAACAGAGCAAAAGAGCATATGCTGAGTATGAATGAAAGAAGAAGGAATAAGGAAGGATATTCCCACACAAGACTATAAGCCCAGCACAGCTGTGAGAACTCTTTATATCTGGATAAGGAAGTGTTTCAGGCTCAAGGCTAATTCTTTCCCAAAAAATCATCATGGAAGAGAATTGGCTAATGTTAAGAATGCAGTTTAGGTTTTGATTTTTTAGTTAGTTATTGGTTTGTGATACCTGCCCCCTAATTTGGGGACCCTAAAACAGTTATTATGATTTGCTTGCAAATTTTCAATTTGGTCAGGGCTCAGTGGGGTACCCAGTACAGTCCTGTTCCCATCTTGATACAGTAACTCATTTTGTGAGGTTCGTAAGAAAAGAGAACCAACTCTAAGGAAATTGACTATAACATTTTTTTTTATCCAAAGTGGAATACTTCTATGTGAAGGGAATACTGTTAATAATTGAGCTGGGAAAACTAGGACCGCCATTTGAAAACTGGGACCTATGTTCACCCTGTTTATAAGGGACCATGGCATATGGGGGAAAAGAACCATTTTAGTCAAGTATCTGTGACTCTCAATACAAAGCTTTCTGATAAACTGAACTGGGACACTTGACCAGAGCACAAATATGCTTTGCTCTCCAAATCACCACTGGCTTCCAAATCCAAAAGGTTCAGAGCACATAATTGGTGGTGGTGGGGGTGTGGATTTAAGTCAGCTTTCATGCAGGCCCTTGTTCTCTTATTGATAGGAGATGTGAGACAGAAGGACAGAGAATGAAGCCTCTGTGCCTATCTAAGGAAACATTCCTGGCTTAGCTTATCCCTCTGCCACACTAGCATATGGACAGAAAGAGAGAGACAGAAAGAGAAAGAGAGAGAGAGAAAGAGACAGAGAAAGAGAGAGAGAGAGAGAAAGAGAAAGATTCTTCTGAGAGTACTAAATTGGAATTATGCAAATCCAGATATGTCTGATTTTCTCTCTCTATGATATGTAGGGATGAGTTTTTGTTTTCTCTGAGAATTGATCTTATTCTTTCCTATTTGTAGTGAGAAAGAGAAGCAAAATAGATTGAAGAGTAAAATCTAATGACACTGGGTTTAGGAGTCCCCCTGCCAACTCAGTCCTTGTATTTCCTAGTTATATAAGCTACACACACACACACACACACACACACACACACACACCATTATATAGTATAGTATATACTATCTCTTTCTCATGTACATACATAATTTCATTTTTTTTCTTAATTGATTATTTTAAGCTTCTGTGAAATACAACCAAGAATAAAGGCAGTAAACCAGCCTGGTGTCTTCTCCTCCTAGGAAGAGTTATGGGAGAGGAGATTTATTTTCCTCATTCCATTCCCTTATTTTTTCAGTGCCTTCTGTTGGCTTACTGGACCGAATAGCTAAGATTATGAAAACCCAAACATGAGCTTCCTCTGTTGGCAGGTGATACTAACAGAGTTAATATAGAGAGGGAAACAAACCACAAGAAACTCTTAATAATAGACAACAAACTGAGGGTTGATAGAGGGAGGTGGGTGGGGGATGTGCTAGATGGGTGACTGGTATTAAGGAGGGCACTTTTTGTGATGAGCAATAGGGGTTGTATGCATGTGATGAATCACTGAATCTACTCCTGAAACCAATATTGCACTGTATGTTAACTAAAATTTAAATTAAAAAACCCACCAGAGTTCCAGATAAGTTTTAGTCTAGCATCTGTGAAACTTGGTATCATATTTACAGATGCTCTTGTTTATCTATGAACTAGACTCACCCAAAGGATGAACTAGGTTTCAGAATTGGTAAGAATGATAACTGAAACCTGGTTGAAATTAATTTTACTTTCTCTTTACCATCAAAATGATCTAGTGAGTCATGCCAAACATAAGATCAAGTAGCACATTTTCAGGTAATAAGATGCAGCTCTCAGTTCATTTCTTGATTCTCATACCAAATCTTAATGAAGTGAGTAATCTGCCAGATGAGAAAAACCCAACACTGTAGATTCAACTTATTTTATGTTGTGGTGAGGATAGGCTAACCCTTAATGTTCTACCTTATCACCATTCAAGGAATGTATTGTTATGTCAGTTACATATATCCGTAATTTCTTTCTTTTTATATATTTATTTAATTATCCATATTTATTTCTTAACATCTATTAAGTGTATTTGAGGTTTCAGTGAAGCTAGCTGGGCACAGCCACAATCCAGTAAGTGGTATTAGAGAAATGGACAGTTCAGGTGTTGTTTCCTAAAAACTTGAGTTAGCAGCTTATAATAACTAATGTTAACAAAAACTATATCATTTATTATGCTGAAGAGTCACTTGCTATTTTATTTCTCATCTCAAACTATGGACAATTATGTTACCCAAGATCATCAGAGAGGGTTTTGTAAAGAGCATTACATGAGTATTGTGTTAAAAAATATAGCTACAAAATAAAAGTCTCAAACCCTCTTTCCATTATTAATTCCTAAAAGGGAAATTAAGATTGAAACCATACATTTCCCTTCTATTATAGCCAAAGCCATGTTAACTTACAAAATAAAACCTCTTCTCCATGAAAGAAATGAGTTTATATATCATTTCTTCCTTGTTTTCTTGTGCTTATTCTCAGCCATAGAAATCCTATATAGATGCTTGATTGTTCTCTGATTTCTGCCAGCAAATGTAGCCTGAGTTATTTCCCTTGGAAAAGGTAGGGATACATAAGAACCCTCAGAGTTCTATTAATATAGTCTCAAATAAGTTTCATCTCTAATTTTCAGTTAAAGGTGTTAATAAGAAAATATCAGAGCACAACTATAACACAACTCAACTATAGCATTAGAAAATCAGTAAAATTTCTTGCTAAGTATAACATTTTATAATCTGAGCACTAAATCCCCTATTCAATGTTATGTATACATATATTTCAAGAACCCATCTCATATAATTAAAGTCTGCAATCTTCTTTCCTGCCATAAACCAAAGTAGGAAGCTTATGGTGTTTTAGGAGATATTGGTGGATGTTTTGAGAAATGGGGATGGAATGAAGAAAATAGTCATAGAAAGAAGCTCTTGGCTTCAGCTTCAACAGATGTGTTAATCCATGGTGGTTGGTCAGAATACATCTGTGGGATTAAGTTCATCTTTAAATAACACTGTTACTACTTGATGTGTAATACACGTCTTTTATCATAGTGTATTTCCCTCCCATTCCATACAACATTGTTGTCATTAATTTTACTTATTCCTATGCTATAATTACTATTTTTTAAAAATGTTTTTTTTTTGTTTGTTTGTTTATTTATTTATTTATTTATTTATTTATTTATTTATTTTGAGAGACATAAAGCATGAGTGGGGAAGGGGCAGAAAGAGAGAGAGCAAGAGTGAGAGAGAGAGAGAGAGAGAGAGAGAGAGAGAATCCCAAGCAGGCTGTATACTGTCAGTGCACAGAACCCAACCTGGAGCTCGATCCCAGAAGCCTTGAGGTCATGACCTGAGCTGAAATCAAGAGTCCTACCCTTAATCTACTGAGCCACCCAGGTGCCCCTAAATTACTATTTTTAAACAAGACTTTCTTTTAGATCAACTAAGAATAAGAAAAATAAAATATTTTACTTTGTATTTGTTTATTCCTTTTCTGACATTTCTCCTTTCTGTATGTAGATCTGAGTTTCTGACCTGTATTATTTCCCATCTCCTTGAAGATATTCATTTAACATTTTTTGAGGGATACTTCTGCTGGCACTGAATTCCTGCAGTTTTCGTTTGTCTGAGACAGTTTTTATTTCTGCTTCCCTTTGTAAGCATAATTATACCAGATATACAATTCTAGGTTGGTGGATGTTTTTCCTCTTTTTTTTTTTTGTTTTTAACACCACTTTATTTCACTCCACTCTCTTCTCTCTTGCATGGTTTCCAATGAGAAATTCACTGTTCTTATAGAGCTAAGGCATTCTTTTTTTCCCCTTTGGCATCATCAGGATTTTTTCTTTGATTGGGTCTTCTGAAGTTTAAAGTTAATGTTTAGGTGTAGTTTTTGTTTGTTTGCTTTGTTTTTATTTTATTTTATTTATTTACTTATTTAAATCCTGCTTGGTATCCTTCACATTTCCTGATTTTGTAGTTTGGTGTCTGTCATCACCTTTAGAAAGTTCTCCGTCATTATTATTTCAAATAATTCTTCTGTTTTGTTTTCTTTTTATTTTATTTCTGGTAGTCTAATGATATTCACGTCAATACATTTTGAAAACTATCCATAGCAGTTCTTGAATTTTCTTTCTTTCTTTTTTTTTTAAATTTGTTTTTCTCTTTGCATTCAGTTGTGGAGGTCTCTAGTGATACATCTTGAAACTCACTGATTCTTTTCTCAGCCGTGTCCAGTCTACTGAGGAGCCCATCGAAGGCATTCTTTATTTCTGTTACAGTGGTTTTTGCTCTCTAGCACTTCCTTTTGGTTTTTCTTAGAATTTCTCTCCTTCCACGTATGTTACCCATTTTTTCTTACATGTTGTCCATTTTATCCCTTAGAGCCCTTAGCCTATTAATCGTACTTCCAACATCTGTGTCATTGTCTCCTCACACTGTATTTTTTCCTGCCTTTTTGAAAATCTTAAATTATTTGTTGTTGTTGTTGTTGTTGAAAACCAGACTTTGTGTTGGGTAATAAGACTTCAGCCATTGTATTAGGTGAATAGGGCTTTAGCACGAAGCTTTATGTTCATCTGGCTGGATATTGGGCTTTTAAAAATGTTTCCTGTAGTGGTAGGTGTCAGCTTTCTCTTTTGAATTTGGGTTTCCCTAAAGACCTTCCTTAAAGGTTTTCCCTAAGACCTCTTCAAAGAGAGTCTCTGGTTTGCTGCTCTTCTAACTGTGACTTACTGTATATAAGCCTGTGGGTGTATGGTGGTGAGGGATGGGAGGGTAAATTTTCTGTGCCCTGATGATTTTGGTGAATCTGTATTTCTGGGCTGTGACTTTTGTTTCTAGTGGCATAGATCCCCCCTTCTCCTCATTCAGATGAGACAGGAAGGCCAGTTTTAAGCCTGGAATGAGAGAGCCCTTCCCACAGCCACATTAAGGTTCTGGTAAAATCTTTTGCTCTGGAGAATAGGTCTGTGTTATGGAGAGTCCTCTGGGCTTATTTCACAAAGATTACACTTGCCCTCCCCTTGCAAGAGCCATAAGGAAATCCTTAAAATCTTTATCATGAGAACTTTGTGAAGTCCCTACAGATAAAGCCCATGAAAAAGTGGAATCCCTTCTAAGACTGGGCCCCCAGGAGTTTCTCACTTTCAAACTAATCCATACCCAGCCTTCATCAATTTCTGACAATTACCAGTTAAGTTGTTTACAGTCTAGAGCTCTCAGCAGGTTCTCTTCCAGGTAAGCAAATCTTATCTCTCAGCTGGGGTTCCAGATTTCAAGATGGCCCTGAGATCTCAGTACTTTGATGGGTCCAAGCAAAGACACTGATTGTCAGTTCGTTGTTGTTATTGTTGTTGTTCTTCTTCTTCTCTTCCTTCTCCTCTTTCTTCTCCTTCTTCTTTGGAAGGATGAGTGACAACTTCCAATCTCTTTACATAAAGGAGCTGACACTAGAAGTCTGGGCTGGGATTTAAACCTTGGAAGTTTAGATTTTTTCCCTTATGTAATGCTTAATTTTTTAAGAGAAAAATTCCATCATTAGTAAGACTTGTTTTTCCAGTTAAATTTCTTTAAGGAATGTTTCCTCATATTTTTAGTTTTTCTTTCTTTGCTCCATAGTTACCTCAGAGTTACATCTATAGTTCTACCACATAAAGTGGGCACTTATATGTAACAGGACTGAAATGGGCAAACAGTGGCTGATTTTAACATTGTAGTTAAGGTTCTTTTATTTGCAAACCTGAGACATTGTAGAATCTATTTTGCCTTGGTTCAAGTTGCTCTAATAAACACTTCAGACACAAACAGTCAAATACTTAAGGAAAGGTGAATGGTATAAACAGAAAAACATGAGAGCAGATAGGACAGGGCTGGCCATTTACACGGGTCATTAAAGGAAGACGCAATTTGACTATATCACTCCCTGGAGAGCTCCTTGGTGTGGGTTTATGAACTCTGGGAGAAGGGCCAGCTTAGGTCTAATTATATTTAGTTTAACACTGCAATTTAAATGCCTAATCTTTTTCAGTTCTTTTTTTCTTCCTTCCTTTCTCCCTCTCTAATTTTAAAGTGAGCTCATTTTTATTCTTTGACCTGTCTACTGTGTTTGCTAAATGGTTTAATCAGCCATCTCTTCTCTATCTTTCCTGAAAAAATAATTAAGAGATGAGAATTTATTCATCCATATGCTTTGAAAGCAAATGATATTATAATAAAATTTTAAAATAAAAACATGTTGCAACAAATATAAGCCCACCATTATTTCTGCTTGTATGTTGCCTGTGCATTTTAAGTGACTTATCTCCTTTAAGTAAATTTTATTTATTTATTATTTATTTATTTATTTATTTATTTATTTATTTTTATTTATTTATTTAAAATAAAGTTTAAAGTTTATTTATTTTGAGAGATAGAGAAAGCAGACGAAGGACGGAGAGAGAGAATCCCAGGCAGGCTCCGTGTTGTCAGCGCAGAGCCCAGTGTGGGGATCGAACTCACAAACCGTGAGATCCTGACCTGAGTCAAAACCAAGAGTAGACACTTAACCTACTGAGCCACCCAGGTGCCCCTAAGTAAATTTTTAAAAAATCAGAAAAAAAAATGAGAATAATATAATTTGGGCTCTGGATATTTTTAAGGGAAATACCCTTTTCTCTATGATTATTTATTTTTGGAGTCTTTCTTCTCTTTTGCTCTCTCTCTACAATGAACACTTATTTTACCATGCTCTTTTTTTCTTTACTCAAGATGACAAATGAGAGGCTTTTCGCTTTTCAGTGTTGCCTTTTAAATGGTACATACATGCTTTCTTACGTATAATACTATATATAGTTCAGTAGTTCTTAACCTTTTTTTTGGGGGGGGGTCACGGATTCCTCTGAGAAAATAAAAAAAGCCAGGGAATCTTTTTATAGAAAAATGCACATATACATACAGTTTGCATATACAGTTAACTTCAAGAGGTTTACAGATTCCCTAAAGGTAAAATAAATGTTTCGTCTGATCTTTATGTTAAAAACCCTTGACATATCTTTACCTCTCACAAGTGGCTTTTGTTATGTGACACAGCCAGCCTGCCTTCTGGAAGAAGTATCTTGTATCAAATTTGGCCCACTCTGTAACAGAAACATATTTTCTGCTTGATTCAACAAACTATTCAATGTTCTATGACACTATTCTTTACCTATGGGCTTTATAAGGAGGACAATAGAATTTGTTGAGAATGGACCCACTGTGTGTAATAAAAATAACACTGCATTTACTGAGATAGTGACCTATATAAATAAGTTATAAAGGATACCCAAGTAATCTCCTATTCCCCTGTTCTAAGGAGCTAATTGTAACCCTTCATCAGCATGACTAAGGGAATGGCCTTGCTATAATTGGGATCCATTTTTCTCCTTTTATGTGATCTTATTTCACTGGGTTTTGCTTTATAAACTTATTATCAGATCTTAAATTTTTCTTATAAATTTACACAAAATACAGACTTTGACAACTGAGAATTGATTTTTGCAGAAAGCTTTGCTTCCTTCTAATACGCTCTGCAATATTTTGATGGTAGCAGGGTGAAGTTGTGTCTCTATATCTTTTTAACTTGAGTTCACAGACTTGCTATTTGTGCTCTTTGGATGATTATTTAGGTATAGAACAAGGCATTCAGACAAAGCATCACTGTCGGGAGCAGTGGGGAGGCATGGGCCTCTGTCTGCCAGTGTGAGGATGGTTGAGAAGAAGCCGTTCCATTTCAGTGGACAAGCACCAACCACACGAGCTATGATTGTGCTTACTAAACTTTCATGGTTTGTATTCTTTAAATCTGTGAATATGCATATATACTTCTAGCATGTGTCTAAATGCATATGCATTTGTAGTTTGTGTGTATGATTGTAGTCAAGGTTCTAGTTAGTTCCCTCAAGTTGTGAAAATTCTGGCTGTGTTTTGGAAAATGATGAAGATATCCACGATTTGTAAGAGGGACAATAATATGCATGTGATTAACATGAACTAATTAAACTAAAATGTCCTAGGCTATCTTTGCCAGACCATTATTTAATGGCGTAAGGGTAATGTCATAATGTTGCTTTAATGTGGAATAGGTTTTTATCAATGAGAAGAATATTAAAGCTCTCTTTATATTCTTAAGCCCATTGTATGGTTTCTCTGTACCAAGCGATGATATAGTGGTTACATAATGCTAAGAATACAGGATTTGAATTAACAAACAAACATTGAAAAACTAAGAGTACAGTCCCAGGCCTACCACTTATTTCCTGTGAGACTTTTATTACTCTCAAGATAGAATCCTGTGAAGAGGAATAGTAACAGTACTTACCCTGTTGGATTGGTGGGAATTACCAGACACAATGCGAGTGAAGTGCTTTGCGGAGTCCTGGCATATTATATATACTTAATAAAGATAGGCTATTGTCATCGATGCTCCATTGCCTCCTTAGTTGGTAGTTCTCACTGAGGACTATCAACTGGGTTGGAGCTTCTGGATGTGAGGGACAGTTAATCTTCAATGTATAAACCCATGTCTGTAAAAGGTTCATCCCAACATCTTCATTTTCTTTCTTATTTCTCCAAGAAACAGCTACTTCTGTTTTTGTTTTGTTTTTTTTTGTTTTGTTTTGGGGGTATCTTATTCACTAAAGCTCTCTCTCCAATGTCGAGAACAGTCTACTATTTTAGTAACTCTTTTCTTTGTTTGCCTTGTTAATTAAAGCAGTTTCCTGCTTAGCAATGCATATTTTACCTTGAGCTTAATTCCTTCTGCTACTCTCTCTGAAATGGATCCAATTCCCAGAGATCCTTGTCAGGATAGGTTGTTGATGAACCATAAGATAACCAGATGACTTAATGATTGTATTCTTGCTATACTTATAGAATTAGAGCTTGCATATATTTTTCTGCTCCTTTTAAAACAAACTGTTATCTGTATTACCCAATTTGTTGATATATTTGTGAAAGCCCTCCAAAGAGATAAGCCTAGATAGGATGATGTGTTGATGTTCTTAATTCTATTCCAGTTATCTGGCTGAATTTTCTTTTTTTTTTTTTAATTTTTTTTTCAACGTTTATTTATTTTTGGGACAGAGAGAGACAGAGCATGAACGGGGGAGGGGCAGAGAGAGAGGGAGACACAGAATCGGAAACAGGCTCCAGGCTCTGAGCCATCAGCCCAGAGCCTAACGCGGGGCTCGAACTCACGGACTGCGAGATCGTGACCTGGCTGAAGTCGGACACTTAACCGACTGCGCCACCCAGGCGCCCCATCTGGCTGAATTTTCTAAACAGTTTTGGTTCAAAGATGGAGCCCACATTAAGCCTATGTTTGAAGCATAAATATTAATATACTCTGTGGAGTGTGCTTATACAAACTTAATGAAGTATCCAATAAAGACCAGAATATTTCTGGTCCTCATAGAATTTATTTTTAAGGCCAGAAAACTCTCCAAACTGTTCTACTAGGGCATGAGCTTGTGTGTTTATTTTTAGGGTATCTGTCTTTTGCTCTGATGTTCACCCTATACCTTTCTTGCAACATCACCACCCTGTTCAGTCTGTGTTATCAATTTCAACTAAAATGATTTTCCTGACAGTTTAATGGTTTCCAAAACCTAGTAACCAAATCTTATCTAATTTTCCTTTCCTTTGTATTATGAAATGAAAAACTTTTTTCTTTATCATATCACTGGGCTATATTTTTCTATTATTTCATTTTAGTTTATCTCTAAAGAAAATTTAAACATTGCTTTAAGAAATACAGTATTTGTTACCTCTTTATACATGACACCATCCTGGGGTTTTATTCAACATTCTACTCAATATCCGCATCTTTCATGGGTTCTGCTTTCTTGCAACCTGTGTATTAATTAATTAATTCTCTTAAACTTTCAAGGAAAATACTGTCCCCCCCCCCAATTTCATAGATGGAGAAATTGGGGAACAGAGAAGTGCAATAGTTTCCCATGGCTTTAGATAGACTAAGTGTTTAGAGCAGAGATTCACACTCAGGGCTACTGATTTGAAAGCCATTGCTTTTTCTACCAGATGGAACTAAACTCATAAAAGTGACATTTATGTTGCTGGAACTAAAGTCTACAAAGTCTCAAAGGAAATGATTGACTTTGAACATGCACTTACATTAAAATCTGCCTCTCCTATCACTGTCCCTGTGTCCTGGGAGAATGCCTTTTATATGCCCAGGCACATAACAATATGGTTTCTAAATGATAGTAATGTTAAAAATAACATTTGCCAGCAGTGTCATTCCAGGAACTAATCTACGGTGTAACGGAAATCTCTTCAGTCTGATGCTTTCTCTGCTGTGAAGAAAAAGTGCAGGCTTTAATATATCATGATGTCTCTTTTATTCATTTCTTTCAACCTTTGGTTTAATGCTTATAAATTACCTATAACAGATTTGCAAGTGATGCCTTACTTGGTCATCAAATTGGGTAGCATGATCTAGGAGCCTACTGAAAGATTTTATGCAAGTTTTACATGCTGAAGAGTTCTGGTTGTGGATGTCTTTATGTATACATAATAAACCTTATAACCTGGCATCCTTACAACACAGATTTCACACACAGGGCTAATTCATATTTTGTGGGCCATGTTACCAAGGTTCTATTTTAAATAGCGACTAATTTTGGTTGGCATATTTTTTAACCACTAGGACTTTGGAAGACATATGATAACAAATTTACAATAACTGGTATATTAGGGATCTTCAGAGAAACAGAACCAATTATATATATGGGGGGAATGAGAGAGAGAGAGAGAGAGAAACGTTAATTTTCAGGAATTGACTTATGTAATTATGGTGGTTAGCAAATCCAAACTCTGTAGGGCAAGTATGCAGGCTGGAGACCCAGGGAGAGTCTAAAAGTAGTATGGAGCAGAATCGTTCTTACCTCCAGGGACCTCAGTCTTTTTCTCTTAAGGCCTTCAATTAATTGGATGAGACCCACCCATAAATCTGCTTTATTCGATGTGTGCTGATTTATATGTTAATCATATTTCAAAATTTTCTTCATAGCAACATCTAGACATATTTGACCAGACATTTGGGCACCCTGGCCTAGCAAGTAAATACATGAAATTAACCATTACAACTGGATTCCAACTTCTTATGTTTTTTTTTTTTTTTTTTTTTTTCTGAAACATTGGTGTCTTTTAATTCCCAAGATATTGGCCTCTGAAAATTTCAAAGGCTTGTGTGGTGTATACACAAATTAACACAATTTAATATAAAATTAGTATTTTTGATTTTGAAATTAAATCTCTTTTTACAGCAATGAAATCTATACTTAAGTTTTGGGGGGCTAGTGATCACCATAGCATAACTGAGGCTTCTTAGGTGCCTGGGTGGCTGAGTTGGTTAAGCATCTGACTTGATTTTGGCTCAGATCATGATTTCATAGTCGTAGTAAGATTAAGCCCTGTGTCAGGCTCTGAGTGTGGAGCTTGCTTAAGATTCTCTCTCTCTCTCTCTCTCTCTCTCTCTCTCTTCCCCTCCCCCACTCTCTCTCTCTCTCAAAAACACACACACACACACAAAAGGCTTCTTGAACTTTTGTTAGTATTGTTATTAATTATATCAAGTTTCAAAACTTGATTGACGTCCACAGTTTTAAGAAAGGCCAGTGGTCTTTGTTTAGGATTATTTAATATTTCATAATATTTCTGAGAATTTTAACCTGAATTTTCATTTAAAATGTCCTCACTTACAGATTATTTTAATGAAACCACCATCATTTTTTGTGTGTTTGGAATAATAGTAATTATGTTCTTGAATCTTTAATTTATATTTTATTGTCTTCTGGCTAACAGACATTCAATAAATATAGCTCCCTACTTTCCTTAAGAGTATGAATTGAAATGCTATTAACAATGTATCTTAACACGCACAAGGATATTCTACCGAATAATATTTTAAGCTGTTCTTATTGGTCCTATGTTTAAATTCTAATTTTGGGGGTACCTGAGTGGCTCAGTCGGTTAAGCGTCTGACTTCAGCTCAGGTCATGATCTCATGGCTCTGTGAGTTTGAGCCCTGCGTCAGGCTTTGTGATGACAGCTCAGAGCCTGGAGCCTGTTTCGGATTCTGTGTCTCCTTCTCTCTTTGCCCCTTTCCCACTCACGCTCTGTCTCTTTCTCTCAAAAATAAATAAATGTTGAAAAAAATTTTTAAAAATTCTTCTAATTTTTAACATGTTTTAATGAAATCACTACAGCAGATACTGGGGAAAGAAGCCTGTGTCACCACTCCATGACCATTGACTTTATTATGTCAAAATGAGTCAAGACAGGCTAAGTATCGCTATACATAAAACAATTACAAAATCTCAGTGGCTTAATAAACCAAGAGTTTGTTTCTTGCTTATCTACATTTCCAATATGGGTCAATATGGGAGCTCTATTCATCATAGTTACTCAGTAACCTAGGCAAACTGAGACTGAACTTACATGTAGGCACACAACCACTGTTCCAAGAGAAAAACAAAAACACTTTCAGTAATTGTATATGATGCTTCTTAAAGCTTCCGCCAGAGGTGAACTGCACTTCTTTTGCTCACATTTTGGTAACCGATGCATGTTTTGTGGCCATGTGTCTAACTGCAAAATAGGTGAGGAAGTATAATCCTACCATGAACGTGGAAGGAGGGGAACTGGAACATGGCCAGTTTGTGACCATAGTCAGCCACTGTTTCAGGTGTGAATTTGTGTTAGGAATGATTTCAGCTTTCCACGACTCATAAAGACATCAGTTACTTCACATAAAAGTGAGTAGGTAGGAAGTCTCTGAGTTGGTGTGGGAGCTCAAGAATGTTATAAAAGATCAGGCATTTTTCATATTTTTGTCCTACTAATCCCAGAATCATGGATTTTTGTTCCTACCTTGGCCACCTTGTGGTTTCAGGAAGACTTCTACAACTATAAATATCACATCTTCACACATCTGGCTCCCAATCACAAAGGAGGGAACATATTTTTTTTGATCTCTGTCTCCATTTAGTCAAGAGGGTAATCCTCCTTGGAAGAAACAAGTCTGCTTTCCTAGTAGACTTTCTCTTATTTTTTACTAATCAGAACTGTGTCACCTGGCAATCCTTAGCTGCAAGGAAAGCTGAGAAAGTGAGCATGCGAAAGAAGGCAGAGTAACTGTAACTGGTTTAGAAGATTATCATGGGTTTACCGTCTTTCTTTTTCTGGAGTGAACACCTTGCCCCTTGAACAAAATTGTAGCTCTGTTATTAAAAAAGAAGAGAAGATTGCTATGGAGAGAACACAATGAAAAAAATGAAAAAAAATCCTTCATAATTTAATAGGAAGATAATAATTTGAAGTAAATTGTAAACAAGACAGATTGTCATGTGATCTAAAATAGTTAAAAGGTGATGGATAAGAGGGTCAGCTAGGGGGCCCAGCCAATCAGTGAGGTAGCAGCATATGAGAAGGTCCTTGAGAAATTGGTAGCATTTCAATGACAGAAAGGGTATTGCAGGTAGAAAAAACCAGAGGCAAAGAGCCAGGAAAATGATGATGCTGGGAAGTGAGACTGGGATTAAATAATGTAGAGTCATGAATGTCAGACAAGAGCTTGGACTCTTTAAGGAGTCTTATAATTTTGGAGCCCTGCAATGTGGTGGTTAAGTTAGGTCAAGTTAGACTTAGGTTAAGGACCTAAGTCTAGTTGCTCTAGACCTAGCCAATCTCAGTTCAATCTGAGCCCTACCACCAGCTCATTGTGAAATTGTGAGCATACTCCCTTACTTCTTTCAGTCTCCATTTCATCATCTGTAATAAAAAGGAATAATAAAAGCTATGTATCTATATTAGATAGGGTTTGCTAAACAGCTGAATTAAATAGATGCAAAACTGTAATGGCTTAAATAAAATAGAAGTTTATTTTTTACTCCTATAACAAGGTAGCAAGCATGCTCCGCTTTATGCAGTCATTCAAGAGCCCAAGTAAAAGCAACTTTGCCATCTTCTCAGTACTTAGTATAGTGCCTAAGTACTCATAGTGCCAAAGAAATCAAGAAATAATTAATGGTTAATGTTAGCCATAATTTTGGCTAAGAAACCAAGGGAAGGGATTTAGAAGGGATTTGAAATAAATGTAAGTCTTCTTAAACCATAAAGGAATATGTTATGTATTAATTTATTTTGAATGGAAAAATGAGACAATTAGAACTGAAATGAGGATTATTTTGGCAAATGCACATAGGGTGGTTCTGTGGGCGTGTGGTGGTTGTAGGCTGACAGTCAGCTAGAAGACAGTTACAATGACATTGGCAAGAAGTTACAGGATCAGAAGGAGGATGGGGAAGAAGAAGGGGCAGAGCTAATAGATTCCATCATTGGGACGCCCGGGTGGCTCAGTCAGTTAAGTGTGTGACTTCGGCTCAGGTCACGATCTCATAGTTCATGGGTTTGAGCCTTGCGTTGGGCTCTATGCCAACAGCTTGGAGCCTGGAGCTTGCTTTGGATTTTGTGTGTGTGTGTCTCTCTCTCTCTTTGCCCCTCCCCCAACTCATACTCTGTCTCTCTCTCTCACAAAAATAAACATTAAAAAAATTAAAAACAATAGATTCCACTCTCTGAAGGTTTGGTGAGTCTATCTTATGTTTCTAGATGTCCCAAATTCAAATATATGTTTGGTGTCTACATTTGCCACTGACAAAACCAAAGTACAGTAAAACACTGGATTGCAGGTAACTTGTTCTGTGAGTGTTCTGCAAGACAAGTGAACATTTCTAATAAATTTTAACTTGGTAAAGGAGCGATGTCTTGCAATACAAGTAGTACGTGATGACAAACGTCATGATCACAACTGAGCCAATGGTTCTTGAAATTTGCCTTGATATACAAATGCTTTGGATTACAAGCATGTTTCCAGAAGGACTTATGTTTGCAAAACAAGGTTTCACTGTGTTTCTCTTATGATATCAAAATAATCTTTGATAATATTTGGATTTGATGGCAAAAAATAGAATGAGAAAGTACAATAGGAGATCCCCTCAGCATTAAATGTATGACTTGTTTGGAAATCGAGGTAAAATGATTTTGTATTAATTTTCTCTTGTTGTTGAAGGATAACTCTCAATTTCTTTCTTATTTTCTTCCTGTATGCCTCCACATGATTAATATATTTATTACTTCTCTGATTAGATTTTCTTTTTGTTTTCCTGGTTTTTGTTTTTTTTTTTACATTTTTCTTCTTTGTTAGGTTAATTAATCCCAATTTTCTCTTATTCTAATACCAAAAATGCCCAAAGCTGTATATTAAACTATAAACATCCCAGAATTATGTCAATTTGTTTAGCCTTTGCCATAAATAAAATTACAAATTTTTTTTTATCAGAATTTCTCAATGATAGTATTGTTTCTGTGGTCATCCTTGCAATGATTAAAAATTCATTGTACTATTCACCTAGTTTGATCCTTGATGTAAACCTCTGTGGAAATACTAATTTTGAGGACATGAAACTACCTTCTTGTTATTAACACAAAACCAAAATATGCCCTGTCTTTTGTTATTGGTAGTTTGAGTCCTTTTAGCCTACACAAGTTTTTCACCACTAAAACTGTGTGTTGGTGAGTCTTCAGTCTCATGATTCTGTTTCACCCCAATGAATTGGACCTCCTCTTGGGCTGTTTCTGTGGAAAACTTACAATGCACTTGCAAGAGACTGAATTAAACATCTCAAATTGAATTGAAATCTAGAATAGTTGGGGAGCATAGTGGCTAAACCATACATTCCTTTAAGTAAGACAAGCTCATATCATTGTTTAGACCAGCGCTTCTTAAACTTTAATGTGTATGTTGGGGGTGGGGGACAAAGGACCAGTAAGACTGGTCAGTAAGACTGATCAGTCATAAAACTAATATTCTGAATGATGATATAACTGGTCCATGGTCCACAGTGAGAGTAGTATGTAGTCCTACGATTTTGGCCTAAAGGCTACAAAACTGATGCATATTCTGCTGGGGAAAGCTGTGTTGTGTTGGGGATTCTGAAACTCAGTGTGTCTTAAAAGAACATTTCTGATATAATTTTTTTATGGTATGTTATTTTAGAAGCTGTTTCTCAGAATGAGATAAGCAGGGTCTTATTTCACCAGAGATTATTATGAGCCGAGGACTTACTCACCTATATAATGAACCACAAGATATACACAGAAGAGAGTTAAAGTTTATTTGAAAGAATAAAACGTTTATTGGATCAGATTTCTATTTTCCCATATAATAAAAGAAATCATATATTTGTAAGACACATGCCCAGGGCTGAGATTGAGCTGGAACACCATCTTGGCTGTACTGGGTATTTATGGCTGATATCTATGCATACATATCGGTTAAGGTCATTGCCTGATACAGAGATGCCTGTGCCATACATGATAGTGAATACAATCGTTTCAATACAATCGCCAAATGTTGAATACAACATTTGAATACAATGTTTGAATACAATACCCAAATGTTTTCTAAGTGTAGTGCCACACTACAACTTTCTTACCTTTCTCCTGTGGCTAAGTGAGCTCTGCATTCTTTCACTGTTGACACTGCTGAAACAATATTATAAATATACAAACACCACGATGTTCTAATATATTGCCATTTGTAGTCCATGGGTGCCCTTGAAATTACATAGCTCTGCTGTTTCAGTGTACGAGGGCTCAGGAATCCAACATCCTGAGATAAACCATGCGGCCATTTTGCCCCAGCCACCTGCCCAGGACATGCAGAAGGAGTAGAGAAAGAATCTATAGATACTTCCTCCTTTTTGGGCTGCAGAAACTCCACTCTTTTCCTTCCCTCTCCCTTCCACTCTCTTGTCTCTGGACATCAACCACAATCTCCTCAATGGGTTAGGCATTTCGCATCATAGGAAGAGAAGTTGTTTCAGGGAAGTCTGCTTTTGCCCTAGAACGTGGACTTCTACTGAAAATGAAAGCACAGATGGAGCTGGCCTCCGGGGAATCTAGGGGAAGAAAACAGCATTCAGTATTACAGGAAAATATCCTGACACATCTCTTTGGTATTGCCTCTCTTTTATATACGCACTCTGTGCTCCTATCAAGAAGAGCACAAGTTAATTCTGGCTGGTAAGTTCTCTTTAAATTTCCTTCCCATTGCTCAGATGCTGAGGCATCATTAATTTTCAAATTGTTTAAAAATAAATTTCTAGAAGCGCCTGGGTGGGTCAGTCATTGAAGTGTCCAACTCTTTTTTTTAATCTATTTTTTTTACATTTATTTATTTTTGAGAGACAGAGCACAAGTTGGGGAGGGGCAGAGAGAGAATGAGACACAGAATCTGAAGCAGGCTCCAGGTTCTGAGCTGTCAGTGCAGAGCCCGATGCGGGACTCGAACTCACAAACTGTGAGATCACGACCTGAACCGAAGTCAGATGCTTAACCAACTGAGCCACCCAGGCGCCTCTCACGTGTCCAACCCTTGATTTCAGCTCACATTTTTTGGGTTCGAGCCCTGTGTCAGGCTCTGTGCTGACAGCATGGAGCCTGCTTGGGATTCTCTCTCTCTCTCTCTCTCTCTCTACCTCTCTCCTGCTCACATGGTCTCTCTGTCTGTCTCTCTCTAATGTTTCAAAAAACTGCTTTGAAAATACACAATGAGCTTGACTTAATGTTGATATATCGTGGGTCCGCTACCCACATGTCACCTACCATGGAGCCTGCCTGAAGGCCTTATTTTTGAATTTCACATAAACGGAATCATAAAATGAGTAATCTGCTGTGCCTGATTTCTTTTGCTCAACATAATGTTGATGAGATTTATCCATGTTTTTGCATGTAATTTGTTCATTGTCATTGTATTGTATTGCATTTTGTAAAAGTAGTATAATTTACTTACTTATTCAACTGTTGATGAGCATTTGGATTGTTTCTAGTTTTAATTTTTTTTGTTATGAACACTCTTGTGTTTGTAATTTGGTGAATATATGTATGCATGTCTGTTAAATTTTGAATTGCTACATGATAGGGTTTACTTAGCATTTAGCATTAGTAGAAACTGATATACTCAAAGTTAGTGTATCATTTTATACTTCACATGCAGTGTTTTGAAAATTCCAGTTTCCTTACATTTTTACAAACACTTGATATTGTCAGTCCTAGTTAGTATGTAGTGGTATTGTAATTTTACTTCACATTTGTCTTATGATTATTGTGGTTGTGAAAATTTCAGATGTGTACCGGTTATTTTGCAAAGTGCCTGCTTAAGCCTCTTGTCCACTTTTAAAATTGGGTTGTCTGCCTTTTTCTGAAACATTCTTAATATGAGCCCTTTGTCTTTTTTATGTATTCAAATATTTTCTCCCACTCAGTGGCTTATTTTCATATTCTCTACTGGCATTTCTTGATGTAAGTAAATTCTTAATTTTAATGCATTCCAATTTATCAATTTTCCTTTATGTTTCATGCTTTTGTATGTATGTGTGTGTGTGTGTGTGTGTGTCCTGTTATTTTAAGGACCTTATATATCCCAGTTTCGTTAAGATATTCTCTTGTGTTATTTTCAAGAAACTTTATAGTATTATTCTTATATTTTGATCAAAAATTCATTGGGAATTAATTTGTGTATGATGTGATATACAAATAATAATCATATTTCCATATATATGTATATATTTATATGTAAAATCTCCAGTTGACCCTGCACCATTTGTTAAAAAGACCATCCTACCCATACTACAGTACAAGGCCACTTTTGTTATGTATCAAGTGTCTAAATAGATGTGTTTGCTTCTGAATTCTCTATTCCATTCCATTAGCCTGTTTGTCTATACTTACCACATTGAGTCACTATAGTTATATGACAAATCTTGACTGCTGGTTGTATAAATCATCCAACTTTTATTTTTAAGATTAGATCGTTATTTTTGGTTCACTCTATTTTCAGGTAAATGTTAGCTTCACATGTCAATTTTTGCCAAAATTACTTGTTGTATTTGCATGAATAATTGATCTGTGTATTAAAATGCTACAAACAACGTGAGGTCCTGGTTGGTACTTTCAGGATTCAAACTCAAAGTGTAGAACATATTTAAGGGATCCTCTTCCCTTGAGGGACGTAGGCTTCATTTTTGTGTCCCATGCTCTGTGAGACCGTGGAAAGCTGTTCCTGTCTTCCCTGGTTCTTAGCCATCACTGCTCAGTTCTTTGCTTCTTGTTATGTGCTATTTATAAATCGTCAAATGCCTCAAGGGGAAAATAGTTGCACAATATTGGGCTTACTTATTGCACTTTCCATCTGCCCTGTATCTTGGCCTCTAGTCTGGATTGTTTTGAAAGCTCCATACTGCAGTGTTTGTATCCCTTTAAAACAGCTGGAAACGTTATTCAGGTTCCCAGGCTTTCAGCCCCTAATCTCTGCTCCACTTTTTAGCCTCTTAGTCTTAACGCTCCTTATCAATCAGCAGATTCCATGGGGTAAGACACACCACCAAATACTGAACTCATCTCAGTGTCCTTTCCTTCTCTCAGGGAGCCTGGACTCTCAATTCCTGGCTGCTTTAGTAGGTTTTCGATGCCCTTAGATGTTTCGTTTTTTTCTTTTAAATTTAATTTTTGAACAGCTTCTCAGCGTGTTTTCATAGGAATATTCCCAGGAGGAGAAGACACTGAAAAATATAAATTTGTTTCACATATATATTTCTTAAAAAAGTAAGATAATAATAGCTGCTCACTCTACCTCAAACAATGTGATATATTTTGCATATCACGAAACATGAAAATTCAAAGTCACTATCTCCTTGAGTTAATACTTTTTATTTTAAAACATTTTTTTCTCATGTTCAACCTTTTAGTGGAGCTCATTTTTTCCCCCTGAATTTAGTGTAAGATTTTAAAAGAACATGTCTTATGTTTATTTCTAAAATGAATATATTATGATTTTTATTCTGAAAAGAAAGATACAGGGAATCTCTAGTATTACTCATGTTTACATTATATTTTAGTGAATAAATACACTTAGGTCAGGGGAAATAGGATTTTCTCTCTCTCTCTCTCTCTCTCTTTCTTCTTTTTTTAAATATGGAAAGCTTTTACTCCCTTGTCTTTTGCTTTCTGTGTAATGTAATGGATTTTTCCAATGAAGCCCACTGAATTCACACCATTTCCTAAGACCTGAGAATATGCTCTCTGCACCCTAAAAATAACAATTTCCTCACTATTTTCCAGACCTGGCATGTTTTAATGAAAATGCTTGCACAGAAGCTAGCACGTTACTTTGCTTTCTGCCTTTCATGACATTGATGCTTTTCTGCTCTATTTCCTAGGTCATCCCATGTCATTAACAGATTTCTCTTTTTGTTTCTTATTTGTGTGCTACCTTTTCAGTAAATTGTGAAGATTCATTTAATTATTTTTTGATAATCAGTAATCTACACTTATAACATTTGCAATATAAATAACCTATCAGTGACTCCATTATCAGCAGTAGCTAGCATTGAGTACCCTCTGACTATGTGACACGTGTATTAGTTACTCCAGGAAACACTTCAACTTCTACCCAGATTTAGGTCATAGCACTGGATTTTGTGATTTGAACTTTTTAAAGAATGAGACTGTGTGATTCAATGGGTAATCCAGACAAATAAAGTCTAACATTTGAGAACTGTGTCTGCCTAATTGTGTTCATGTTATTTAATTTTTCTGTGCTTTCTTTCCATGCTATGCCCCCTTTCCATGCTTCTTTCTGATTGATTCTATTATACTCATCTTTGTTTATCTTGTGTATACTTAACGTACATTTGCTAAATTGCATTAAGTTGATTGGAAGAAGGAAATAAATAGGACATTTCCTAACCTAATCATGGGGCAGTTTGATAAAGTGCTTTCGAAAACAATCATAATACTACAAGGGATTATTTGTCCCTTTCCTCTTTATTCATTTCCAGGATTCACCTCAGATAGATGCATCAGGAATTTAACAGATCCTTTAAATCCTGAATATTTATTAAAAGTGTAGTCAATGTGGCAGGGTATTGAAAATCTACATTTTGAGCTAATATTAACGGAGTCATTATACCCTTGTGTATAAATACTTGCAAGTGAAATGAAAGATAACATGTAAACTCCATGTACATAGCCTGCATATTCCTGGTTGGTTTTATTCAAATTACTTTTTTCATGACTCTTATGGTCCATTTTCAAAGTTCCTTTTTTCTTGATTTAGGTTTTAGTGAGGAAAGATATTAGGCCTTTTTTCTCTTTTAAGTGTTTAGGTTTTTTATTTAAAAACAGGATTTTTTCAGTTGTGTGATATCAATGGTATTTCTGATTCAGTAGACCATGTCTATTCTTAATGTGACCCGGAACCAATCTGCTCTTGGTGGATGTTTGGTTACTTCTCCAGAGACATTCATCAGTACTAATGGCCCATGGTCATCCTGTTGTTTTTTGTTTTTTCCTTTTTTTGGAAAGCAGATGGACCTCATATCAGGGGATATCTTAGAAATTTATCAAGTTTCTGGGCCTGAGCCTATGTTATAATCCTTATTGCTCTTCTCCTTTTATTTAATCTCTGACTCATGGTGAAATTTATAAAATGCAAATATAGATAATAACTATTGTCATAAGTAGTAAAATTTGTGGATAATTTATAAGGTAAGAGGAATTTTGAAAAATTAAATATATAATAAAGAAAAATTCGTGATACCCATAAATGATATTTGATGAATACTAAGATCTCAAAGTATATAACTGGGGGTATATACTTTTTTGGTTATGTATTATACTTTGGTTACTTTGTATATCAGTGGGAAAAAAAATGAGATTATTGAAATCAAAAGGCAATGAGTCACAGATGGAAAAAGCATACATATAAATTAAAAAATATATATTATTGCTTTAAGTCTTAGCCCTGACACCTACAAAGTACATGGCCTCAGGAAAATCACTTGTTTGAGCTTCTCAATTCTAAACTGTTAAACACAGCTAAAGATAATATTCAAAATTTGTTCCATTGATTTGTTAAACTAAAGAATTGATACATTTTCATAAATAATGAAGTACCTCTCATATAGTTTCACTTCCCTCTTTTACCTTTTCATTTATTTGTTTTGGCATGTAAATTTATTCCTGTTAAAATGAGCCAGTTAAAATGGGAATACTAACAATGGTAGCTTCGTTAATTGGGTGTTATGTATAATGCAACACAATATATCTTTATCTCTCATAAGAGCTCTTCAAAGTATAGTTGGATTTTCTCTGAAAAATGATAATTAATTACATGCTACTTCTTTTCTAACCACTAAACCAATTGAGAACTCAATATAGGTGTCTGAAAGGGATTAAAATATCAGCTTTTCAGTTGGAAAGCAAAATTGGATGATGCAACTACAAATGGGCCTCTTGGTACAGTACTTTCCCCACTGAGTTTGGATCACATTCCCCATCTGCAGTTAAAGAAGTACTCAGAAAACACATTTTTCCAGAGACATGAGAGAAGCTCGGTCTCTCCTACAACTCTGAACTCAGAGAGTCTCTAGATTCTTTTTTTTAAAATTTTTTAAAATGTGTATTTATTTTTGAGAGAGAGAGAGAGAGTGCCACTGGAGGAGGAGCAGAGAGAGAGGGAGACACAGAATCCGAAGCAGGTTCCAGGGTCTGAGCTGTCAGCACAGAGCCTGATGCAGGGCCATGAGATCGTGACCTGAGGCCGAAGTCAGATGCTTAATCGACTGAGCCACCCAGGTGGCCCAAGAATCTCCAGATTCTAAATTTTGACTGACTTGGGCCTCTAAACTTGCTGCTAGAAGAAAACCTTCAAATCAGATCAGGAGCAATAATATGTGGATACAAGAAGAGAATGCTTTAGCTCTGCACACAGAATATCATAGACAACAGATGGGAAGTTACTTTAATAACTTAACCCTTCCCAATTGAAGGTTGTGACCAATGGTGCCAGGCTCTTCTTATCTATCCAATCAGAGAAATCAATTTCTATCTCCTATAGGGAGATGTGTATAGCATAACAGAGACAGATAATTCCAAGGTATTGTTTCAAAACTATTCCTTCCTAGGGAATAGAGCGCATATCAGTGCATGGAAAACCTGGGGAACGAGGGATGTGATTCCTTCTGGTAGAAGTTATTATTTCTTCCAAATTACAGGTAAGATCATATGGCCTCAGAATAGTTAAGTCACTATTAAGTTACACAGGGTTTCACAGGGAGTGAATGATAGACCAAGGATTCAAATCTAAATTTTCTGATTCCCATAATCCACATTCTTTAGAGGTAACCAAAGAAAGAGATACAACAAACTGATGTGAAAAAAATGTTTTGGGACTTTACAGCTGCCTATGACCAATAACCAAGTACAGACATTTATCTAATTTTGAGGATCATTATGCAAATAAAATGAGCAAATGCATATTAAAGTGATTTATAAACTTAAAGTTATGAACATGTTGCTGATTATTATCACAGTTAATGTCTCTCTACATCAACCTCTTTTTCTCTAGTATAAACTTAATGATTCTTGCCTTAGCTGCATCTTGTATTGCTGTGAGGATTAAACATACTAATGTACCTGCAAGTTCTGTGTAGGCTGTAAAACACTATACAAATGAAGGTTAGCATTATTGATCTGTACATTAATTGTTAGTCCTCGAACATGAGTTAGTTAATGCTTTAATGATGGGAATTTGAACTACAAAATCTGTTAGAAAATGCTGTTATAAAGTAAATAGAGGTTGAGACCATAATTTCAGATGAACAAATGTGGCCGGGAGACTGGTTAGACTAATTGAACATTTCATCTTATTGATTTTGTGGTTTCTTTCTACTTCCCAGCTCAGAATGCAAAGAAGCTAAAAGGTGTGGACATTGGAAAATATCCATGTAAATCCAATTCATCAACCTGATCGCTCTCTTACTATGTAGCTTGTGAATTTGGACCACAACCTAAAAGCTTGTTAAAAATACAAACTCTCAGATCTACTCCAGACCTACTGAATCAGAATCTTCAGAAGCCCTACTATATTGGAAGTAAAAAAACAATGACTCATTACGCCACTAAAAGTACAAATGATTATTGGATTTCTATAACACAACATGGGAACTTTTCCTTTCATAGTATTTATGATATACTTAATATTCTTAGTACCATTATTGTCATGTTCTGTAATAATAATTATTTAAGGAAACACAAATAGTAGACATCTGGGCAGATTTTTTCTTTTATGTTTTTTATTTTCTTTCTCTTAAATAATATACTTATTCTTCAAGTCTTTCTAAATTCATACGTTCATTTCTTTATTCAATAATCATCTAGAATTTTTTTAATGTTTATTTATTTTTGACAGAGAGAGACAGAGTGTGAGCAGGGGAGGGGCAGAGAGAGAGGGAGGCACAGAATGCAAAGCAGGGTCTAGGCTCTGAGCTGTCAGCACTGAGCCCGATGCAGGGCTTGAACTCACGAACCATGAGATCATGACCTGAGCCGAAGTCAGACGCTTAACCAACTGAGCCACCCAGACACCCTTCAATAATTATTTTGAATGGTGATACCAAGTAGTCTGTTATATTCTGAGTACATAATGGAAACTGAGAAAGGTATGCTCTCTTTATCTCATGCTGCCTATAGTTTGGTGGTTGAAGATGGGGACAAGTAAAGAAACATAAAATTATATGCTGAGAAAAACGCCGTGAAGGTAACAGACAGGATGGAGGGGCAGGTGCTACTTAGATGCAGTTATCTGGGCAGGCCATCTAAGGCAGTGGCATTGTATTATCTTTGGAAGATGAGAAGAAGGCAGCCAATCAGTAACTGAGCAGTGGCAAGGCTTCTAAGGCTTTAAGGATGAAAAGAACTTGATATGTTCCAGAAACTAAAGGGAAGCTAGCATCCCTGGAATGGATTGGGTGAGATGGATAGTGATCAGAGATGAATTTGGAAAGATAGGCAGGGCCTAGATTAGGTAGTCGTGCAGGCCATGGCTAAGTGTTTGCAATTGGAAGTGAATAAGAAGTCATTGATGTGTTTTAAGTAGGTAGGGGATACGTGAAGGTGGACAATTGCATTTGAAACAGGTCCAGTTTATATTTGAAAAAAAAATTACTCTGGCTGCTGCAGGGAACACAAATTGGATGGGATCATGTTAGGAGTCTGCAGGAGTAATATAGATGGCTAGATGAAGGTTATAGGTAGATTTTAGGAATATTTGTATTGGTAGTTGTGCCCTCAAATCTGTTGCTCATCCTTCCCCTTTTCTGTTCTGCATTTCAGACTGTTTCCCACTATATGTGGCTTCCATTGGCATAGGCACTCATTAGAGACTGGAAGGAAAGAGAGCATTTCTGCAGGTGTAGCATTTTACCCATGGCTCCAGCTCACTCCAGACTGGCCTGCTTTTTTCCCCCATCTTCTACCAGATGCTCTTAGTTTCTAGTACCCAATAATACCATATCCCTACTTGACTCTGCTGCTAATCTTTGGGTTGCATTACCAATTTGTTTAGCTTTTCAGCTATTATATTACCTGCATAACCAATACCCTGCATTATATTTCCTTTGTTATTAACATATATGTGATTTCTCCTTTACTGTTTAATCCTATAGGATGTAGAGAAACAGAAGGCTGAATACAGAGATTGGGTATAGATTTAAAAAAGAGAGGTCAGTAATTCAATTTTAGACATGCTGATCTTGATACATTCAAATGCAACATCTAAGAGGTCTAAAATTCATACCAGATTGTGGATTATGAATCTCTAAATCATCAAATAGTGATGGTGCTTGTAGTCATGGGAATGGATAGGTTACCCAAGGAACAAAAACAGAGATAAGAATAAAAGGGATTTTATATTGAATCCCAAAGAATTTGAAGTTGGCTAGTGGAGAAAGAACTTGCAAAAGATATTAAGATAGAATTGAGGATTTCCTGGATTCAGGTTAGTAAAACATCTAGAATATACAGAATATTTCTAACATGCATCTCTCACATTATATAAATTATGCTGTCATTTGAAATACCAACACATGATTGACAACACAAAGCCAGCAAAACTATATATAGGCCCTGAAAAATAAAAGAAAGACAACAATCTTTACAAGTGATTAATTCCATTTTGAATGTAAAATAATTTGGTACTCTTGGTTCTGATGTACATTTTGATTTTGATTTATGTGCAGGAGTATAATCTCAGGAGTGCAGTCTATAGTTCAGCAGCCTCCAGTCCAGATGATCCATGGAGCTGAAATCCAGTCTATTCTCTTCTAGCCAAACTGTGAATCCTGGATCAGATCTATCTCTGCTAGAAAAAGGAGGCTTTCTGTAAACCTCTGCCCAGGTGGGAGTTTTTTTTCTAACACACAAAGATATTTGTGTATTAGCAGTGGCTTTGGGATAGGGGAGGGCAAGTGTCTATACTAACATCAATTTTAGGCTAAAGCATCTATAATGTCAAGTCTTAGCCAAAGTCCAGGCCATACTTCTGAGGGAAAGAAATTTTTGAAAGTAGATTTTCTCAAGGTATGGTCTTAAGACTATCTGCATCAGAATCACCCACAAAGACACATTCCAGGAACCACACTAAAACTTGAAGAATTCAAACATGTAGGAAGAAGATCCAGGACTTCAATCTTTTACAGGCCTCTCAGGACATTCTTATTCACATTGCAAACAGAAAACAGCTGCTCTGGGGATACCAAGACGTCCCAATGATGCAGATCCAATTTGTGGATCATCTGATAGTCCCTGGTTTTGAAAACCTGGTGATATCCTTTTTGAAGACTGAAGGAAGACACACATCACATTGGTTCTGCACCTTTTTTGAGGGTGGAGGTTGCTACAAACTTGTGAGACATCCTAAATTACTTTTAGGCTTCTGTTATCCTGTAAGATCTCTTCTGAAAGTTCTCATAGAGAGTTTCTATGAAAGTGCACAGTGAAAGCCGTGCATAGTTGCAGGTGAATTTAATATGTGACATTTAAGCACATTTTATTTATTTATTACTTTTTAAAGTTTTATTTAATTCCAATTAGTTAACATACAGTGTAATATTAGTTTCAAGTGTACAATATAGTGATTCAACATTTCCACACAGCACACAGTGCTCATCATGGCAAACGCCCTCCTTAATCCTCACCACCTGTTCAATCCATCCCTGCACTTATCTTCTGGTAGCCTTCAGTTTGTTCTCTATAGTTAAGAGTCTGTTTCTTGGTTTGCTACTCTCTTTTCTTCCCCTGTGCTCATTTGTTGTGTTTCTTAAATTCTACATATGAGTGAAATAATATGGTATTTGTCTTTCTCTGACTGAATTATTTCACTTAGCCTAACACTCTTGGGTCCATCCATGTCATTGCGAATGGCAAGATTTTATTTTTTCTTATGGCTGAGTAACATTCCACTGTGTGTGTGTGTGTGTGTGTGTGTGTGTGTGTGCCACATCTTTTTTATCCATTCATCAGTCAATGGACACTTGGTTTGTTTCCATATTTGGGCTATTATACATAATGCTGCTATGTATCATTGGGTGCATGTATCCCCGCTAAATAGCATATTTGTGTTCTTTAGGTAGTGCAATTGCTAGATCATAGGGTAGTTCTATTTTTATGTTTCTGACGAAACTCCATACTATTTTTCAGTGTGGCTAGGCCAGTTTATATTCCCATCAACAATGCAAAGGGCTCCCTTTCCTTCATATCCTTACCAACACCTATTATTCCTTGTGTTGTCAATTTTAGCCATTTGGACAAATGTGAGGTGATATCTTATTGTATTTCACTGATGATCAGTGATGTCGAGCATCTTTTCATGTGTCTATTGGCCATCTGTATGTCTTCTTTGGAAAAAATGTCAATTAATGTCTTCTGCCCATTTTTTAATTGGATTATTTATTTTTTGGGTGTTGAGTTTTATAAGTTCTTTATGTATTCTTGGGTTGCTAGGGTGGTTCCATATTTGTAAATCAATCAGCATGATGCACCACATTAATAAAAGAAAAAATAAGAACCATATGATCATCTCAGTAGATGCAGAAAAAGCATTTGACAAAGTACAACATCCATTCACAATAAAAAAAAAAACTCAACAAAGGTTTAGTAGGAACATTTCTCAACATAATTAAGACCATATATATATAAAAAAACCTACAGCTAATTTTAGTCTCAATGGGGAAAACTGAGAGTTTTTCCTCTATAGTCAGTGACAAGATAGGGATGTTCACTCTCACCACTGTTGCTTTAACATAGTATTGAAAGTCATAGCCACAGAAATTAGACAACAAAAACAAATAAAAAGCATCAAAATTAGCAAGGAAGAAGTAAAACTTCCACTATTTTCAGATGACATGATACTCCATGTAGAAAATCTGAAAGACTCCACCAAAAACGTGCTAGAACTGATACATGAATTCAGTAAAGTCTTAAGATATAAAATCAATGCACAGAAATCTATTGCATTTCTAAATAATCATGAAGCAGCAGAAAGAGAAATTAAGGAATCAATCCCATGTACAATTGTACCAAAAACAATAAGATACCTAAGAATAAACCTAACCAAAGAGGTGAAAGACCTATACTCTGAAAAATATAAAACACTGATGAATAAACTGAAGATGACACAAACAAATGGAAAGGCATTCTATACTCATGGATTAGAAGAACCAATATTGTAAAATGTCTATACTACCCAAAGCAATCTACACATTTAATGTAATCCCTATCAAAATAACAGCAACATTTTTCACAGAACTTTCATAAACAATCCTAAAATTTATATGGAACCACAAAAGACTCAATAGCCAAAGCAACCTTGAAAAAGCAGAGCAAAGCTGGAGGCATCACAATTCCAGACTTGAAGTTATATTTCAAAGCTATACAGATCAAAACAGTATGGAACTGTCACAAAAATAGACACACGGATCAACAGAACAGAATAGAAAACCAAGAAATGAACCCACTATATGGTCAATTAATCTTTGGCACAGGAGGAAAGAATATCCAAGGAAAAAAGTGTCTTCAACAAATGATGTTGTGAAAACTGGACAGCAACATACAAAAGAATGAAATTGGACCACTTTCTTAACATGATACAAAAAGATAAATTCAAAATGGATTAAAGGCCTAAATGTGAGACCTGAAATCATAAAAATTCTAGAGGAGAATACAATCAGTAACCTCTTTGATATTAGCTGTAGCGACTTCTTTCTTGAATGTCTCTGGAGGCAAGGAAGCAAAAGCAAAAATAAACTATTGGGACTTCACCAAAATAAAAAAGCATCTGCATATCAAAGAAATGATCAACAAAACTAAAAGGCAAACTTCAGAATGGGAGAAGATATTTGCAAAGACAATATCTTTTTTTTCTTTTTTTTCCTTTTTTTAAATTTTATTTTTAATTTTTTTAAATTTACATCCAAATTAGTTAGCATATAGTGCAACACTGATTTCAGGAGTAGATTCATTACTGCCTCTTACTAATTTAGCCCATACCCCCTCCCACAACTCCTCCAGTAACCCTCAGATTTTTCTCCGTATTTATGAGTCTCTTCTGTTTTGTCCCACTCCCTGTTTTGATAATATTTTTGTTTCCCTTCCCTTATGTTCATCTGTTTTATCTCTTAAAGTCCTCATATGAGTGAAGTCATATGATTTTTGTTTTTCTCTAACTGACTAATTTCACTTAGCATAATACCCTCCACTTCCATCCACGTAGTTGCAAATGGCAAGATTTCATTCTTTTTGATTGTCAATACTCCATTGTATAGATATACCACCTCTTCTTTATCCATTCATCCATTGATGGACATTTGGGCTCTTTCCATACTTTGGCTATTGTTGATAGAGCTGCTAGAAACATGGGAGGTGGTGCATGTCTCCCTTCGAAACAGGACACCTGTATCCCTTGGATAAATGCCTAGTAGTGCAATTGCTGGGTCGTAGGGTAGTTCTATGTTTAATTTTTTGAGGAACCTCCATGCCATTTTCCAGAGGCTGCACCAGCTTGCATTTCCATCAGCAGTGCAAAAGAGATCCTCTTTCTCTGCATCCTCGCCAACATCTGTTGTGCCTGAGTTGTTAATGTTCACCATTCTGACAGGTGTAAGGTGGCATCTCATTGTGGTTTTGATTTGTATTTCCCTGATGAAGAGTGATGTTGAGCATTTTTTCATGTGGCAGTTGGCCATCTGGATGTCTTCTTTGGAGAAGTGTCTATTCATGTCTTTTGCCCATTTCTTCACTGGATTCTTTGTTTTTTGGGTGTTGAGTTTGATAAGTTCTTTATAGATTTTGGATACTAACCCTTTACCTGATATGTCATTTGCAAATATCTTCTCCCATTCTGTCAGTTGCCTTTTAGTTTTGCTGATTGTTTCCTTTGCTGTGCAGAAGCTTTTTATTTTGATGAGGTCCCAGTAGTTCATTTTTGCTTTTGTTTCCCTTGCCTCTGGAGACGTGTTGAGTAAGAAGTTGCTGCGGCCAAGATCAAAGAGGTTTTTGCCTGCTTTCTCCTCGAGGATTTTGATGGCTTTCTGTCTTACATTGAGGTCTTTCATCCATTTTGAGTTTATTTTTGTGTATGGTGTAAGAAAGTGGTCCAGGTTCATTCTTCTGCATGTTGCTGTCCAGTTTTCTCAGCACCACTTGTTGAAGAGACTGTCTTTATTCCATTGGATATTCTTTCCTGCTTTGTCAAAGATTAGTTGGCCATACATTTGTAGGTCCATTTCTGGGTTCTCTATTCTGTTCCATTGATCTGAGTGTCTGTTCTTGTGCCATTACATACTGTCATGATGATTACAACTTTGTAGTAGAGGCTAAAGTCCAGGATTGTGATGCCTCCCGCTTTGGTTTTCTTCTTCAACATTACTTTTGCCATTCAGGTCTTTTGTGGTCCATACAAATTTGGGATTGTTTTTTCTAGCTCTGAGAAGAATGCTGGTGCAATTTTGATTGGGATTGCATCAAATGTGTAGATTGCTTTGGGTAGTATTGACATTTTAACAATATTTGTTCTTCCCATCCATGAACATGGAATCTTTTTCCATTTTTTTGTGTCTTCTTCAGTTTCTTTCATAAGCTTTCTAAAGTCTTCAGTGTATACATTTTTCACCTCTTTGGTTAGGTTTTTTCCTAGGTATTTTATGTTTTTTTTTGTGCAACTGTAAATGGGATTGATTCCTTGATTTCTCTTTGTCGCTTCATTTTTGGTGTATAGGAATGCAACCGATTTCTGTGCATTGATTTCATATCCTGCAACTTTGCTGAATCCATGAATCAATTCTAGCAGTTTTTTGGTGGAATCTTTTGGGGTTTCCATATAGAGTATCATGTCATCTTCAAAGAGTGAAAGTTTGACTCCCTCCTGACCGATTTGGATGCCTTTTATTTCTTTGTGTTGTCTGATTGCAGAGGCTAAGACTTCCAATACTATGTTGAATAACAGTGGCAAGAGTGGACATCCCTGTCGTGTTCCTGACCTTAGGGGGAAAGCTCTCAGTTTTTCCCCATTGAAGATGATATTAGCGTTGGGTCATTCATATATGGCTTTTATGATCTTGAGGTATGCTCCTTCTATCCCTACATTCTTGAGGGTTTTTAACAAGAAAGGATGCTGTATTTTGTCAAATGTTTTCTTTGCGTCTATTGAGAGGATCATATGGTTCTTGTCCTTTCTTTTATTGATGTGATGAATCACGTTAATTGTTTTGCAGATATTGAACCAGCCCTGCATCCCAGGTATAAATCCCACTTGGTCGTAGTGAATAATTTTTTTAATGTATTGTTGGATCCAGTTTATATTCAATAATATTATTGGAAATTATCTTGTTGAGGATTTTACATCCATGTTCATCAGGGAAATTGGTCTATAGTTCTCCTTTTTAGTGGGGTCTCTGTCTGGTTTTGGAATCAAGGTCATGCTGGCTTCATCAAAACAGTTTGGAAGTTTTCCTTCCATTTCTATTTTTTGGAACACCTTCAAGAGAATAGGTGTTAACTCTTCCTTAAATGTTTGGTAGAATTCCCCTGGAAAGCCATCTGGCTCTGGACTCTTGTTTTCTGGCAGATTTTTGATTACTAATTCGATTTCCTTACTGGTTATGGGTCTGTTCAAATTTTGTATCTCTTCCTGTTTCAGTTTTGGTAGGGTATATGTTTCTAGGAATTTGTCCATTTCTTCCAGATTGCCCATTTTATTGGCATATAATTGCTCATAATATTCTCTTATTATTGTTTTTATTTCTGCTATTGGTTGCGATCTCTTCTCTTTCATTCTTGATTTTATTTAATTAAGTCCTTTCCTTTTTCTTTTTGATCAAACTGGCTAGTGGTTCATCAATTTTGTTAATTCTTTCAAAGAATCAGCTTCTGGTTTCATTAATCTGTTCTACTGTTTTTTTTTTTTGGTTTCAATAGCATTAATTTCTGCTCTAATCTTTATTATTTCCGGTCTTCTCAGCAGAAGAAGGGGGTTTTACTTGCTGTTCTTTCTCTAGCTCCTTAAGGCGTAAGGTTAGGTTGTGTATCTGAGACCTTTCTTCCTTCTTTAGGAAGGCCTGGATTGCTATATACTTTCTTCTTATGACCTAGAGGTTTTGGGTTGTGGTGTTGTCATTTTCATTGACTTCCATATACTTTTTAATTTCCTCTTTAACTGCTTGGTTAGCCCATTCATTCTTCAATAGGATGTTCTTCAGTCTCCAAGTATTTGTTAACTTTACAAATTTTTTCTTGTGGTTGATTTCGAGTTTCATAGTGTTGTGGTCTGAAAATATGCATGGTATAACCCTGATTTTTTTGTTCTCGAGGCTGACTTGTGTCCCAGTATATGGTCTATTCTGGAGAACGTTCCATGTACACTGGAGAAGAATGTATATTCTGCTGCTTTAGGATGAAATGTTCTGAAAATATCTGTTATGTCCATCTGGTCCAGTGTGTCATTCAAAGCCATTGTTTCATTGTTGATTTTTTGATTAGATGATCTGTCCATTGTTGTGAGTGAGGTGTTGAAATCTATTATGGTATTACTATCGATGAGTTTCTTTATGTTTGTGATTGAATGATTTATATATTTGGGTGCTTTCACATTTGGCACATAATGTTTACAATTGTTAGGTCGTTTTGGTGGATAGACCCCTTCATTATGATATAATGCCTTCTGATATGATACAGTTTTTATTTTAAAGTCTAGATTGTCTGATATAACTATGGCTACCCTGGCTTTCTTTTGTTGACCATTAGCCTAATAGACAGTTCTCCATTCCCTTGGTTTCAACCTGAAGTTGTCTTTAGGACTAAAGTGGGTCTCTGGTAAACAGCATATAGATGGATCTTATTTTCTTACCCATTCTGTTACCCTATGTCTTTTGTTTGGAGCATTGAGTCCATTGACGTTTAGAGTGAGTACTGAAAGATATGAATTTATTGCCATTATGATGCTTGTAGAGTTGGAGTTTCTGGTGGTGTTCTCTGGGACTTTCTAATCTTTGTTGCTTTTGGCATTTATTTACTTATTTATCTCTCTCTCTCTCTCAATATATATGTATATATATATATATATATATATTTTTTTTTCCATCTTTTCTCCCCTCAGAGAGTCCCCCTTAAAATTTCTTGTAACACTGGTTTAGTGGTCACAACCTCCTTTAATTTTTGTTTGTCTGGGAAACGTTTTATCTCTCCTTCTATTTTGAATGACAGCCTTGCTGGATAAAGAATTCTTGGCTGCGTATTTTTCTGATTCAGCACATTGAATATATCCTGTCACTCCTTTCTGGCCTGCCAAGTTTCTGTGGATAGGTTTGCTGCAAACCTGATCTGTCTTCCTTGTAGGTTAGGGACTGTTTTTCCTTTGCTGCTTTCATGATTCTCTCCTTGCCTGAGTATTTTGTGAATTTGACTATGATATGCCTTGTTGATGGTCGGTTTTTGTTGAATCTAATGGGGATCCTCTGTGCCTCCTGGTCTTTGATGTCTGTGTCTTTCCCAAGGTTAGGAAAGTTTTCTGCTATGATTTGCTCACATAACCCTTCTACCCCTATTTCTCTCTCTTCCTCTTCTGGGACCCCTATGATTCTGATGTTGTTCCTTTTTAATGAGTCACTGATTTCTCTAATTCTTAAGTCATGCTCTTTGCCTTACTCTCCCTCTTTTTTTTCTGCTTCATTATTCTCTGTAAGTTTGTCCTCTATATCGCTGATTCTCTGTTCTGCCTCACCCCTCCTTGCCGCTGCAGCATCCGTCTGTGACTGCAGCTCAGTTATAGCATTTTAAATTTCATTCTATTTTTCACTTCTTTTATCTCTGCAGAAAGGGATTCTAATCTATTTTCAACTCCAGCTAGTATTCTTATTATTGTGATTCTAAATCTGGTTCAGACATCTTGCTTGTATCTGTGTTGGTTAAATCCCTGGCTGTCGTTTCTTCACGCTCCTTTTTGGGGGTGAATTCCTTCGTTCTGCCATTTTGAATGGAGAAAAGGAACTAATGAGGTAGAAAAATTAAAATTAAAAAAATTAAAATTGAAAAAATAGAAAATTAAAAAACTTAACACACACACAAAATCGAATAAATGATGGTAGATCCTAGGTGTGTTTTGGTCTGGGTGTTGAAAGTGGTTTGACAGACAGATTAGAGGAAAGAAAAGGGGGTGGGAGGAAATTGTTTGAGAATTTGAAAAAATGAATACACTGAAGTAGACTAAAATGAGATGATGGGAGTAAAATAGAATTTGAAAAAATTTACCCAAAAGTAAAGAATATAGTAGAATAAAAATAAATAAAAATATTTTTAATAAAAATTAAAAATAAAAACGAATTTTTCTTTTTCTGTATTCAAGAAAAAGAAAGGAAAAAGAAAAAAGATAAAAAAAAGGAAATCGTTTGAAAATTTGAAAAAGTGAATACACTGTAGTAGACTAAAATAAAATGATGGAAGTAAAATAGAATTTGAAAAATTTTGCATAAGAGCATAAATATAGTAAAAAAATTAAAGAAAAAAACTTTTAATAGAAATTGAAAGTAAAAATGAAGTTTTTCGCTTTCTGCATTCAAAAAAATAAAAGTAGTGTAAAAGAAAAAAGAAAAAAGGAAATAGTTTGAAAATTTGAAAAGGTGAATACACTGAAGTTGACTAAAATAAAATGATGGAAGTAAGATAGAATTTGAAAAAAAATTACACAAAAGTAAAGAATATAGTAAAAAATTAAAGAAAAACATTTTTAATAAAAATTGAAAATAAAAATGTATTTTTTCTCTTTCTGTATTCAAGAAAAAGAAGTGTAAATGAGAAAAGAAAAAAAAAAAGAAAGAAAATTGAATAGATGGACCTGCTAACAGATTGAAATAGGACTGAAATTCCTTTGTTTTCTTTTAGAAGTCAGACTATGTAGCAGTTTCTAGTCCATAAACTAAGTAGGCGGTGAGACTTGTGTTCTGGAAGAGCGAGGTAGGCCCAGTTGGTCAGGGCTCAGTGTAAAGGCTCTGTTCTCCACTAGATGGCGCTGCTAGCCTACTCGGGTGGAGTGTTGTGCCCCTCATAGGTGCGTATGCGCATGCGCGGGAGCGGTTAAAATGGCATCAACCAATTACCCAGTCTCTAGTATCCTTACTCTGTTCTCCCAGATCAGCAATTGCACACCTGTCTTCTGTCTTCAGCTTTCATCCACTCTCTGCTTTTTCACTCTCCGTGACCAGGCCCCAGACAGTACCTCTCTCCCGAGTTTTATCTCAAATGCGGCTGTTTTCCCTGGCCCCTTACTTCTGAAGGACTGTGGCTTTGACCCGTTCTGCCCCTCTGTGCGAGGGTCTCACTGAGCAGTGGCCAAAGGAGCAATGGCCGAATGTTGGCTGCACCCAAGAACGCTTGCTGGACCCTGCTGCTGCCTGTGCCCTGAGACTGAGGCCAGGTGCCAGCCCGCCCCAGAAAAAGTTCGCGTGACAGTGTAGCAGCAGCTTTACAGGGATTACAGAAAATCACAACACACATCTGGCACCAGGCTTCACCTTTAAGGACCTTGTTCCAGCAGCAGCAAATGTGGCTGTTTTCTGGGGTCTGCTGGGACCAGGTGGCTTCAACAGTCTCTACCAAATGTCCTTCCGGCAGTGGAACCGCTTTTGCCCGTGTGGCCTGAGAACCTCCTGGACCGCACTCTGTTCCTGGGGATTCGCCCTTCTCACCAGAGCACCGCCAGGTATGGAGCTGTGGAGTTGCAGCCTTTGTGCTCCCCTTGTTTACAGTCTTAATGGAATTTAAACCCTCTCCTTTCTCCCTTTTTAGTTTAGTCCCTGCGGCTGTCTCCAATTTTCCACTTTCTCTCCAGCTGCTTTTGGGGAGGGGTGGTTTTCCCGTATTCCCCCGCACCCACGCTCCGTTCTCTCTCTCCGCCCACAAAAGCATCTCCCTTCCCGAGGCTTCTCACTCCCCAAGTTTACCTCTCCGCGCCTTGTACCTGCTGAATTCTGTAGTTCAGGTTGTGCAGATTGTTGTGTTAATCCTCTACTCAGTTTTCTAGGTGTGCAGGATGGTTTAGTGTTGTTCTGGCTGTATTTCATGGACGCGAGACACACAAAAATCTTCCATGCTGTTCCGCCGCAAAGGATGTATCTGATAAAGGGTTAGTGTTCAAAATATATGAAGCACATTTTAAAATAGGATTTTAAAAGAATGATTTGTTTATCCCCAAATGATCCCACTGCTAGTGCTTTCCTCCTGGACTCATTCACACCCATCATCCTACACTTGATTAAGACCTTCCCCTTAGAGCTGCCTTGACTAATCAACCATATCTCTGCGGCTTTTCTCCATCCCTGCCACAGCATCTTGTTTGTGTCCTCCAGGGCCCTAACTCCAGTCTTTTCCAATTTATCCAATTACATTATCAGTCGTTTGTTTACTTTTGTTCCCTATTTATTCCACTGGAATGTAGTCAATATGAGAATATAAATCTCATCTGCCTTGTCAACCACAGAAAAGCCATGGCCATGGAGTAGGCAATCAGTGTAGATTTGTTGTATGAATAAACACAGAGAACTAGGCCTCTATAGGAAGAACTTAGATTTGGGAGATTTACTCATCCTCTTTCAATTTTGTTTTTGAAACAATGATTCTTCTTAAGAGAGATGTTGTAACTTAAGCTTGCTTCAGTATTAGGGGAAAGTCTTGGGCATCCTTTAGAAGTCACTCTTAGAGCAGTAGTCTTGGGAGTCTCTGGAAAGTTCTTCCAGTTAAAGAATTCAAAATCTAGGGGCCACAGAAATCACTGATGAGTACCTTTTCTGATACTTCCAATATTAATTTGTAATGAGGACTCATGGAAGCAACCCTGATGTTTGTCTAGTTTCTCTGCACTCCTCAACATATGTCTGCTTTCCTCAAAATGATGCATGTCTGGAGGGAGGTGAAACAGCCATTAAACCTGGAAGGTATTTATCCTCCTTTCTTTTAGCATTTTATTGCCCTTTAACTCATTTGTGAAAATTTTCAAAGCAGAATCAGACTAGGGAATAAAAGTCCTTTTCATTAAAATGGCCAATGTGCATAGATCTCTTTGTTCTTCCCTGTAGAAGGTCTTTAGATCAGTACATGAGGAGGGAATTTATGAAGAAAGAAAGCTTGGAAAATTTATCTCCACAGATAAAAGTATCAGAGCAAAATACACGGATTCCATTTAGCAAGATAAAATTATTTTCAAACCAAAATTATAAAATTATTCCTGGCTGAAAATATTAGCAAAGCTACAGATGGAATGTCTGTTAGTGGTGCGACTGGTTTGTTTAGAATGTAGGAAAAACAAAGGCATATTTGTCAACGTCCATCTAATTGCTGTCAGTGGGGAGAGAAGATACATCATTTTTAGAAGCTTAAACCCCAGCTAGGGTACTTTGGCTATTATTTGTTTTTAACTTCCATTCTGCAGGATAAGAGGAAATAATAGATGCTTTTGCCCCCATGAGTTTTTAAATCTCTGCCTTTTAACATGTTCCTTTCTGGTATTAAACTTGGTAGTCATACATGTAAAGGACTTGAGTTTATGAAACATGGAACAGAGTTTGAGATACCAGGAAGTTTTAAACATAACACATTTATAATGATAATTTGCTATCTATTAAGTGCTTTTGTTTAATTCATATTGTTAGGATATATTTCTATGGCTTTTGAATTGTATTTCTTTTAGTAGCATTCTTTGATGAATTCTAATTAGGTAGGAAATTTATAAATACAGAAAAATATGAAAAAGGAAAAAAAATCATGACCTATAATAACTTGAACCAGGGATGTACAGCACTGATAATTTAGCAAATTTCCTTGTAATATCTGTGTAGAGATATATGTAGTACAGATGCATATATGCATGTAAATGTGTATATACTCATATACTAAGCTCAAATGTCTAAGCATATCTTGTAGCACCTGAGTATAAAATGAGGTCACTTTCATATATCCAATAAATAATAATCAACACCTAGTATGTACAATGCAGTGTCTTAGTTACTAGGGACCTAACAGTGAACAAAACCCCCAAATCTCTTCCCTCAGGGAGTTGTTCTGAGAGGAAAGTCAGTAACTTTCACTGATGGGAATTACAGTGGTTTAAGCCCTAATTTTTGTCTTTCTTCACAACTTTTTCTGTAAGTCCGTCTTGTACTCAGGAGACAGTCATTATCTTTCTACAGCTCCAGCAGGTCCTGGAGTGGGACACTTGGAGGTCAGTGATATGGTTCCTGGTGATCATTTCTAAATAGTTTAGCACCACTCAGAGAGGTGACGATGCATGTTGTTTGAAGTGATGCAGCTCTGGCCCCAGAACAGCATATCCTTCTCTGCGCTGCAAAGTCCTGACGTTAATCAGACAGTCATCTTTAAAAGCTTATCATTAAGCTCCTCATTCCACTGTTACACAAGTATGTTTCTTGTGGATTTGAAACTCAACACTAGTAACTTGTCAAAATATTCCTTTCTACTTGAAAAGAGCTCCAATTACGTTTTCTCTATCTCATTACATTTTTATGTGATATTTTAGGTGCTCTGGTAGCCTGCAATAGCTGTCTAAAATCCTTTCCCTTAATCTGCCTCTTCTCCCATTCCTGGCCTTGAAAGAGGGGAGGAGTGTATTTATTCTTTATCCAGCCCCAGAGCAGGACAGACCCTTTTCTTAATTCCCTACTGCTCTGTAGTGACTTCACACATGACAGAACTCTACTTGGTTGCAGAATACATGCCAGGAAATAAAATCTAGAGAACAATGTAAAGTTCTATTAGGTTAGGCTACTCTTGGGGTTTGCAGACTTAAAACCAAGGAAACCCTGGTTGGATACCTCTCTGCCCAACTCCTGTTTGTCACTCTGTGCAAATCTCCCTCTTTCATTTTTTTTTTTAATGTTTATTTATTTTGGGACAGAGAGAGCAAGCAGGAGAGGTCAGAGAGAGAGGGAGAGAGAGAATCCTAAACAGGCTCCACACTGACAGCACAGAGCCTGACAAGGGGCTCGATCTCAGAGACCATGAGATCATGACCTGAACTCATATCAAGGGTGGGATACCTGGCTGACTGAGTCACCCAGGTGCCCCTATCCCTCTTTTAAAGGATTGTCCCCATGTAGAACTACCCAAAGCCCAGAAATTCTCTCAAAAAGCAAAGGAAGTTCCTTTCGTATTGCCTAAGTTTTACCTTTACAACTCTAATTTCTTATGTCAGGGTTTCCATATCCTAAGATGATATATCATGTAAATAAAAACCTTCTTTTAGAGGACCTCCTCTTGTAGACATAGTTGGGTCCCAATTCTCTGGCCAGACAGAACAATCACAATACTCCATGTAACACCAGTATATATTAAGATACCTAGTCTTAGATAAAACTGAAGATTCATAGAGCCCAGCACTCCACTGTGGTTCCTTTGGTTGGTCTTATATCCTACATGAGGTGATCATTCCTCCATCTCTCTACATCCTTCCTCTTGTTTTCAAAATCTCAATTCCAGATTCTCTGTAAGCAACTGTTTAAACAAAAATATGTGCACATACACACACACACACACACACATGTCTTCCTAGGAGAATAAACAGAATATCTAGGTATTGAATATTCTAAGCCTTTGAATAGCTATGACACCTTTACCAAAGAGACAAAAAAAAAAAAACATTTAGAGAAAAAAACTGCTAAAAAAATGTACCTAATTTATATTATACTCACAGTCAGGTAAATATTGTTTTCACACATTTCTCCAAGGTAATGACTGGGATTTATTTTACATTCATGAAACTAAAGTGGATTCCTAGAAAAAAAGAACATTACATTTTCAAAAAGAATTAAGGTTTTTATTGCATATGCATTACATTTTATTACATATACATATATTTTTAACAAACTATTGTTATATCCTATATTGACTTTGTACAATAAACTTTTCGTTAAACCTTGTATATGACCATTTTCCCATGTCATTAACAATTTTCGAAAGCTTCATCTTAGTGGCTGTATCCATAATGTACAACTTATTTTGTCATGTTTCTTTTATTTAGAGGAAATCTATTTTGCTTCCATTTTTTTCTACTACAAACCACATTGGAATGGTTATCTGTATGCATTTGCTTGCTTCATTGACTATTTCCTTAAGATATATGCTTGTTGGTGACACTGTTGTGGCATAGAATCTTAAGGCTCGACCTCAAGAAGATGGGTCTTTATTTCCTTGACCCTACTACATACTAATGTATCCTTTTCTGTGGAGTTGAGGAGACTAACAAATTATGATCAGTTACTAAGCAATGTTTGTCAAGGTTACTGTGCCTTTTCTATAGTTGCACTAAGGGCAACTCAGTTAAGGTCTTAAATTTTCAGGCTTATGGTATCCCTTTAGGAAAGTGTTATTTGTTTAAACAACTGGTATTTAGTAATAATATATTTAATTTAATTATTCACATACATTTATTTAATGTAATCACAATGAAAATTTGCATTTTTCAGGTATAATGCAAAGTGAATCTAAATATCAAATTCTTAAGAGGATAATACATAGTTGTCTGTGACTAAATAAAGGTCTCAGAAAGTGTAAGCAGAGCCGGCCTGGTGTCTGTGACCACCACTTCTGAATCATTATTGACAGGGCTGAACCTCCAGGAACTATCTTCTTTTGACTCTGAAGGGGGTATTAGTATCAGAGGAAGTGAAGTCTGTGCTCCATGAGAAGAGAATCCAGTCCCGCTGTGCTGTAGTTATAACACATTTCTTATGCAATGTCTTTCCATGCTGATTACGGTGTGTTGATTACTCACATCTGGGGCTCGTATTTGATTAGGCTCACTGAGTTTAGCTCTTCTTCCCACTTCTAATTGTCTCTTTTCTCAATCTTCTCTGTCTTTATTGTCATTGAATTTCATTTTAGTCTGTAGTCAAATTGATGGCTTCTCGAAGGTTTCATTACATTTTTTACTTCTTTGAATTCTTTTTCCAAGGTTCTGCTATGTTTGCCCTTTCTAATATATTTGGACCTTTGACTGAGTAAGTAAACATTCAGAGATGCATATAATTCTATAGTCACTCTCTGTCACCAGTGAACTGTTTATAAGTGAACAGGTATGATTTTCATTTCATCTCTAAATACTTACTGCTTCATCAGATTAGCTAGAGTGATCAGAAGAAGGCTGTTTTGACCTTTGGAAAATATACTTAGTTGTGGTGTCTCTCTCTGTCTCTGCATCTCTGTCTCTGTCCCAGTCTTTATCTCTCTCTAAATAGATGCTGGATAGATAGATAGATAGATAGATAGATAGATAGATGATAGATAGATGATTGATAAGTGGATAGATAATCATAGGTATAGAGTGTCATACACCTAGTAAGCACTAAGTATTCATGAGTTCCTTCCATATTCCAAAATTTTTACATTTTAATTTAGTCATGTAAATTTTTATATTTTAGTTTAGATATGTAAATTAAAGGCCCTAAAACTGAATTATCTCTAAAATGCTTAAGTGAGAATTTTTATGTTACCGAACTCCATGTTGGTCAGTATCTTCATTTTACATATTTAAACACAAATAATCTAGGTCAACTTTCATTGTAAATTAACACATTTTCTGTGCTTGCCCTTGGCTAAGTGCTTATAAATATACAATTTAAAATATTCCCTGCCTACCCAAGGAGTCCTGATTGAAGCTAACAATGAAGAATTCTTACCATTATACTAAACTGTGGTGCTAGACATAGTCTTTTGGAGTATGAGAGGACACTGGCTTCCTGTATAATAAGTGACTATATAGTTCCCCTCTGACAACATAAATATAACAAACTTTCATATTGTTAGTCATACATAGGTTACACTGTTATGTTGGTGTTTAAAGCTGGAGTTTTAGAAAGTTAGTGGTTTTTTTTTAAGTTTATTTACTTATTTTGAGATAGAGAGGGAGAGGGTGAGAGAGAATCCCAAACAGGCTCTGTGCTAACCGCACCATCCCATGAACCACGAGATCATGACCTGAGACAAAATCAAGAGTCAGATGCTTTACTGACTGAGCCACCCAGACGCTCCTAATGTTTTATTTTGTTTGCGATACCACTTAAACACATTAAATAGTATAACCTTTGAAAGATGATTATAGATCTGAGAGGAATAACAATTTAGCATCAGCCCCCAGTCAACTGGTTTCTATTCAACAATTCATCCAATAAGTATCTCTTGAGCATCCACTATTTAGGTTTGGGGAAGTAGCAGCAAATAAAACAAAAATTCTGATGCTATGGTACTCTAATACCCAAAGTCAATTTTACTAAATGTTCTCCAGTTAAAGGAGTAGTTTATCTATTACTCCCTATTTGTATGCAGAATGCTGGGCAGTGCCAGAAAGATTATCATGTGATTGAGTAACCAGGAAACAAATATCCCAGGACATCCTGGGATAAAAAAATGTGTATCACATAATCTACCATGTTACACATATCCAGTGAAAGACAGAAATTGTAAAAATGACAAAACTGTAATTACTGTTAGGATTTTATGCTGTTTTAAGAAATTACTGGTATCTTGTGAATATGGAAGGTCATTTGACTTGCCCAAGGACATGAAGAAAGCTGGCTTTTTTGTCAGGAATATTACATTCCAGCTTTTTCAGTCAGCATACTTAGTTTTGCTATGAGGGAGTTGTCAGCTGATTTTCATGATATCATATTGTTTATTCTGCTAAGTTGAAGACTATTCCTGTTAACATGACAGGTGTTAGTCTGTTTTGTTTAGATTATACAATGTGATCTGCTTGGACAATGGAAATAATGCAAAACGTTCAAACATACATACACACCCACACATTCAGTATACAGTTAATTAAAATAAAAAATCATGATGAAATTTATGAACTAGAATGTCATTTTTCTATTTTGAAGAATAATATTTTTTTCAGTGTAAGAAAGGCGTTATGCTATGAGAACTCGTGTTATAAAAACAAAAATTGATTGAATTCAAACCTATTAGGGAAACAGTAGATGGGCTAAATTAAAAAAGAATACCATGAAAGCAAAGCATTATATTTGTTTATGAAAACTTATGATTTAAATGAGAACTGAAGGTTTTAATTGAAACAATTGATTGGCTTAAAATGGTTTATGCAAGATTTTAATTTAGAAATTACTGTTTTTCTCTGTCACAACCATTTTTTCATAAGCTGACTTTAGCAGCAATGAAACATCTCATTAGATTGCCACGTTACATTTTGAGAAATAATTATTTACTTTATTATGATTCCTTTAAAAAGAACACAAATCTTTTCTTCAAAAAAGTTTGTGTATACAAGTACACACACACACACACACACACACCTTTTATATTTCCTAATTCTCCACAAACTCTTTTCTAAAAAACAAATTAAGAACATAATTATTTTCATTAAAAACAAATACAATGTTAGTCTTAAGCTTCCTTAAACTACTTCAAAATCCTACGGAAGTGATTTGGGTTTAAAAAGTTAAGTAAAAAATAAGCAAAGCATTTTGTTGCCTTTTCAGTTATCACAAAACTCAAAATTCAAGCAGATATCTCAGGTCTTCTGCATTTGCATAAAGTCTTTAGTTTAAAGAGCTAAATAACTTTGACTATGTCAACTTTTTGATCCACAGTGCTCAGTATTGCATTTCACATCACATAACTTTCCTCTGCAGCAAGATCCTTTCTAGGTTTTAAAGTTCTTTTTAAACTTCTTCATATTATATCTCTATACCTTATTTGATTTCCCATCTTTAAACTTTTTCTCATACATGGATTCCCTTTATTACTCTTGTACACTTCGTACCTCCCAATCTCTTCAGAGTCTTTTAGATTCCAGCTTCATATTTATCTGAAACATGCTGTCTTCATTTTCTTCCTACCCAGTTCAAATCCAATGATCATTATTTATTTCAACTATTTTCACACCAACCATCTCTACTCCCTTGTCTGTTTGTTCCCATCTTTGATGAATCTTATCTGCTTTTAAGGTCACTGGCATGGCCATTAGTAGGCTTCAGATAATCTTCTCTCAAACTTACTCATCTGGGCCTCTCCACAGGGCTGCTTCACCACATGGCATTTGGGTGTTCGCAAAATGAGCATTCTAAAAAAGAGAATGAGAGAGCACTTCTAAGACAGAAGCATGATTTTTTTACGTAAACTATTCTTGTAATGTATTCAGAAGCATACATTACATCTGTTGTATTCTACTCATTAGAGAAGAATCAAGGGGAAGCGATTACATAAATTAGGCATGAATACTGAAGGTAAGATCAGTGGGGAATCGTCTTAAAATCTACCTACCGCAGGGGGAGAAAAAATATTAAAATGTTGACCTATTTGTACAGATGGTGCGCTATGACTGTCCCCCCATGGACTCGCACCACAGTCACCAGAGCCACCCCCTGCAGGTACCCAGGCCACAGGCACTCTGCCACAGCAGGTCCAGGTCCCATAATTATTTCATTACATCTTCTAGAAGTCTCAGTGGGATGCATTGGCTCAAGATTGCAGTCAACCTCCAAGTCCAGATTGGCACTAAGATCCAAGTCCAAGTCCTCCTCTGTCTCCAGATCCAGGTGTAGGTCCAGGAGTCCTCCCTCCATGGCCAAGAGGGAGTCCAAGTCCAGCTCACAATGCAAGAGTCCTCCCCAAGTCTCTTGAGGAGGAAGGAGTGGTGTCTTCTTAAGCAAATGGTGTGTCACAAAGCAACATAACTAACGAAAGACTTGGGGGAAAAGGACCACACACAAAGTCCATTGAAGAGTCCTTTGAACAAGCTACTGGCTATTGAAAAGGTTGTTTTGTGACATTTTGTCTAGTTTTTTTTTTTTTTTTTACATGTTTTGAGCTCTGCCTTAGGTGGCAAATTTCATGTTATGTGCCATTTTGTTGCTGTTATTCTAATTTCTTGTAATTTAGTGAGGTGAATGACTTCAGATTTCATTAGTGAGTTGGCTATTTGAGGTAAACTTTCCTTTTTGTTTATACAGGGCTGACTTTTTTTGTTTGAAATTAAACAGATTGGTAACCTCATTTGTGGCCTCCTGACTTTTAAGGAAATGTGTGCAGCCATTACACACAGCCTAATGCTATCAAGGGATTGTCTCAATATTGCCTTCATTCCTTAAAATTAAAACCCTACAAAAGTTGGTGTAAATGTATTTGTATATGTTATTTAACTTCAGACCTAAATGGTAATTTGAACCCAGACTTGTAGAAAGACTTCTCAGCTGAAACGACTTGATTTTTTGAAAGGATTGTTTACCAGACACAATTCTAATCTCTTCTTATGTGTATTTTTGTGCTGTAGGCACAGTGGTATAGCAGATGAGTAATGCTGGTTAATGAGTAAGGTGGTGCATTGCTGTGCAGGGTGCTTGGCTGTTTCCTGTTTGCTCCTGTTTGCTCCTGTGTAAAGATGTCATGCTGTGCAGAAACAACTGGCTGTCGGGTTATTAAAATGCTCGACAGCTGTGCTTCCAGTCACCTGGGCCTTGCATATAAATATAGAACCTACAGTGAACACATGGAGCTGATGATAAATGCACCTTTTTTCCTCCCCTCCCCCCCAATGGTAAATCTGATCATCTTCATGTATGAACTTAAAATATAGAAAATGTTAATGAAGCAAATGGTTGGTAACTTTGTAAGTGCTTATAACATAATGCACCTTTTTGCTCATATAATTATTGTTTTTGTAGTTTAATTAAAACTTTTTTTTGGCATTAAAATTTTTTTGACCCATTCACGAGAAGCAAAGATAAAGGAAAAGAAAAAGAAAATACAAAGTGAGATAGTAGAAATAAGCCCAATGTGTAACTACAATAAAATAAACATGTAAGAATGAGCTATTAAATACAGAAATTATTTTCCTTATATTCAAAATATAAATATTTATGTAAGGAGAAAAAGTTTGAAGAGATATAATCTTATTTGTAGATACTATGATTATTTTCATAGAATATTCAAAATAATTTTCACACTCTTAGAATTTATTAGAGTTGATGTTCTCTAATAAGTTTTTAGGATTTAGTTTTAGGATGCAAACTCAACATATAAAAATCTTATAATACAGAGACAAAACTAATTGGGAGGCATAGAGAGTAAAATTTCAGTTCTCAATAGCAGTAAAAGTGATGTTTCCCAGGAATAGGCCTGACCAAAAGTGTTCAAACCTCTGGGTACAAAATTACAAAATAATGATGAGGGCCATAAAAGGCATACATAAATGGAGAAAGCTGTATCTGTATTTGTTCTGAAAAATATCAGTATCATCAAAATAGTTTTCTTCAAATTAACGTAAAATTTTAATACAATTGCAACTTCTAATGTTTCTTTTTGATAGAATTGGAAATGCCACCCCTGTAATTCATATATTAGAAGAAATAGCCAGAATGGATAGCAATTATAAAGAGTAAGATGGGAAGAGTTGGTCTACCAGATATGTAGACATACTATACAACTATAATAAGTAGAACTGTGGAATTAGCAAAAATACACCAACGGTACAAAATAAAGGGTCTGCAAACAGAGCCACACATATAAAATGATTTAATATATGACAGTGTTAACATTATAAAAAAGAGGGGACATGGTAATTTGCTTTATATATAGTGAGAGAAAAGTAGAAAAAAGAAAATTAGATGTCTTTCTCACACTGCACACCAACATGATATTCAGGTAGACCAAAGTACTAAATATGAACAGCGAAATTTAATTGAAGATCTCCAAATAATACAGGACTTCTTAAGTAAGATAAAGAAAAGTGCAAACAAACAAACAAAAAATAGACATACATTTAATCATTTATTTCCAAAGGAGGAAACCAAATAGGGAAAATAGGTCTATATCCTTGTGATAATGGAAATAAATTAGTAGGTATATATACTAATACACATGTATTTTCTTTTTTTTAAATTTTTTTTATGCTTATTTAATTTTGAGAGACACAGAGAGACAGAGCATGATCAGGGGCAGGGCAGAGAGAGAGAGAGACACAGAATCTGAAGCAGGCTCCAGGCTCTGAGCTGTTAGCACAGAGCCCAATGCAGGGCTCAAACCCATGGACCGCGAGATCATGACCTGAGCCAAAGTCAGATGCTTAACCAACTGAGCCACCCAGGCACCCCAATACATGTGTATTTTCTAATACACATTCTATTTTCACAGTTGGTGAAAATAGAAACTACCATTTGGAGATCAAGTCAACAATAGCTAATAAATGTGAAGATGGATGCTCTTACCATACAGTGAACAAATTCTACTTCTTGGTGCATCCATAGATAAGATGTGTAAACACTTGTGCAAAATGAAATGCAAGAATGTTGGGGCATTGCTTTTAATAGCCCAAACTAAAAATATCCCAAATGTCTATCAATCAAGAATGTAAATCTAAATCATTATAGTTGTAGCACAAAACTATACAATGTTTAAAAAGAACAAACATCATCTATTGACATGGCTAAATGTCAAATATATAGTTTTGGGTTAAAAGAATCAGTTGCAGAATAATATATACGGTTTTCTGCCACTCGTATAAAGTATAAAAACAAATAAAATGCTAAATTGTAGCACTTTATGTAAATATGCAGTATAAATATAGATACATTCATGGAATTGATAAAACTCAATTTACAATAGTAATCTAAGAAAGGCAAATGGAATATCAGTTATATATGTTTTTTTTTTGAAAATTCTTTGGAAAAAAGATCAGAAGCATATAAAAAATACTAGTAAGATTTGATAAAGCTGGGGTAGTGGGTGCATAGGAGCTCATCTTTTGTATTTGTATCTGTTCATTTGAAATAATTAACAATATATTTTTTAAAGTAATCACCTTCCCTGTCCATTTTCAGTAACATTTCTGTGGTCCAGAAATGTGTTGATTTATGCCTGGAATTCTCACATGGCCTTACTTCCTCATACTTTGCCTTCAACCTGATCTTCTGCCAGTCAATTCCAGCTTATCCCTTACTACCATCAGCAGGAACATCAAATTTCCTGTTACTATCATTTCATAATATCTATTATATCAGGTCTGAGCTTCTATTTCTTTCTCTCAAGGCCATCCAGAATCTGCCAAGACTGTTCATTCTTACAACACTTTCTCTTCCACAGGAACCCTGTACTGCAATTAAATGTAACTATGCACTGTCCCTTTACTCAACTCCAAAGCCATTTCATCAAGTCACAGTGCAACTGACATAACTTCCATAATGTTCTTTTCCTAACTACTTCAGCTCATTTAAGGTTTGCATTATCTGTAAATTCAGTATTGTAGCATTCACCTCTTAAATAGTCTATTCTGATTTTAGAATTTGGATTTGGACATTTAGCTAATTTTGTGAGGACCAGGACAGGTCTTACATTCTTTTATGTTAGCCACAGGGCTAAAGACACAAATTCCCCCAACTACTTTTTGTTACAGGATGATTTAACGGCTCTTAGGCCCTCGCTGAGAAAGCTGGACTATTCTTGACTTTTCCTACTCTTTCACCCCTCTTCAAATAGCTGCTAAGTCTTATTTTTCAGTTTTGTGAATATATTTATATTCTGTGTGCTTATCTCTGTTTTCATTGAACAGCCTTTTTAAAGCCAGTGTTACTTTATATAAGTAGCAGAAGACTTGGAAAATTAAAATATCTAAGATGATACATCTTCATGAAATTATCACCTGGTACTTGCACAGTTGGGGAATTTTGCTGTTCTACACTAATAAAAATCTATGTAACAACTCTGGTTTCCCTCTATATCCCATAATGAAGTCAGATTTATATTTATGAAATATAATTTGGTCATTCTTTTGCTTAAAGATTTTTAATGGCTTTCCATTGTCCTTATGAAGTCCCAAATACTTCACATGACCCATAGAGCCTGGTGTCATCTCCCACCACCTGCTTCTGCAACCTTATCTAATGCCACTCACCTCTAAGCTGTAGACACACTCCCTTCTTTCAATTCCTCCAGATGCCACTTGCTTTATCCCCTCAGGGATTTTATACAGGTTAATCTGTCTTTCTAGAACCCATTTCTAGAAACTTTTGTTCTTCAAGTCTTAATTATAATTTTCCTAATGAATCTTTCCTTAACTCTTCCCCCTACTCATTCCACTCAAACTGTTATAATATCAAAGCTCATTTTATTTATTTCTTATAGCACTTACCAAAATATAATTAATTTTTTCCCCTGAGCCCATAAGCACCACAGAGAATGAGATTCTATTTTCTCCCTATTTTATCTCCAATAGATGACATTTCCTTGGATACAGTAGATGTATATACATATTCATTGAATGTATAAATGGACTCCACAGGAATATTTATTAATTGCTTTTGACTGTTTAAAATATATGGTAAATGTATTTTTTTACATAGTTCTCTCTACTTACCTCAATTTCCACTCGCTTGTTGTCATTCTATTTTCAGAGATTGAAGAAGATAAACAAAACCATTTCTATAAAATCTAGAAGAAATCAGAGTTAAGCCAAAAATCTGAGTATGTTCAATAACTTTTATTTTTCATTTTTTCCAAAGTTAGAAAATAGAAGTAAATACTTCATAAGTAATGATTTTTCTCCCTTATTCAAGTGCAACTCAGCTTATTAGGGTGGTCACTGACTATTTTTCAAATAGGAATTCCTGGGGATTAAGGAGGGACCAGAATCTTTACTAGAAAGCATTTAACATTAACAGTAACAAAATAAACACATAACTTCAATGTTCGGCACTTTCAAGTCAACACTCCTACTTGGCCCATTCTTTAATACTTTCTTTAATCATTTCCTCTGCTTGCATCTGTGTTTTCAAAGTTGCAATAGTCCTACACAATGTTTGGAAACTATAACACAATTCCACTCTCAAAATGGAAAGGGAGGAAAAAAGACAACCTACATTTCACACCCTGCCATGTTCTGGCTGCACTAAGTGATTAATGATAATGGCCATTTGCCCAAAATATAGACTGAGTTAACAAATGGGATTGGAAAACAACTTTATGATAAATGTAGGAAATATATTATTCTTTTTCTATGCTATATACCTTTCTTTGTACATAAAATGGAAAGCATTCTTAAATTCTATTTGCACATAATAATGCATGAAATTACAGCTTTTATAATGCCATGTATTGAAAGGAGTTGGATTGATTTGGTCAGCCAAGGAATGCAGCCTGTGAGAATTACGTTTATTAATACCTTATAACCTGCAGAGTTCTTCTAAAGGAAATATTACATATTACAGATTTATGGTTTATTTTATGGAGACTCTGTACTTGATACAGAAGAGATAGTTTTGGAGTTTCCATCCTTATGTTTACCTGGCCACTACCTACTTATTTACATAAAGGTTATGATGGTGAGCTTTAGAACAAAAAGGTTAACTGAATCAAAGGGAAAATCATCCATGAAGAATTAGGTCTCTCTGGAAGTGATACATTTCTCTCACTCCTTTAAATTGTGTTTTAGCTTCTCTCAGTGAAGAGAGGTGAAGGAATGGCTCCCCATGACCCATTTTGTAAATGATAAAATGTTCTAGGCCTTCAGTCAGGTAATGGGGAAAGTCTGTTCCCAGTACTATGCATCTGATTGTTCTCTAATAAACTAAATGTAATTAAAAATAGAGCAAGGCCATTGCATTTTAATAGCTTGGATTCTTCCCTGTGGAAGAGTCAGCAAACAGTGAGAGAATATGAAGATTCAGCTCCCTAGCACCTGCCAGGCAGCCTTTCTCAAGATTAACAGCATCACACCAGGTTATTAGAGGAAACATAAATACTTTTGAAGCTCTGTGGGTAGTTATGATATCACGTTTTATTATCTTCTCCTAAAATGGAATTACTCACTGTAATTGCTTGCCCGTCACAGGCCAACAAACATGACAGAAGAAATCCTACATATTGGGGAGCAGGGATATAATGCAAAAGCAGCTGGCCTAGAAAATGTTTTTAGGGACACATTATTACGTATTTATAATAATCATAATTAAAATTTTATAGCACTTTACAGCTTCTAGGATAGGCATATATTTATGCCTTGCAATTTGAAGTGGGCTTAGTAGTTATTTGAATTCCAATTCGGATAAGGAAATAGGGGTGTAAAGATGTTGAGTGATTTGCCTAAGAATCCTGCTGCCAGTAATTGCAAAGTTGAGAATGAGCCCAATCTCCCAACTTCATTGTCTGTTCTTTCTGCCATTCTGCATGGCCTCACTTAATTCAGTAGCAAACACATATTTGCAGTTCCTTTGTGAACCACACCCTTCTTGGAGAAGAGTTGGTTTTCAAGAAACTAGAATTCCCCAGAAGAATAATGGAGGATAACTAAAATGCAAAGAAATTACAATGTCATATGTGGCCTTACAGAAGTTTAGAGATTTGTTGTTAGGTATGGGCTATTTGATAGTATACAAGAAGTCACTATCTCTATGAGTAAGAGGAAAAAAGAGATACATTAGGAGACACCTTATATGTTATTATTATTTTTGCTTTTGTTGACTTTATTTCCAAAATAAGCTTGATTATGAAAAGGTGGGCTGAGTCTAAAGATGGAATGGGACTAATACACAGAGAAGTACAGACTGGGAGATGATACTTGTGTAAAATATTATTGGATAAAAAACTGTTATCCAAAATATACAAAGAACTCTTAAAACTCAACAATAAGGAGATCAACATCCCAATTAAAAACGGGCAGGAGATTTAAACAGATGCTTCAACAAGGAAGAATACAGATGGCAAAGAAGCCTATGGAAAGCTGCTCCACATCACATGTCATTAGGAAATTGCAAAAACTTAAACAACAATGAGATACCACTACTCACCTATTAGAATCACATCACTCAAATCCAAAATACAGACAATGGCAAATACTGATGCAGATGTAGACAAATAAGAACTCTCATTCATTGCTGGTAGAAATGCAAAATGGCCACTTTGGAGGACAGTTTGGAAGTTTCTTACAAAACTAAACATCCTCTGACCATATGACCTAGGAATTGTGGTCCTTGGTATTTACCCACCAAAATTAAAAACTTATGTCCACACAAAAACCTGCACATGGATGTATATAGCAGCTTTTTAATAATTGCCAAAACTTGGAAGTAACCAAGATGTCCTTCATTTGGTGAGTGGAAAATAAAATACCAGACAATGGAATATTATTTCGTGCTGGAAAGACTTAAGCTATCAGACCATGAAAAGACATGAAGGAAACTTAAATGCATAGGATTAAGTGAAAGAGATTCATCTGAAAAGTCTATATATTGTATGACTCCAACTATAGGACATTCTGGAATAGGCAAAGATATGAAAATAGCAAAAGAGGGTGCTTGCCAGGGATGGGAGGGAGGAGGGATTAATGGGAAATAAAAAGGATTTTTAGAACAGTGAAACTATTCTGTATGATACTACAATGAAGTGTTGTACACTATATTAGTTTTGACAAATGTATAAAGAGATTTATCCACCATTGTAGTATCATACAGAATGATGATATCATTCATCAAGAATGAATCCTAATATAAACTGTGGACTTTGGATGATAATGATAAGCCAATATAAGTTCACTGATTATAACCAACGTATCTCTCTGGAGTGAGATTTTGATACTGGGAGAGGCTGTACATGTACGGACACATGGACTATATGGGAACTCTCTGTACATTTCTCGTCATTTTGCTGTAAGCTTAAAACTGCTCTAAAAATAAGCTGTCTTATTTTAATAACCTTTTTAAATTAAAAAATGTAGTATGGGGAATATCACATCTATATGGGGAAATGAGTGCTGTCACACTCAACAGCACAATGTGTGGCCAGCAGGAAGTGAAGTCAGTGATAACATGTTTTAAAATCCATTTGAGGTCTGAAGAAAATAGGGAGAATTTTAAGTCAAGACTCCTAGACCCCATATTTTACTAAACTAAATGAATATTGGAAGTTCTGACTGTACATCGTACCAGTACATGGAGATTCATTCCATTTATTACCATACAAACCATTGCTGACTGGTATACCTCAGTCCTAGACTATCTGGAGAGGAATGATCCATAAAGGTCCAGTTAGTCCAACGGGATGTCATGAAGAATGTGCTCAAAATACAGAGAAGACAGTCTCTGTTATATTTCAAAAAACATGAAATATTTTGTGTGCTCAAATCCTTTATTTGATGCATTACATGCTGCAATCACTTATGGGGTTTCTCACTTAAAATCCCATTACCTTGATTGAAATTTATCTGTGGATTAATACAATTTTAATTTCTTTCTTGCTTCTTGCTTTCTATACATTTTTAAATTTGAAGTTTCCTGATAATATTTAGGTCAGATACGCGGTTGAGTTCTGAGTATTTTAGTGTTTAAATTCTCTGGTCTTTTCTTAATGGAGTATGACCATAAGTTAATGTCCAATGATTGTCCTTTGCTTATTTTCTCTCTTAAGCCATCATTTGAAACCTCTTTAGCAAATATTATTTGCCCTTAGATATTCTAGCTTGTCTGCTGGCTGAATCCTCAATCCCTAAACATCCATTCATTTTGTAGTAACCAATGTGGCACCAATTTTTACCTCAATTTGGCCTATCATTGTTGAAAAATTCTTGAATTCTTACTGTGTTATTTCTGGGAGTTCTTGGGCACATTGCTTTTGGGTTCATGAAGAGTATTTCTGTTACCACGGCATCCATTATGCCCCTCCATGCTAGTTCCAATTCCTGACCACAGCTAACAAAATCACTTGTGGCTGACTGATTACTACCACTGCGGTTGGTATTTAGGAAATCACTGAAATTGTTGGCAAGGGGGTCACCTCCTGACATATTCTCTAGGCCCCAAAGCTTTGTAGTTCATCAACAGTTGGGCCACATTTTTACTTGGGCAGCAAAGCAATTTATTCCAGGGTAAAGAAAGACCTCTGCCTGCAGCCCTGAGGAGTTCAGATAGAAATCCTTGGACCTGAGCCAACTTACCAGCTCCTGGTCAAACATTTTATCTTCTTTACTCTCTTCTCCTCTCATCATGAACCTCTGTCTGTTGTAAATGTCACTGCTTGATTCCATAGTGGACAAAGCCTGGCTAGTGCCTGTAACCCCACTATACCTGTCACTCTCTTGGTTTGGTTCTATTTTATATGAAAAGATTTGCCTTCTGGACATATTTTATGCCTAAAGATTTCCCTTTTTCAATAAAATCAAGTTTGCACTTTGAATGACTCACTAACCACGTGCAAGCTGAAGATACACTGAAGGAGGAATACTTGAGGAGAAGAGACAAAAGTGGCAGCAAGTGCAGTCTTAAGGATGCTGTTTCCAGTAGTCCTTTAAAAACATTCAAGAACAGTGTTATAAGAATATGCAACTTATGTTTTTAAACTGTTTTCATATTCTAACTGCTCTAATTATTACCATATGTATTGCAACTGCATATCTGACGAAATGGCAGAATGTAAAGTGGGTCCAGAACCTTGTAGACATTGCTAAAATAAATAGTAAAGAGCATAAATAAATGTCACCCTTTAATCTGCTACCCTATGTTTTATTCATATTCATAGTGAACATAATGGATTTAACTATATAGTTTTACTTAAGATCACTAGTCTGGTATATATTGATGGAGACGTTCTTATGTGTCAGGTATTGTGAGGATGTCACTGTCTAGCATGGATGCATATTTCTTTTGCTTTATTATTTTAATATTTATAATATTAAAGAAAGCATACATATTGTTGGAAATTTCCTTTAAGCTCTTGAAACAATGGATTTAGTCACATAACGTAATTTTGAATGAAACAGAGCTGACTCACCAAATTAGATAGTTTTAATCCCAAATCTGATTGCCATTTAGGGACTGGGTTAGTGACTCCAGATGCCATTTATGATGTCTTTAGACTATATGCTCATTAAGAGCTTTTATTACAAATTCAGTACCTTTTAAGCTAAAATGCATTAATGCTCTGGATCTGAATTCTAACCCAAATGTTAAATGAATAAATAAGTGTTCAATGTTTCCTCTAAAAATTTAGTTCTGGTTAGTTAGTCTAGTTGTTTGCTTTTGGCTTTGTTTTATGTTTCCTAAACTTGGTGAGATTGATTTTAACGTTTTATTGTGAAATGTCTTATTTTCCTTGCTTATATTCTGTCCTTGAATTCTTCTAATAGACATTCTAAGTACATATGCTTACACATAATATGCGTGTATGTCAGTTGAGTTTTGTCTCTGTGGAGTGGTGGAGAATAAGGCAGACAAGCAGCCTCTAACCAAAGCAAGTGAGCTAACAGATGGAGTGCACAGTGTGAAATTAGGGAATAATTGGCAGGATTTTTTTTTAATGATCCATCTGGAATCCAAGGGTCAAGATCATCCATTCTGACAGTTCCACAGGATCACAGCCTCATTTTACATTTACTTATTAAGGTTACTGTCTTCAAAAAAAAAAAAGTCTTCATTATAAACAATTTTTTAAGAAAATGAACAGTAAGAACAACTTAGAATTTACCACAGAATAAATGCTACCCTGTTATAGAATAATGGCTTACATATAAAGAAACAACATATCATGAATTACTATGTCTAATCACATTAACAATTCTAAATATCCTATACCACAGTACCCAGAACTGCAAATGACTGTATTCGGTTAGGTTACATTGATGGTCATTGATCCACACAAAACTGGGAAGCAACTGAGAAGCTGAAAATTGAAAATATCTGGGGGCTACATTAACAAATAATTCTATTTCTCTAGAGGAAGGGAAGGACAGATCTGGGGAAAGAGCTAGGAGTCTGCCCCATTATGAGGATGATAGTGCCTAGTATTTTTTTCATTTATTTTGCAGTCTAAGTAAAGCAGGTAATGTAAGTAGGAAGGAAATGCAGTACTGACAATCATTTAAAATAATAACAGCCACAAATGTTTATTGTGGGTTTCCTGTGTGCCAGTCATTCTCCATGAATTACATGTGTTAAGTTACTTAATGCTCCCATTATGTGGCAGGTACTGTGGTTATTCTACTTTACAGATGAAGAAAGAGGATTACAGAGAAAAGCAATTTGTCCAATGACACATGGCTAGTAAATGGCTATTCTGGAATTCAGCCCCAGACTCCCTGACTCTGGAACCTGTGTCCTTACTCTCTATGTTGTGTTTTCATTAAATATTGATATATTAGATATTTATATATGTGAATCCTCTCTCTCTCTCCTCCCCCTGCTGATTTTTCATTATATATTGATATATTACAGGGGGAAATTTTCTATACTGAAAATAAGCCAGTGGGCAAATGAGTAGTTACCTCTTTTATTGCATGAAGAAATAATTTACAAAAGCACACATATTTTTAATAGAAATCTACCAATACTTCTTTCATTTATGAATTTTACTTACTCTTCCAAGGTGAATACAAGTTTAATTTTATTATTTGTACTTTGTACTAGTAACCAACTCTCTGAACTCATTGGATGATTTTTCTTTTAGTTTGTGAAATTGTTTTTAATTCTATATAAATTTTGAGACTTTGAGATCAAAATGTTTATTTCCAGCCTTGCATACCACAGACTCACTATATTTCTGCAATTGTAATATTCATTCATTTATTCATTTAAAATATTTACTAGGCATCTGTTATTCACCATTACTAAGACTACTTTGGTAGACAGGATAGATTTTGTTTCTGTTTTTACAGAACTTAAAGTCTAGGGTGAAGGTCAATTATACAAACATTAACCACTAAGCGTGATAAACACTAAAATAAGATAAACGCAGGTTGCCTTGAGGACACATAGCAATGTCTGTCCTTGTCTAGGGATTTTTAAGCATTTACTCAAAGTGGATGTTTTAAGTAAGAATTTTGCAAATAAGTTGCAATTCTGTCTTTATGCATTTATTTTTCACTCTACTGATAAGATTTTTTTTAAGATAGAAGAAATTTGGTTATTATAAGGTGATCCAATTTCTTCCCAAGTAACAAGAAACTCTCACGTCCTCAATCCTCTTTCAGTTACCATCTCATTTCTCTTCCTGCTCTTTCAATACAACTTAATACATCTTCACTTTATAAATAAATCAAACTTCCCAAATTTACTTGTATACACACTATCTATAAAAATATGTGAGCATAAAAATATATTAAATATAAAATTTATTGCATCTATAATATAAAAATACATCTCACAGAAGTTTTATATATTTGGGTAAGAATGCAAGTGGGCACTTTGCTGTGAATCATGAAACAGGTTTTGGAAAGGTGGGGGAATCTTGGATTGTACACATATACAAAAAAAAGCTTATAAAAGAGTGCATTAGGAGCTGAGGTGACATGGTCACCTGGCTTCAGAACAGTGAATGTTCTCTTCACCTTTTCTGTGTGCAGATATTTTAGAAAAGGGCAAAAAATCCTAAATTTGGGCTCTATTTCAGGCAAAGGCTCCAATTTCTCTTGTTCTCTCTTCCATACATTCTCATCAGGCTTCTGCCAGCACCACACCACTGAGGCTACTCTTTCCACGGTTATCTGTGACCTCCAGGTTGGTTCAGTGGTCAATTTCCAGTCTTTGTCTGACTTGACAATGCTGTAGCATTTGACATAGATGAGTATTCTCTTCTTGCAAGCCCCTCTGAAATGTGACTTATCGAACACCACACTCCCCTAGATTTTTCTCCTATCTCATTTTCCACTCTGTTAGTTTCATTTGCTGGTTCCCCCTCATTTCTCTTACCTCTAAATGTTGGAGACTTCAGAGTTCTGGCCTCAGATCCTTACTTTGCGTATTTATAGTAACTCTTTAGTGAATGCTTGAGAGATATCAAACATATATTTTTATTATAATGTTTGTTTCTCCCTTCAAATCTGTTAGTATTTGCTTACTATGTTTAGGTGCTGTGATGTTGGGTGCATATATATTTATAATTTTTATGTCATCTTAATGAATTGACCCTCTGATCATTATGTACTTATATTATTTGTCTCTTATTACAGTTTTTGACTTAAAATTGATTTTGTCTGATGCTAGAATAGTTGCCCCTTCTTTCTTTTGGTTTCCATTTGCATGGAATATCTCCCCCCAGCCCCACATACTTCACTTTGAGCCTATGTGTGCCCTTAAAACTGAAGTGGGTCTCTGGTATGCAGCACACAGTTGAGTCTTATTTTTTGTTTTTTGTTTTGCTTTTATCCAGTCAGCTGCTCTATGCCTTTTTATCGGAGAATTTAATCCATTTGCATTTAAAAGTTTTTTTTAATGTTTATTTATTTTTGACAGAGAGACAGAGACAGAGCATGAGCAGGGGAGAATCAGAGAGAGAGGGAGACACAGAATCCAAGCAGACTCCAGGCTCGGGCCGCCAGCACAGAGCCCCATGTCAGGCTCGAACTCATAGGCCACGAGATCTTGACCTGAGCCGAAATCGGTTGCTCAACTGACTGAGCCCCTGCATTTAAAAGTTTTTAAGAATGTTTATATATAGAGAGTGTGTGTGCATAAGTAAGCGGGCAATTGGCAGAGGGAGAGAGGTAGAGAGAAAATCTCAAGCAGGCCCCAGGCTCAGTGTGGAACCCCAAGTGTGTTTATTCTCAGGACTCTGGGATCATGACTTGAGCCAAAATCAAGGTTGGATGCTCAAATGACTGAACCCCCAAACGCCCCTTCATTTGCATTTAAAGTAATAATCAATTGATAAGACCTTAATGCCATTTTATTGTTTACTGGCTATTTTGTAGTTCCCTATTCCTTTCTTTCTCTTTTGCTGTCTTTCTTTGTAAATTGATGATTTTCTGTAGGTATGCATTGGTTCCCTTTTCTTTGTGTTTTGTGTGTTCACTGTAGATCCTCTACTGAGAGATTTCTTTTGAAAGTAGCAACACTATTAATGTTACAAAAATGATTTGGTTTCTTTTTCCTTTTTTTTTTTTTTTTTTTGGTTTCTTAAACCAGGAAGTGCTAGTACAAGGAAGAAATCCTTTGTAGACACTGCACTAACTTTAACGTGGATGGGAATGCTCCATTACAAAGACATAAACTGGCCTATAATTGTCAGCTTCCATTAATTTGAAGGGAAATGAATCCACATAGTCCATGTACAGGAGCACTGGAAAAAAACTATAGAGGTTATGTATGTGTGTGTGTGTGTGTGTGTGTGTGTGTGCGCATGTGTGTTGGAGTTGAAACTCTTAAAATTTTAGAAAACAGGTTGAAAAAATGCGGTCAATAAGAAGAAATCTGGAGTTCGACAGAACCATGATATTATCTGAGGTGTTTATATATCAATCAATGAAGAATAAGAAATAGTAAGAAAAATTTGAAAAGTTAATGTGTGATTATATAAACATGTGAACACATCATGAGTCTTAACTTGCCAAACTCAAGTGTTTAGGTAATCCTGCAGTCCTTTATTAGGTGGAAGCTGAAGCACTCTCATACTTTGGATTGCACAGAGTTCATGAGGATAGTATGATTACTAATAAGCAAGACAAGGACTCTTTCATATTTAGTGCATCCCACTGATAACATCTTTATTCTCTAAACCCTTGTGGCCTCACAGAATTCAGCAACTCCATTTCCATGATTCCACACTCTGGCGTAGTCAACTTTGCAGCCATTTTGAGCCCTGGCAACAGAGTCTAGCTTACCTGGATTCTGCATGTAGCCATCTCCTTTGGTCCTGAGACTTCCTCAGGGCTCTCTCTGATGGGCTAGAAGATACCTATTTACTCCAGTTAATTCTGTTCTTCTCTCAGACTTGAGAATCTTTTTCATTTCTCTGACACTATTTTTTTTCTTCCCTTCCTCTTTCTGGTCTCTTCTCTTAACCCTGACACATCAACCAAGTGTAATCTCTTCAATGAGGTACTGCACACAAACTTCTCCAAGAGGGGACTGACTGTCTCATTGCAGAAAGAAATGAAAAGGGACTACATCAGAAATGTAAGAAAAATCAATATCTCATTAAATTACTCTTCTATGACTGTGTAATCAAAACAATATACGAAAAAAATACAATAGGGGGAAGTTTATTGTCTATGTTTTTCTAAATCATTCCCTGAAATTCTTCTTCATTTCCTCTGACACAAAAATTGCTGAAACTTTAAAACTTTACTGGTAAGTTATCAATTAAATAAGGAAGTTATTTTCGTTATTTTCATCCAGGATGAAGCTCATACACACCTGTTCACTGAATCTCGGTATATAGCATTGTGATAATTTATTTCTACTGCTTTTCTAAAACATATTTAGAGGCTAGAAATATCCTTTAGGTAGAATAAAATGGCTCTTTTCATTAACATTTTCTTTCCTGACTGAAATATTACTGACTACATTACAAGCAACCAGGTAAATTATCTACCTGAAATGATCTCCATATAAATTTTTTCATGTTATTTTGTTACAAATGAACCTTTAATGCAAGAAGATACCAAAGACACTTCACTAGAAAATTAGCAACAAAAGACTTCAAAAGCTTTCTTGGATGGGATGATTAGTGATTATTATGATTATTATGATTATGATTATTATTATTTTGCAGTATGTGCTTTCCCTTATACTTCAACTTTCTTTGTCTGATTTCAGCATATTTTCCTAGCTTCACATTATGGTATATTTTAGCATTCTTCCATTTGGCATGTGGCTAATAGTACATAGTTGCTCTGTGGCTCATATATTAAAACTGAGCCTCAAGGAAAAGCTTCTTTATAATACAATGTGGGGGATTTTGTCAAGCTGAAAAAACCAATTAGAGTAATAATAAAATATACAGATAAAATCATAAAGATGTATTTCTAGAAAGAGGGAGGATAAGTTTAGATAAAGGAAAGGGAGTAATATTAGCTAAGTGGCATTCCAAACAGGATAGTTTATGGCAATAGAAATGCATTTTTCTCAAGGAAGGCTTTGACCTGCTTGAGGTAGTTTATTAGAAAATGATCAGATCTAGGATTCCATAAGGCAATGGCTGTCCACACAGAATGAAGGTCAATGTTTAAATGGATAAATAAGAATTACATCTACTTTTTAACCTATAGGTATATTGTTATATATCCTCCTCAATGCAACAAATGAGGGAATTCTAACTACAATATATAGGATTATGAAGCTGTATAACTAGGGGGGCCTTGTTATAGTCTAGTATTTTATTTAACCATTGCGTATGTTTCACATTTGTATATCGGAATTTGGGATGTGCTGGATTTTTAGTCTTATTTAATTTCTTTTCTCCTCCTACCACCTATTCTACCAACCTCAACATACACACACACACACACACCCTTCAGATAGGTTATCTCAAAATTTTTTGTTTTGTTTTGTGTTTGCAAACAGAAAGTGCATACTAAATTCTTATTTAAATATTAAACCACTCTAATACCTAATGTGATGCTTTATTCATATAAAGTTCTAATAAGAGTAAAATAGTATAATTTCCATTTTATGGGTTCATATAGAGAGACTAAGTCTCTTGCTCAGCGTCAGTAATTTCTCATACAGACTACTGCAGTAATTTCTTATCTCTTCTTCATGTTAGAAGTAGATTGAGATACAACTTCTTAATTTTCAAGATCCATTCTCAGCACAATTTATTACTGGTGATGTTGACCTTGATAAAGGTCATGTTTGATAGGATTCTCCATTGCTGAATTATAGCTCTTCCTTTTCAATGGTTTATATGTTAGAAGGGAATCACTAAGTCTAGCTCACACTCAAGGGGAAGGAAATTAAACTTCACCATCTGCAGGGAAGAATATCAAAGAATTTGTGGTCAAATGTTAAAATCACCACAGTAATTAATCTATTTGGGGGAAGATACTTTGAAGCTACATAAATTATGTTAAAGTTTTGCCCACTGATTTTTGCATTCATTGGTGGATCTTATCTGAGGAAATTACTACTGTGGTATCCTAATGGCGACTTTGTACTTCCTTCATTCCTCACACAGTTACTATTTGTAGTTATTCTGTAAGGGGACTTATTCCTTTTCCTTCCACTTTTAAAATTAAATTAAATGAAAAATTTTATTTTCCCTCTCTTATTTATTCAATCATTTATTTATGCCAATAGGGACTCATGGGTATGTACTGTATTCTTTCAATTATAATACAATGATATGGTTATTTATTAAAGTGTTCAAGTTGTTCCAGCGTTAGTCATTGGGAACTACTGAAGTCGACTCTTTTGACTATTTGTGTGTGCGGTTTTTTTTTTAATGTTTATTTTATTTTATTTTTGAGAGAGAGAGAGAGAGCGAGAGAGCGAGAGCACAAGCAAGGGAGGGGCAGGGAGAAAGGGAGACATAGAATCCAAAGCAGGCTCCAGGCTCTGAGCTGTCAGCACAGGCTGACGTGGGGCTCAAACCCACGAACCGTGAGATCATGACCTGAGCAGAAGTCGGTGCTTAACCAACTGAGACATCCAGGCACCCTGACTCTTTTGACTATTTGATCACTTTTTTTGCTTTCTGGTACAACTAGATGCTCCAGGCTATAGCACTAGAATCATCTACTTTTTCAAGAAGGCCTGGTTCATTTTATTGAAGAATGGTATTCAGAAATTAAGTTTTGGGTATATTTTGTAATTTTTAATGAACTGGGTTTTTTTTCTTTTTTAATGGGCATATAACCATTTGTATTTTTCTTCTCTTTTTTCTATTGGAATTGTCTGTCTATAGCCTTTTTCTATTTCTTTCTATTGGGTTGCTTTTATTTGTAAACATTTCTGATAAGTAAAGAATATTATCCTTTTGTTGCATATGTTGCAATCTGTTCTCTTAGGCACTTATTAGTCATCTTTATGGTGCTTTTAGACATGTTGGAGCTTTACTTGTATAGTCCGATGTGTTAATCTTTTCATTTATACCTTGGTGTTTTATGGCTATTCTGTGTTCAAAATCTATTTGTCTTTTATCATGTCAATACCACAATGTTTTAAATGCTTAAGGCTTATAGTATATTTTAACATATGGCTGGGTAATTGCATTCTTTTTGTTTCTTTTCCAAAAATATTCTTGGCTAAAAATCTATTTCTGTTTTAATCATGAATACCAATTTCTCTCTTGGCGGTTATTTTCCAAGGCCTTTCAGTTTAAAATACATTTCACCGGCACCTGGAGGGCTCAGTCGGTTGAGCAGCCGACTTCAGTTCAGGTCATGATCTTGTGGTTCGTGAGTTCGAACCTCACATTGGGCTCACTGCTGTCACCCTGACAGAGCAAGGCCAGCTTCAGATCCTCTGTTCCCCACCCTGTGCCCCCACTCCCTGCTTACTCTGTCCCCAAATTAAATAAATATTTTTTAAAACCCACATTTCATTTATTTACAACTTTCCTTTTTTTTGTGTGTGAGTGTATTTAGGATAGTACATTTCCCTTGCTTTGACTACATCTTATAGATTTTGATATATAGAGTTCCCACTGATTATTATCTGGAAATGGCAAGAACTGCAAAATGATTCCAAATATAGTAACTAACTGCTCTGTTGGTTGATTCTGAAGCTCCTTCTTCTCTTAGCTTCTGCCTCTCTCTACACGAGTGGCACCGAGGCTCCTGTTCCTCCCTTCTGTGGCACAGAATTTTCCTGTGAGCTTCTTAGGTGCTCCTTTCTTCTGCTATTTTCCTTTTGTTTATATCCTTTGGGGAGGATTGACTCACAATTTATGACACATTTTGTTTGGTTGGTTGGTTGTTTTTTAAGCTGTGTGTGTTTGTGTATGTGTTATGTGTGTGTGTTTTGTGCGCGCGCGTGTGTTGCGTGTGTGCGTGCGTGTGTTCCGTGTCTGTGCGTGTGCGTGCGTGTGTGTGTGTTTGGAGGTAGGAACATTTGGGGCAAGTGCTCCATCTCTCATCTTGAAACTAGAGTCCTTATTTCCTAAATGTCAGAAAGAAGGTAGACATAGGAGTCTGTGGACATCCAATATGAGCTAGGAATAAGCTCCCCCAAGTTCCCTTATTCATTGTGAATGGACTACTTTTTGCATGCTTCCTAAAGGAAAACCCTTTTGGGTGAAGGTTTGCCTTTTCATCAGCTGACCCTCTGAATAAATTTGGGTACATTCTACACAGCTACTCCAAACCAAGGAACTAGTTAGTTCCTCTGAGGTCATCTATATTAATTCTCCCATCTGGTTTTTGTTTTTTAGCGGTGCTGAATCATTCAGCCATTTCCCAAATCTGTCTCACTTGAATTGTATCTTGCTGTAATTCCTTGAATCCTGGTTTCCAGAGTTGATATATGTGTCCTTATTTAAATACGTCTTTGGGAATGTAATGATGGAAAGGATTTAAATATATTAAATGTGATACAAATCTAAAACGGGGAATCCCAACAGTGTTTTGTAAAGCAAATTCAGCCTGATTAATCTTTCTGACTCCTAAAGTCATTAGTGAAACCAACAGGCATTTAAGCAAAAGAGCAAGGAGTATACTATTGAAAAGCAACTACTTAGCCAAGCTAACATAATTTCCTTGTTAAAAAGTTTTAACCTGAACGATGAGGGTGTTTTTACTATTGTTATTTTCTTAGCAATCTATGTTCTTCATGCCACATTGATGAGATTAGATGATATGATCTCTCAAGTTTTAGATCTAACATTCAGTGAGTTTGTAGGTGGGATATATGTAAGTGTTTTGGCATAAAAACATTCAATAAATTCATTTAAGCAATGAGATGGCCAGAGAAAGACTTTATTCTATAATCAACCTGTGATATCTCATTTTGTGAATGAGTCTTGGATATTTTGATTAATACAGGCCCTTGATTTCAATTAGAATGGTAGGAAATCACCTTGCTTTAGCTGTGTGTAGCCTAACTAATAGATGATTTTGTGACGTAAGTACATAAAATATGGATAGGGATAGAGCAACCTTCAAAATATGTTCTTGTTTTTAATTTCTTACCTAAGTCTGAATAAGAGCAGACAAGGCATCCTAAAACAGCCTGTGGTCTTGGTACTTAAAATGTGATCTCAGAACAAAAAAATAGGCATCTCCTGGAATCTTAGAAATGTGAACCCTCAAACCTCTCCCCATATTTACTGAATAAAAATTGGCATATGAATATGATCCCCAGATGATGTGTATGCATATCACAGTTTGAAAAACACTGTTGGGGTAATTTATCAGACTCTTACTGTCAAAAATGAAAGGGTACAGTAACTAATAAGAGAACTGACATGTTTTCTTTCTAAATTTCTTCCTTCCAGTACTTATGAAAATATGAACTATCCTTCCAACTTGACCAGTAACTATAAAGATGACGATCTTGCTCCTGGATTCTTTATGTTTATTTGAGGTAAAGACAGACCTACTCTTTCATTCTCTAGATTAGGTCTTTGTTATCTCTAAAACATGCTAATAATAGAAGTGTCCTATCTAGGATCATTGCTTTCAGGATTAGCCTTTTCAAATTAACTTCACACAGCCACTAGATAGATTTACCTACAATAAAAACCCAGTTCCATCACAGCTGCATTATTACTCTGTAAGCAACCCAGTAACATGGGCTCCCTCTTATGAACATTGATCCAGTTACCCTTGTTGCTGTCAGAAACAGACCAACACCAATTTAGGTCCAGTTACACTCAGCTGCAGCAGTAGGAGATGGAAGTAGTTTCATTAATCTTTTGCTTTAAGTTGTTTTTGTTTTCCAAGAGATTTTGACTGGCCACAATGCTGAGAAGATGTAACAGTGAGGACTCCATGTGAGGCATGAGAAAACAGAAATATAAATGGGTATTTTGAAGCAAATGCTATTCCCATATTCCCTTACTTCACCCACGTTCCTTGAAGCTCTGGTACCAGCAATCTGACAGCTTCCTATTTCTTTTTCTTTTTAAAAATGTTTTAATGTTTATTTTATTTTTGAGAGATGAAGAGTCAGAGTACCAGTGGTGGGGGTGCAGTGCAGAGAAAGAGGGAGACACAGAATTGGAAGCAGGCTCCAGGCTCTGAGCTGTCAGCACCGAGCCCCATGTGGGACATGATCCCCTGAACCTTGACATCATGACCTGAGCTGAAGTTGGATGCTTAACCAACTGAGCCACCCAGGCGCCCCTACAGCTTCCTATTTCAAGTACTTGATTCTCACTTCTCTACTCAAGGGGTGTGGGAAGTTTTGGGAACCCCCAAACTTGCTTCTCTGTACTTAGGCAACCCAGACATATGTGGATGTGTGGGGTGGGAAGAAATGATGGCCCTAGAGCAACTCTCAATAATGGGAGATGAGAGTCCCATCATTCAGTGAGAATCCTGATACCTATTATACCTGGTTTCTTAGATGGAGCCTATTGGACTTAACGCTGGTGAACTAAAATAGCAAATTGTTCACTGACACATCTTTGTTGTCGTTGTTGTTCTCCCTTTCCCCATCACATTTTCTTTGTTGATCATTTGTGCCTCCCAAATGCTTGCCTCAGGGTCTGATTTTGGGAGGATTCAAACTAAGGCAGTAAAGTTCCCACTATTCCTTAAACCCCTCAGCTTCCTATTCAAAATGCCCACCTGCTTGTTGGGAACTTGCTGAGGGTGACTACCAAGATGAAAGTTTTGGGTTTTCTCTTAAGGGGCCTCACAAGGAGAAAGTTATTACTCTGATGAATCTACTATGGTAAAAATTCTGTCCCTTAACTTTTTGTTAAATTAATTCATTTATTTGAGAGAGAGAGACAGAGTGAGTGGGGGAGAGGCAGAGCCAGCAGGAGAGAGATAGACTCCCAAGCAAGCTCCATGCTGACAGCGCAGAGCTCAATGCATGGCTAGAACTCACAAAACCGTGAGATCATGACCTGAGACAAAACCAAGAATTGGACACTTAACCTGGGTAACCCAGACGCCCCTGTCCCTTAACTTTTAAGCATAGAATCCAGAGTTTATATATGAAGAAGCATTCTATCTGTCAAATTTTCTTCTCTGCATCTTCGGCCCGCATTTCCAGGGAAGACCCAAACCATTTTTCTTTATGGGCACTAACAATTTCAAGGAAAATGCAAGTAGTTTTTCTTGAGAATCATTCAGTTTTTCTTGAATACTTTGCCCTTATAGATCCCTTTGAGTTTTAATTTTATAGTTTGACTCTTGAAGGAAAAAAATTATTTCCTCTCCTTCTAAATTCCTACAGGATACTAGCATAGCCGTCCCTAAGTAGTTAATCCTCCATCATATTTTTTTCAAGGCTCCATTCTTTTCCTCATGATATTCCATACTAGAAGCTTCTTCCCTTACCTTCCACCTCACTAACTTAGACTCATAGACTGGAGACACATTTTGGGAACTTGCTTTGATCATTAGGTAATTAAATCTCCTTTTTGCATTCTTATTATAGGAAGAATACCATTTAATTGGAGTTTTCTGTATGAATGCCCTTGAGGTCACAAACTATGTCTTATTCATCTTCGTATCCACAAGGCATAATAAGCACTCATTGTATGTTTGTGGAATGAATAATCAAGTGCATTGTAAGAAGAAACAGTAGTAAAGAATCTGCATAGGCCTATGATACCCTAGCAGGACTTTGGTGTTGAACTGGTTTAAACCATTTTGGGGCCTCCCCACATTTCACAAGTAATGTTCCCCCGATCAAAATGACTTCTTGATCATGATTTCTTGGTGAGTTCACAGAGAGAAAACAAAACATAACAAAACAAAACAAAAGTCTATTAACTTGGAATATACTATATGATTCCAGACACCTGCTCAGCTTTTCAACAGTATAATTGTCCAGGCCATAAACATAGCATCCAGCTGATTCTTTCATGTGAATGCTTCTTTATTTATTTATTTTTTCATATGAAATAGCTAAGATGATTCAACACCTTCTGTAATGAGAGAAATATTTCACTTGAAAAAAAAATCTAAAAGATGCACAGATAATACAGTTCTATAGTTTATAAATGGAATATTAGAGCTCCTTAGATAGTTTCCCTACTGACACCCACACTGATATTCAGGGTTATATAAGGTACTGTCCATTTGATCTGGCCAAAAAACACTTGAGAAGATGAATAAAATACTGAAGTACATGATAAAAGTGTCATCTGGCATACAGTAGCTATATTAGATACTGTTTTCTTTTAATAATATATGCTTTAAGAAAGTGATTAATAGTGAACAACAAAAAAAAAAACAAAATAAAATGTCAACATAATTTAATACTCAAAGATTTTTAGAAGAGTATCCCAACATAGATTTCCTTTATTATAAAGCTAAAAAATTACATATTAATTTAATAACTTTTTAATAAGCACCTACTGTGAATCAGGTACTATGATGTGTATTCAATGTGGGAAAATTAGAGAATGTAGATAAAATAACAGCAAAATAATATCATTACTCATAGATAACTATTGTTAAAAATATGATCTTCCTCTCTCCCTTTCTCTCTCTCTTTTTCATGTGCTCACTCAGGCATGTGCATACACACACACACACACACACACACACACACACACACACACACACATGCACGCACACACACACACACTCTTTTCAATAACCCAAAGTAAAAGAAGCCCATTTGTCTGCCTATTACAATTACCATAATGCAGCCACACTTATAAATAAGAGTTTTTAAATTTTGTTTAAAGGACAATTTATCCTGATTGCTGTGGATGCACACACACCAGGTTTAGCAGTCTCTATTTGTTGGTTATCTACCTGATAATAATCCCCCATTTTTGCTTTTTAAAAAAATCCAATTTCTTTCTTTTTTTTTTCCAGAGTTTGGGAGAGTCATGGGCTGTAGGGGAGAATGGGCTCTTTCTTAGTACTAGTAATTAAATATTGATTAATAAAAGAGTCAATTTTGGCACTCCTATTTCCCCTGCTATTGTTAGAACTAAGCACACAAGTGAGGTTCAAATATATTAAATGAAGCAAAGACTTCCAGGAAACTTTGGAAAATATTTTGTTACTTTTAACAAGGGGCATGAGGTTGGGGTATGCTCTCTGTGTGGGAATTCTCATGTTTCTCTACTCACTGCCCTTTTATTACAGACTATTTCTTAAGGAATTTGTATAATGAATGGTTTTCAAGGATAGAACTAGTTTTGGAGAAAAGGGCAGGCTTGCTTACTGTCCCGAATAATAAACATTGTATCTTCTTCCAACACAAAAGTCTAGAAGGTTTGTTTATTGCATGTATCAAAAGATTAGAATTTCCTAATGTCAAGGTTCCTCTTGTGTAAAACAATCCACACAATATGAAGGCATCACCAGACACCTGTCATACTGCTTTTGTGAGAATTGTGACTTTGGGAAATGGCTCAAAATAGTTATGACACTGTGGCCATTGCTTTTGTTATGAGTAATAAACTGTCCATCTCTGACTTACTCTGGGGTCTTATGTCTTTTGTCAATGTCCATGAAACTGTGGCACACTAATTTTTAGCCTGAAAGTAGTATGAGATCTCAGACCTTGCACAATCCTTGACACTCTCTTTCTATTTCTGGCCATTGTGCAATGTCCTGTGAAACTGTGAGGGCAGAGCTGTGGCAGCCACCTTATGTCATGAGGATACAAACCTGAGGACAAAAATCAATACTGAGTGTGACAGAACAAAAATAGATATGGAGACAATCTAGGTTATTAAAGATATTGTTAAGACTATGATAAAAAGTTTTGAAATTATTGTACTTCCAGATTCATTTTAGTTGAAATGATACATTTTGCCTATTTTTAAAAATCATTTGAGTCAGATTTTCTGCTGTGACAAAAACAAGTAATATAAATAATTAAGGAATACAAAGTAGTTTGAAGGCCTGTTTGCTGCCAATAGATACAATAATAGCCAAGATTTATTTAGTACTTACAAATGTAAGCTTAATGATAAATATTTTGCTTATATTTTAAAATTCATTTCTTAAGCAACATCCCTGCGTGGTTGTTTTTATTTTATTATTACTATTTTTTAGAGAGAGAGCACAAGCAGAGTGGGGCAGAGGGAGAGAGAGGGAGAATCACTTTTCTTAAAATGTTTGTTTATTTAGTTTTCAGAGAGAGAGAGAGAGCAAGCAAGGGATGGGCCCAGAGAGAGGGAGACATAGAATCTGAGGCAGTTTCCAGGCTCTGAGCTGTCAGCGCAGAGCCCAACGCGGGACTCCACTCTAAGAACCATGAGATCATGACCTGAGCCGAAGTCAGATGCTTAAGCCAAATTCTTCAAGAGAGAGAGAATTTTAAGCAGGCTCCATGCTCAACTCAAAGGGGGGCTTGGTTCCACAACCCTTGGATTATGACCGGATCTGAAATCAAGAGTCGGGTGCTCAACCAATTGAGCCACCCAGGGGCTCCAGGTTGTTGTTATTTAAAAAAAATTTTTTCTGGGGGCACCTGGGTGGCTCAGTCGGTTAAGCCTCCAACTTCAGCTCAGGTCATGATCTCGTGGTTTGTGAGTGTGAGCCCCGTGTCTGGCTCTGTGCTGTCAGCTCAGAGCCTGGAACCTGCTTCAGATTCTGTGTCTCCCTTTCTCTCTGCCCCTCCCCCACTTGTGCTCTGTCTCTCTGTGTCTCTCGAAAATAAATAAATGTAAAAAAATTTTTTTAAAATTATTTTTAATGTTTATTTATTTTTGACAGAGAAAGAGAGAGAGACAGAGCATGAGGGGGTTGGGGGAGGGGCAGAGAGACAGGGAGACACAGAATCTGAAACAGGTTCCAGGCTCCAGGCTCTCAGCTGTCAGCACATAGCCTGAGGTGGGACTCGAACTCACTGACAGCAAGATCATGAGCTGAGCTCAAGTGGATGCTCAACCAACAGAGCCACCCAGGAACCCCCAGGTTGTTGTTAGTTTAAACACAAAGAATCTGAGCCTCCAGACTTCAAGTAATAAGCCTAAGATAATTGAGCTAAGTGACAGAACTCAGATTCAAATCCTGGCAACAAATCCTAGGCACCTAACCGTGATATGGTGTCTCCAAAGTAGTTGTGATACCCACCATTTGTTGAGGCTTCTTTTGGTCTTGACTCTGTGCTAAGCACTTAACAATGAATTCTTCTTACATAAGTGGGGGATGAATTTGGACCAGTTATATAAGTCTCTGTGCAAATGAGTGCCAAGAAACATTCTGCCTGAAAATGAACTTTTAATTTGTCCCCAAACAGTAATTTTAAATCAGAGGTCTGCTTGGGTTTTCAGATCAGAACTGAAAATTAGATGCTTGCTAGTTCTTGCTGAAAGTGAATTTGCACTGCTTGTTGTGGACTAATTTCATTGACATATATAATCCTCATAATTGGAAAAGATATTTTGTTGTATCAATAGAAAACAAAAAGAGAGATTAGCATACTTCTTCTCAATCCCTTATTCAGTAGTCCTCTACTGCTCGAATACTGCTCTGACCTAAACCTGAAACCATAGTGAGAAACACCCACGTCCCCCAAGACTGTTGCAGTCTCAGCTTTAAGCTGTCAGGAACTGGGTTTCACTAGTTCAAATCACTGTCAGCTAGGCTGATGCCTACCCTTAAAGACTTTCACGAATAGATAAACAAACCGACAAAATCCAAGGAATTAAAATATATATCCTCACTTTGATTCATAATGGTCCAAAGGGGCAGTGCAACAGTATTCTCTGAGATTCTGGGTTAAAAAAAAAAAATCTGTGTGAAATGGAACTTTTCTTAGTATACAACTTGCTTTTTGAACTGCAGTGGCCTGTATTTGGTGAATTTTCTTTTTTTATTTTTTTAAGTTTATTTATTTATTTTGAGAGAAAGAGAGCAGGGGAAGGGGAGAGAGAGAATCCCAAGCAGGCTCCACACTGCCAGCACAGAGCTGTCCTGGGGCTCGAACCCATGAACTGTGAAATCACCACTTGAGCTCAGATCAAGAGTCATACACTTGGGGCACCTGGGTGGCTCAGTTGGTTGAGCGACCGACTTCGGCTCAGGTCATGATCTCATGGTTTGTGAGTTTGAGTCCCGTGTTGGGCTCTGTGCTGACAGCTCGGGGCCTGGAGCCTGCTTCAGATTCTGTGTCTGCCTCTCCCCTGCTCATGCTCTGTCTCTGTCTCTCTCTAATAAATGAACGTTAAAAAAAATTTAAAAAAAAAGAGTCATACACTTAACCAACTGAGTCACCCAGGTGCCTCCCTCCACCCCCCAGATAATTTTGTATTATAGTTTGTGAGTGTGACAGATTGATGGCCTATTTAGCTTCTTCGGTGTTCAAAGGGGTTAGAGGTATTCAATGAAGATTTTGAAGTGCTGGGAAGTATGATTTGAAATTCTAAAAAATGACTAAAATATTCTAAAGTTTTCCTTTCTGTAGCACCAGGAGTGATATCAGAATATAACCCACTTCCCCACTGTAATACAATTTTTAATATAAAAGTTATTTGTTATCACTCACTACCATGGCCCAGAAGTGAAACATAATCCAAATACATTATCCATTGTAATATAGCTTTGACGTGTATTTCCCTAGTGCAGTTGTTTTCCAGGGGACCTAGTCCTAATTATTTAACACTTTCAAAGTCAATAAATTATCGGAGGCTAGCAAAAGGCCTGTTGGTGGATGAAATTTCTCTGTGAAATGAAAGTTGTCTCATGAAGTGAGAAGCTGCAAGAAGGTATCATTTAATAATAGCAAGTAATATTTTTAAATTACTGTTTAGAAAGGTATTGCCTGATATTAAAATGACTTTATATAAATGCTGTGTCCTCAATTTAAAAGGACATTGGTAAACCCCTAGGACTGAACAGGCCTTTTCTCCACCTAATTAAATTAAGTGTAGTGTACAGAGCCTCTCTGCAAAGATTAACAGAATGCATTCCTTGTCAGTTTAAGTGTTGCCTGTGGCGGTATTTTTTTCTAATTTAATTAAAAGCTGTTCTTTTATGAAGAACAAGCTTGCAGCATAATTTCTCTTATGTTTACATTTCTAAAGGCTATTCAGAAGAAAGTGGAGAGTAAGAAGGACAAAAAAGAGGAGAGGGGACTAAGTTGCAGGTGTACCAGAGGAAGTTCAGTCTTTCTTGTTGTTCAGGAAAAATTCATTTCAACAGTGAAAATGAGTGCAGGGAAACCAGGTGTCTGGGAAGACCACAGTTTTCATTGTGTTGGGTTAGACCATGTCTTCACCTTACACCCAGTCAACACCCTTGATAAAAATACAGAGCATTTGTCAGAGAGGTAATTGCACCATAAACTCTCACATATTCAAATACTTGTGCAGTTGTTTCTCTTTCAAAGCGTGTGATTAGCTATGGAGGCTGAGGTGGATTTTTCAGTCTGTTACCACATGCAAAGCTAGGTATGCATCAGCAGTGCCATATTGGAAAGCCATTTGGTGCTCTGGTACAGGTACAAAGCCCATTCAGAAACATCCTGAAGATATATATGCAAGGGCCCTGAGAGCCAAGTTAGACTGCCCCCCTCCCAGGTATCGATAGATCTTGATCAGAATTTAACAAGATACAACCTCTTTGATCTTTTCACATTTTTGTTATGAACTCAAAATATCCATGTATGTTGTTAAATATTTATTACCTCAGTATTAGAAACCTATGTCTTTTGAGTTTAAGCAAAGTGGAGAGAATAGAAATTAGTAGAGAAAAAGGAAACTTTTGATAAGAAGTATCCAATAAAAACTAGGAATGGAGGGAGGAAAGGAGGAAAGGAGGGAGGGACTAGGAATGTCCTATAAGACCAGAAAAAGTAGGAAAAGAGAAAAAAGAATCAAAGAGCAAAACCAATAAATAGAAAATAGCTACAAACATGGTATGTGTGATACACACACACACATACACATATATACATTTTTAAATGTTTTTTAATTTATTTTTGAGAGAGAGAGAGTGGGGGAAGGGCAGAGATAGAGGGAGACAGAGGATCTAAAGCTGGCTCTGTGCTGATAGCAGAGAACTGGATGTGGGGCTCCAACCCACAAACTGTAAGATCGTGACCTGAGCTGAAGTCGGAAGCTTAACTGACTGAGCCACCCAAGTGCTCCAGCCATGATATATATTAATCAAGCCGTATCAATAATCACTTTAAATATGATGGTCTGAGGGGCGCCTGGGTGGCTCAGTCAGTTGAGTGACCGACTTCGGCTCTGGTTATGATCTCACAGTTCATGAGTTTGGTCCCGCATCGGGCTCTGTGTGGACAGCTCAGAGCCTGGAGCATGCTTGGGATTCTGTGTGTGTGTCTCTCTCTGCCCCTCCCCCACTTGTACTCTGTCTCTGCTTCTCAAAAATAAAGAAAAAAAAAACTTAAAAATATCAAATAAATAAATATGATGGTCTGAACACATCAATTAAATGATAAAGAATATCAGAGTGGATTAAAAGACCCAACCATATATTGTCTACAAAAACATTAAAAGTAAAGAAATACAGAAATATATACCATGCTAAATCTAGTCAGGAGAAAGCTAAAATAGCTAGCTTAATGTCAAATGAAGCTGACTTCAGAATAAGAAAAATTATCAAAGGTAAAGAGAGGTACTACCTAATGATAAAGCACTCGATTTTTCAAGAAGATATACAATCAATCCTAAATGAGTATGCACCTAAATGAAACATCAACATAGGCCAGGCAAAAATTGATAAAACTGAACAGAGAAATATAAAAATTCACTATTACAGTTGAAGACTTCAACATTTCTTCTTCAGTAACTGGCAGATTAAGCAGACAAACATTCAGTAAAGATATAGTTGACTTTAAGTGTGATCTCACTCAACTTAACCTAGTTGAGGTTTATTAAAAATACTCTAACCAAAAATACCAGTATGCGTTGTTTTCTCAAGCCTGTATGTACTTTCAGGAGAGTTTTAAAGATATTTAGACTAAAGAAAATGAAAATAAACCTTGTCAAAATTTATGGGATGAAGAAAAGGAAGTGCTTAGAGGGAAATTGATATGTGTATATGTCTGTGTTTCCCACGTATATATATCAGAGAAAGTAAAGATATAAAAGCAATAATCTAAGTTTCCACTGTAAGAAACCAAGCAGAGAAGAAAAATGTAATTCCAAAGCAGGGGAAGAATATAAATAATAAAAATTAAAGAGAAATCAATGAAATTGAAAACAGAAACAATAGAGAAAATCAGTGACACCAAAAGGTATATCTTTGCAAAGATCCATAAAATTGATAAACCTCTGTGTTAGTGCAGGTTCTTCAGAGAAACAGACTAATAGGAGGCTTGGTAGAAAGTCCAAAATCTGATAAGGAGGCTGGTAGGAGACTTAGGAAAGAGTGGCAGGTAAAGTCCCAAAACAGTGTGCTGTAGAATCAGGAAGAACCTGATGTAGACAAAGTTTGAAGGCAGTCTAATGGAGGATTCCCTCTTAGTCATGGGAGGTCAGTCTTTTGTTCTATTTAAGATTTCAACTGATTGGATGAGGTCCACCTACATTATGGTAGACAATCTGCTTTACTCAAAGTCTACCAATTTAAATACAAAATCATGAAAAAAAAAAAAAAAAAAAACAACTCACAGAACATCTAGAACAATGCCTGACCAAATATCAGGGCACCATAGCCCAAACAAGTTGACACGTGAAATTAACCATCACAGTTTCTACTAGGATTAAGGAAGGGAGGAGGGAGGGAGGTGGGGAGAGACAGAGAAAGAGAGAGCAAGAGAGAGAGAGAGAGAGGGAACACAAAGTAGCAATATTAACAAAGAAGAGTTATCATATTGAAACCATGGGCATTAAAATGATAATAAAGAAATATTGTAAACAACTCTAGTCCTAAAAATGTGATAACTTAAATGAAATGAACCAATTACTTAAAAGACATAAGGTACTAAAACTTATGCAAGGAGAAAAAGGTAATCCAAATAGGCCTATATCTGTTAAAGCAATTAATCAATAATTAACAGCCTTCAAAAAAGGAAAGCAGCAGGCCTGGATGGTGAATTTTACCAAATATTTAAGTAAGAAATGATACCATTCTCTATAATATCTTCCAGAAAACAGAAGCAGAGGGAATACTTCCAAACTCATTCTATGAAGCTAGTAATACCCTAATACCAAAATCCAATAAATACATTACAAGAAAGAAAAACTGCAGACCAATATCTCTCATGAACATAGATCCAACAATCCTCAACAATATATTAGCAAATGGAATCCACAATATATAACAAAAATTATACACCATGACTATGTGGGATTTATTCCAAATATGTAAGGCTGGTTAGACATTCAAAAATCAATCAATGTAAAACTCAACAACAAGAAAACTCAATTAAAACATGGGTAAAAGACCTGAACAGACACTTCACCATAAGAGATATATAGATGGCAAATAAGCATATGAAAGTTTCTCAAAATCATACGACATTAAGAAATTGCTAACTAAAACTATATACCTATTACAATTGCTAAAATCCAAAACACTGACAACATCAAATGTTGGCAAGAATGTGAAGCAATAGGAACTCTTATTCACTGTTGGTGGGAAAATGGTATAGCCACTTGGAAGAGAGTCTGGAAGTCTTTTACAAAACTAAGCATACCCTTACTATACCATCTGGCAATTGCCCTCCTTGATGTTGACCCAAAGGAGTTGAAAACTTATATGAAAACCTACATGAGGATATTTACAGTAGCTTTATTCATAATTACCAAAACTTGGAAGTAATCAGGCTTCTCTTCAGTAGGTGAATGGATAAAAACAACCTGCAGTACCTCCAGACAATGGAATATTATTTACCACTAAAAAGAGATGAGCTATTAAGCCATGAAAGCCATAAAGAAAACTCAAATGCATATTGAAAGTGAAAGACGCCGATCTGAAAAGGTTGCACACCATATATACTATATGACGTTCTGGAAGGCAAAACTATGGAGTCAGTAAAAGTACCAGTGGTTGCCAGAGGTTGTTGGGAGAGAGAGATGAACAGATGGAGATCAGGGGATTTTTATGTCAGTGACACTACTCTGTACAGTAATGTGGTGGTAGACACATGTCATTATACATTTGTAAAACTCATTGAGTAAACCCTAACCAAACACCAAGAGTAAACCCTAATGTAATCTATTGACTTTGAGTGATAATGATGTGTCCATGTAGGTTCATCAAGTGTAATACACATTCTATTCAGGTAAAGGATATTGACAGTGGGGGAGACTGTGTGTCTATGGGCTATATGGGAAGTCTCTGTACATGCCTCTTAATTTTGCTGTGCAACTAAATGTGCTACAAAATATAAAGCCTACTAAAAAATGAAAAAGGTAATTCACATGTTAATAGGATAAGAAAAATGACATATCAATTGATGCAGAAAAAGCATTTGACAAAATCTAACACCCAATCATGATAAAAAGTCAGCAAAGTACAACTGTGGGCAATTTCCTCAACTTGGTAACATAAGCCTACAAAAAAACCTATAGCTAACATCATACATATTGACAAGGAACTGGACACTCTTTCTCTAAGACTGGGAATAGGGTAATGATGTCCTCTCTCATTGCTCTATTCAACATTGTACTTGGGGCATCTGGATGGCTCAGTCAGTTAAGCAATCAACTCTTTTTTTTTTTTAAGTTTACTTATTTATTTTGAGAGAGACAGAGATAGTGCTAGTGGGAAGGGGCAGAGAGAGATGGAGAGAGAGAAACACAAGCAGGCTATGCACTGTCAGCACAGACCCCGATTTGGGACTCAAACTCATGAAATTGTGAGATCATGACCTGAACTGAAACCCAGAGTCAGACACTTAACTAACTGAGCCACCCAGGTGCCCCAAGTGTCCAACTGTTGATTTTGGCTCAGGTCATGATTTCACGGTTTGTGAGATCAAGCCCTGCATCAGACTCTGTGCTGACAGTGAGGAGCCTGCTTGAGATTCTCTCTCTCTCTCTCTCTCTCTCTCTCTCTCTCTGCCCTTCCCCCACTTGTGCACACACTCTCAAAATAAATGGATAAACTTTAAAAAACAAAAACAAAAACATGTACTGGAAGTCTTAGGTAGTTCAATAAAAAGAAAAAAAATATATAATGCATACCAAGTGGGAATAAAACTCTCTTTATTTGTAGATAATATGGTTGTCTATGTAGAAAACACCAAAGAATTAAAAAAAAAACCTCTTAGAAATAATAAGCACTTATAATAAGGTTTCAGAATATAAGATCAACATACAAAAGTCAATTGTTTTCATATACAACAGGAATGATTAATTGGACTTGATAATTTAAAAATGGTTTTATATTTATATACCATTTATAAAGCACCAAAAGAGAAATACTTAGGTATAAATATAATAGAGTTTATACTTTCAATAGTTTCATATATATATGTATACATATATAAATATAAATTTTGATGAAATAAATCAAAGAACTAAATAAGTGGAGCGATATTCTATGTCAAGATTTGGAATATTCAGTATTGTTGAGATGTCAATTCTTCCCCAACTTGATCTGTAGAATCATTGCAATCCCCATCAAAATCCCAGCAAATTGTTTTGTAGATATCAACAAACTAATTCTAAAGTTTATAGGAAAAGACAAAAGATCTAGAAAAGCCAATACTAAAGAAAAGAGCAAGGTTGGAGGACTCACACTACCTATTTTCAAAACTCACTATAAAGCTAAGTAAATAAGACAGCATAGTATTAATTAAAAAAAAAATAAGATGATAGGTAGATAGATAGCTTAGTGGAATAAGATGGAGTGCTCAGAAGTAGATTCACACAAATACAGTCATAAAGGAGCTAAGGCAATTCAATAAAGAAACGAGTCTTTTCAACAAATATTTTTTGAACAATTGTATGCCCATGTATAAAACGATGAGTTTGGACACAGACCTTTTAACTTTCACAAAAATTAACTCAAAAACAGATCATAGATCTCAGTGTAAAATGCAAATTATAAAACTATTAAACTTTGAGAAGGAAACATATGTGACCTCGAGGTTACTGATGAGTTTTTGATGCAAAATCTAAATCCATGAAAGAAAAAAAAATTGATAAGTTAGCCATCATTCAAATTAAACATTTCTGCCCTGCAAAAGGTATTGTTATAAGCAATAACAGACAAGCCACAGACTGGGAAAAAGTATTTGCAAAACATATACCAGATAAAGGACATATATGCAAAATCTACAAAGAACTCTTAAAATCCATCAGAAAACAACCAGTCCAAACATCTGAATAACCATCTGACCAAAATGAATATTTTACATGGCAAATAAACAAATGGAAAGATGCTCAACATCATTTGTCATTATGGATTTGCAAATTAAAACAATAATAAAATACCATTCTATACCTACTATAATGGCTAACATCTAAAAACTTGATAATACCAATTATTGGTGAGCATGTACAGCAACAAGATCTCTTATTCATTGCTGGTGAGTGTGCAAAATGATATACCTACTTTGGAAGATAGTTTGGAAATTGCTTGTAAAGCTAAGCAGAGTCTTACCATAGGATCCAGCGATTGTTTAGTTACCCATCTAAACACCCACACACAAATATTTGCGGCACTTGTATTCATAATCATCAAAAACTGGAAGCAATCAAGATAACCTTCATTAGGTGGATGGATAGACGAAGTGTGATACATCTGTACAATGGAATATTATTCAGTGACAAGAAGCAATGTATCAACGTATACTTTATCCCAAAGTATAAAATAAATATCCATGAGCCCATGTCGACATAAATCATTGAGTAATTTAAATGGAGGAGAACTGAAAAATATTTCACGCAGAAGAATTCCAAATAATTTATGTAGGTATTCCTCCTTCAAGGAGGTGGAGTAGAATTCCCCATTTTTTAAAATATGGCTTGTATACAGTGGCTTCTTTCCTAAGAGTACAGTGTGGAAAGGGGGAAATGAGTAACTGACAATGAAAAAACCTGGTAAATACTATCTCAGAGGATCAAGGTTAATCAGCAGTCATAATTAATATTGATAGTATGTATTCTTGATATCATGTGAGGAAAATAGTATTTACCTTTGAGGGTTTTTTTTAAAGTTTTTTTTTTATTATTATTTATTTTTGAGAGAGAGAGAGAGAGAGAGGGAGGGACAGAGAGAAAGGAAGAGAGAAAATCCCAAGCAGGCTCCACACTGTCAACACGGAGGCCAATGTGGGGCTCGAGCTCGCAAACTGTGCGATCATAACCTGAGCCAAAATCGAGAGTCCCACACTTAACCAACTGACCCACCCATGTCCCCCCACTTTTGAGGTTTTCCTTACAAAAATGAATAACTCCAATTTAGTTCCTTGTGATTAATGAGGAATAATATATCAGACAAATACCAACTTTGAGGGTCATTCTATATAATATCTAACCTGTGCTCAAAATTGTCAAAAGCATAAAAAAACAAGGAAAATTTGAGAAACTCACAGTGAAGAAGAGCCTAAGTAGGCATGACCACTTAATATAATATGGTATCCAGGTTGGGATACTGAACTAAAAACAACTTTAAGTAAAAACTAAGGACATTTGAATGAAGACTAGACATTAATTAATACAATGTGTCAATATCGGTTCATTAATTGTAACAAATATACCATGCTACTAGAAGATGTTTTAATAAAAGTGGAAATTGGGTGTGGGGAATATGGGAACTCTCTGTACTACATAGTTTTTCTGTAAGTCTAAAACTTATAAAATAAAAAAAAAACAATTCAAAATGGATTAAAGATGTAAGTTTGAGACCTGAAACCATAAAAACCCTAGAGGAGAACATAGGCAATAACCTCTTTGACGTTGGCTGTAGCCACTTCTTTCTAGATATGTCTCCTGAGGCAAGGGAAACAGAAGCAAAAATAAACTACTGAGACTTCATCAAGATAAAAACTTCTTCACAGCAAAGGAAATAATAAAACCAAAAGGCAATCCACAGAATGGGAGAAAATATTTGCAAATTACACATCTGATAAAAGGTTAGTGTCTAAAATATATAAAAAACGTATAAAACTCAACACCCCCAAAATGAATAATCCAATTAAGAAAATGGGCAGAAGACATGAATAAACATTTTTCCAAAGAAGAGGTACAGATGGCCAACAGACGCATGAAAAGATACTCAACATCACTGATCATCAGGGAAATGCAAATAAAAGGTACAATGAGACATCGCCTCATACCTGTCAGAATGGCTAAAATCAACAACTCAAGAAACAAACAGGTGTTGGCAAGCATGTGGAGAAAGGGGAACCCTCTTACACTGTTGGTGGGAATGTAAACTGGTGCAGCCACTTTGGACAACAGTACAGTTTCCTCAGAAGGTTAAAAGTAGAATCACTCTATGATCCAATAATTGCACTACTAGGTATTTACCCAAAGAATACAAAAATACTCATTCAAAGAGGTACATTCACCCTGATGTTTATAAATAGCCAAAATATGGAAGCAGCAGCACAAGTATCCATCAACTGATAACTGAATAAAGATGTGTGGTGTGCATGTATATATGTATGTATATATATATATATGTATATATATATATACATATATATATATAATGGAATATTATTCAGCCACAAAAAACAATGAAATGTTGCCATTTGCAATGACATAAATAGAGCTAGAGAATATTATGCTATGTGAAATAACTCAGAGAAGGACAAATAATATGATATCCCCCTCATATGTAGAATTTAAGAAACACAACAAATGAGCAAATGGGAAAAAAAAAGAGAGAGGCAAACCAAGAAACAGACTATTAACTATACAGAAAAAGACTGATGGTTACCAGAGGGGAGGTGGATGGGGGTTAAATAGGTGATGGGGATTAAGGAGTGCACTTATGATGAGCACCAGGTGTTATATGGACGTGTTGAGTCACTGTATTTTACACCTGAAACTAATAATTACACTGTTAACTGACTAAATTTAAATTTAAAAAAGATTACTAAATCAGATTTAATAGCCAAAGGTCATAAACAGTAAAGAACTATAAATATATTTAATCTTATGGTTTTAAAAATGTGAGGAAATATAACAAGATATTATTTTTTCCTCCTCATATTTTTGAGGATGGAACAATAAAAAAAGAACCCTAAACATATAATTAAAATAAAATAAATATTTAAAAAAGTTAAAAATGTAGAAAGTCAAAGTTCTTTAAAGACTTAGAGAAAATGTTTGGACAACATAATCTCGGTAAGTGATCCTGCTAATAAATTTTCTATTCTTTGGTAGTCAAAAACCTGATGGATGGGGAGAGAGTAGAGGTAAGGAGAAAAGAGAAGGAGAAAAAAAAAAGTCTTAGCAGCCTGTTTTTCCTAATCCTATTCTTACTGACCCAGCTTCTGGTTCAGTGGCGTAAATGAGTAACAGATGTGGGACTCGGATGTCTTCCAGCATTAAGGGGAGTGTGGTGCTCAGTTGTGCTCAACACAGATTCCAGAAAGCAATTCCTCGAGTCTGTCAAAAACATCACCAGAGACAGTTCCAAAACAAGGAGATTGCTTTAGCACACCAGGAAAGGGGGTGACATAGATAAAGGAAAGCCATCACAATGCTCAAACCAAGGGAATGAAAAATTCACCTTTGCAGCTGAATGTAATCACAGATAAGTCCTGTCTTTTAAAAAATGAGATCATAATATGAGTCATCTGTCTCTTATATATATTTTGAACTACACAGGTCCTATATGGAGTGTCTGTTAAGGGAGGCAGAGCTATAGATACGGCATTTGAATTTTAAGTCTTAATTTCTTTTTTGAAATAAGAAAATGCCACCATAAAACTTTTTTTTGGAAGATATTATGATGAATTTCTGCCTGATGTTATAGTTTTAAAATGATGGCATTTTATTCTGTTTTGGTCCCATAGTTGCCTGCTATAACAGTTTAAAGGAGAAAGGAGATTAGTGGAGTAATTTTGCTGCAATAAAGGCCACCTTGTGGAAGGTCAGTTCACTGCTTGCTTCTTGTTTTTCAATGCAAGACCCTTCAAGCAACAAGAATAAGGCTGCTGAAACAGGTGGACAAAGTAGTCAGAGAAAAGACAATTTCTACCTGTTATTGGATATGGTCTTGTACATTGAATCTGAGTAGATTTTTGCTAAAATGGCAACTGGAGGTATATTGCTTCCTAGGACTCATATACTGTGAGTGTTTCTGTCTTAAGAAAACAAAGCAAGGCAATAAACAAAATAAAACAAAATGATAGTCATAATGTCACAACAGTTTGTAGAGCCACAGAATACACTACAATATTTTTTATATCTTAAGAAATTTCTTTTGGGGTGTCTGGGTGGCTCAGTCAGTGGGCATCGACTCTTGATTTTGGCTCAGGTCATGATCTCAAGGTTCTTGGATTCAAGCCCCATATCAATGGCTCTGCATGCTGACAGCATGGAGCCTGCTTGGGATTCTCTGTCTCCCTATCTCTCTGCCCCTCCCCTGCTCCTGCACTCTCTCTCTCTCTCTCAAAATAAATAAACACTTAAAAAAGAAAGAAAGAAATTTTTTTACATTGTGGAATTAATTGAAGTGCCTTTCTTAACATCAGCAGAGTCATTTCAAATGGGCTTTACATTTTGCAAATTGAATCAACAGCTTATGGAAGGTTTTGTTCCTTCTGAAAAGCTTAACTCTTGCAAAATTGCAACTCTTAAGAAAAGTACCAGAGTTTATTGAGTATTCTCTATGTGACTAGCACTTTTAAAGTGTTGTTTGACTTAGTTCTCACAAAAGCTTTATGAAAAAGTTTTACTTAACTATTAAGAAATGAGAAAACTGAGGCCAAAACTAATTAGACTCTGTCTGCAGATCATATAGCTGTGAGGATATGGTCCTATGCTTGAACTTGACTCAAAGCCAGAAACAAAATATATACAAATGTATATACAATATGTGTGTGTGTATATATATATATTATACACATTTATTTATACATATATAAAAATATATGTTATTTACCTGCTACATACTATATATACTTTATATATATGTGTGTGTATATATATAACATATATAATACATATTGTGTGTATATATTCCTGATATATATTAGTTACCTTAAATTGTTGATTTAAGGTAACAGGCCAATCTTGTTTCCAAATTTAGCCCAAGTTGAAAGATCCACATTTCTTGAGGACACAGACCCTGACTTATTTGTGACTTCACCTAGCCCAGAGCCTGGAAAATGGTAGTCCCTAAATTATAGTCATTGACTGATTGCAAAATGCTTAGAAATCAAGTTTTCCATCGATCAACACTTTGCTGGGGTTCAACCAGAGAAAGCAGTTGTGTTAAAAATTTGCTGGTAGCTCAACATTTTAAAACATTATCTCATATGGTCTCTACCTCAATTTAGACGTGATCTCTCAAGTTAAAAATAAGAATTTGGCTTTACCGTACCTACTCTGTTTTTACTTTTGTCATAGAAGTTTGCTTTTTTGTCTAAACTAGGGAGTTAGATTAGGTGCCCAGAGTTCAGAGGACTTAATGAATCATATTTTCAATGTCAGGTAATTTTGTGTGTGTGTGTGTGTGTGTGTGTGTGTGTGTGTGTGTGTGTGTGTGATTTGTCCCAACTTTTTTCTTTTGTCAAAGGTTAGTTTTATTTCATTTGTTTTTTTTGTTTGCTTATTTGGTAGATGACTGAGAATAGGTTAGGACAACACAAAATGGGTTATAAACCTTTTCTCATAGACGCTGTGGATGATTTCTGCTGCTTCTTACCTCCTCCACCTCCCCAACAAGTGTAATAAATGCAAAATGGCATTCCGAATTCTTTTAAAGGAAATTCTTAATCCAGAAGATTTATTTTAAAGTAAGAAACTGAAATTTTCTCATTTTGAAGGGATGAATATAAATGAATGATTTCAGTTGCCAGAAAGAACTGTAAACACTGGTACTTGCAGATGTGTTATGTGTTGAAACTACAAAGATGTTTAAGATATGGGCTTCTTGTACTTAAGGGGTTTTGCGTTCTTGTGATGTGACCACTGAAAGCAATTTTTAAAATTTTGAGCCTCAATTCATTTCTGCATTTTAGAAATCAGATGTTTTTCTCTCTCTAAAATATGTCTACTGTTAGAGCCTGTAATAGAATCAAGTATAACAGTTATTTGTTGAATAGCAGCTTGTATGCTATATAGCTGAAGGGAAAAAGGATAAAGATAGTTATATTCTGTTTCTGTCTCCCAACTAGCAAGGGGACTTGGCCAGGTTATATTAACCCGAGTCTCAGGTTTCTCACAGTAAATAAAGAGTTTGTTTTGCACTGATATTTGAAATTGCTTCTGTGCTTGAGCCAGAGGTCCGCATTAAAGTACATAATGCATATGATGCACCTAGCAATGTACCTAATGCGTATGTAGTAAAGGAAATATCTGCTTACATTTCAACTCAGTTAACCTTCTTCACAATTAAGCGGCCTTAAGCAGTCCATCTTTTTCTGTGTATTATGCAAGGTATTGTGGTATATTGGAACCAATATGTCAGAATGGGGTTTGATTCCCAGCATTATTATTCCTAAGATTATTGACATTGTACACATTACTTCTATGAAACTACTACTACTATTTGAAAAATGATGGTAAAAATATGGGTGTTAAATGAAGCAAATTTATTTTTCTTCTAATTGAATGCTCCAAACATATCATTTTTAAAGCCTTCCTAGTGCAGACATGCTTTATCGCTTAGACATTTTGACCACAATAATCACCATATTGCTGTGTGATGGAACAAACCAGTGTTGGTTGGGAGTAATCATTGGTCTCCCAGTGTTTCCTAGTGTGCAATACATGTTGCTCTCTACTCTCTTGTTCCTCTGCCTTTCCTTTCTCAAACATATTGCCTCTCTAAGATTTGTGCAGCTCTATACTGCCAGCTTGCAGTAGTGAATATCTATATAAATGAAAGGATATTGAAAAAAACTACTTGCCCTTCATTTCAGAACCCCAAGCTGAAGTTGTAATGCAGAGTACTCAGTCATTACTGTCGAACTAATTAATGCTACCAATATACCATTTATATTCCCCCCAATATATCAAGATGTATCAACTTTTAAAATGCCATCACCAATTAAAATCTAGGATATACTTCAATGTTGACTAAAATTGGGTCCTATGATGTTTCTCTTCTGTCTCCTGTCCAGACACCATTTCTGTAGTAGGGCATAGTGGGAATGGAGATTTGAAACCACAAGAATTAATTCTGAAGAGACAGGTTGACATCCACCTTTCACACTGCAGAGATTCACAAAAAGCTCTTGTCTTTTAGTAGAGGTTGCAGTGTCTTATGCCCAGGGACACTTGAGTGTCCTGTTGTGGCTTGGCATTAAAACAGATTCATTGATGTTCTTCTGTGGGACTACTGGCTGGCCTTTTGTTTATTATTGTTATATTTTATTTGTACAGATATCCCGCCATGCTCCGTGCTATAAATAGTGATGTTTTTATTGTTAGTACCGTATCCTTAATAAAGCTGCAGTTTTCCTGGCAATTAATTGTGCTGACAATCAATGCAGGACTGCAGGCAGTGTGTTTATGTGCTGAGCGTTTGATGAGTAAAGCCCTAAGAAGTTGGGTTGTCAAAATTAAATACATTTCTCAGACATAAAGCCACATTCTGTTCTTGGTTTGATCAAATGACAGTTGATTGTCGGCTGAGCCTAGATTTGGTTTTGCTTGTAAAGTAGAGAATATTTGGTCACCTTCAAGAATTAAGTTTAGACATGTATTAGGACAAAATAAGAGGATAAAATTACTCATGTCTGCTTTTTCTCAGGGCTCAGTCTATTTTTGATAAAACTTTCTTCTTTTGAAGTAAGTACCCTAGCAGGTTTTGGAAAGCTTTTTGCTTTCCACCAAACTTTAAGATTAAATACACATATATGTTTGGTGCTTTTGTAGATACTTCAAATTTACTCAGATAATTTCCCTGATTAAATATGGGTGATGACTTGGTGTTTTTGTCTACTTTCTTTTTTTTTTATTCTTCCAAGTACTAAACAACATTCTTTTGTGACATTTGACTTTATGTCCTGACTCATTGGATGTTTAATCTTTGTCGAATAATGATAGCAGTGACAGATCAAAAGGCATTTGGGGATTATAACAGGAAAAAAAAATCATTCAGCAAACAACTTTGAGCAACTTTTTATTTTGTTATCTAGTATAAAGTTTATTTACAAATGTAAATGTAAACTATTATTTTAATAACTAATTCTCAAATTATACAAAAGCTCTTTTTGTTGCTTTCCTCAAAGTATCAGTTACGTAACAGCTAGTACAACTCTAAGTCTTTGTTATACACACTTTATAATAAACAAATATATAAAACTTAATTCATAGTTAATATCCACAATTTCATTTATCAAACATGGATTTCAGTCAAATGAAACATGTTGTACTTGTATGTCCATATTTTAATGACAGAAATCATTTTGAGCTTCCCCCCTTTTTGTTATAGCTCTTAAAATATATTCATATATATATATATATATAGTATTAAGATTTATAAAATATATTCATATATATATATAGTATTAAGATTTATAAAGGTTATTTATATGGCCTAGAGAGTTGTTCAGGACAATTCTTGCTTAGAATAGACATCAAACAAATATTTGGTTACTGACTGACCTAACAAACCAGTAAACAATAATCTTATAATAGTAAAACTATTGGTGTGTACTATTTTAGAACTTTTCCTTTATAGAATTTAATGTAACAATAAGAAATAATAGATACAGGACTTCCGGTTTCCATTGAGAGATGTTGAGGGTTGAAAAGGGCATTATTTCCGATCATACAACAAAAGCTAATCTAACAAACATCAGGTTTGTGACTTTTCTTAAATCCATGAAGTGTTGAAGTCGCAAGGCAACCATTGGCTCAAAATAGAAAGACAGACAAGCACCCATGGGGAGAAGTGAAGCTTGCATTTTTGTTTACCTGGCAAGATGCAGTCGGACACTGGTACGCAGAGTTCAGCTAAAATGACTGGCAAATTGATAGAGGGCAGTCAAACATGCGTTTGGAAATATAGGTGACAATTTTTCCCACACCCTCTTGGAGGTTTTCCTTGCATGAAATCCATCAGGTGATCACACACACATGAAGACAAATGTCTTGAGAAAGTTTCCCTAATTGTGAAAACCCAAGAGACAGGGGACAGCTGTGAGAAGGGCACAGAACTCCCTGGAGCATTTTCACATTCACTGCCCCTAAGAAACGAAATTCTTTATGTGAACGGAGGGGTGAATGAATACTGTTGTCCTACAAGCCCTGGCAAAAATCTGTTGCAACTAGAGAAAAGGAACAGGGGAAAGCTCCTCATCACAAGAGAGAGAGAGAAATATCTGCTAGGCCAATGGAGGGAAGGAGCACTGAGAAAATCAAACACTTAAGACCCATAGGACAAGAGTCACACAGAATGCTCTCTTATTTCCCCCCCACTGTAAGGATAATAGCAACTAACAAGTAACGTATAAAACACACCCTCCCAGTGACAGTGCAAATGGTAGATTAAAGCTGAATTTCTGACAGGTTTTTTAAAAACAAAAAAATGTGAAAACAAAACCAAACAAACAAAAAAGAAGTCACTAGCTTAAATACAAGGTATTTCTAAGAGAAAACTGAAGTGTGTAAAGAGCTGAAAATAAACACTGGTGGGACAAACTTCAACACCAGCTAACCTCCTGTTTAAATTAACTCAAACCCCTGCATTAAAGACCTATCTAGAATAGAGGTGATGGGGTGCCTGGGTGGCTCAGTCTCTTAAGCTTCCAACTTTGGCTCAGGTCACAATTTCACGGTTCATGGGTTCCAGCCCCATGTCGGGCTCTGTGCTGACTGCTCAGAGGCCGGAGCCTGCTTCAGATTCTTTGTCTCTCTCTCTCTGCCTCTCCCCCATTTGCACTCTGTCTCTCTCTCTCAAAAATAAGTAATAAAAACGTTAAAAAATTAAATAAATAAATAAATAAATAAATAAATAAATAAATTAATAAATAAATAAAATAGAGGCAAATCTATTTCCCAGAGAAAATGTTCTTTCTTCAGTGTTCCTTCCAGTATATTATTAAACTAGGGGGAGGTTTTGGGAAACCCCTAGACTTGCAGTTGGTGGCAAAAGTGAGTCTGGTTTCATGGAGAGCTGTGCCCACAAACTTCACAGTTTGGCCAATTCTGGGGGGCTCTTTACAAAAAACCCACTTTGAACATAGAGACATAGATGAGTAAAAAGTGAAAGTATGAGGGGCACCTGTGTGGCTCTATCGGTTAAGCATTGACTCTTGATTTTGGCTCAGGTCATGATTTCACAGTTTGTGAGTTTGAGCCCCGTGTCAGGCTCTGTGCTGCCAGCACAGAGCCTGCTTGGGATTCTCTCTCTCCCTCTCTCTCTGCCCCTCTCCTGCTCGTTGCTCGCTCTTGCTCTCTCTCTCTCTTAAAAATAAATAAATGAACATTAAAAATTTTTAAGTGAAAGTATGAAAGCAATATGCCAGCACAACATTAAACAGAAGAAGTTTGGATTAACTATATTAATATCAGACAATGTAGACTTTCAATAAGAAATATCATCAGAAATACAGTATTACATACTGAAAAAGGGCTCAATTTTCAAGGATATGTAACAGTCCTTAGTGTGTATGCATCTAACAGAAAATATTCTGAATTCATGAGACAAAATATGTGAGAATTAAAAATAAAATAAGAAAATTGACAATTTTAATTGAAGCTTTCAATGTCCTTCTCCAAGTTTTAGAATAAGTAAAAAGAAAGCTGTGTAGGCTGTAAATGATTTGAACAACACTACAACCAAATTGATGCAACTGAAATTTATAGAACACTTCACTACAGAGCAACAGAATACACATTATTTTCAAGTATGCATAGAAATTTCACCAAAATAGATCATATTCTGGACTACAAAACAATTTTTAGCAAATATAAAAAAATCTATCTTGGTCATTAATATATTTATAGAAACTTATGGATTCCATGTCATTTAACAGTCACTGAGTAAACATTGGTTATTAATTGTATCCATATAGAAATAATGACATAATAGAATTGCTATATGAAACGTTCTGGTTCTTGAAACAAAAGTAAGAAATTAAGCAAGATCTATATTCTAAGCAGAAAATAAGGAAAAATACATACAAAGAAAGGTAAGCATATAGGATATGACATAGCCAATAATGTAGAGGAAATTTGATAATCATTAAATGTTATATTTTCTGTTAATTGCACATTATCTTGATCTCTACCACATTGGAAATACCCATTCCACTCGGACCAGACTTAACTTTAGGCACGCTGATGGATTTATAATTTATGAGGCACACTTGCACATCAGAATGGATGTTGCTCAAATAGGTTCCTTAGCTATGCCCCTAGTGATTTACGAAAACTAATATGCCATAATACCAAGTAGTACCTAGTATTCCCTAGGATAACTTGTACCACAAACATAGTTAGGGATCATCTGTCACTCTGAAGCCAAAATGTGTTTTAGTGTGGAAAAGGGGACTTTGGGGAGGCTTGCTGGCTGGTACACTGATGGCTACTGTTTTTCTCTTTTCTCTTTTGCTAATTATTAGTAAAGCCCAGTGTGGCTTATATTGTGTATTTCATGAACATCTATTTGATAGCCCAGTCTTTTGTGATGATATAAAATGATTTTAAAATTTTAATATAAAACTTGATATAGAAGATCATAGTAAGTATTGAAAAATCTTCCAAATAACTAATTTTAAAATACAGCATTTTAATTTAATTTTATGAATTAATTTATTGAAAATGCTCAAGTCTTACATAATTTTTATGCTGTTAAAGTTGTCCAACAGCATAGAGAAAAGGTGGAAATTTCATCATTCCTTCTACAAAGTTATCATTATTTTGGAATGAAAATATGACAAAGAGTGCACGAGGAGGAAAACTATGAAAAATAGATGGAGGGAAATTAAATATAATTCCAGCACAATCACAATAATCAGTTAAGAAATATAATGGAAAAGTATACCATTCTTAATAAGTACAAAAACATAAAAATACAGTAGAAAATTGGACAAGATACATATAGGACATTTATAAGAAAAATTCAACATTTTTCTGAATGATATAAAATAATTGAATAAATGAAGAGATACCATATCCTGGATATTAACACTGAGAAATGGAAAATTACTCATTTTTCTCCAAAATACATAGCCAAGCAACAAAATTCGAATCAAAATACCAGTAGGAATTTGGGAGTTACTGAACAACATGAACCAAATAGTCATCTAGAAGCATGAGTAAGAAAGGTTAGCAAAGGAAATCATTGGAGAATAATGAAGTGAGAGGAGACGAGTAATTCTGTGCTAGACAGTAAACAAAAGTATAGATTTCTAGAATGAAGAGAGTGTGAGAGTGTGGTGTGGGAAAAGAAAATTCATGGCAACAATAGAAAGTCAGGAAAGAGATTAATTATATATATTGTAAGTATTTATGATATGATAGTCCTATTTCAGATAAGGGAGAAAAAGGAATATTATAATATTATATAATTATGAGATGATTCTTTAACTTTTTGGAAATATTCTTTTTTAAGGTTCCTAACTTCACTTCTTACAACAAAACTATTTTTAGATGCTTTAATATTACAGGTTCTAAAAGATAAGTTTAATGCTCATTTGATCTTAAAAGGGGCTATGGCTATCTAATTAAAATCTTTTCTTAAACAAAAGGAAATTATAGAATTGACTAGAGAAAAACTAGGGCTACATAAACAAGTACTTCTGTCGATCAGAAAAATGCCACTAATAATAAACATTTAGGTAGCATAAAAATCTAGAAAAAAAGAAAGAATTTTGTCTTGGACTTATAAGTAAATATTTCATGGAAAAGAGTAAGATTTATGTTTGTGGAAAACAAAGGAGAACATTAATGGAAGTAGGGAGGACTCTTATTCATTTCCACTTAGGGTCAGAGAGAAGACTAGTTACATTGAAACACATTTTTGAAAAAAGAGTATTCACTTTAAAAAATATGTGAAGACATTGGAAGGCAATATAATTGGGACTGCTTTTGATTAAAAGAGCTTGAGGAGGAGGTAACACATGCTATGTTGAATCAGTTAAGGTACGACACCTTTTTGATTGAGAAATTGTGTCATTTATGTCATTCTGAGAAGGAAATGCCAAGACTGGACTAGACGTATGAGAGATTTATTGGGAAAATTCTCATGTACATAAAGTAGGCAGAAAGTCCTCCAGACCTGTATGCAGGTCTGACATCTGCAGGATGGAGGGAAAGGAGGGAAGTAAGAAAGGATTAGGTAGAAAAAGTTTCATCATGAAGGACGGTTCTGAGAAAGTTTTGTCCAAGCTAATCAGGAGTGCCTGAATGAAAGTTGCCCAATAGTCCATGCAGGCAGGCATGTCCAGGTTCTAGTACATTCTGCAAGGATCTGTCATTGGCTGGGACCTCCCAGGCAACGTGTGGATGGGCATGAACGTTGTTGTGCATTGAAAGCTGTGGCAGCTGAAGTCTCACCACCATCTTGGCTCCCACAGCAGGTCCTTGAACAGAGATCTGAGCAGAGCACCTGCAAAATTCCCTTTGGCTGCCAGAGATCCACTTCTCCACACAGATGGGGGCACTTATTCCATGGTTCTTGTGGGCCATTATTCCTGCAGAGAACTTAGAAGGGGGCTGTAGTTAGTGATATGATTCGCCACCTTCCGGATTGTGACTTCCCTTGACCCTTGCCTGTTAACTGAGCAGGCCTTGATAGTTTATCTGGAGATATGACCCAAATCTTTACTCCTAAGAAGTCTGAGGCTTTGGTAATCAGACATTTCTCAGTACCAGGTTGCTTTATGCATCTATTCCCAGCGACGACTAGACAAAGAAGTATCTAGAAGCACCCATGTGGATTGCCCAGGTTTCACATGTATTTTTCCTTTAGTATATAAAAGCAGCACTGTCTTCTTTTGCTGTCCAATTTACCCTGCCAACATGGTAACTATTTCTTGCCTACTGGTCCCTAAATGTAAGGAGTCCAACGTACCCTGACAGTGGTTGTAGCCTGTAATGCAATGAAAATCTTGCTAGAGAGGACACCTGGCAAGAGTGTACTCCCCTTGACCCCAAGACTTCTAACCCTGCAAAGCTCAGAGTATTGCCCAAAGTCCCCCAAGGGGTCACTGGGGGTGATTGTGAGTGGGGTCACTCCATCTCTCACCCTAACCCTATAACCACCTGTTTCAGTTTTGGCTCTCCTGGAATCAGATGCCAAGACTGAACAAGAAGTGCAGGAGATATTGGGTAAATGACTGTTGAGGAAAGAAGCAGGAGCAGGAGAAGGCAGTGAGAACCTTCACATCTCAATTGTAAGTTGGTAAAGGAAGGATTGAAAAAGAAGAGCCCCAGAATGCAGTGTTGTCCTGAGAGTTTCAGCCAGGCTGGTAACAAGCCCACTAGCTAGAACTGCAGGTCAGAGGAATCCCCTACCATGTAGGATTGATCAGGTGGGTGAGAATTCTGCTTTCCTCCACTCCTGATAAGCTCTGTCACTGACTGGGAACAGCTGACTGGGAGTGACCTGGCATGCGTATTGGTAGGTACAAAGTCGAGCATTTGGGGGCTCTCAATCATGGGTGCTTCCCAGGCAGGTTTTCTTAAAGGGATATCTGAGTGGTCTACTTCAATGACTGCTAAACAAACAAAAAACTGTGTTAATCCAGGAGAAATCCAGGTCTTAAATATGTACCGTTTGACTGGTGGAAGGAAGACAACTTGAGATACAGTCACAAGAGAAAGATTCTTACCTTGGAGGTTTTCATCCCTACTCCATTGTGAAGGTTATGCTTGATGTATACTTGTTAATGTCATCTTTATGTCGGACACAAACATCAAAATGTGTGAGATAGCCTGAAGGTGGGCTTGAGTTATTTTCATTAACAGTTGTATTCTCTTTGTTTGCATATTTTAGTATCTGAATTAATATGGAAATGAAAATGTTTAGAATAGAATGTTACTGTTGTATAGATATTTTATTCACTTTAAAATGTTTTATTGGCTGTGGGGATAGTCGTTAGCATTTTCATTTTTTATTGACGGTCAGCATCTAGCAAAGAGACCACTAATTGTATTTGTCAATGTTTTTGCAAATATTTTATTTGTTGGTAGAGAAGCTACCAAAATGTTACAAACATTGTGTGGAAGTTTGACATATTATATGTATTGACTGATTGACTGATATTTACACTTGGATATATTTATATGTGATGAGTCAAGAATGTTTTAATATTAGTGTGCTGATGCTAATCCACAGGACTGCTCGTTATTGAATTCTTATAGACCCAGCATCTTTAGAAATTTCACTCACTGGCAACCCTGATGAACTATCATAATAATTGATTTTATTAACAGAAATAAATAGCCCAAATTTGGCTCCCTCTCAAAACGACCCTGTTTTAACTGACACAGATGAGGTGTAAGGTTATTTCACATTGACCCAGTCAGGTCAAGGCTCAAGGAAAGCCTTGGCTTGTGCCTTTAATTTGATCTTGCAGACAAGAGGATGAATCGGCTTTGTCAGTCTCTTTCTGTTTGGCATGGCTACCAATAACCTTGCTTCACTTTCGTGTTTCTCCTACAGGGAAGGAATTTTGGCAGAATATTGCTTACTTTTACAGTTCCGGAAGTTACACAGTTTAAGGAGGGAACAGTAATTACATGCCATTAAACTCAGAAGGCCATTGGCATAGATGAACATTCTGAAGAGGACACAGCCTTCAAGTTCAGTAAAGGATGATTACCAGAGCATTTTAGTAGAGAGCTGGTGAAGGAGAGGAAGGAATAACTCTGGAAATGTGCTAAGGCAGCAAACCTATGAAAATGCAGTTAGACACGGCAGTGACTACATTGATTATGCCAGGAATGATTTAGCAGAGGTGTTTCACACTTGCCATTAAACAAAGTGCCATAATAGGGCTTAAAATGTACTCAGATTCTACTTGCTACATCCAGCTTAAACCCTAGAAGTGTCACTTACATTATTGCTTCATGTTGGTTTGTGGGAAGATCCCTAGCTTTTTGTGACAGGACTGCTTTTCCTCTTGGCTCTGGATTCTGCAGTTATAGAAGCTTCTGTGTTCCTCTATGCTAATCCGTGACTCTCTTTCAGTTAAAACCCATCTTAAAATTGACCTCTTCCAGGAAGCTTTCCTGATTAATTGCATTCAATTACTTCCCTTCAATATCTTCCCTTCGTAAACACTGCTTTAAATTATATTTCTGATATGTTGGTTTGAAAGAAGGTTTAAAATACATAAGTGCATATATATCTTAGACCTTCAAGCCTATATGAATAGTAACAGATTATAGATGTAGATTATCATAGGACACAATTACTTTTATAACTAGATCATTAGCTCTGACTAAGCTAGTGTTCTTTCATTTCTTTTGGTAACCTCCATAAGCAGTAGGTTGTTCTGAATACAGTGCACAAATAGGGGACAAGCCCTGTGGATTCAGTAGGAGGTATTTGTTTCTGACACAAATGAAACGAAAAGGAAAAATTCCTGAATATCCAAGTGGGTAGGTCATTTCCCCACTGCTTTGAAAAGGAAGAGTGTTATAGCATTTCTCTTCTGCATTCCTATCATAGGAAACTGTTCTCTCTTGTATGCTCTGGAAGAGATGAGACACTGAAACTCCAGCCTCTGTCAATTCGGATGTTGCTTACTTTATTGAGATTGTATGACTAAGTGTGGTAATATACGTTAGGACGGAATTAAGTAGGATATACAATACTAAGAGGTGGGATAAAAATTTTGCTATTCTCAGTTTTGCTCTGCCCAAGTCCTTAGTCTCCTTTATGCATTCTTCTTTTTGACTCCAGAATACAATCATACCAGAATAAAATCTACATTCCTGCTCTATGCTTCTTAATGCCATTCCTAATTAGAATGCATGTATATAGATAGGATTCAAGGGTCTAAGTTATCCATATGATTACTAATTATATCAAGCTCCTATCGTTTCTATAACAAATTACTCAACTTGATGGCTTAAACACACACACACACACACACACACACACACACACACACACACACACACATTATTATCTTATAGTCTTACAGCTCTGGAGATCAGAAGTCCAAAATCAGGGCTGACCTCCCTCCCTCCAATGGATCCTGAAGAATCACTTTCCTGGCCTTCATCTTCTAGAGGCACATTCCTTGTTTTCTTTGGCTCCTGGCACCTTCCTCCATCTTCAAAGCTAGCAAGGCAGCCTCTTGCTTCTATCATCATATTGCATCTTTTTCTGCCTGTAGCCCTATCTTCCTCCACCTCCCTTTTATAAGGACACATGCTTACACTTAGGGCCCACCTGGATGATTAGGACAATCTCCCCATCTCAAGATCATTAATTTAATTACATCTGCAAAGTCCATTTTGCCATTAAAGGTAACATTTGCCAATTCCAAGATAATACTTGACATTACAGGCTTTGTGGTAGGATGGTGAGGAAATATATTTTCCTGGGGTTGGGGGTTGTGGTGGTGATGGCATGGTTATCTTTCAGGATCCTTTAAATAACATCATTTCAGTAGCTACCTTACCTGCCCACTAGTGTCTAACCTAGACAATAGAACTGAGTTGACTTTAAACTTTAACCTTTCAAATGCTCATTATGCAAGGAGCATGGGTTTTCTATTCTCACAGAACTGTAAAATTACAGTGTGGGCTATTCAGTTTCCAGGCCAGTCCTTTGTCCCTACTTCCTATGTATTAGGAAGTTGAGATGAAAATGTTCTTAGCTTTCAAGTCCTTCAGAACAGGCGGCCAACAGCTCCTTTAGATCAAAAAGAAGAATAAAGCTCAATATAAGAGCTATGAATGTATGTATTATCTAAAATGTTCCTTTTAATTTTCTTACCAAAAAAAAAAACCCCAAAAACAAACAAACCTTAAAGTTGTGTTCCTTTCAATATTTTGTGGTATTTGTCATGGGGTTTCAAGCAAAGCATTGTCTGTTATTCTGATCATATTACCAGATAAACTTATTATGAGATTTACATAATTTAACAATATCCGTCATGCATAGGTAGTCCCATTAAACCACATGTAAACTGTGATCATTTAGCGGATGAAGTGGAGATTAACGCTTTTCACCATCACAAAAAATGTTGCCACAAATTACTTTTTTTTTTTCTTGACAGTGGGATTTCTAAGATGATTTTTAAAGAATGTATGTAAGAAACATTTTCCACAGTTGATAAAAAAATAACAACCAACAACAACTCAGCTATGTAGGAAAATAATTTGGGTTGCTGAAGTATATAAAGGAGATAAAGCACCCAGTATATACTAAGAAGTACAAAGAAAGTATTCTCCATTTATGAAAATGGTGATCAAAGAAAATGTCACCTCTGTGACAGAGAAAGGAAAATGGCACAGACTATTGACTAAAAATTTAAAAATTTGTGAAGCCAAATGAAAGGAGAAAAGATAAAGATTGATTTAAACATCATTGCTCATGGGGGGTATTGCTCATCTTATAAATGATAATTGCAAAAATATTCTATTTAAAGCAGAGAAAGCATGAACTCCAGAAATACATAAAGCAAGAATCAAAGTGGACGAACCTGGAGCATTTAAGCACAAATCTTCTCAAGGCAATGCTCTCAGTCCATTAAATTGTTGAGAAGTCCCTCTTTTTTTTTTGATTCATTAGTTCTAGAAAACTAGGAGGATACCACACAACCAAGGATATTGTGATATGTCTATTTTAATTACTTTAATAAGCAGAAGAGCTGAGTCTATTGACCTATTAATTCGAACTGAAGACTTACAGCACAGAACTTGAGTGTTTAATGATCTTCAGTTGCTAAAAGTAAGTATTTTTTTTATCAAAACAACAGAATCCATACTCAAGTAACTAAGACCCACTTGAACTAATACTCTTGTTATTAATTAATTAATTTATTTATTATTTTAGAGAGAGAGAGAGAAAGAGTGTGAGCAGGGAAGAGGGACAGAGGGGGAGAGAGAGTGAGAGAGAGAGAGAGAGAGAGAGAGAGAGAGAGAGAGAGGAGAGAGAATCTCAAGCAGGTTCTATGCTCAGCACAGAGCCTGATGTGGGGTTCGATCCCCCAACCCTGGGATCATGACCTAAGCCAAAATCAAGGGTCATATGCTTAACCACCTGAACCCCCAGGTGCTCTTTGTAAAATATATGTAAATATATATATATATATATATATATATATATATATATATATATATATATATATATATACATACATACACACACACAGGGGTCAATGTTATCAGTGACAAGTGAATTGGTTAACTAAGGGTTTTAGAGTTTTCTTTTCAATGATAATCATTTAAATTCAAATCCTCTCCCTTCATTAAAGTAATTAGTGCCTCTCAGATAATATTAAGGGTCTCAAGTCTCTACAACTATTTGGGTATGTAATGTGATTTTTTATAATGAGGGTCAGTTTCAGTCATTTTTAAAAAAAATCTTTTTTAATGTTTATTTGCTTTGGAGAGAGGGAGAGATAGAGAAATAGAGGATAGACAGAGGTGCAAGTGGGGGAGGGGCAGAGAGAGGGAATCTGGAGCAGGTTCCAGGCTCTGAGCTGTCAACACAGAGCCCAACTCAGGGCTTGAACTCATGGACCTTGAAATTATGACCTGAGCTGAAGTCGGAGGCTTAACTGACTGAGCCACCCAGGCACCCCTCAGTCAGTTTTATATAATGATTTTTATAATTAAGAGATGCAGTCCTGTTTAATTAATGAATTGTCCTTTTAATAAGCATACTATACAGCTTTATAGTTTATAAATTTGCCAATATCTTTCATGTAATTAGGTATTATCTGTAATAGTCACAAATTTATACGAATCCACACCCTATTCCCTTTTTGGAAAAATAAAAGGGATTTTGCATTGCTGTTATTAATATTGGCAGAAATGATAAATGTTTGTTTGCATTGTACATTTATTAGTGTTTTGTTGGACTTTTAATGCTGTAATTTTTATATAAAATATAGATACTAAACTACACCTTTCATGTCAATATATTTTTTTTAATCAGTGATTGCAGTTCTGGTTTTAGTGACTAAAAATATATTATTTGGATATAAACTACCATTATTACCATATATATTACCACACTTGTGTCCATCCTATATGTTTATACTTTGAGAAACAGATATTAATTTTTGTCCCATGTTCCTTATGGTCTGAACTTTGGCGATATTACTCTGGGTGAGTAAATCTACACCTGCTATGCAATTCTATCAAAGTTCCGTGGTTGATCTTACATAACCAGGTTTTTTTCTTTATTTGGACAAACGTCTTTCTATTTTAAAAATAATACAATTAAGTTTCAAAAAATGTTATATATGTTGAATATAAAACTTCAAATGCCCTAGAATAAGAAGAGGAAATAAACAGTACCACCCAAAGCCACTGGCCAGACATAACCACTTGGGTTACATGATTCCTAGTATTACCAGATGGAAGAACACATATTTAAGACCAAGAGATGACTGATAATATTGCAAGAATGAGGTCATGCTACAAATTTTATGTTAATAAAATATTGCACTGTAAATTAATTGATTTCAACAGAAACACTAGATATTAATATGAATTAGACAACTGACAAAGAGATGGTTTTACAACAAACCAATAATCATTTCTTAAATTATTTAAAGTTTAAAAAGAAACATTCCATAAGCTGGAGCATGTAAACTTTCAGTAACATTATTAAGTGTGTGTTTTGGAACATGAGAAAATAACCACACTTATGACTTCTTCAAATTTTTACTCTCTCTTTCCTTGCTTTTTTTAAACATTATTTTCACATTTATAAAAATCACATTCTATTTTGAAACCATGCTTTCCATAGGTGGTTAGCCTAAATGCTGTGTATAAAGGGATCTAATACACATAGCCACATAGTTTACACAGCAAAGTATTTTTGTAGTAAAATATTACTCAGGAAAGGCTCAAAGAGAAATGATCCTGTTTGTTTATTCTATAGAGAAAGGAAAATTTGACTATTCTTGAGTTTCATTTTATTTTTATTTTTTATAGATATTGCTTCACTGAGTGAAAAAACAAAATGGAAATGAGTAAATTTAAAAAATTTTATTGGTTGTATTCAGTAATTCATGAATCAGACACCATCACCATCTAGCAGATAGTAAGGAGCTCTGAGAAGCTGTACAAAATGAAAGACTTTCATTTTGAAAACTGTAATTAGATCTTAGTTGGTGATGTGGAGTTTAGCATAAGTGACTCCATTTTGGGTCTGTTATTTTGTTCTGAACACTGTTTCATAAGTACTGAAGATTGCTATAAAATGTGTCCTATTCCAGTCAAATTAATTTGCCTCCTATATGATTTATATTTTTTACTTGGATTCCCACAGACTCTTTATTTACTCTTATAGTTCATTAAATTTGTAAAGACACACTGTATAAGAGGTTATGATTTTGATAGAATCAATTTTTTCTCTACATGGTATAGCATTTTGATGTGTAAATTTATCTTTTACGGGAGGTATTTCTTTCTTTATACATTTGGAAACTTACATTTTTTAGGAATATCAATTTTGTATATTTTTGTCTTTAATATTATTGTGTTTTATATTATCATGTTCATCTTACTTCTTTAAGTGATAAAGTAGAGTGAATTAAAATTGGATCAGTCTTAAAAAAACAAAGAAATATTTTACGTTCCAAAATCTGAAACCATGCCTTATCTCAGATGTTGGCATTCATCAGAACAATGTGCTTAGATAGATAAAACTCTCTAAATGGTTAGAAGCTAAGTCAAAGATCATATAAATATATGTTCCTGAGGTTAGGTAGTATGCATCTATTTGATTTTATTGGATGTATTTAAAAGGAATAGATTTTTTTAAAATACCTTTCACCGCCTATAGGCATATCTATAGTTTTCCTTAGTGACCCTAGAGATTATATTAATAATTTGCTCTTACAAACAATCTTTGGATTTCTGTAATGAACTATACTTGCTTATGGTATATCAGCTGTTTTAGATGCTGCTAGATTCTATTAGCTAAGACTTTGTTTTGGATCTTTGCAATGCTGTTCATGATAAAATTGCATTATTTTGTCAAGCTTTGCCATTTTATCCTGGATTAATAGAAGAAATAAAAAAATATTATATCCTTAAATGGTTTAAACAAATAGAACCTCGCAGAAGTTTGGAAGATTTTCTTTGTGAAACCATGTTGAAGTTTTTTGAAAGCGTTAGAGTATTTCTTCTTTGGAAATTAGTCTTTTCTCATCATCATTTTCTATGAAAACTGATCTATTTCAATTTTCTCTTGTCTCTTGAGTAAATTTTGGTTATCTAAAAATTAATAGAATGTCATCAATTTTATCCAAGCTTTCAAGAGTGTTGGCAGAGTTGAGAAAATAGCTTCTCTCTTCATCTAATAATTTTTTCTTTTTCTTTATTTTGTTTGTATTTATTTACTCTCTCTTTTCTCTTAATAAAGCTAGTTCGTGGTTTATTTATTTTTTCAAAGAGCAAAGCTTTAAACTTTATTTGTCAATGTTACTATTTTCCAATTCAGTATTTTCTTTCTTTGAACTTTTATTCCATTATTTTGTAATTATTTTTCTTTTTTATAAAAAAATTTTTTTCAACGTTTTTTTATTTACTTTTGGGACAGAGAGAGACAGAGCATGAATGGGGGAGGGGCAGAAAGAGAGGGAGACACAGAATCTGAAACAGGCTCCAGGCTCTGAGCCATCAGCCCAGAGCCTGACGCGGGGCTCGAACTGACGGACCGCGAGATCGTGACCTGGCTGAAGTCGGACGCCTAACCGACTGCGCCACCCAGGCGCCCCTGTAATTATTTTTCTAAACTTTTTAAGTCACATATTTAATTTTTTATTCATTATGATATAAATATTATACTTGAATCTATACTCTAGATTCTAAAGCACCCTGGAAGAAAGCAAAAGCAAAGAGCAATCTAATAAAAAAATAATAAAATGGGACCATAAAAACACTCAATCCAAAAGAATGCAGAATATGATGTAAAGGGGATAAAAAACTAAAGGGAAAATTTAGAAAATTAAGAAAATAAATGATGATATCGTAAGTATAACCAAACTGTATCAATAATTGTGTTCAATATGAGTGTTTAAAATACCCAAATTAATACAGTGATTGTGTTATTAGTTAAAAAGTAAAACCCAAGTATATGCTGCCTATAAGAAATCTACTTTAAATATAAAATATAAATAGGTCAAATGTAAGAGGATGGAAAAGCATAAACCATGCAAACACACATTAAAAGAAAGCAGAAGTGACTATAATAGTAACTGGCAAAAGAAATTTCCAGCAAGCTATTAAAAGAGCACAATAACTTTAAACGTGTATGTACCTAATAAGATAATTTCAAAATTAATGAAACAAAAATCAACAAAACAAAGAAATAGACAACACCATTATAGTTATTTTAATCTGCCTATCTCAATAATTGACAGGACAAGTACATAGTAAGTCAGTAAAATATAGAAGATAAACTATCATCCCAAATTACCTAATTTATATTTATAGAACACTACATCTAAAAATAAGAAAATAGACATTCTTTTCTAGTACACATAGAACATTTGCCAAGACAAAGTATATTGTAGACCATAAAATCAATCTTAATAAATTTAAAATAATTCAAGTATCACAAGTTATATTTTCTGACTACCATGTAATTGTGAAATCAATAGCCAAAGACATCTGGAAAATCCCAAAATGTTTAGAAATTTCATAATAAGTCCCTTTCTCCATAGTGACTCACAAATGAAGTTTCAGCAATGTGGTTTGATGTCTACACTCTACTAAAATTCAATAATCAATAGCTAGAAACACATAACCAAAAGATATCAGAAAAAATCTCAAAATTTTTGGAAACTTAACTCTTCTATATTACCAGGTAACAAGTAAAACAATCAAAGGGAAAACTTGGAAATATTTTGAATAAATATGAAATTGAGTCATCAAAATTTGTGTGATGGAAATAACTAAATTGGTATTTAGAGAGAAATTGATAGCACCTATATCCTATATTAAGAAAGAAGAAAAGTCTAATAAAATCAATTTTCTGGCTTCCATAAACTAGGAAAATAAGAACAAATTAACCCAAAGTAAGCAAAGGAAAGAAAAAAAAGGAACAAATTAAAAAGTAAAAAATTAAGAGCAGAAATAAAAGTAAAAGAGAAAAGAGAAAAGTAATCACAAAATCCATGAATATAAATGTTAGTTCTTTGAGAAGATAAATAAAATTGGTAAACCTCTTGCTAGACTGATCAAGGATAAAACAAACTATAGCAGGAAGGTTAGAGATGACACAATGTAGACTCTACAGATATTAAAAGGATATTGAAGGATGATTATAAACAACTTTATGTCAGAAAATACCCTAAAGACCGAATCTTTTTTAAGAAGAAATATATAACCTGGACAGCCTATTACTTATAAAGAAATGAAATTCATAGTTAAAAACTTTCCCACAGAGAAAACTCTAGTCCCTGATGGCTTCACAGTTGAATTCTACCAAAGCAAACAAACAAATAAAATAACATGTTATGTACAATCTCCTCCAGCAAACAGAAAAGAGAGTGAATACTTCCTAACTTATTTTATGAGGCTAATGTTACCATGATACTAAAATCAGACAAAGACATCACAAGAAAAGAAAACTACAGACCAGTATGCCTCATGAGCATAGATGCAAAAATCCTAAACACTGTTTTAGCAATTCAAATCTATCTCTTCAAAATCCATAGAGTGGCTGTCAGACCATCTGGTTCATGCAAAACAATCCTTGGGGAGAGCTGTAGCCAATTACTCCAAGATATCTATCTATCTATCTATCTATCTATCTATCTATCTATCTATATGTGTGTGTGTGTGTGTGTATATATATATATACACACACACACACTATATTTGAAAGAGCCTTCAAATGGGTTTATAATCCATGTTGCATGATGCTACCCTTTGCCCAACCTCTTATCTCTCTTCAAGGTAGTATATATTATTTGAAGTCTTTCTAATGTTAGTCCACTTTAGTTATAAGGGGAAGGGACTTCTCAAATTCAGCTTCTTTCCCTGGAACCAGAAATTGGTATGCAGTATTTTACTAGAGGAGATGAACCATAACTTTTTACTTTGTGAAAGTCTTTTATTTTACTAACTGGTTAAAGTGATAGAAGATTTTCCCATGGCAATGACTGTACTCTACAATGGTATCTTCCACAAAAGCCTCTACTAAAAGTTACTCTTTCAGTTTGTATAAATGGCACTTTCTGAAAGGGTTGGAAATCCCACTTTGAAGCTTGATGAAAGAGATTGGTTTTCCCCATAGTGACCTCAGACATAAAGAAGTTCAGCAATGTGGTTCTGATTTCTACATCTTAGGAAAAGTTCAAATTTGCCACAGGAGGTATTTTTACTGTGAAAATTTGGGGAGGAATGAATAATATGAAACTAATTTAATGGTTTTAATTTCAATGTTTGAGATAATAACACATTCTTTTGGGACATGTCTCTTCTTCCAGTTTTAAAGGATGTGATAATTAAATATATGACAGGGTTAAATGAAACATGGAAGCTACGTCTTCAGCCTTGATTATGTGATGAAGTCTGATTTAACTATGAAGGGAATCCTGAGTTTAGTAACATTGTATTTCCATAGAAACTGAAACTTCTATGTGAAATTCAGCAAGAGTGTGAGATGAACAATAAGTATGATTTATTTCCTATAGTAAGTGTAGTTAACTGGAGGCAACACAGGAATAAACAATTTAAAGTTGAGAAAGAAAGTAAAATATGACTGTCTATTCTTTTGTCTTCTGCCTGACCCATTAAAAGCTCTAGTCTAAACATATGGACCCACACCACAGAACAATAAAATTTTGTGCCTTGGAAAATTCTCGTATGAAAAATTGATTTGAACTTTCCGTTTACTTTTGTCATTTAAACTTCAAGGACAATATGAACAAAATATAAGGCCACTTTGAGAGTCCTATTCCACTTTAATACTGTGTACAGTGTGGTCAAGGATTTCTAATGCATTTGGTGTGGAAAATAAGACTGGACAATTTTAGCATACATAAGCTGGCTGGCTCCAGGAGAAACAGCCCTGAAATGTATTCCACACACTGAAAGGATTTTAAAGGACTTTGGCTTCTTTCAGTAATCACAAAGCTTTTCTTCTTGTCGTGAACAGTTTGGCTTGACTCTGTAAGCTTTGTGTCAAACAAACTGGGACGAAACTTGGGATCCCTGGGGGGAAAACCCTTTTATTTAAAGAATTACACAAAGTACTTCTAATTCTCCAGACACTACAGACTCCTTCTTTATTCTCAATTTCCATGCTTTACATCTTTATAATTGTGATGATGCTTCTAGGTAGCCCACCCATCACGGCTTCCCCTTCTCCCTTTCAGGAATTCTTCACATCAGTCAAACTGAGAAAAATGCCAAATTTTTCCTCACTTCTGCATGTTGGCTTCCTTCCTTTATCTTATCTGAAAATGCACAGATTCAAGCAAGAGAAGAATGGCTATGTAGATTAACAATGCAAACACAATTTCTCAAATAAGCTTCAGCTTACTAAATATTTAATACTAGTTATATAAAAATAATAAACTTTTAAAATGCTTTGAATATCTCAGAGCGTTCATTTTTAAATTTAAAAAAAGTGATTTAAATATAATATACTGATCTCTATTCATTAAACCAAAACACCCCGTAGAATAATAACCACTTATTTTCCTCCTGACAATGCCTGTGCCCCAAAGTAACATACCATATTATCTCTTAATAAATACTTAAAATTCTATCATGTTATTAATTCACAAAATTTTAATAGCAAATCTGAATTTTATTTTATTGTTAAATTCAAGATTCATTTTGGTTTCCTTGCTAGATTATAAGCTCCAGGAAAGTAACTTTCCAAAGTTTAACATAGTCGACCTACAAAAACTTAATTGGGTCTAAAGGAAATTTCTCATTGTATTCCCCTTTAAATTGCCTCATAATAGCATATGCAAGAAAAAAATTTAAGCTAAAGCAAAAAAGGAAAAAGAAAGATGCTTTGAAGAACTATAATGGGGGTGCCTGGATGGTTCAGTTGGTGGAGAGTCTGACTCTTGCATTCAGCTCAGGTCATGATCCCAGGGTCATGGGCTCCAGCCCCAAGTTGGACTCCATGCTCAGTGTGGATTCTCTCTCTCTCTCTCTCTCTCTCTCTCTCTCTCAATCTCTCTGTCTCTCTCTGCCACTTTCTCCTGCTTGCGCACATGCTCTCTAAAAAAGTGTACATAAATAAAATGGCTTTTTTTTAAAAATTATGGTGATGCTTTAAAAATTTTTATGAAAAGCTTAAGAGGTACGAATTTATCACCTGACCAAAATATAAATTTCAAGGTAAAAACTGAGGGACGTTGGGTTGCTGGAAGGCTAGCTCATCATTTAGCAGACACTTAACTGGGGCGGCTTGCTAGTTTGCAGAGCGTTGGCTCATGACTGTGGCTGCTTCTGTCATTGGTACATTGCATTTTGTAATCGAGTGGTGCTTCAGGTCCTGCATGTGGGGAAAATTACTGCATTTCTCATGGGGTTTACGTCTTCTGTGCCTCATATTGCCCACTTGAGGCATGCAATAATCGTCTAGAACATGTAATGATGATCACATCAGCTGTGTTTTATTACTATAAATAGCACAGGACAATCTTTCTCACACATTTTAAGCTCAATGTGGCAAATGGGTTTCATATATCATAGCTAAAATGCATTTATTTCCAAACTTGAAGATGAAACAAGCCCAAGACCCATTCCCAAAGATTTAATAATACTGATCCTCATTTTTCTTGAAATTTAAACCGAGTGATAACAAAAATAGTTTTCACTACATTAGTTTATAATTGAAGAGATTTAGATTACTAATGTAAATATATTATGTGTGGTTATGGGTAGCTCAGATCTCTATTTTCAGAAAAGACCCAATCTTATAAATTAATAGAACCATTTAATGATCAATATAGGTTAGCTGTTGGGATTAAATTGTAACATATCTTCATGTTAATAGAAGTGATAGCATTTTACATGCAAAATAATAACAACTGGAGTCAAAGTCCCACTTTTAATTCATGGAGCAAAATTTGTTATTATGTGTCTAATTCACATGTCATGTTAGAATTTCTTTTTCCCCTACATATTCCTGAGGCTGGTTTAATACAACTCTTCTTTCAAGATTTAAGCTTTCAGGGTTTGTTTTAATTTCTTGCTTTCTAATCTGTTTGCTATACTTTTGTTCCCTTAACATTAATTAGGCACATCAACTCTGTCTAGTTTCTGAAATATGGTATCTGGGACACCCTCTTCTGTTTCTCTAACCATACAGTAAGAGAATGCACCTGATTTTCTCTGCAAAGCTGTACTAAGTGCTGGGGCTTGATGTATTGTTTTGTTCTGCTCTGTCATCTAATAATATGATAAACTTCTTTCAGCCTTGAGATAAGATGGAAGAAAAATGAAAGGTCTGGAAACATGGAAACACTAGGGAATATAAAAAGCCACATTGGAATTGGAATTTTGAGACACATACTAAAAAAGCTTGAATCTTTTTACCATGACTTGCTCAAAGGAAACACAGAAACACTTTGTGACTTTGTGAAATATGTATCTCACTTTATACTGAACACCTTTTCTAAATTTGAAGAACTTGACAGGTTTTACCCATACTCTTCTCTTGTCAGTAGCAATAGTGTTGTCAATTGCTATTGTAGCAGAAACATCCTGTCTTGCTTTTTTCTGCCTTTTTATCCCCTCAACTGGCACAGACCAGATGAGACGATTAGAAATACCTAAGGGAGGAGACTCTTTGCCCACCAACCGATATCTTTATTGAACATCTAAATACCTTGCACTCTGCCTAGTAGAGAACTTTCTCCATCCCTGAGAAGTTAGTGATCTAGTCATTTTGCCATGAACTTGAACCATATTTGCATTTTCCACCTAGAATGAACAGAATTCATGGACTGTGTTCACATATAAAAATAACTAAATTTGTGCCCATAATCTTTCATTCTCCAGTCCTATTTTCGTTCCTTCTTATATATGATATAAACTGTACTTATTTTCTCCTTGTCCTCACCACCTTTGACACTACTAGACCTTACCTCTTGAGAGTCCACTTTTTTAAACTCATGATGCTACCCACTTACAGATTCCTTTTTTCATCATCTGCCTCCCAGACATTCTTCTACTTTTCTCACAATCAAAAGTTGCTCAAGGATATAATAAAATGAGGCTGATTTGGTCACAACTGATTGAGTATGGTTTGACATCAGGTAAGTCATTTTGGTTGCTCATCTGTTTTGTTTTGCTGCTTTTTTTTTTTTCAGTTTTCTTTCCAGACTCCTGATTACATTCCTAAAAATATCTATACGAAGATGAATGAGACATGTTGCCTTCTCTCAAGGATTTCAGAATAGGTTAGGTGAAGTGGATGTGTATTCTCATAATTAAAATACAGAAAAGTAAATGTCAATAGAGAGGTACATGATTAAGAAAGAGAGGTTTCACAACACATTTATCAGAATCTTGTGGGACGGTTTCTGGGGAGGGTGGGAATAGGATTTTATGTATAGTAAAGAAAGCACACAGAGAAGAGCCCAAGGCCCCTTTTCTCATCTCTTTCCCTCTGCATTTTATCTCACAACAGTCTGAGTTCTTTAAGACAGAGTTTGGCAACAAGACCCTCCTCTTTGGCACCAATTTCATGATTTTGTTAAAAGCAGAGCAGGGATAAGGAGGGAAAGCTTCCAGTACCACAGTACTGTGATAAACATAAGTCAGTAAACATAAGATCATGCAGCCCACATTGGAGAAGTCTGAAGCTTGTGGGACACTAAGGTTCACTATAGCAACATCAAAGCACAAACTCCATTCAAATATCTACACTTCTTTAACTTCCTATGCAAACAACCTCACAGAAGAAAGGTCTCCACAATTTGCAGCTCTAACTCCTATTTGCTTCAGTGTCTACTGTTATTTCAGACATGATCTTCAGTTAAGTATTAATAGATTTACAAAACCCCCATAATACTAATAGTTGTATTAATAACAATAGAAAAAGACAATGAAATAGGAAAAATCTCACTGTAAATATGTAAAGAAATTAACAGAATCAAACTAAGAGATAATGCAGATATTGAAACTATAAATCAGAATATTTTAGACCCACATGCAATGAAAAACTGGAAATGTAAATACATTCATATAAAAACTAGTATTTAATATAAAAATATGACATGCTCAAGGATAAAGCTGACAAAACATGCAAAGTGTTTAAGACAAAAATGATAACGCGTTGATGACAACAATTCAAGAAGAGCTAACAATGGAAAGATATACCATGTTCATGTCTCTGAGGACTCAATATTGTTATGACATCATTTTTTCCCACACTGGTCTATAGAGTCAATTCAATCCCTATCTAAACATTAACAGACTTTTAAAAATAGAGATTGGCAAACTACTTCTAAAATTCATTTACAAGTGTAAAGGACCTGAAATTGCCACAGCAAACTTGAAAAAAAAAAAGAAGAAAAGAAAAATGGAAGACTTAAATTATCAGAATTTAATCCTTACCTTAAATCTATAGTAACATAAAATATTATCATAAAGATAGATATATTGGTCAGTAAACAAGAAAACAGATCCATATATAAAAGCACATATAAGGGTGCCTGGATGGCTCAGTTAAGTGTCAGACTTCCGCTGGGGTGACGATCTTATGGTTTGTGGGTTCTGACCCCATGTCGGACTGTGTGCTGACAGCTCAGAGCCTGGAGCTTGCTTCAGATTCTGTCTCCCTCTCTGCCCCTCCCAGGCTCGCACTCTGTCTCCCTCTATCTCTCAAAAATAAATAAACATTAAAAATTTTAAACACACACACACACACACACACACACACACACACACACACACACACACACGGGATTCCTGGAAGATTCAGTCGGCTGAACATCTGATTCTTGATCTCGGCTCAGATCATGATCTTGTGGTTCATGGGATTAAGCACCCCCTGCCCCCGCACTGGGCTCTATGCTGACAACATGGAGACTGCTTGGGATTCTCTCTCCCTCTCTCTCCCATCTCTTGCTCACACATGCTTGTATGCACTCTCTCTCTCTCTCTCAAAATAAAAAAAGTAAACTTAAAAGTAAAATAAAAGTAAATCACATGGGGTGCCTGGGTGGCTCAGTCGGTGTAAGCATTGACTTTGGCTCAGGTCATGATCTCACAGTTCATGGGTTTGAGTCCCACATTGGACTGTGCACTGACAGCTTGGAGCCTGCTTCCATTCTCTGTCTCCCTCTCTCTCTCTCTCTGCTCCTCCTCTGCTTGCAAGTGTGTGCTCTCTCTCTCTCTCTCTCTCTCTCTCAAAAACAAGTAAATAAACATTACAACAATAAAAATTAAAAACACATATAGGTGTTAACTTATTTGTCAACAAAAATGCCAAAGTATTTCAATGGAAAAATAATACTGTTTTTAACAAATAGTATTTGAACAATTGGATAACCCTATGCAATAAGGACCACCTTTATTCTTACACCACACATACAAGTTAAGTCAAAGGGGATCATAGTGCTAAACATAAGAGGCAAAATTATAAAAATTCTCAAAGAGAATGTAGTAGAAAATTTCTGTGACCTTGAATTAGGCATAGACTTCATATACAGAACACAAAAATACAAACCATTAAAACAAGTTTGATACACTGGTTTTAGTTAGAATTAAAAACTCCTGTTGTTTGAAAAACTGTTAAAAACTGAAAAAGTGAGTCATGAGTGGGGACAATATTTATAAAACATGTGTCTTATAAAACACTTGTAATCAGAGTATATTAAATAACTCTTGCAACTCAGTAAGAATGGGTAAAAGATTTGAACAGCCACTTCATCAAAGAAGAGATACCTAGAACAAATAAGTTCAAATTTTCAACATCATTAGTGATTAGGAAAGAGCAAATTAAAACTGCAATGCAGTACAAGTACAAACTACTAGCATGGCTGTAATAAAAAATACAACAATATCAAGTCCTGACAGGATGTAGAGAAATTCTCATATATTGCTGGGAAAATATACCATAGTTGTTTTAGAGAAGAGTTAGACAGTTTCATATAAAGTTAATCTTTACTTTCCATACATCCCAGCAATCCCACTCATACATATTTCCCCAAAAACATGTGTACTCAAAGACCTATATGCTAATATTTATTTAAAAATTTGTGGATAATAACTTCAAACTGGAAGCAATCAAAATGGCCATTAATCAATTATAATGCAGATACATCATTAAGTACTACTAAGCAATAAATACATGTAACAGCATGGATGAATTACAAGGGAATTATACAAAATCCAAGAATTCAGACATAAAATGTTGGAGCATCATTTGATTCCATTTATATGGCTTTATGGAAAAGGCAAAATTTTAGACCAAAAATCTGATTGGTGGTTGCTATCAGTTGAGGTATCAGGAAGGAGACTGACTTTATACACGAAGGTGTATAAAGGAAATTTTTCAGATGATATAACTGGTCTATATCTTGATTATGGTGGTGGTTAAATGAATGCATACACTTTTCAAGATGAATAAATTATGCACTTTAAGTGACTGAATTTCATTTTATTTCATGATATCTTAATAGTATTACTAAAACCCATATACATACAATCTTAATCTCTCTTTGGTATGCCATAAGTATGTTTTCAGTTGACTAGAGACCATCTATCTCTACTTGGATTACTACCAGGTATTTAAACACATCACCACACTAAATCTCATATACATCTCTCATTTCCAAGTTTTGTGTTTTGCTGAGAAAAGCTAGGAATTGTTTTCTCACTCAGACTGGAAATCTTAGAGTTAGCTCTGATTCCTCTCTTGTCTTTGTATGCAATAAATTAACAATTCTTATAAGGCTTCTCCTGTGGCTCTTGCATCCATTTCCACTTTTATTTCCCTTTTGCTTCATCTTGGTTCTAGGCATCTTTGAATTTTCTCTTTCTGGTCAAAATTACTCCTTATCTCATAACTGAGCCTCTAGCCCTCCCCATTCCAATCACACATTTTTGCCAGATTAATATTTTCATGCAGGCACTATAGGTAGTCTATTTGTTCTGCTCTTTATTAGATACTTTATCTTAAGGAATTTAATTTCTATAGGCTTTTAAATTCATAAAATGCATCCATCCATTTAGTGAACAGCTATTAATTAAACCCCTGCTGATTGCCGATCATGGTTCTAAGTACTGTGGTGATGCTGCTAAATCATTGATTTTGCAGTTTACTTTCCAGAGAAGGAAGGCAAATATAAAACAAGTAAAAATAAAATAAGTACAATAATTTTAGATGCTTGGAAGTTTTCTGAAGGTAATAAATTAAGGTATGATGATATACTTTGTCTTGGTAGTTTGGGAAATGAGAGTCTCTGTGATCACTTTAGATTCAGTACTTGAGGAAAGCCTCCTGATATTTTAGGTGGGACCCAAATAATACTAAAGTGCCAGTCATGAGATGATCTGGGGAAAAATCATTCAAGGATGAAGAACAATCACTACAAATGTCCTGAGGTAGGAAGGAGTTTGGACATGTTTGACTAGAAGAAAGAAGTTCAGTGTGGCCAGAGAGTCATGAACAGGGACAGAGAAGAGAAGATGGAAATGAACCGACAGCGCTAGAAAAGGATCAGACCATATAAAACACCATAAGGTATTTGAAATTTCTATATACAGTAGAAAACCAATGAAGGCTTTTAAGCAAAGCAGTTAAATAATCTGATTTATATTTATAAAAATAAACTTGATGGTAGAAAATAAGAGAAATGAGGGAAAGCAGAAATACTGGTAAAGACACTATCATTGTGGTCTATGTGAAAAATAAGTGGCTTGGGCCAGAATGGTACCGGTAGATGTACTAAGAAGTGAAGAGATTTAACTGCTTCTTGAAGTTGATCCATCAGGCTTGCTGATGTATTGTACAGAAGTAAAGGAATGAACAGGAAATTCTGCATTATTCCTAGGTTATTGGCCTAAGTAGCTGGGTAGATAGTGACATCATTAATTTAATTGAAAATGACTCAGGAAAAAATATGTTCCAGGGGAAACTCAAGTGTTCAGTTCTCAACACATTAATTTTGAGGTGCCTGTGAAATATTCAGGTAGATTTTTTAGCAGAAAAATATGCTAAGCAGGAGGATTTATGTAGGATTCTGATACTTAAAAGAGTGATCAGAACTGGTGATATAAGTTTAGAGTCATCAGAAAATGTATGTTATTAGAAGCCATGGGTATGAAGATATTACATGGGCAGAGAACATGGATAGAATAAGATACAGAATTGAGCCCTAGGACATCTAAAATGTAGATCTTAAGGCAAGCCAGCAAAGAGGACTCAGAGAATAGTCAGGGAGATTGAATGTAACTATTGGTATAGGCCCTCAGATGCCAAAATAAGTTTTTAGAAGGAAGAACAATGGACTCTTTTGAATATGGTCAACATGATAATTAAGATGAGGAACAGAAGAGGCCATTGAATTGGATGTTTTTGGTGACAATGACAAAGGAAAGTTCATGGGAGTGTGGGATGGAAGCTGAATAATTTCCCTAAGTATAATTGAAAATTTTATAGTACTAATGAAAATCCAAAATGGATGATGAAACCATCTTGAGGATCACATATATAAGAAAACATTTTTAAAAATTCTAGTGGGAATTTGGGAGCCTTTGTCTGATTGGGAATCAAGACCAGAATAAGAGGTTTAGGAAGAATCTGAAGTAAGAAAGCAAAAGGCACTGGCATTGTTGGTAAGTTTAATGAATAGAAGTCTTGGATATGCTGATATGTCAAGGCAGAAATCACATTATAGTAAATCTATAACTTATTTGTGCAATTAGGACTATATCCTACACAGAATCATAGTGCAATATTGCACTCCCTGTATTGGTTAATGGAGAAAATGGAGGTGGGGAAAAAGACATTTGGAATCCCTAAATGCTGAGAGTGTGCTTAGGAGTGCTCCACATACACAAGTATATTCCATGTACAAGTAGAGGAAACATCTAGTTGAAAATTTTTATTAAAGGAATTCATGTGCCAGGTTAGAACCTGCTACTGATTAAAAGGATATTAAAAGGAGTTTCAATCCAGAGCTCATCTATTTCTCTGTTTGCTCTATACTTACTAGCTTTGCAGTGACATTTATGTAATCTTTGCTTGTATGCAAATTTATGTTAATGACACCACTGATGCTTGGAATCTGAAGTGACATGAAGTGAAAGCAAAGTACTGTAATCAAAGCTTTGTGATTATTGGCCTTTCTGAAAGGAACTTTGAAATATCGGTAGAATTCCACTGTGGATCCAATGTGTCTAGTCTGTGTGGATTGAGTATTTTGAGGTTTCATTATAGTAGTCCCCCCTTATCCATGGGGGATGTATTCCAAACCACCAGTGAATGCCTGAAATTGTGGATAGTATTGAGCCATATATATATATATATATATATATATATATATATTCCATGCTTTTTCCTATACAAACATACCTATGATAAAGTTTAATTTATAAATTAGGGATAGTAAGAGATCAACGACTAATAATAAAATAGAACAATTATGACAATATACTGTAATAAAAGTTACATGAAAGTGGTCTCTCCCAATATCTTCAATATCAAGCTTGAAAGAGGTGTGAGATTAAAAGAGTTTCTCCACCAATATACTTTCAAGGTAAGAATGGGTGGACAGTCCATTCCTGAGATTGTTGTTGTCAAAATATTTCTACTATTTTCTTCTTAGATAGATGGTTAGGAAATAATATGATAATTTGATTTTTTACCAATAATAAATTGACTTCTGACTTTGAATAGCCTTTTGATAGAATGTACTTTAGGCACCAAATGAGAATGAACTTCAAGTATATTTATTTTGTAGAAATGACAATTAATATCCCTTTTAGTTTATATAACAAAATTGATAACTCCCTTTAGAGGCAAATCTAGTTGGGAAATAGGTGGTATTTTTAAAAAAATATGAATTTGGAGGCTGCTAGACTACAGAAGAATAGTTGATTCAAGACTGATTGGATCCCCAAGTAAATACATGTTTTGTGCCTCACACATTTGTTTTCCTTGTGAATCTTTTTCTTAATGTACATATATTTTTTTCTAGCCAAACATCATAGCCACTATGTTATATATCTTACTTCACCTTATATTTTTACTATAGCACACACATTGTTATTTCTAGTGGTAGTAAGTCTTGATCATATACATTTTAAACTGCCTGCATAATTGGACAGCTTAAATTTCCAACATGGCAAGCACATACCTATTTCCCTTTCTTTGTGTAACAGACTTCTTTTTCTTTATTTATTAGGTCACATACATCACTGTTCAGCTGAAAAATGGATATTCAATCCAATGGATATTCAATATAAATATATTCACTATTGTCTGCTTTTCTAGCATGATTCCCAAACAGGTTAATGTTTCTACATGTCTTTTGTGTTAGAAAAGTCAATTGTTGGTAGAATCCTCTTTGCTATACGTATTATCATCAACAATCAGTTATATGTAGGCTATTGATTTTAGCAATAAATTCCAGTGAAAAACTGATAAGTTGTTCTGATAATTCTGTGAATGTGAATAGACAATCAAATGCTGGATTAACACATATTTGTATAGAATTTTCCTGATGCTCTATCTAGGTAGTACTATTACCATGGTTATAAATTTTGAAGTATACACACACACCACACACTAACGCTAAAATAAAAATACATACAAAAAGCAACAACAACAAAACTCTGATGTACAGTAGTGCTTATATTGAACTAACTTTCCTGTCAAAAACAATTATCTATTTTGTACAAAATATATGTAGAAACACACTCACATACACAGAGTTGCTTAGAGGCATTGGACAGTGACCAAAATTAGGCAGAAACTGTTGGGAATTCACTCATTCAGAGGAAGAAAAATATTGGGAAAACATGATACAGTATGACTGAGTCTGAGGACCCAGAGTGAGGTCCCACAGGACCAACCAAGAAGGTCCTTGGCTTCGTGCAGGATAGAAATCAAACACTAGCTGAGAGGAAGGGAGAGCAGAGTTTATTAAAGAGAGAAAGCAAGAGTAGATATGGACAGAGCATCCAGGAAACTCAGAAAGGAAAGAAGAGTGAGTTTTATTTTTGCTTTGGGCCCAGGGTTTTTACTGAGGATTGTGGTCCTGTGACGTTTGTTCTCAGTAATGGAGGAACAAAGATGAGTGTTTAAGTGTCCTCCATAAGTCACTTATAACCTGGAGCCAGGGGTCTTGGGTGAGCCAGTGGTCTTGGAAAACTTTCGTGATGACTCTGTCCAGTCACTCCTTAGATGTTGCCTGTTGTACTGGGAGACTCCAAAGAAATCACTAATGCCTTGGGGTGCCTGGGTATCTCGGTTGATTAAGCTTCTGACTTTGGCTCAGGTCATGATCTCATGGTTTGTGGGTTTGAGCCCCACATCGGGCTCTGTGCTGACAGTTCTGAGCCTAGAGCCTGCTTCAGATTCTGTGTTTCCCTCTCTCTCTGCCCCTCCTCCCCTCATACTCTGTCTCTCTCTGTCTCTCAAAAATAAATAAATGTTAAAAAAAAAAAAGAAATCATTAATGCTTTGGCCTTTGCAAGGAGGGCATACATTATCTGCACTACGAGACATGTGCAAGGAGGGAGTGTAGGTCTTAGCAAGTATAAAGAAAGCAAAAAAACAGTCTCTCATGGGGTCTTTTCAGTTTCCCTCTCTCAAAGCTACATGCTTTGAATAGAGCTCAAACATAAAGCTATAATTTTATGACCTGAGAACTCAGTGGTTAGAGCATGGTATTGAAAAGGAGCTGGAAATTGATAGGAGATATCACAAAAATGAGAGAGCTTCATAAAGTGTAGCCCTCAGATTCATGCATAACAACGCTCAAATCTTTGGTTGACACCTAATCTATGCATAAATGGGACAGAATACAAGTAGTCTAGGGATAAAACAAAAGCTAGATAGATGAAAGTATTGAGCAGAAGTTTTAGCTGCTTCTCCCTGTAGGGGAAAGCGAATTTGGCATCTGAGTTAGAGAGACCCTAGGACTAAGGGAGTAGCTAAAATATACCCTTCCTCACAAAGTATTAAACCAAACCATCATAAGGTTATGATGATGATTCATTAGCAATATAATTGGCTGAAAGAATAAAACAATAATCATTAGAGGACAATTACTGATGTGTGTGTGTGTGTGTGTGTGTGTGTGTGTGTGTGTGTGGCAGTTTTAAGTTATTAGTTTTTAAAATCAGTACTTTTTAATGGAAACAACTTGGCCAAATGTCTGCCACAGAATTTTGAGATCCATTAAAACAAAGTTTAATGAGAAACAAAACAAAACAAAGCAAAACAAACAAAAGATAATAGAGCAGCATTTATGATGAGATGATGGACAGGGGGAGGGGTGGTGGATGAAAAAAAAAAAACACAGAAAACCTTGTTAACTAAAATTGTACCTCCACAGGAAAAAATAATCTTTCAAAAGAAGAGTGGAAATAATTGTATTTTTCATTAAACAAGACCTTAAAAAAGAAACAATACAGTAAGTTATATTGATTAAAGAGAAATGAGGCTAAAAGTCCTCAACTGACCAAATAATTTTCTAAAGAAAGAGGAGGGAGGACAAAGGATTACATAACAGAAGAGTTAGATAGAAAACAAATAGCAAGATGGTAGTTTTAAATGTAGGTAGATCAATCGTCACATTAAAATTAGGTTGTCAAAACACTATCATTAATGGAGAGTTTATCAGACTGGATAAAAGACAAGACCAAACTATGATCCATCTACTATAGACACTTTCAAATATAAAGACAAAGATAGGTTGAGGTAAAAGAAAGTGATAAGATATATCAGGCAAATACAAAGCATATGAAAGTTTCCATGGCTATATTAAAAACATAGATACTTCGAGACACAGAGGATTTTCAAAGGTAAAGAGACACATTTCATAATGACAATTGACTCATTTAATGAACCAATTTATCAGGAATAATAATCCTAAATTTGCACATACCTAATAACAAACTATCAAAATATATGAAACAAAATGAACAGAAGTAAAGAGAACCAAAAGAAGTAAAAAACTTTAATACCTCTTTCTCTATAATTGATAGAACAAGTAAAAATATAAAAATTAAAAAACCCCAACTAACCATAAATATATAGCAGATTTGAAAACTGCCAACAATCAATTTGACCAAATTGACATTTATAAAATATTAAAATGACCTTGTTTTCATCTGTACATGGAACAATCACCAGAGAAGATCATATGCTAAGCTATAGAAGAAGTCTCAGACTTAAAATATCAATATTAAATAGAGCATGCTCTCTGGCCACAATAGAAATAAATTTAAAAAAAACAATAAGGTGATCTGGAATATCCTCCATGTTTTTGGAAATGAAGCAACAAATATAACTGTACAATGATTAACATTGTACTGAAAACTACAAAACACTGCTAAGAAAAATTAAAGAAGACTTACAAAAATGGAGAGATAAAGCATCTTCAATAATTGGAAGGATCAATATTATTAACATATAAATATTTCTTAAGTGGATCTCAGATTCAATGTAATTTCAATAAAAATCTCAGCAGGCTCTGTTGTAGCATTTGAAGTCTCTTTCAAAAAAAATGTATGGAAATGTAAATGACTTATCGACTGTCAAAAACATTCTTGAAAAACAACAAAGTTGGAGGATTTATCCTACCTGGTGACTATGGTAATCCAGAAAGTAGTATTTCATAAAAATAGGGATATAAATCAACAGAGCAATACAAACCTATTCTGTGGCTCAGTCATTTCATTCCTAAATATTTACCCAAAAGAAGGAAATCTTATGTGCACCAAATATTTGACAAAAATGTTCATAGCAGTTTTTATTCATAATAGCAAAAGGTTGAAAATATCCTAAATGCCCACCAACATAGTAAAGGATAAACTAATACTGGTATATTTACTCATTTGAATTCTCCTGAGCAATAGAAAAAAGGCACAAAATACTGAAACATGCAACAACATGATGAGTCTCAAAACAATGAGCAAAAGAAGCCATATGATCAAACTCCATTTATCAAGTCCTAGAATAAGCCCAATAAGATAAGATAATACAATTCAGAATAATGAGTGCAGTGGAGTGGAGTGTGCACTAGCAAATACTATGAAAAAGTTTTCTGAACAGTAGTAATATTTATGTTTTGATTAGAGTGGTGGTTACATAAACATATATATTTGCCCAAACAGACTGTATACTTAAAGTCTGCATATTTTCGATTTGAAAATAAAATTTAAAAAATTAGTCAATTTTAGAATAAACCTATGGAATCCCCCCACCCCATGCCTTTTTTTCCCTCAATGCAAGTTAGTCATGTATTTTTATGAACTTGGGAAAAGACAATTGTTGCGAATTAAAATATCTTGGACTAAATGTTGTCAATCTGAATATGGAATCTTAGGCTCCATGGAAAGAAACCATGAAAAAGTTATGCTATATTTGCCTCATTTATTCTATCATAGAGAACTGGCTTCATAAATTCCGTGCTTTAATGTTCAGTTAAATTAAATTAGGCTATATTCAGATGCAGTTTCTGTTTTCTGATTTTTCCCAAGAACTGAAGAGTAGCAAGGAGTGAGAACAAGCATAGGAATATTTTTTATTCCCTTTGGAAGATTTAGTAGCGGTGTCAGTGCTGTACCTGTATTCCTCAGACTTTTTAATGTCTTCCGGCCACCTTCCAATTGCTATAATCGGTACACTGAGGACAGGGACACTGCTCGTGTGTGCAGCAAGTTCAAAGTGCCAAGGAATTAACACCTTCTCCCAGCAACTGCATTCAAATGACTTTGAATTCAGGAGTTGTATAAATATCACACAGCTCCCTTGTCCCTCGGGTGGGGAGAGTCTGACGCATGTGGTTGGCACCATTTTCTAGAATTTCCCTGTGGGACTGAAATCTATTCACTCTGGGTGGTACTAGGCTTAATCATGCATACTTTATTGGCTGTCTCCACATTACACCTCTTTTATTCCAGTTTTCGGAATCTAAACCTTCCCTAAACATTTTGGGTGGGACTTGTAGACATTATGTCTACAGAATGTGGCAACAGTATTCTGTTATCTTTGCGTGCATTTTGAAAGCAATTTCAAAACACCCTGAAGTCAAATCAAGATGTACAAAATGTAAGGAGAATTTGTACCTGAGTGATTCCCCAATTCCCCACAATGTAGCTTGTCTATGAGTCAGTATGTGTACATGCTATGTTGTTACACTGATATACTATTTGGTCCTGAATATTTTCCATGATTCTGAAGTCTTCTCTTCAATGGCAAATAATAAAGCGTTTGAAAAGTATTTTGGGCCAAAGACTTTAATCATTATGACATCATGTAATGTCTACTAAGTCTCAAAAAGCTGTGTTTTTGTTTTTGGTTTTGTTTTTTTGGGGTTTTTTTGGAAAGCCCAATCCAAGACTCAAGTGGCTTATACACATTTGTACTGATAACAGCAGTCTCTCAAATAAGGTCAAAAATACGATTAAAAAAACCCAAAAATATAAAAACTTCCCTTTTCTCTCAACATCTGGTTTAATCTGAACAAAAGGGAAGATTCTTTTCTGAGTGTGGAATTGTTTTATGAGATTTTTATTATTAAACCTATGTATTACTATCTTAATCCACAATTTAATATAATACATTCACATTTATAAGGTCAACTGTTAGCTTCTTTTTGAAAAGTGTTTGGAGTATTTAACTACATAAAATTGATTTTACAGAATTTTTTTAAAAAGCACAGCATTTTAAAGTTTCCTCCACAAAATATTTTAACTTGGTGTTATCTGTCTCACACTTGCTCCGTCCTCCCTACTGATGGTTAATGTGTATCTAATTTCTTTAAACAGCATTTAAAATTGAGGGCTTTTTTTTTTAAGTCACTCTGCCAGAATTGGAACTACATCTGTTACCCACTCCATTCTAGCACTGCCCAGCTTTGCTGTTCATATCATCAATAGTGCTGTATGTAAAAGCTGAGTGTCATTATGATTTAAAGACCCGTCCTCTGGCATGGTGCCAAATAAATCTAATTTGGGATCTGGGGAATGATAGACAAGAAAATTATAACTAGAAGAAATGTACATTGAATTTTAATTCAAAGCAGGAGGCTGTGGGTGTTCTTTTATTTTGCATTTTGTTGTGTGGGGAATTTAAAAACCTCTGGTTCTGTTACAAAAAATAACACAAGGCAGGTGTTAAATTGTGTATTTTGATTCATTTTTAGAGATAACAGTCTAAAATATGTTGATGCTCTTTATTAATATAATTGTGAATTAAACTTTACCAAAAATACTACCTCTTTTCATTTTTCTCTTATTTTAAATAAACCCGATTTAACTGACAATTGTTAGTGGAATAACTAAAAACATTAAAAAATTGTCTCTTATTTTCTTGCAATTTCCCCCTGAGTTTTGTTAAAATTCATCCATTTTTAAAAATTCAACTCTAACCCTTCAGTGAAAAACTTAAATACTTACATATCCTGTGTTCTCTCTAACATGCCCATGATCAAATTCAACTGCCTCTTGCTTCTCTTAAAATTGCTTTTTTGGGGTAGCTATTACAATATCCATATTTTTGTAGGAAAATTTGAAATTATTTCACTTTTCAATTTATAAGAAACATGTTTATAATTCTTCACTCTCTATTTTATGCATTCAGTATTTTTATGTTCTTGTCACTTATGCAATGTACTAGAATTCACTCACTTCTCTTTATTTCCGCCCTTCTGTGTCTACATAAATCTTACCCTAATCCACATTCCCTCTTCCTGAGCTATTGTCCTCAACCAACTCCAGTCTCTCCCTCTCCACTCACTCATCCTGGACCCTTTTAATTTTCCTAAAACTCCTCCTTCATCACTCAAGAATATGCCATGTCTCTCTTTTGCCTGTCTCCTAAAGTGTGTCCCTACTTCTCTGACTGTTTTTTTTTTTAGGCTTACTTTTTTTAACAGTTTAAATTGGCAAGAAAGTGAGAAGTACAGAGGTTTTCCACATACCCTCCTGTGCCACATTCATGCCTCCTCCATGATGGACATCCCCATCAGAGGGTATATTTGTTATAATTGTTGAACCTACATAAACACATTGTAATCACCTAAAGTCCACAGTTTACCACAGGGTTCACTCTTGGTGTTGTACAATCTAGGAGTATGAACAAATGTATAATAGCATATATCCAATATTATAACATTGTATAGAATGTTTTCATTGCACTAAAAATCCTCTGTGCTCCAAATATTCATTCTTCCACAACCTTGGCAACCCTGATAGCTTTATTGTCTCAGTAGTTTTGTCTTTTCCAAGATGTCTTGTTATTGGAATCATACTTTATGTAGCCATCTAGCCTTTTTAGATTGGCTTCTTCTGACCAGTTTACAAATCCCCTCAAAACTATCCTCAGATTGCTTAACCCCAATGCACCTTCCTATGGAGACTTCTTTTGTTTTCCTTTTTCATAACATCCAGTGCCATTTGTAGTGATCCATTGGCTTGACTCTGACCTCAGTGTCTTGGACCAATCCAGAAAGCAAGCATTTTTATTTTGAGGCACTCTACAGCAATGTCATGAGTTTGGAATTGCTAGCTGATCCCTAATCCCATATCCACAGTGATAATTTGATAATACCTTGTTTGCAATAATTAACCTCCAGCATGTGCTCCAGCTACCATAGTGGGCCTCCATATCGTTCTCTATAAGTTAGTCCCACTATACTTGATTTGTGCATTACTACTAATCCTTCTGGAATGCTGCCTGGGTTTGTTTGTTGGTTGGTTGATTTCCTTTTAATATTCTCTCAGAAATGCTACAATCATGTGCGCAAATCAGGAATACTACTAAATTTCATTCCAGTTGCATAGCTACTGTGTAAATTAGAACAAATTAGTAAAACTCTGTGAGAGTTACTTTATTCATATATAAATGTGATGCAGAGGAGTAAATAAACCATCACACACAAAAGCACCTGGCATACAGTAGACCTACAGCAGGGTTTCTCAAACTGAGAGTCATGAAACATTCCTTGAGATATTAATGAGTGTTCTGAGGTGGAAAATAGGTAGTCAAATAACTTGGAAAATGTTAGGTCAAAGGACATCTCAGAACTTTATTTTTTTATTTACTTTAAGTTTTTTTAAATGTTTATTCATTGAGAAAGAATGAGACAGAGAGAGAGAGCATGGGTGGGGTAGAGGGAGAGGGAGAGAGAATCCCAAGCAGGCTTCTCATTGTCAGCACAGAGCCCAACATGGGCCTTGGTCTCATGAACCATAAGATCATGACCTGAGCCAAAATCAAGAGTTGGACACTTAACCGACTGAGCCACCAAGGAGACCCAGGATATCTCAGAATATGCCAATAAATAAGGGTTGTGAAGGGTGAACATGTAACATTTTCCAAAAATATTGCCAGTGAAATACTTTCTGTGCAGAACATCTAATACATAGCTCATTGAACTTGGCTCTTCTCTCTTTTGCCCATTACCATATTCCCCTGACTAGAATTGTGTAGTTGGACTCCCTGGTATTACCTAACCAGCTAGCTCTCTATTTTGCTGTGATTCATCCTGTTCAAGTCCCCCTCTTTTGCCTGTAGAGACTGTTAAAAACTCATACAGAGTTGTTAAATGTAGCAAAAACTTATAAATGTAAGAAACATGTTTTATACATTTATTAACCCCTACAGAATCTAGAAATATAGAGCACATAATAGTTTCCATATAGATGTGCGTACATGTGTATTGAAACTGACATCTCCCTATTTAAATTAAAGTTTACAACGTATTTTCTACTTAATTATTACATCAGAACTAACAAATAGTGAGCTTGACTGAGAAAAAGGTTTTTAGAGACTTTACGTATGCCAAGTCAGATTCACTAAATTCTTATACGAAATTGTGAATAATCATTGTTTAATACACAACATTTTGAACAAACTTTATTTTATAGTGTCTTTCCTTTATCTACTTGAGATACTTGGACAAAGGAAATGCAAGAATATCCCTCTATCATAGATATTATTGTTCAATATTTTATATAACTTGTATATATTTATGGTTCTAACTTTATAACAGAATAAGCTCTAGTGTACAATACAATAATTTATTATTGAGATGGAAATCTTAAAGTGTCTTTTAGAAGTACTACTTTCTGATTTGGTGTAAAAATATGACAGATGACCACTCTTGTGCATTGTTCAACAATGCAAGTGACATCACACCAATTACCAAGGTTATAACTGGTTTTCCTTGATATTTCTTGGACTCTCCATTTATTTGGCATTTCTTTCAGAGCCACGTAACGAAGTGTAAGTAATGTTTTCACAAATTATTCATTTCTTTAAGCAATAAGATGTCTCATCTAAAAGTCCAGATGTGCTGGGTAAGAATAATTGCTCTGTTTCACAGAGCATATTTTCCATACTAGTATTAGTAAACACTAGATTACTTGAGACAAACCAACCATGCTTTTTTTCTTCAATACCAAGAAAGGAAGAGAAATAGCCTTTTTTGTGTGATGGTGTATAGTTTACCAGACAATCCCTGAAGTGGGGAATATTAATTCTTTTCCCAATGTCAATAAAATAGTATTCATCTTCTTATTTGACTATATATAATCTCTTATAAATCTTGAAAAGAGGAAAGATGAGTTGTAAGATTATCAAGACATTTCTCAAACTATTAATAGGTGATAGGTTGGGTTGTCAGTTGGCATCTAATTTATATAAATTAATATTTTGTGTTTGCTTAGAATATTTTGTAATACTATATTGTATATATACATTATATATTGTATCTATTATACATTGTATATATTATATATTGTATATATATATACATATTATTGTATATATATATACATATTATTGTATATATATATATATATATATATATATACACACACACACACACACACACAAGAAATTGCAGGAAATACACTTTTTCTGTGAATTTATTTTGTCTTAGGAGTATGAAGGTTTTTATTGGAATCACTTTAGAATAGTTAAATGCCAGCACCTTAGTAAGTGAGAAATACATTTAGCCACTTAGACTATAAACATCTAGAGATCAATTTTGTACTAGTAAGGCATGGTTTAATTCAATATGCTTCCTTTTGTGTTTATCATTGATGTATTATCTTTTCTCCATGTGTTTTTGTAGTCTAAACAAATTTTCTTAAAATAGGCAAGACTGGATCAAAGTAGGAGCTTTGATCATGTGGACAATTCAAACACAGAGACCCAACAGCAGGATTTAAAACCTGGTGCCCTCATGCTTTTCAGAGTGTTCTCAATCTTTGAGTGGTTACAGGCCCAGAATTAATATTGAGCATTTTGGGTGCTATGTTTAGATCCGCTTTCTTTCTTTTATGTTTCTTTTTTAATGTTTATTTATTTTTGAGAGAGAGTGAGAGAGCCTGCTCATGTGTGGGAGGGGCAAAGAGAGAGAGACACACACACAGAATCTGAAGCAGACTCCAAGCTCTGTTCTGGCAGCTCAGAGCCTGATGTGGAGCTGGAACCCATGAACCGCGAGCTGAAGTCAAATGCTTAACCTACTGAGCCACCCAGGCGCCCCTGGATCAACTTTGAAATCCACAACTTAAAATCATAGCAATTTGTTTTTGAAACTTTCTATGGAATAATGTGTAGAATGCTAAGCTGAGACTGATACTTATTATCACAATGTCCTTGGGGGGAAAATTGTCTTTTTATAAAAATTGGCATGCCAAATTCTTGGTATGCATTTTACAATAATGAGACAATATTTGGCATTCTTAATGTAAATGTAAGGAATAATTTACAAAAAATATGTAATTTTTATATCCCTTCCCCATCTTCTCTATTCCTTTATAATTAACTATTTAGGGTAAATACATTATATATATATATGATATATATATTTCATATATATACACATTACATACATTATATACATGTTATATACATGATCATATATATAATATATATATATATATATATATATATATATATATATATATATATATATGTCAGCTTCCGCCACCTGAGTGGTTACAGGGAGATGACAGAAAAACAGAGTAACAGAGTTCAGTACAAGGCTCATTTTGTCAGCTTTGCTCCTGTGTGTTTCCACTGAGATTGCTCTGACTCACTGGGACAGATTCGGTTTTATGTCCTGAGTGGCACCACCAGCACTCTGTGATTTAAGATTTCCTTAGTCACAGAAGCCCAGTGATATAAAATGATCATGGATTCTTTACGACCTTATGTTTGGGTGTCTGCATTCATCTGGGTTTAAGGAACTACGGTACCTTGTTAGTGAGTGCTTTCTCTACCTGACTGAGGAAATCTATTCACCTGGCCCTGGCCCACTGACCTTTTGTTTCCATTGCCAGACTTAATAGGCTTTTTCAGCAAGGCTTGACGATCTTACAATCTATAAGACATTAGCTAAAGCTATACCAACTCTATGAGACTCAGTCCCAGCACATAAGGGATTCCAGTTTTATTGCCCAAGAGTCAATAATGAATATTATCCTTCAGTGTGACAAGAGTGCAAAGGCTTCTAACTTCTTTGACCTTCTGACTGGATTATTTTGAAGTATTTACTCTCTTCCTGGCAACCTCCAAACAATAACAAAGCCAACTAACCCATTTTTAAGACATGGTGGTGTTGATTTGTTTGCTTTGAGTTTTCTTTCTGCTTGTTCTGTCATTTTAATTAATTATTTTTTCTTCTACTTAGGGGGTTTGGTAACCTAACCTTCTCATATTTGAGAAAACAATATATATCTAACATTTTATATATATATATATATATATATATATATATATATATATATATATATATATATATTATATATATATTATATATATATAATAGCTATCTATCGTTTGAGCTGCAGTATTTCTGCTCTCCTTTGTAAATGAAGTTTGTGTCTTCCCACTATAGAAGGAAGTCTAGAATATTCCTGGGTACATGAGCACTAACAAAAGTAGTGTTGTAGAAGGATGTTGTAGCATAGTCTCAATAATACTGCATTCCTGATGGCAGTCTTTTCTAGACTACTCTAAAATCCGCAGAAAATATTTTCCAATGACTATCCAAGGAAGGGGTCCTCTTTTGGGTGACAGGCAGCTCTTGAGCTCAGTCAAATCATTTTAGTCATTATTAGTATTAATATGTATCATTTGTCCCCTGAAAAGTGACACACATCTAAACTTAAATGCATTTTTTAAGTTTATTTATTTTGAGAGAGAGAGAGCACATGAGCTGGGGAGGGGCAGAGAGAGAAGGAGAAAGAGGATCCCAAGTAGGCTCCACACGGCCAACACAGAGCCCATCATGGGTCTCAAACTCATGAACCATGAGATCATGGTCTGAGCTGAAACCAAGAGTCAGACACTTAATCAACTGAGCCACCCAGTTGCCCCATAAATGCATTTCTGAAGAATAGAAATTATTTCTGGTCTACTACCTTGGATCTTCTATACATTATGTCACTTCTAATAAAGTGAAAACCAGTAAAACTACTGCATTATTTTTAGAACTGGATCAAAGACCATGATACTTTCTCAAATTGTGGCTGCACTCATTAACAAGCCCTCTTAGAGTTTGGTAAGATCACATATTTATTCTGATCAGCAGGCTTTTGGTGGAAGTGATATCTGTCACATGGTGACTTTCAGCTCTCTCTTTTCTCCTGTCCCTGCAAACAAGGAAGCTTTGTGTTGGGATGGTGGAGACACAAAACGAAGGCCATCTGTTTTCCTGACCTTTTGCATGGAAGATAGTTACCCTGGGAAATTGCCTTGGTGAATGCTAATCTTTGCATGTGTAAGAAATAAGCCTTCCTAGTATAAACCCTGATAGTGCGGGGCTGTTTGTTACCAAAATAACCCTAGCCTATCCGTGATTCCCTGTGAATACATAGTAATTTATGAATGCTGTTTATAAACATTATTTCATTTGTTGTGTGAGATCCACTGCACAGATGAGGACCTTAAGACTTGGGGAGGGTGTTACTTGTGTCAAGTCACACTTCTAGTAAATGGCAGTGACAGGTGGCACATGTATATTTTCCTTCACAAAGTTCGTGGCTCCTTACATTAGGCCCATTGCCTTTCTCTCAAAATGAAATCCCCTTTGTCCACATACAACTTCTGGATCTAAAAAGTAACTTTGAAATGTCACTCCCTCTAAATCTTTCTTCCTAGGCCTGTACCTGTGTCTGCAGTATTTACCCTATTGTGTTTTTGTTTAAATATGCTTTATTTATGGATATCATTTTTAACTCTTGCTGTTATAACCCTCTCAATAATTATTTATGCTCCTCTGACCTGCTGATTAAATTCGAAAACCTCTCAGAAGCAGAATCCAAAGTATTAAGTAGATTGCTTAGATTATGGTTACATTTAAGTTTGAATATTTTCCCATTTCCTCAAATTAGTATCAGAACAGTTTTATGTTGTATTAGGAAAAAAATAGGAGAGAAAAATGTTATAGAAGACATTTCATTATTTTGCATGGCAAAGGAAAAGTCAACCAATCTAGTCAAGTAGATCATAAGTGTATTCTCTTATTAATAAATATAATTGAGGGGCACCTGGGTGGATCAGTTAGTTGAACAGCCGACTCTTGATTTCAGCTCCGGTCATGATCCCAGGGTCATGGAGTCAAGCCCTGTGTCAGGCTCCACGATGAGTATGAAGTTGTTTGCGATTCTCTCTCTCTCTCTCTCTCTCTCTGCTCCTCTCCCCTGCTCACATTCCCTCTCTGTCTCTACATATACATAAATGAAAACACATACATGTATTTGGGTATAATAAAGGACTATATTAGACACTGGTGTTAGAATATAGTTACAAATAAGGACTTATTCCTATAAAAATAAAGTAGTACATGATAAGAATTCTGGAATCATAAATGTGAAGAAATAGTCCTTTATATCATATACATGGTCATAGAGACCAAACAAAGGAAATGAACTTTTTTTTTTTTCAACATTTATTTATTTTTGGGACAGAGAGAGACAGAGCATGAACGGGCGAGGGGCAGAGAGAGAGGGAGACACAGAATCGGAAACAGGCTCCAGGCTCTGAGCCATCAGCCCAGAGCCCGACGCCGGGCTGGAACTCACGGACCGCGGGATCGTGACCTGGCTGAAGTCAGACGCTTAACCGACTGCACCACCCAGGCGCCCCTAGGAAATGAACTTTTAAGCTCTCCCCTTCAAGAAGAATGTGTTAGAAGAAAGGGCTCTGTGATATACTTATGATTTTATATTCTAAAAGATTAGAGATATTTTCAATACTTAGAAAGTGTCCATATATAAATCTCTCATGAATGTTTTTTGTGTGGGACTCCCAAGAACAAACAGTTTTGAAAAATACTCTGGTTTACAAACATACACGTGAACACTCCCATATCAATTCCTACACTTCCTTGACTGTATTTTTGGCACTTACACCTTTCCGCTTATATCTGTATATTTAAATCCATATGTCAAATAGACAACACATTAACTTGTGTTGCAATGGTCCTTTCTGCATGAGAATTACCTGCTACCTTTGCAGTAGTGTTGAGGAGTTGATGGATAAGTAGTAAAAGCATTTCTGGAGTCAATAACCATATGGGTCTAGAGTGATCCTGACAGAGTATTATGCTCAGGTCGGTTTTTCAAAGTGGATTTGACTTGCTACCCTTCAGTTTTTAGTTACCTGAGATTACCCCAACCATAGCCTTTCACCATTTATTCATTTACTAGTCTGTCCTTTTTGAATCTTCCTTTCCAAAAGAATGATGCTGTGTCATGGAATTTTGTCACAGAATATTTTTATGCTCTTTGTTACTGACTCACTCCTATCTAACACAGCCTAAATGATTATGGGTTACATTCTCAACATTATAATTTGAAGCATCAGTGTAATGCATTCACTACTGGTATTTTGTCATCGAATTTTTACTCTGTTCAGTTGTAAGATTATTTGCTTTTGTATTCTTGACATATCTCAATAAATGTTATCTATTGCCATAGCTCTACTTAGCCACACTGAAACATGCTACATTATCTGAATGTACACTTGACCTTGAAAAAATGAAAACCTTTACTTCAGAAGAGTTATATAAGGCAATGGAAAGCTATGGCACTAGTTAAAAAGTATAAACTGAATAAAAACATTATCGCTGAAATTTGTTATTAACATATAATTTTGAAAAGAAAGAAATACAGTTTAAGGTTTTTAATAAATTAGATCCATGCAATCCACAAGGCTATTCACCCATTAAAACAAAAATAGAACAAACCAAGTTTGCTTCATATATCTTATCATAACCTCCACCAACAAGGGAGAGCTGACCAACTAAAAGCTGTAGGGCAGGAAATTAATCAGATAGTTCAATGTCATGCAGGTGGGCTAAATGTTTTGAAATGGTCCCTTGGAGTTTTAGAATTTTAAAACTTTTATCACAATAAAACATTTAATATGCATAAATAAAAAATGTATATGTAACATATGCAACTAGTATAGAGACTACTAAAATTAACATCTGTGTGCCACTACCTAGCTTACAGAATAGAATGATCTTGTATGCATTCCTGTGTGCCCCTTCCTAATTTCATTACGTTCACCCACTTTCATTTATATATTTGTGCATGATTCTCATTTTATTATTTCATTTTCTTATTAACTGACATTTAGATGGATATGATATTTTTTCTGTAATGGAAAAAATGATATACACAAGGTTTATACATAGATATACACATGGTTTGCTCTTTGGGATTTACCTTGGGATCTAAATAAGAGTCCTAGACTACACACAACCTGAATTGTACCTGATAATGCCAAAATACCTAATTGATGGAACCAATTTGCACTTTCACTGGCATGTGTGAGAAGTCTTGCTGCTCCAGTTCTGTCTCCCTAGTGTTTGAGATCATCACGTATTGTTACTTCTGCCAGTATGTAAAATGCTATCTTATTGTGGTTTTAGTTTGTATTTCTCTGATTAGTTAGGAGTTTGAGCATCTTTGAATATTTATTAGACATTTGGCTTTCTTCCATGAAATATTTGCTTATACTCTTGTCCATTTTCAATAGGGCTATTTGTCTTTTTCTTGTTGATTCAAAAGATGCTAAGCCTTTTTGGTTATACATATAGAGATTTTCTCTCAGTTTGTGACTTGTCTTGTTATTATCTTCATGGTCTCTTTTAAATAAAAAGTAATTTCTTTTTGTTTAGGGTGTATGCTTTTTGTATCATACTTAAGAAAGCATTTCCTTCTTCATTTAAAAATTTTAGAAGTTTTGTTTTTCACATTTAAGTATTTAATAGACCTGTAATCAGTTACATATGTGAAATACGGATTAATTTTTTATTTCCTAAATACAAAACCAATTGTTTAAGTGCCTTTTATTATCTATAATTACTCCTGTGACCTGCAATGCCAACTTGGCCGCAAGCCAAGTTTCATGTGTATGGGTCAACTTTCATTGGTTCTCTGTGTGTACAATTGTTCAGCTCTGCACAGCTAGGAAAGTGCCTTAATTATCATGGCTTTAAACATAAGTTTTGTTAGATGTTTTAACCATTCTCTACACAATGCTTTTCTTTGTCATAGAGCTTTGTCTATCCTTGGCCCTTTGATGTTTCATATAATATTTAGAAACAATTCGTGAAAGTCCACGAAAACTCCTATTGGAATTTTTATTAGAATTGCAATGAATTTTGAGATAAATCAGGAGAGGAATTACCTCTGAGTTTTTATATCCAGGAACAAATACATCTCTTATTTATGTCTTCTCTAAACACTTTCAATAAGCCTTTATAATTTATATCAGTAAAGATCTTTCACATCTTTTGTAGATATATTTCCAGGGACCTTATATTTTGAATATTGTTGTAAATGAAGTCTCGAGCTATTGTTTATTTATTTAACTTTTCAATATACTATCCAGGACCTGTAGTTCAATAGTGAGCAGAAACAGTGATAGCAATTGATAGGATGTGCTATGGACTGAATGATTGTGCCCCATATTGAAATCCTAATGCCCAATATGATGTTTTTCCGACATGGGGCTTTGGGAGGTGATTGATCATAGAGGCAGATCCCCCATGAATAAGATTAATGCCTCTATAAAAGAGGCCCAAGAAAGATTCCTTGCCCTTTCCACAATGAGGATACAAGAAGTCTCTGATTCAGAAGACCATGCCAGTACTCTGAATTTTGACTTTCCTCTCCAGAACTGAGAAATAAATTTTGTTATTTATAAGCCATCCGGTCTGTGGTTTTGTTATAGCAGCTTGAATGGACTAAAATAGAATGGTTATATTATAATCTCATTATTGACCCGGTTTGGAGGAAAGTCGTTTCAAATAAATGGAAATGATAGTCATCTCATCTAGCTAAAAGAAAAGCGCTCCTGGTAAATAAATACATTTTCCGTTGACTTTTTTTTTAATTTTTATTTTTTTAGAGTGGGGACAGAGGGAGGGAGAATATCAAGCAGGCTCCACACTCGTTGTGAAGCCTGATGCAGGGCTCCAGTTCACAGCTGTGAGATCGTGACTTGAGCCAAAATCAAACGTCAACGCTTAACAGAGCTTATCTGAACCACCCAGGTGCCCCTCCATTGATTTTTCTATTCTTTCTAAAATTTCAGCATTTAGAGATGCATTTGGGGTTTAGTTAAGGTTAAATTGTATTAGAGAGAATGGAAAATGTAACTGTTCATTCACTTTATTAGTGATTTGCACCTTGGCAAAAATCAGATTATTCAGATAAAAATAATTTTGATTAGAAAAAAAAAAGAGCAAAAATAAATTCTCCATCTTGAGTCATCCAGGGGATAAACATCCAGGTATCAATTTTCCTCATTTTGTCCTCTGGGACAACTCAAGATAGAGAATTTTCTGTTCTACAGATCTAGCATATGTAACTAATACATCTTTGCAAAACTACATTTTCCAAGCTGCCAAGCCATGTGCACTGCACAATCTGTCTTTTAAGGGGGCTTTCTTTGAGCAATGGAAACAGATGTCTGCCTGAACTTTGCTTTGAAGGATGTGTAAACAAAATCTCTAGAATTACCAGGGAAAAGCAAAGGGCACAGTAATGTACACATCTGAATACAGGGGTTGGGGGCAACCTGGAAACTATATACATATCTCCTCTGGGGTTCCTCTAACCATGATGCCCCTTCTCTACCTATGAACACACTGTGTTATGATTTATGATGATAAAATCTACTTGTAATTTATTGAATTAAATGGAATGTTTATATATGTGTATGTGTTTGTGCATGTATGTAACACATAAATGTATTTGTATTGTATTTTGCATATATGTTTAAAAACTTATGAGTCTTATATAAATATGAGCACCTATTAACATCAATAGTTGTGAGTTATCATTGTTAAGGGTAGGGACTCTTGTAGTTAATATCTTCCTATATCAGGTGTAATATATGAGTAAAGATAGGTAGTAAATGGATTGGGGTTAAGATGAATGGCAGTTAGAACCCCTGAAGCTCCCATAATTTAGTCCTATATTAGGATTTATTAACAATGGAATTAGAGTCAAGTTTACAAATTATTTTCTGTGATACCGAATCCAGCTTCCCCTCCAGGGGCAAAAAATTCTTCTAATGAGAAAAATGACTGCCTGGGAAATATCAAGTAGAAGTAATAGATGCCTGTTTCATTGATGATCATTATTTCACATCAGTTGTTCTAACATGAAAAGGGCATGGTTTCACAGTGCAATGAGCCTAGAGAATGATCTAGGATGAGTCTGAGACAGCAGCAGCCAGAAGAGTTCTCAGAGCTCCATGTCACTCGTGCATATTTGTGAACATGAAAATAATTTCAACCTTCTAGCCAGATCACCACAGAGAAAAATGAGACAGGAAGCCAGGTCACCTCAGAAATCAACCACGGGCTGCCAGAGGTTTACAACTTTACTTCATCCATCCCAATGACTTTTGGAGATGAGGAGAGGATAGAAGGAGTAAGAGAGTGAATTATTTTCTAATATATATTTTTTGCAATAAAGATAATAAATTGCATTACAGACCTTTTCAAATGAATAAAAAATATGTTTCAGGAAGAGCTCTGCCACAGAATAACTGTGTATTATGAACAGTTCATTTCACAATGCATTTGTCCTCATCATGGATCATATTAATAGACCAAGGCTCTCCATGAATCTCAGGTGCATAAAACATCAGTAACGAGAAAGCACATCACCAGTGCTGACCTGAGAGTATAATAGGACAGCTGGATTTGTTCAGCTCTATACCATCTATTTGTTAATAAAATCCTTCTGGCTCCATGCAATAATTTAGAATGTGATGTTAAATGATGAGAAAAAAAAATTAGCTGACATAATTGGACTAGTTTTCACTGTGCCAGGTACGTGCATACCATTTATGTGCACATCACTAATCTGACCTTTCTTGACCACCCCCACTAGGTAGAAATTTTTTTTTCATAGGCCAAAAGAGTTTATTCCTCTTCAGATTGTCACCTGGTGTTAGGGAGATTGGCAGGACTGAGATATCAATCTCAGACTTCTGATTACAAGATGAGTGTTCTTTCTATTGGGAATTATTTATTTGGTTGAATATAGAATTTAAATTTTGGATCAAAGGTAGAAAAAGCGCATCTCATTTCAGCTCAATATTAAAAATTATTAATAATGAAATTGAGAGATAATAATTTGCAAATTATTTTTCTGTTGTGCTTTATGCATCCTATAGTGGTAGCTGGATGGTAATTTAAGTATTTGACCAAGTTCTGCATGCATAACAAACATCCTTATAATTCTAGCATTTTCTCTTCATAGTTATTCAAAACATACACTGTTAGAATAATAACAAATAGTATTTCTTCCATAGCATAAAGTACAGTGTCCAGAATGAGGAATTCCATTTCTGTCTTCCTGATAGAAAGTTTGCTGAAGTGGAAACACAGGATACATCTATACTGCTGGATTCTTTCAGAGAAACTGGGCAATTTTGCAATCAAGGGCATTTTCCTGTCAGTGCCCCATATAGATGAATGATGAATGGATTTCTAATCACTGGCATTGTTCCAGTTAGACAGAGGTCCATGGTTCTAGAAAAGTCCATAAAGCTAAGTATTATCGTGTTACGCTTAGCATCAAACATATCCGGTGACCCAGAAAGATATTAAGAGTGTACTGAAGTCATGATATGGCTGTTTCTAAGCTTATGTGGGATAGGATGCACTGATCACGCTCCAGTAAAATCTCCTATCTCCTGAATGGAGATAATGGCTTTGGCAAATGAAATTCATACTGAAACAGCTCTGTGGATCACATTTCCCACTGGAGGGAATTTTCATAACATTTGTGGTATTTGTTATGACCAACGAAGCTATCAGCTTGTTGAAGGTGTTAATATCGAGCAGTGTCATTAGAGCTCCCTCCCTTCCTTCCATGCTTTTCTATATTTCAGCAGCTATTTATTGAGCATCAACTATGGAGCAGTCACTGATGTCAGTCCTAGTGGTATAAATATAATTGAACAAAACAGATGAAGTTAGTGCCCCCAAGGCATTTCCAATTCATATAAGACAAAAAGACACTAACAAAATAAATACATATTTATTATGTTAAAGCAGAGAAGAGCCTGGAAAGTGAAGGAGAGATTTGTATTTTATAACCATGGGCAGGAAAGTTCCCACCACTAAGGATATAAATAAGCAGAGATCTGAATTACTGGAGGGATAAACCATGAAGATATCTGGGAAATGAACATTCCAAGAAGAGGAAACAACAGTGCAAACCCTATATGGGTGCTTTGTGCATTTGTTTTTTAAGTATGGTTGAGAATGAGGGGGATATAATAGAAAATAAGATTTAGAGAGGCAGCTTAGAGTCATGTAATCTATAGACTCTGAGGGTTTCCCTGTTTAATATGGGAAGGGATCAGAAGGATGTTTTGTAGAGCAGGCTCGAGAGATGATCCATTGGATAACTCTGACTGCTCTGTGGGGAATAGAATTCATAGAGCCACGGGAAAAGTCAGAGGGTAAATCCAAATTTTCCAATACTAAGGAGGTATTACTTTTTTGTTGTTGTTATAAAGTCAATTTTTATTTATTGAATCCTTTTTTTTAACTTGTTTTATTTTTTATTTTTTTAAATTTACATTGAAATTAGTTAGCATATAGTGCAACAATGATTTCAGGAATAGATTCCTTAGTGCCTCTTACCCATTTAGTCCATCCCCCCTCCCACAACCCCTCCAGTAACCCTCAGTGTGTTCTCCATATTTATGAGTCTCTTCTGTTTTGTCCTCCTCCCTGTTTTTATTTTTGTTTCCCTTCCCTTATGTTCATCTGTTTTGTCTCTTAAAGTCCTTATATGAGGGAAGTCATATGATTTTTGTCTTTCTCTTACTGGCCAATTTCACTTAGTATAATACCCTCCAGTTCCATCCACATAGTTGCAAATGGCAAGATTTCATTCTTTTTTATTGCCGAGTAATCCTCCATTGTGTGTGTGTGTGTGTGTGTGTGTGTATGTGTGTGTGTGTGTGTGTATACATACATATATATGTGTATATATATGTACATATGTATATGTATGTACATATGTACATATATGTACATATGTATATATATGTATATGTATATGTATGTATATATATACACCACATCTTCTTTATCCATTCATCCATGGATGGACATTGGGCTCTTTCCATACTTTGGCTATTGTTGATAGTGCTGCTATAAACATGGGGGTGCATGTGTCCCTTCAAAACAGCACACCCCGATCCTGTTGATAAACGCCTAGTAGTGCAATTGCTGGGTCGTAGGGTAGTTCTATTTTTAGTTTTTTGAGGAACCTCTATACTGTTTTCCAGAGTGGCTGCACCAGCTTGCATTCCCACCAGTAATGCAAAAGAAATCCTCTTTCTCCGCATCCTTGCAAACATCTATTGTTGCCTGAGTTGTTAATGTTAGCCATTCTGACAGGTGTAAGATGGTATATCATTGTGGTTTTAATTTGTATTTCCCTGATAATGAGTGATGTTGAGCATTTTTTAATGTGTCAGTTGGCCATCTGGAGGTCTTCTTTGGAGAAGTGTCTGTTCATGTCTTTTGCCCATTTCTTCACTGGATTCTTTGTTTTTTGGGTGTTGAGTTTGATAAGTTCTTTATAGATTTTGGATACTAACCCTCTACCCGATATGTCATTTGCAAATATCTTCTCCCATTCTGTCAGTTGCCTTTTAGTTTTGCTGATTGTTTCCTTTGCTGTGCAGAAGCTTTTTATTTTGATGAGGTCCCAGTAGTTCATTTTTGTTTTTGTTTCCCTTGCCTCTGGAGACGTGTTGAGTAAGAAGTTGCTGCAGACAAGATCAAAGAGGTTTTTGCCTGCTTCCTCTTTGAGGATTTTGATGGCTTCCTGTCTTACATTTAGATCTTTCATCCATTTTGAGTTTATTTTTGTGTATGGTGTAAGAAAGTGGTCCAGGTTCATTCTTCTGATGTCACTGTCCAGTTCTCCCAGCACCACTTGTTGAAGAGACTGTCTTTATTCCATTGGATATTCTTTCCTGCTTTGTCAAAGATTAGTTGGCCATACATTTGTAAGTCCATTTCTGGGTTCTCTATTCTGTTCCATTGATCTGAGTGTCTGTTCTTATGCCAGTACCATACTGTCTTGATGATTACAGCTTTGTAGTATAGCTTGAAGTCCAGGATTGTGATGCCTCATACTTTGGTTTTCTTTTTCAAGATTGCTTTGGCTAGTCGGGGTCTTTTCTGGTTCCATACAAATTTTAGGATTATTTGTTCTAGCTCTGTGAAGAATGCTGGTGTTATTTTGATAGGGATTGCATTGAATTTGTAGATTGCTGTGGGTAGTATTGACATTTTAACAATATTTGTCCTTCCTATCCAGGAGCATGGAATCTTTTTCCATTTTTTTGTGTCTTCTTCAATTTTTTTCATAAGCTTTCTATAGGTTTCAGTGTATAGATTTTTCACCTCTTTAGTTAGATTTATTCCTAGGTATTTTATGGTTTTTGGTGCAACTGTAAATGGGATTGATTCCTTGATTTCTGTTTGTCACTTCATTGTTGGTGTATAGGAATGCAAATGATTTCTGTGCATTAATTTTATATCCTGCAACTTTGCTGAATTCATGAATCAATTCTAGCAGTTTTTTGGTGGAATCTTTTGGGTTTTCCATATAAAGTGTCATGTCATTGCACAAAATGAAAGTTTGGCCTCCTCCTGGCCGATTTGGATGGCTTTTATTTCTTTGTGTTGTCTGATTGCAGATGCTAAGATTTCCAATGAATAGTAGTGGTGAGAGTGGACATCCCTGTCACGTTCCTAACCTTAGGGGGAAAGCTCTCAGTTTTCCCCCATTGAGGACGATATTAGCATTCAGTCATTCATATATAGCTTTTATGATCTTGAGGTATGCTCCTTCTATCCCTACATTCTTGAGGGTTTTTAACAAGAAAGGATGATGTATTTTGTCAAATGCTTTCTCTGCATCTATTGAGAGGATCATGTGGTTCTTGTCCTTTCTTTTATTGACGTGATGAATCACGTTAATTGGTTTGAGGATATTGAACCAGCCCTGCATCCCAGGTATAAATCCCACTTGGTCATGGTGAATAATTTTTTTAACGTATTGTTGCATCTAGTTGGTTAATATCTTGTTGAGGATATTTGCATCCATTTTAATCAGGGAAATTGGTCTATAGTTCTCCTTTTAGTGGGGTCTCTGTCTGGTTTTGGAATCAAGGTCATGTTGGTTTCATAGAAAGAATTAGGAAGTTTTCCTTCCATTTCTATTTTTTGAAACAGCTTCAAGAGAATAGGTGTTAACTCTTCCTTAAATGTTTGGTAGAATTCCCCTGGAAAGCCATCTGGTCCTGGACTCTTGTTTTTGGCAGATTTTTGATTACTATTTCGATTTCCTTACTGGTTATGGGTCTGTTCAAATTTTCTATTTCTTCCTGTTTCACTTTTGGTAGGGTATATGTTTCTAGGAACTTGTCCATTTCTTCCAGATTGCCCATTTTGTTGACATATAATTTCTCATAATATTCTCTTATTATTGTTTTTATTTCTGTTGTGTTGGTTGTGATCTGTCCTCTTTCATTCTTGATTTTATTTATTTGGGTCCTTTCCTTTTTCTTTTTTTTCAAACTGGCTAGTGGCTTATCAATTTTGTTAATTCTTTCAAAGAACCAGTTTGTAGTTTCATTAATCTGTTCTACTGTTTTTTTTGGTTTTGATAGCATTATTTTCTGCTCTAATCTTTATTATTTCCTGTCTTCTGTTGGTTTTGGGTTTTATTTGCTGTTCTTTCTCCAGCTCTTTAAGGCGTAAGGTTAGGTTGTATACCTGAGATCTTTCTTCCTTCTTTAGGAAGGCTTGGATTGCTATATACTTTCCTCTTATGACCGCCTTTGCTGCGTCCCAGAGGTTTTGGGTTGTGGTGTTGTCATTCTCATTGACTTCCATATACTTTTTAATTTCCTCTTTAACTGCTTGGTTAGCCCATTCATTCTTTAGTAGGATGTTCTTCAGTCTCCAAGTATTACCTTTACAAATTTTTTCTTGTGGGTGATTTTGAGTTTCATAGTGTTGTGCTCTGAAAATATGCATGGTATGATCCTGATTTTTTTGTACTTACTTAGGGCTGATTTGTGTCCCAGTATATGGTTTATTCTGGAGAACGTTCCATGTGCACTGGAGAAGAATGTATATTCTGCTGCTTTAGGATGAAATGTTCTGAATATATCTGTTATGTCCATCTGGTCCAGTGTGTCATTCAAAGCCATTGTTTCCTTGTTGATTTTTTGATTAGATGATCTGTCCATTGCTGTGAGTGGGGTGTTGAAGTCTTCTACTATTATGGTATTACTATCGATGAGTTTAAGTTTGTGATTAATTGATTTATATATTTGGGTGCTTTCACATTTGGCACATAAATGTTTACAATTGTTAGGTCGTTTTGGTGGATAGACCCCTTCATTATGATATAATACCTTCTGATATGATACAGTCTTTATTTTAAAGTCTAGATTGTCTGATATAACTATGGCTACCCTGGCTTTCTTTTGTTGACCATTAGCCTGATAGATGGGTCTCCATTTCCTTAGTTTCAATCTGAAGGTGACTTTAGGACTAAAGTGTGTCTCTGGTAAACAGCATATAGATGGATCTTGTTTTCTTACCCATTCTGCTACCCTATGTCTTTTGTTTGGAGCATTGAGTCCATTGACGTTTAGAGTGAGTACTGAAAAATATGAATTATTGCCATTATGATGCTTATAGAGTTGGAGTTTCTGGTGGTGTTCTCTGGTCCTTTCTAATCTTTGTTGCATTTGGTATTTATTTATTTATTTATTTATTTATTTCTCTCTCTCTCTCTCTCTCTCTCTCTCTCTCTCTCTATATATATATATATATATATATAAACTCCTTTAATTTTTGTTTGGGTGGGAAACTTTTTATCTCTCCTTCTATTTTGAATGACAGCCTTGCTGGATAAAGAATTCTTGGCTGCATATTTTTCTGATTCAGCACATCGAATATATCCTGTCACTCCTTTCTGGCCGGCCAAGTTTCCGTGGATAGGTTTGCTGCAAACCTGATCTGTCTTCCTTGTAGGTTAGGGACTGTTTTTCCTTTGCTGCTTTCATGATTCTCTCCTTGCCTGAGTATTTTGTGAATTTGACTATGATATGCCTTGTTGATGGTTGGTTTTTCTTGAATCTAATGGGGATCCTCTGTGCTTCCTGGTCTTTGATGTCTGTGTCTTTCCCCAGGTTAGGAAAGTTTTCTGCTATGATTTGCTCACATAACCCTTCTACCCCTATTTCTCTCTCTTCCTCTTCTGGGACCCCTATGATTCTGATGTTGTTCCTTTTTAATGAGCCACTGATTTCTCTAATTCTTAAGTCATGCTCTTTGCCTTAATCTCCCTCTTTTTTTTCTGCTTCATTATTCCCTATAAGTTTGTCCTCTAAATCACTGATTCTCTGTTCTGCCTCACCCCTCCTTGCCACTGCAGCATCCATTCGTGATTGCAGCTCAGTTATAACATTTTAAATTTCATTCTATTTTTCACTTCTTTTATCTCTGCAGAAAGGGATTCTAATCTATTTTCGACTCCAGCTAGTATTCTTATTATTGTGATTCTAAATCTGGTTCAGACATCTTGCTTGTATCTGAGTTGGTTAAATCCTGGCTGTTGTTTCTTCATGCTCTTATTTTGGGGGTGAATTCCTTCATTCTGTCATTTTGAAGGGAGAAAAGGAATTAATGAGGTAGAAAAATTAAAATTAAAAAAATTAAAATTGAAAAAATATGAAAATTAAAAAATTAAACACACACACACACAAAATCGAATAAATGATGGTAGATCCTAGGTGTGTTTTGGTCTGGGTGTTTAAAGTGGTTTGACAGATTAGAGGAAAAAAAAGGGGGTGGGAGGAATTGTTTGAGAATTTGAAAAAATGAATACACTGAAGTAGACTAAAATGAGATGATGGGAGTAAAATAGAATTTGAAAAAATTTACCCAAAAGTAAAGAATATAGTAGAATAAAAATAAATAAAAATATTTTTAATAAAAATTAAAAATAAAAATGAATTTTTTCTTTTTCTGTATTCAAGAAAAAGAAAGGAAAAAGAGAAAAAAGATAAAAAAAGGAAATCGTTTGAAAATTTGAAAAAGTGAATACATTGTAGTAGACTAAAATAAAATGATGAAGTAAAATAGAATTTGAAAAATTTTGCATAAGAGCATACAGTAGAAACATTAAAGAAAAATATTTTTAATAGAAATTGAAAGTAAAAATGAAGTTTTTCTCTTTCTGCATTCACGAAAAATAAAAGTAGTGTAAAAGAGAAAAAAGAAAAAGTAAAAAAAGGAAATAGTTTGAAAATTTGAAAAGGTGAATACCCTGAAGTTGACTAAAATAAAATGATGGAAGTAAGATAGAATTTGAAAAAAATTACACAAAAGTAAAGAATATAGTAAAAAATTAAAGAAAATATTTTTAATAAAAATTGAAAATAAAAAGGAATTTATTCTCTTTCTGTATTCAAGAAAAAGAAAAGTAGTGTAAATGAGAAAAAAAAAGAAAAAAAAAGAAAGAAAATTGAACAGATGGACCTGCTAAGAGGTTGAAATAGGACTGAAATTACTTCTTTTTCTTTTAGAAGTCAGACTATGTAGCAGTTTCTAGTCCATAAACCAAGTAGGCGGTGAGACTTGTGTTCTGGAAGAGCGAGGTAGGCCCAGTTGGTCAGGGCTCAGTGTAAAGGCTCTGTTCTCCACTAGATGGCGCTGCTAGCCTACTCGGGTGAAGTGTTGTGGGGCTCATAGGTGCGTATGCGCATGCGCGGGAGGGGTTACAATGGCATCAACCAATTACCCAGTCTCTAGTATCCTTACTCTGTTCTCCCAGATCAGCAATTGCACACCTGTCTTCTGTCTTCAGCTTTCATCCACTCTCTGCTTTTTCACTCTCCGTGACCAGGCCCCAGGTAGTACCTCTCTCCAGAGTTTTGTCTCAGATGCGGCTGTTTTCCCCAGCCCCTTACTTCTGAAGGACTGCGGCTTTGACAGTTCTTCCCCTCTGGGGGAGGGTCTCACCAAGCAATGGCTGAATGCTGGCTGCACCCAGGAACGCTTGTGGGACCCTGCTGCTGCCGGTACCCCGAGACTGCGGCCAAGTGCCACCCTGCCCCAGAGAAAGGTCATGAGATAGTGTAGCAGCAGCTCTTCAGGGATTATGGAAAATCACAACACACATCTGGCACCAGGCTTCACCCTTAAGGACCATTTTCCAGCACCAGCGAATGTGGCTGTTTCCTGGGGTCTGCTGGGACCAGGTGGTTTCAACAGTCTCTATCAAATGTCCTTCCACCAGTGGAACCGCTTTTTCCCATGTGGCTGGAGAACCTCCGGACCCCACTCTGTTCCTGGGGATTCGCCCTTCCCACCAGAGCACCGTCAGGTATCGAGCTGTGTAGCTGCAGCCTTTGCGCTCCCCTGTTTACAGTCTTGATGGAATTTAAACCCTCTCCTTTCTCCTTTCTCCCTTTTTAGTTTAGCCCCTGCGGCTGTTTCCAATTTTCCACTTTCTCTCCAGCTGCTTTTGGGGAGGGTTGCTTTTCCCGTATTCTCCTCCCTTCCCCAGTCTCCGTCCTCTCTCCACCCTCAGCAGGTTCCCTACCCTCAGCAGCTTCTCTCTCCCCTAATTCACCTCTCTGCGCCTCGTACCTGCTGAATTCTGTGGTTCAGGTTTTGCAGATTGTTGTGTTAATCCTCTAATCAGTCTTCTAGGTGTGTGGGATGGTTTAGTGTTGGTCTGGCTATATTTTACGGACGTGAGACACACAAAAAACTTCCATGCTGTTCCACCATCTTGGCTCCTCCCCTCCTGAACTATTATTTCTGAACTAATGGAAGAGCACATGTTCAGCCTTCAAGTTCTTGTTGCCACCTCTGAGAGTAGCAGGTTCCAAAATGCTATTTCCTTGAACTTCTCTTCTTGAAGATCTGCTTTGAAGTACAAGTGGTCAGATACTGCAATCTGAGCATATCCATAGCTAGTGTTCAAACATCTCTGCACCCAATTTAGCCCAACAATCTCTATGTCTTGAGTTCCACCTTTCTTCTGTAAGTTTTCCTTTTTTGTATGCTGGGACAGAGGGTCATAGTGCAAAACCACACTGCCCATAGAATATTACAGGACAAGATCAGAATGACACATGGAATCTTCCAGATGTCAAGTGCATCTAAGAGACTAGGAAATGCACAACTTGATAATCTGAAACAACTAGTTTTGCTTGTTTTTGTTTTTAACATGAAAGCTCTGTTAACTCCTCAGAATTCCTATAAATCATTCAACTTATTGTCTGTTTGGGTTACCAAAGTTCTGACAAGTAGAGTGAAGCCAAATTCATCCCATTGTCAATAAAATATTCTTATTCAGAGCAATTTTACAAATTATTTCCTTTCTGTATGTAACCATAGAAATAATTTTTAAAAAAGAGCTATTTTGAAACTATAAATTATACCATACTTTTAATTTCTACAGTGTATTTATCAAGTGCCAATTTACACAACTAAGACCTTTATAGTGTTAGAAAAAAACATACATATTTTAAAAGGGATGCTATCTAAATTTAAACAGTTCCCTATTTAATATTTTTTTCTAAAGTTGATATATGCATTTGTGATTTTTCTTGTGTATTGACAATAACAGAGAGGATTTAAGTAAAGTATATTTTGATGTAAAGGAAGTATTTGCCAGCAAGGACAAAATGTCTGCAGCCAATGATATCTGTACATCTATATCTATCTATCTATCTATCTATCTATCTATACACACACACACACACACATACACACACACACACACGTGTGTGTGTGTATGTGTGTGTGTGTATGTATTTTTTTTTATAAGATATACATATGTAATGACTTTCCAGGTTAAATTCATTGCCTTATTGATGAATAATTTTGATAGATCATTGTCATTATGTTAAAGTGTCTATTTTCAAGAAGCAGAATGCATAATCACAGATGGTCATTTTGGTAACCAAAATATTATTTTGATAATCTTTTGGTAATTTCATGTTTGACTTTGAATGTGCATAAGGTGATTTACATTAGAGATTTTTGTAGCATAAGAATACATTTAAAAATTGTAGACCAGTATCATGGACAGTTTTTATCAGTAGAGTTTGAAAGTAAAATTGATTAGATAACATACTAAAATGCAGAAGGAATGAGAACGTTTTCTTCATCTGAAATATACATAATTATAAAATGGTGGATAGTTATACTTAAAAAGCTATTTCATGTCCAAGTTGTAAAACCTATAATTTTCTACATATTAGAGAAGAGATGTGCCAGGTGCAGGTGATTCTACCAGAATTTTATGCTGTTCACAAAAGATTAAAATGGGTGGTGTTTCATTTATTTTCAAAGACTCAAATACTTATAAATGAAATGGCCTATGACATAAGAAACTATTACTATGGACTTAATGTGAACTGGAGAGCCTTTCCCAACTCCAAGTCTCGATTAGTTTCCCTTCTTAGGTTCTCTCATAGTATCTAGAATTTCAAAATTACTGTGGCACTCATCCCTCCATATTGTAGTTTTAATTTTACTTGTCGTTTTCTGTACTAGACTGTAAACCACTCAATGACAGGTATTATGTCTTATTCACCTTTATATTGTAGCCCTTACTGCAGTGTCTATTAGGTAATAGATTAACAATGTGGAGAATTAAGAAGAATAATTCTACAAATGGGATTCCACTTTGTAGTACCAGTGAAGAGTCTTGGCATACTTTTTATTCTGGCCATGAATGAGGTAGCCATCTTTGTGCAGATGCATCTGAGGAGTCGTCTATCTTTGTCTTTATACCCCTGAGCCTCTCAGACATTGTAGTGGAGACATCTGAGGTATCATACTTGGTATTCACCCATGTGCACACTGGAAATGAAATATATTAATTCCCCATAGGATAATCATTGACCAATGGGGTACTAGAATTAGTAGGTAAACATTTCTTTCTTTTGTTCTTTGGGTGAACAGAAACACATTTTATACCATTCCTTGAAGAGTCCTGGTGGTGGGAGGGTGCCTTAGTTGCTCCTAGTGGAGATCAAGCAAAGAATGCACCCTAACATTGGTTTCCCCTTCTCTGTTCCACTATTACCAGTCTACCACAACTTTTGCCTGAAACTATTCCCCAAACAAATATTTTCACAAACACCTAATTTCAGGTTCCTTTGCAGAGGGAGTCTTATACTAAGAAACCACCTAATGGGACTAGTGAGAGTTATAAAAGTCACTTGCATCTCAGTTTTATTTTTACAGTGAATAACAGATGAGGAAAATAGACCCAACAGCAACAATATGGCACCCTCACTTGTATGAGTAGGGATGATGTCCTAAGCCTACTAGTAAAGTTTGGTGTAATATCTCAAGTCCTATCTGAGATAAGTTTGGCATCTTTCTCTTTCTATATGTCTTTTCAGAGATAACTCCTGGAGTAAACATGATAGGAAGGAGAGGCAAATAAAAGGTTACATTTCCAATTCTATTCTCCTAAGAAAGACTTGAAAACAGAAGTGTATTTCAGACAAACCTGGATGAGGGTTATCTCTCATGTTATCCTGTCCAAATAAATTATGCATATGACTCTAGTTTATTTCAAGAGTAACCTAAACCATCCTTGTAAATTGACAAATAAACCTTTTTTGATTAAGGAGTTGAACTCAGTTTGCTTAAATTTAGTATTTTTGCCTATATGTTTATAATAAGGAATATTAAACCATAGTTTTCCTTTTCCCTTTATCAGACTTGAAACATCTAGTAGCTTTATAAAATAAAATTATAATATTTTCTTACATCTTTACCCAATATTTTGGAGCAAATTTTACAATAGGGGCCTAAGCTTGTATAAACATTGAAAATAACTAGTTCATAAAACTAGAGCAATTTGAAACTAATAGTATTAAAGCTTTTAATTTTTCCATAACCATTATTATATACAAACCATGGCTGTATGTCTTACCACTACCATGACCTTAAGGAAGTTACTCTGTGCTTCAGCGTTCTCATTTATAAAATGAGGATAAATAGCAGATCTTACCTTATAGGACTGTTGTGAGTTAACTCAGTGAGTTAATATATGTAAATTGTGAGATATAAAGTGCTTATTACAGTGCCTAGGACATAGTAAACACAAAATAAATTCTAGTTATTAGTATATCTATTGCAGAACTGTAACAAAAATTTGGAACCTAGCTAAATAAAGGAATGGGCAAATTAGTTATGATCATCACATCACAAAATATCACATGTTGATGGCCAATCTGTATTTTCAAGGAATTTGTCATGGGTGTCTCCTAAAAACACCATGAAATCTTTTTTTTTTTAATGAGAAGAAGAATTAATTCATAGTCTAAGCTTTTTTCATTCTTCTAAAGCTAAGAGTGTTAGGTTTCTTTTTACCTTCAATATAGATAAGGTGGATAGTAGAGAGATCAGTGGATAATTAGCAACACCTGGCTGATGATCCCCTGATTAGAGGTCTCCCTTACTTAATTTTTAAATTTATGTCTTTACAAGTAAATTAGGTTAAAAGTAGTGCCTTTCTATAAAGTCCTGATAACATGAAAGTTATAATTGAATGCCTCAGGACACACAATTTCTTCGGTAGAGAAGGTAATGAAGTTTGGCCTTTGGCCCAGTTGTCCTTGAAGAATCTTGTTTAAGGGCTACAGACTAAGTCCTACAGTTCCAAAGCTGAAGACTGTTTGAGTTATTTAAGAATTCCATCTTCAACAGGGTATTTCATATGCATTGAAGAGAGTGAAACTTTAGACTGGTTTCTGTCTTTTGGTCTTCTGCAATTTCCCTTTCAGTTTTATTTAAAAAGGAAATAAAAATTAAACCAAGATCCACCCCTAAAAGGGAGTACTAGATAAATTTGGCAGGACCTAAGTCACACACTTAATCAAAATATAAAAATATAAAATATTAAGTGGAAAATGTTAGATAATGCAATAGTGATCATACCTCAATTGTATAATATATATATATCTGTGCTTATAGGAGAAGAAGATAGAAATTGTACTGAAATGTTAATAGTAGTTTTCTGTGGACTTTGAGATCACTAGTAGATTTCTTTTCTTCATTATATGTTTCCCAATGCTCCGCTATGAACATGTATTGCTTTTATGATGAGAAAAACATACTTTGAAATTCATTTAGTCTTCTTCCTTGAGTTGCCAGACTCATGTTTCTTTCCCTGCTAGCCTCAAAACATGATCTCTGCTATTCTGGTGGTCAAGGAAGAAGAAATCATGCAAAACTGAAGCTGCTACTGTACTGCACATGCCTGACTATTCCTCCCTCTTTAGTTGCCTACAGCAAGCATACATTTCTTAATGACATTTAATAGTGATATTTCTTTTAACACCGGGCCATAAGAAGGGGGAAAATGATGTAAAGATAACAACAACAAAAAAGTATGATTCAAAGTCTCCAAAACAGACTGAAAAATCAACCAGATTGAGATTAAAATATTTTTTCCCCTTGTATTCACAGTCACGGACATTGAATTATTTAATGGTGTGTCTTTTTTTGTTTGTTTTAGCGTTTTCTTCTCACCTTAGGGTTATGTCTTTTCTTTCTTTCTTTATTTTTTTTGAGAGAGAGACAGAGAGACAGAGTGAGAGTGGGGGAGGGGCAGAGAGAGAGGAGACACAGCATCGGAAGCAGGCTCCAGCCTCTGAGCTGTGGGCACAAAGCCTGACATGGGGCTCGAACCCATGAACTGTGAGATCATGACCTGAGATGAAGTCCCACGCTTAACCAACTGAGACATCCAAGCACCCCCAGGGTTATGTCTTTTCACTGTGATCTGGACCACTCCTTCCAAATGTGAAGTTTCCACTATCAAGTCCTTCTTTTGGTCCTTGGTCTGGTGTTTCTGGCTTTTATTTATTTATTTTTTCTCAATAAGGAAAGTTTCTTTACAGTCCTCCTCACGCTGAGTTCTTGTTTCCCACTGTAAATAAAAATGGGGTGGGCAGACACATATATTTATATTGTTGGATCATTTGTTACAAAAACCAATGGTTTCAGAATGATTCATTTTAGCAGAAGGCAAGAAGAAAAACTGATACTCAAAATCATCGTTATCAAGAAAGAATGGGCCACTTGTCAGAAGCAGTCAAGGATATATGCAAACAGTGGATGAAATGATTTTGCTATATTTTCTAAATGGACATCTCAGCATCTTTTCTACTTCCTATTGTTACAGTACAACCCTACTGGCTTCATTCCTGAACTCATTCCATTACCTCTGTTCTAGTCTTCCTTGCTATATAAGATAAAAGTAAGGGAGGTCTTTGTGATGAGCAGATTCATATTGAAACGATCCTTTCCTTGGTTCCAAGTATTGTATTCATATCTTATTTTTTAATTGGATTTATAACTTCTAATTTTATTCTTATTATAAGTCAAATACATATTTTTGGTAGAAAATAGAAATAAAGGGAAAATAAATAAAATTCACGCTTAATTCCATCACTCAGGTGATCACTTTTAACATTTAGAAATACATACAATAGGGGGGGTTGTAGGCATGAATTAATTAAAATAAAACCAAAGTTAATCTTTGATGGGAGTGTGTAGCTATTTAACAGTTTTGGGGATAACTTTTTGTTAATGTTCAGTGGGGCATAATATACTACCATAATAAAGCTCTATATTTAGGGAACAGCTGAATTAGCACCAGGGCTCACCTGGAATCCATCAGTGTCACTAGGAGACTGGTAGGAGGGCTAATCCAGTGCTTTCCCAGACGTGGTGTTGGTGGACTAAAAGTATGTAGATATTTTAATACTTGGAGGAACTGACATCAGGAATGTTAGGTGATTTTACACTTCCATCATATATTTGTTTTCTGGCTTATTAATTCTGTGTTTTCTGATTTTTTGAAATGTTTAGTAGTTAGAAATGGTATTTCTATTTTAATTAACACTTTTTCCTTAGCTCTAAAGATAAGCTTTGTAATAAATTTATTGAATTTTTTTCTTTTCTTATGAATGGTCTGTTAGTACCCTTTATACGTGATTTCTATATTAGTTTTCAGTTATTTCTTATAAATCTTGAGTTTTTTAAATGATTATAATATTAATCCAACAGTGAATTCATAATTCTTTATAGGTTTATTATTTGATTTACTTTATATTTTGCTTATAATGGTTTGAGGATCAGGTTAAAATTTTAAACAACCAAGTTATGAGTTTTTTTTATTATTTCTACGTTTGATCTCTTCTTCAAAAGACTTTATCATATCCAACATGGTATGCATATTAATTACTTTCCTTTAATATCATCATTCTTTTTTATTTAAAATTCTCATTCATCTGGAATTTAGTTTGGATTAAGTCATAAAATAGGTGGCTAATTGCTTTTTGCTGTAGACCAGCTGTTGGAGTCCATTCATTTATTCATTCATTTACTTATTTCACAAATAAGGATTAAATATCTAGTATGTACCAGATACGATAGTACGTGCTGGCACAGAGTTGTAAGAAAGAAAGACAAAATTCCTGCCTCATAGAGCTTACATTTTAGTCAGCTGGGACACATAATTTACAAAATATATGCATTTCAGACAGTGGTAAGTGCCAAGAAAAAATAAAGCAGAGTAAAGGAGGTGGATATAGGGCTCTGTCTTACAAGAGTCTTGCAATGACTTTGGAGCAAAGAGTAAGCTGTGGGATTTTCTGGGAGAGGAACATTCATGGTCGAGCAACAGTACCTGCAAAAGCCTAAGGCAGAAGCATGCTGGGCTGGAACAATGAGTGAAAGTCATTGTGGTAGGAAAGGGGTCAGGTTATGCAGGACACTTGCGGATGTCACAAGGAGTTCGGCATTTACTCCGAGGGATTTAGGAAGGCATTATTAGAAGGTTCTAAGCAGAGCAGTGGTATGTTCTGGCTCTGTTTTAAGAGGACCACTTTGACTATTGCAAATATATATGTCCTCTCATGCTATATTCTGACCTACTGCTCTGATGTTTATCCCTATACCACACAGTTTAGTAGTCAATGATTTATAAGATTTTATTTTATTTAGTAAGACAAGTCTCCATTAGTCTTTGAAAAAAATTGTGTTGCCTATTTCTATGCATTTTTCCCAGATAATATTTGGAAATACTTTTATATTATCTCAATAATATGATTAGGATTTTGTTTGGATTTGAATCCAATCTATAGATAAGTTTTAGGGGTTTATTTATAATACTTTTTATTGCCATGCAGACTATGCTAGTTCTCTGACTTTACTCAAATGTTACTTCATCTTTCTTGGAAGGGTGGTACTGTTTACATTGTTTCTCCACTTATTATTAAATTTATTTCTAGAATATTTATATTTGTATTGCTTTTGTGGAATGGTATCTCTTGTGATTACATTCTCTTACTAGTTCTTTTTGGTTATAGTAAAACTGCTAGAATGAAAAAATATATATACAATATAATCATATCGGACCACTTTTACAAACTTGCTTGTGTATTCTAAGGTTTTAGAGTCTTTTCTGTTTTCAGGCAACCCCATCTTATACCAGAAACACTTAGTTTAAATTCTGTTTCCAATATTTATACCTCTTTTTCTTATTCTTTAAAAATTTTTTTTTACATTTATTTATTTTTGAAAGACAGAGAGAGACAGCACAATGGGGGGAGAGGCAGAGAGAGAAGGAGACACAGAATCTGAAGCAGGCTGTAGGCTCTGAGCTGTCAGCACAGAGCCCAATGTGGGGCTTGAACCCACAAAACCATGAGATCATGACCTGAGCTGAAGTCAGACACTCAATGACTGAGCCACCCAAGCGCCCCTCTTTTTCTTATTCTTATATTGAATAAATTAAAATTCCAAGAGAATATTAATTGCTTATGACAATAATGGACATCTTTTTCTTATGTCTGGTTATTTATGTAAATACCTCTAATATTGAGATAGCAAATAGATTTATTCTTCTGTGTTAACTTCAATTAAATAGTAGTAACTGGTTTTCTGAGGTTCTCAACTGAGAAAACTGGGAGTCAATGCAAAAAGTACCAAGTCCACTTAATATTTTGTACCAGGGACTTAAATGCAGATGGGTTCTTATTGGTTTAGAATTCAGTAAAATGATGGCTGATAACTCGAGATGATTTTCATCAGAGGGTGTCCATAAATTCTATAAAATTCTATATAAAGATTGTTTTACACTCACATTTTCATTCATGATCAAGTTCTCATTTATTCATTTTTACTAGGAGTTGGGGGGAGTATATGACACTAAAGAAGTAGAAGACTTTGGTGAGGCTCTTTCAAGTTTACCAAGGAGAATTGATCCTTCAAAAAACTAATAAGCAGAAATACATCATTTTAAAGTTGTCCCAAAGAAAAAGAAGATAAAGTTTTAATTCTTCCTCTATATCAAGCCCAACCACTCTGTGTCACAGATTGCAGGCAGCATTGCAAGGAAATCATTCATGCCAAATAGAAATTTAACCGTGTATATGTTGATTGTTAGCACCCACCAGATCTGACTCTCAGATTCTCAAAAACAGGGTGGAAGATTTTGTTTTAACATTTATTTATTTTTGAGAGAGACAGAGAGAAAGAGAGGTGGGGCAGAGAGAGAAGGAGACACAGAATCTGAAGCATTCTCCAGGCTCTGATTTGTCAGTACAGAGTCTGACAGGGGTCTGAACTCACCAACAGTGAGATCATGAACTGAGCTGAAGTCGGCTGCTTAACCGACTGAGGCACCCAGGGGCCCCCTGGAAGATTTTAACACATGTACATAACACTGCACATTTTTTACAGGTAGCATGTTAGTACAGAGGTAGAGAAATTTGGGACACGTGTCCCTGCAGTTTGGGCTCCAAAACACTTGTAGCATCATTTAGACTAGGGAAAAGGTGAACCTCACAGTTGCAGCTCTTTAGGTAAAATGACATTGTTACCCTATACCCACTTGATCACATTGCTTGCTCTGTAATAACCAGAGCAAAGGTGCAAATTTTAAGGGATTGGTGCATTAAAAGTTGACTTCTTAGGGAAGATAATTTACCTGTGGTCAATAGATGGAGTAAATTAATTTTAGGTTTTAAACTCTATCTGCTACAACCAGTCGAATACATAAAATACGCCATTTCTATTTGAATCAGGGAACATGATGACAGTAATCATGAAAACTCTTAGCATTAGCTGCACATTAGAATGCTTTTAAAATACTGATATCAGAACCCCAGCCTTAGAAAATCTGACTTAATTGATATGGGGTGAAGCCTTTGTAGTTCCTTAAGGAATCTCCTAGGTGATTCTACTAGGAGCAAAAGTTGAAAACTACTAAACCATTGCTCCATCTCAAAAGATGCCCCTCTTCCAATCAAATTCATTATATGTGCCAATATGTCTATCAAATCAGTTGGATTTCAATCAATGTACTAAAATGACCTCCAGTGAAATTAATCACTTGGAGGAACATTTCAAAATTTGCTTCTAGTATAATTGGACTTAAAACAATATAAACAAAGGATTCCCCAGCAACAACTTAGGACACATATGTGAGAAAATGTAAGTGGTATGTGAAGATTTTAATTTATCAGACTATTATTCTTTAAATTTCATACTTTTTAATGAACAATGTGTGAGAATATTACATTTGAGGATGGATTATTTTTTGAAGATGCATTACTTTTAAATTAAAATTATACAATGAAAAATTGTGTATACTTGTCAGAATATATATCACAAATATTTGACTTTCTACTATGCCACTCTCTTAGGCAACAAGGCTATAGTAATAAGAAAGAACCACCATACACATCTGTTCTCTACTGGTATCTACTTTTAAGTGGAGGGGCTGGATGATAAACAAATGAAGTAGCCTCACTTTAAAATCATGATCTCTGTCAAGAGACTCTTCATATTGAGCTATGGTCATACTACATTTGGCTTTTCCATTTTCCTAAACTACTAGGTCATTCCTTCTCCTGTCTCCTCAGCCTTCAACCGCCTTACCCTTTTGTTTACTCTCCTCAAATGTCCTTGCTTTCCAGGTCATCGTGAGTATAAAAGCCACCAGAAAGGTGCTTCCACATTTGCACCAATGTGTCTGCATCTACTGCCATGACTATATTGCCTATCTCTGTCTTAACTGTCTCTGATGGTCACTGTGTACCAAAGTTTATCTCCTTCCCCCTTCTCAGGTTTATCATTCCAGCAACAATTTCTCCCTCTCTACTATCTCTTTCCCATCAAAGTGGAAACAATCTTTGATGTATCTAATCTCATTAACAATCTCATTATCGATCAACTGCATTGAAACTCTCCCGTCCCATGAACCCTACTGTCCTGGGCAAACAGAGTCTGTTGGTCACCTTATGTGAGGCCACATTTCTCTCCAAGCACCATCCCAATTTTCTACTCCTTGTTACAACAACACTCATGGAGTTTTTAGTGTTAATACACTCTAATTCTCTTCCTTTAATTCTCTGCTGCACACAGACTTTCATCCCAGCTACTTTACTGGAAAAGCTCTTATCAAAGTTATAAACAATGCCTAGGATGCTAAATTCAACGGCCAATTGTCAGTTATCATTTAACTTCATCTGTCAGTTGCATTTCATGTAGTTTGATCAGCCTTCCTTTTGAAACATGTTCTTTAACTTGGCTTCCAGATGCCTAATTTCTGTGGTCTTCTTCTGGTCATTTCTTCACATTCTCCTTTTATGTTTCTTTACTTTTTAGACATCTAAACTTGCAGTACCCCAAGACACAGTCCTCGTGCTTCTTTTGTTCATGACTTATAATCAAAACAAATGTGAATATTTGAGGGAAATAATGAGATAAGGAAGAGCTGATGGAGAATGTTAAGTGCTGGAATTCATTTGTAAAGTTATGTTATAACTCATTATATTCTAGTTACTACACAAGTTTCCAGAAATACATTCTATACAAAATAAACACGGACAAGTAGGATTTTAGTTTTGTTAAAAATGTCATACATGAGGTGACATTTTAAAATATTTAAAATTTCCCTTGGAAAATATGTGCAGCCTAGACTGCATCTTTGAAAGTCCTAAGTGATGTTAAACTTTTGGGTGAATAAATTAAGTAGCATTTTAGTAAATTCAATATAAATGTCTATAGAGAAGAAATCAGTGGATAGTGAGTAATGCATAATAATAATACATAAGTAATAAGAATAGAACACCAATATTCTTACAATACTCATAATGTCATTTTTATAAATTAATTATATATAATTTACTTTGAATGCTTATTATTTGTATGTGTGTACGTGATAGGAAAAGATACGTTGTTCATTGGTGGAGATCATTTTAATTGCAATCTTTCATCATCTTGTGTGTCTTTGGCATACCAGTTTTTTTTCTTATTTGCAGTTGCACTTTTAACGTTGGGTGTACTTGGGTAGGTGTCTTCTTAAACGGCAGCACAGACTAGGGGTTAAGAGTCATGTTTTTGGAGCCAGACAGACTGGATTTGTAAACATCACTTATTTGCTGCTCAATTATGGACAAGTAATTCAACCTCACTAAACCTCAAATTTTTTACAAGCACAACGAAAATAACATTTCATTAACATCAGTGAGTTGTTATCTGAAGATTAAGTAAAATATTACAAGTAAGTGTTTAGCCCAGTACCTAAAATGTAGTTAGTAAACATGCTGTTATTATATTTATGATCCAAAGAGGAACTTGGGAATTCACTGAAGTTTTTGTATACTTCCTTAGATTCCATTACTTTTTTCTTCCATGTATAAACTTTGATTTGTTTAAAATTTCAAAATGTTAGAGGAATACATTTTTAAAAGTCACAAAATTGAGTTTGACATTTATTAAGAACAGAAAATATGTTTTTGCCACATGTCAGATTTTTTAAACCCTATAATGCCAAAATATAAATTAATAGGGATACCAAGCCTTATGTGAATTTGCCACTACCTGGAAAGAGATCCTTTGCGGAATGTCAAAATGTGGGGCAATTTGGTACAGAATATCCAAAGAGAGTATCTTTCTGAAGTCGTTGTCAGCGGTTACTGGCTGAGACAAGGCACCGGCTGGAGTTAGTCTAGTGTACTACCGGAGGTCTTGCAGGACTGGGTCCATGAGAAAGTGTTAGCTGATATATCGTGTTCTGGTTCACTATATTGAGAAGTTTATCAGTGAGTAGGATTACAGAAAAGTCAGTGAATCAGGAAAACATTTTTTTTCCTCTCAGCAACTCTATGTCACAATTCATTGCTGTTATTTAAAAAAATGGAAGAGAACTAACCTAATTGTGGAATTCAAACATCGTGTTGAGTAACTTAAATTTACATATGTCATTTGACAACACTATCTCAATAAATCTGGAAAAAATGGAAAAGAAGAAAGAACAAAGTTATGTACCTGCCTTCTTTTACTCCCTCACAGATATAATACCCATTAAGTTTTTTGCCATTTTTTTTTCCTTTCAAATTCTCCTTTCTGGCTAGAAGTTGACATTGAATTACAAAACCAGATTTATGATGTGACTACTTGATAGAATAACTTTGTATACTTGAGAAGAATAAATGGGCAATTCCAACGACTTAAATGTATACAGTTTACGTCAACACCTCTCACCCTTACACACGCAAAAAAAAATTCCAGAAGATTTTTTATATATGTTTTCCTAATTGAAATAATGAGAAAAAAAGAACAATAGTTCACGCATTGAGGTCTTAAGAATATACAAAAACGTGAACTATTTTGACAGAAAAAATTTCTCAGCAAGCACATTTGAGTGGACAGTATGTTCCCTTCTTCCCAAGGTCAGTTTTGCAGGCTAAGGGACTGTGGATCAGGAAATTCATGATGCATTGTCTTTTTTATAGTGTGTTGAATTCAATTGACTAAAATTTGTTAATTCATGTGTATTCATGAATTATAGTGTTCTATAGTTTTCCTTTCTTGTAATATCTTTGTCTGATTTAGGCATCAGAGTAATGCTAGTCTCCAGAATCCTCTTCTATTTCCTTGTGTTAAACGGTTATCTCCTCTTTAAATGTTTGGTAGATCTCACCAATGAAGCCATTTGCTCTTGGTATTTACTTTCTGGGAAGATTTTCAGCAAGAAGTTCAATTTCTTTGCCATTCAGGTTATTTCTTTTTGGGCAAACTTTAAGGAATTTGTAAATTTCATTTGTTTTCAGATGTTTTCACCCGTTTTCACCTGTTTCACCTGTTTTCACCTGTTTCAGATGGCATATAGCTGTTTATAACCTACTCTTATTATCTTTTAATATCTTTAGACTCTGTAGTAATACCCCCTCTTTCATTCATGATATTGGTAATTTGTGTTTTGTCTCCTTTTTTTCTGATTAGCCTGGCTAGTGGTCCATCAGTATTATTGATTTTCTCAAAGCACCAATTTTTTAGTTTCATTGATTTTCCTAATTGCTTTTATTTGTTTGAATCCAGATCCCCTCCCCCCCCCCCCCCAATATCATTTTCCTTCTGCCTGAAGAATTTCCTTTAACATTTCATGTTCTGGTGTGTTGGGTCTGAAAATTTCTGGTACTTTTAAATGTCTGGTTTTATTTTACCTTTATTTTTGAAAGATATTTTTCAATTGGCATGTAATTTTGTGTTGACTGTTTTTCTTTTTCAAAATTTTAAAGATGTTTCACTGTTTTCTAGCCTACATTTTTTCCTATGAGAAGTCTGTTATAATTTGTATTATAATGCTTCTGTGTCATATATCTTTTCTTTCTGGCTTCTTGTAGTATTTTTTCTTTATCAATGGTTTTGTAATTTAATTTTGATGCAGTTTTTACTCTATTTGAAGTTCTTTGTGCTTATAGTTTCTATAACTGTGGTGTTCATCAAATTTGAAAAGTTTTGTGATTATTTCTTATCTTTTTCTTTCCCCATGATCCATTCTTCCTGTGATTCCATATGTATTTATATGAAGCCATATATATTTATATGAAATTTTCTTACAACTTAGTTTATACATTTCAATTGTTTTTTCTGTGTTTCATTTCAGAGGTGCCTATTGCTAAGTCTTTAGTTCAATAATCTTTTCTTCTACAGGATCTAATATGCTGTTAATCACATCCCACATATTTCCACTTGGGCATTGTATGTTTTCACTGTTTTTTTTTTTGTCTTTTTTAAACCTTCTATGTCTCTTTAATGAGGTCATGCTTTACATGCCATATTTTTATAATAGCTATACTAAAGTCTACTTCTAATAGTTTTATCATCTCTGCCATTTTGGAGTCTTTTTTTGTCAATTGTTTTTCTTACTCATCATTGGTACATTTTCTTACTTGTTACATACTTGTTAGTATTTGAATGGATGCCAGACATAAATTTTATGACATAGGCACTGTATTTTTTTGTCTTCCTTTAAATATACTTTAGCTTTGTTGTCAGATACTATAAAGTTACCTGAAAACAACTTATATACTGTTTACCCTTTATTATATATAGGTTATATGTATATGTATACACTTATACATATAACTAAAATATATACATATATATTATGTATTGTTTACCCAATACCATTCTGAGCAGTCAACCAAAAGTTCTATTATGAAGTTTCTCCTTTCTGACCATTGAGAGCATAAAGTATTCCTAGTCATGTGTGACATCTGAGGACGGTTCTGCATGTTCCTTTTTAATTTTTTTCCCATTCTTGGTTTTTTTGAGGCATGCCATAATGAATATTCAACCAAAATTTTTAAGGGAACTCTGAAAAATCTGTAGAGGTCTTTACTTACAAAACTCTCCACTCCATTGCTCCATGTTGTGAATTCTAAGCTGTCTTGACTTCTCCAAATCCTGAACAATTACTACTGGTGTCTGTTTTGGTTCCCCCGGGTGTTCTGTGTTCTGGAAATTCTCTGCATGCAGCAAATTCGTTCAGTTATGTGACTCTAGTTTTCTCTGATGCCATTGCCCTTTGTTGCCTATTGTGCAGTGTCTGAAAGGTTTGGTTTCATATATTTGATCCGGTTTTTAAGTTTTTAGTCTTTTAAAGCTGAAGATAAATAAATTCCCTGTTATTTCATCATGGCTGTAGGCTGAAATCACATAATATAAATTTAAGTCAAGAACTGACTAATGTAATAAACCTATCCAATATGTATTTAAGTTTTGAAACATTTCCTATCATGTTTTATATATTTTTTTCTTGGAACCACTTTTATATATTACCATTATCCATTTGTCTATGTGTATATCAATCATCTGTCTAGTTTTTCACTCATCAATCACTTCTCTAATTATCTTTCTTGGTAGCCTCAGTTGTTGACATGTAATATGATTTACTAATAAATCACAAAAAAAGAAAGCAAAATTAATAAAGCTAGTTCAACATATTGCCTTTTTTTCTAATGATATAATACATGTATTATATATGTGTACATATAATACATTTAATTAATTCTTGTTTTTTTGCTTCTGCTGCCACTGTTTACGTTGTTACTTTGATGCCTATTTTGTATCCATTAACCACGTTCATTGGTAAAAAATAGGTTCTGTTCATTACCAAAAAAAAAACAAACAAAACAGTTGTATGAAACTTCTCATTAAATCACTATTATGATGACTATTTTATCTTAATTTAAAGAGAATTACAGTATTTTTAAATGTTTATGCATATATTGCTCCATAGCTTTATAAAAGTATTTCATATACATACTTTTAGCTTCCACTTAAAAAGTAGTTGGTGACCTGTCAGAAGCACAATGTCATTGAGAAATGGTTTCCTTTGGCTCAGTATAGTGATATCCATGCCTTTATAGACCTAAATTATGAGATTTGGGGGTCAAAATCCATCACTCTCCTTTCTTTGCTCAGATGGGAAAAAGTAGAGTGCTAGGGTCACTCTACACACCAAATAAAGTCTGCCTGAATTATTTATAGAGAAATGAATAAACACCAAAAAAAATATCTTGTTTCTAGTTTTTAAACTGCAGTCCTCCAGAAAGCAGACTAGGTCTCCTGTTTGCCTTATTTAAACAAATAGATCACAATTATAAATAATGCAATTGTTATCAAAACAACCAAGGAGAAAATCCATGTAAGGAAGGTAGTTTAGAATCATAGCTGTGAAAATAATTTTTCCTAAGTGTCTGTAATATATCTGTCTGTATATGTGTGTGTGTGTGTGTGTGTGTGTGTGGGTGGGTGTGTGTGTGTGTGGGTGTGTGTGTGTGTAGGGGGTGGGGAGAGATAGAGAACAGGTGTTAAATTAAGAAAGAACAGAAGACAGAACAGGAAAACGGACTGGACAAAAGACAATTATCTTTTGTTAAGAATATAAGACAGCATATGTGAAAGCATTTTGCTTATTATACATTTTGTGCAAGTCTCAGCTGCAATAATTGCACCACTTACCTACATTTTGAACATAGTTGAAATTATAGTACCGTGAATATTAAATCCCAGTTGAATGGTTTCTAAGTAACTGGGAGGTGATCCTAGGAAGATTTTATTAACTTATTGATTTCAAACTTGATACTTTTGATCCAAGTGCATATTACATACCCACTGTAGCAATTCTTATTTTTAATCCCAAATTGCTAAATCCTATGAGAAGGATCTCTAAAACCTTATACAAAAAAGGGTACTTTGAATACTTTGCTATCTTTTATGACAGTGGTCTGTCTGCTTCCCATACCTTTTCCTGTATATGTTCAATCTGTGAATATATGTATGTAGATTGAACATATATAGGAAAAGGTATGGGAAGCAGACCACTGTCATAAAAGATAGCAAAGTATTGAGATATATATATATATATATATATATATATATATATATATATATAATTTTTTTTTCTTTACTTGTTTTGAGAGAGGGAGAGAAAGCTCATGTGTGCATGAGCAGGAGGGAAGCAGAGAGAGAGGGAGAGAGAAAATCCCAAGCAGGCCCTGTGATATCTGCACCAAGCCCCACATGGGGCTCGATCACGCACATGATGAGATCATGACCTGGGCCAAAATTAAGAGTCGGATGCTTAACCGACTGAAACACTCAAGTGCCCCTATATTTTTTTAGTAACATAAATTTTCAGGGGCACCTGGATGGCTCAGTCAGTTAAGCATCTGACTTTGGCTCAGGTCATTATTTCACCGGTTTGTGAGTTCAAACCCTGCATCAAGCTCTGTTGTGACATCTCAGAACCTGGAACCTGCTTCAGATTCTGTGTCTCCCTCTCTCTCTGTCCATCCCTCACTCATGCTCTCTCTCTCTCTCAAAAATAAACATTAAAAAAAATTAAGATAATTTTTCAGTTTACTTGATACACCTAAAAAATAAGGTAACTTTAATGTTTATTCTATTCTAAAACATATTTTGTAATAGTGAAAAACAATGCCCCTACCTAGGATTCAAACTTTGGCTTGATTAGCTTTCTCATTTCACACATTAAAGTATCCTAAGAAATGGATTGGGGTGAGGTAAGGAGTTACTTACTTGGGCTGAATGTCTAAAAATTGCTTGTATTTTGGTAATCTTTTGCTGTCTTATGACAAGATATGTATCTATTCTAAAATGATTCTGTAACACAAGTATGGTTACAGAAACTTTCAGAAGTTTGTGCCTATATTTAGGAGGAATTATGTCATGCATGTTTTTTAAGTTCCTCTAAAAATAGCTGAATATTTTATTTATAACATTGTTCAGTATGTGGATACCGTTAGATTTTTAGGGTTATCTTTTGTCATCTACCTTGTGCCAAATTTTATACTAGCTGTTTTCACAATACACTTTTTATCATTTCATCAATTACTCACTTTCTTCCCTACATTTTTTTCTTCAGTCCTGCCTCTGTCTTCTTTGCCTTTTTTTTTAAAAAATAGACTTTTAGAACTGTTTTCAGTTCATAGAAAAATTGAGCAAAAAGTACAGATCATCCCCGTGCCAAATATCTTCCCTCACCGTCAACATCACACAGCAGAACACTACATTTTTTTTACAATTCATGAACTTATACTGACACATCATTATCATCTAAAATCCATAGTTTACATTAGGGCTCACTCTTATGTTATTCATTCTATACGTTTTGACAAGTGTATAATGATATGTACCCATTATTATACAATCATATCGTGTAGATTCATACTCTGTGATCTGTTTATCTCTCTTTCGTCCCGTGTCTGCTGTCAACCAATGAGCTTTTTACTGCCTTTTGGGGGAGGCCATCAAAAATATGTGACTTTCGGTTGGCCTGTGAGCTAGAGCCCAGTAACTAGATGCTCCTTACTCCCCAAACTTGTCCTTGGAATGTGCATTCCACTTGCCTTTTTTGCTCCCAGAAGCTGCCCTAAGGACATAGCCTTGAGATAGTAATGTGGTGTTAGGACCATCTGGGAAATATACATGACTGAACTCGGTTAACACCTGTATATAAACTTTTATGATTTAGCAGGCAGGTGCAGGGATCTACTTTCTGCAGCAGCCTAAGGCAAGCCTCATATGTAAATTCCCTGGGCTTATTAATCTTGCCACCTGCCACTCTGGAGTGCTAGGCCTCTTTCTTCAGTCTTTCCCTGCGTTTCAGGTATGGGGGCAGGTTTCAGATTGTACTCAGGAAGCTACTCAATTGTGAATTTACACTGTCTCCAAAGTTTTGATTTTTCCAACAATCATATAGTTGGAGCATATGTTATGTAGCTTCTCAGATAGACTTCTTTGACTTAAGGATGCATATTTAAGTTTCCTACATTTCATTTCATGGCTTGATAGCTCATTTACTTTTAGCGCTGAATAATATGCCATTGTCTGGATGTACCACAGTTTATTTATCCATTCATCTATTGAAAAATAGCTTGGATGCTTTCAAGTTTCAAAGCTACTGTAAACGCCTCATGAAATTTCTCAGTGTGTACATAAATTTTCAACTTCTTTTGGTAAACACCAAGAAGCCCAATTGCTGTATTGTGTAGTAAGAGTATGTTTAGTTTTGTAAGCAATCGCCAAGCTGGTTTCCAAAGTGGTCATTTTGTATTCCCACCAACAATGAATGAGTTTCTCATGCTCCACATCTTTGCCATCATTTGGTGTTATCGGTGTTCTGGATTTGGCCATTTTAATAAATATGTAGTGGTTTCTCATTATTGCTTTAATTTGCAATTCCTTAATGACATAGGATGTTGAGCAACTTTTATATATTTATTTGCCATCTCTATATCTTCATTAGTGAGTTGTGTGTTCTGGTCTTTTGCCCATTTTTTAAATAAGGTTTTTCATTTTCTTATTGCCTTTTAAAAGTTCTTTGTATATTTTGGATAATAATTCTTTACCAGCTAAGTCTTCTGCTGATATTTTCTTCTGATTGGTGACTTGTCTTTTCATCCATTTGACAGTGTTTCTTAAAGAGCAGAAGTTTTAATTTTAATGAAGTCCTATTTATCCATTATTTCTTTTATAAATTGTGCCCTGAGGGTTATATCTAAAAAGTTATCACCAAATTCAAGGTCATTCAGATTTTCTCCCATATTTTTTTCTAAGAGTTTTATAATTCTGCATTTTGGTCTATGATCTACTTTGAGTTATATTTGTGAGGAGTGCATCTAGGTACTTTTGTGTGTGTGTGTGTGTGTGTGTGTGTGTGTATGGATTCCAATTTTTCCAGCACAATTTATTGAAAGATTCTATTTCTTTTGTGCTTACAAATACATTCACTCCCACCTTAGCTAAACCAAATACTTTGATTTGACCTGATACTTCCTCAAACTCCAGCCAAAATTATTTTAAAGACAGAGAGAGAGAGAGAGAGAGAGAGAGAGATCTGTGCTTTCAGACCTCCACTTCTATAACACTTTTTTTAGTAATCTTTGAAATGTGTTTTGGAAGCTTTTCATTCTGCTGTAATTGTTACTAGACTATTAGGCTGTTACTAGACAATAAGGGCTGTTCCACTCCTTCTTAAAATTATTTCAGGAATTCTGGGACACAGGGATTTTCTTTTTCCACAGGACCTACTGTTATTTGCCTCCTTTGCAGGTTCTTTTCATCTCTACCACTCAGTGGTGGAAGTTCCAAACATTGCTATTTGTTTCCATTCTTTTTCTTCTCTGTATTACATCTCTACCCACTGGGCTTTCATGACTTCCAAGCTAATCCCAATAACCATGGTTCTGTCTCTTCCTGTTCCACAATTCCAACTGCAGTTGAACCCCTGTATGACATACTTAAAATATGAGGGAAAAAAGTATTTTTTTTCTTCTCCAGATGGTATCTTACTTCTGATTTCCCCATTATCATTAATTGTACAGTCATATTCCCAACTCCCAGGATCAAAACATCACTTTTGATTTTTTCTTTTACCTCATTTTGTTGCCAAATCCTGTAAGTAACACAGGGTTTATTTCTACAATCTCTCCTCTCTCCTCTCTCCTCTCTCTCTGCCCCTACTGTCTCATTTACATACCTATCATTAGAGTTCACATGTCATTACATCTCACCTGGATATAACTCAGTATTTGCAATAACTTCTCAGCTGGTTTCTCATCATTGCTCTCAACTCATTTTTATTCATTCTACACTATTGCCAAACCAATTTTCCATAAAGTAAAGTTCCCACGAAGTCAGTTCCTACTAAAACCTTTGCTATTTGAGTTTCCGGAATTGTCCCAACCTACCTGTTAAGCCCTTTTTTCAGGCAGTTTGCGGGAAGTTTTGGAAAGTTTGTATAAAGTGATTATGAGAATATGAGATTTTGTTAGACAGCAAATCTCAAGTATAGAATTTATTAAAGATTTAAAATGTGAGTTTCTTCTAAGATGGATATATCAATCCAGTAAAACAAAAAAACAAACCCCATCCTCTTAAAAAAAAAAGTCATTTTGTTCTTCTCTTCATTCCCAATTGGCTATCAAAAGTAGGAACAAGTAAATTGTCTAGACCATTGTAGTACATTTGCTTTCATTTACACTGTAATTCTCTTGTGATTTCTCTTTCAAAAACCATTTGACCATTGAGTTGTAAATATGACTGTAGACACTGCTCTGAAATATGCTTGAAGCTGAATCCCTGGGTTGATGTGGATACATGGTCGTGTGTGTGAGTAAGTTTTTGTTTTTGTTTTCCTGAGGTATAATTGACACACATTATATTAGTTTCAGATTTATGACATAATGATTTTATATTCATATATATTGCAAAATTATCATCACAGTAAGTCTAGTTAGCATCTGTCACCACACACAGTTACAGATTTTTTTGATTTTTGTGATAACTTTTAACATGCGAATATGTTTTTTAGGAACAGTCACAACAAACTCAAAATATGTTATCAACTAGTGTGACATCAATAGGAGTTAAAAGTTTTAACCACTGGAGAAACTCTTGTTGTTTGACATCAAGATGGAAATATTCTCAGTATCAAAGAATATTCTCCTTAAGGGGCTTTTAAAATATTTTTATATTTAAAATATGTTTAATGCTTTATAGTAAAATATAAAAAATGTTTCTTACAATTGTGAATTTTAAAGAATATGTGTTTAAGTCTTCCCTTACAAGAATTTTTAAGGAAACTGATTTCGAAAAAATGTTATTAGAATAATTTCTTCTCTTTAGAATACCTCCTTCTGGCAGCATTCCTGTGAAAATAAGAACTATGAACCAGAATGTGAAAAGGATTGCCCAGCTGAATAATCATCATTAAATTAAATATATGGATGTGACTTATAAGAAATCCACTTTAATAATAAAGTAGTTTAAATGGAAAGGATGGAAAATACATACCATCCATAAAGTGCCTGAGAAAGCTAGAGAAAAGCCAAAAGAATATGCAGAAAACTGCCATAATTAATAAATACACTTAGCAAGATCATGGATATAAAGTTAATATGAAAATTAATTGCATTTCCATATTAAGATAGAAAATGTAACTCAGTGAAATTATATAGCTTAAATAGCATTGAAAAGCAAAAAGCACCTGTAATAAACCTAACAAAATATATGCAAGACTACTAGATTGAAAACTATAAAACATTATTGGCAAAAATTAGAGGGCACCTAATTAAGTGGAAGGATATAATGTATCTAAGGACAAAAACATTATCTTTACTGTGTCATCTTCTCTTTTCTTTACCTACCTCCCTTTAGACTTCTCTTCTAACTCAATTATCTGGCCCTCTCCCATCTTCACTTACTTTCCTATGCTATATTCACAGTTTTTGCCCAACAGTCCCCTGCTAAGCTGATGCATTATCTAAGGGATGATGTCCTGTTTAAACCCACATGGTCCAGTAAAACTTTCTGTAATGATGATAAAGTTCACTCTGTTTGGTCCAATGTAGTACATCCTAGTAATACATTTTAACACTTGAAAATTATTAGTGTGGCTGGGGAATCCATTTTTTATTTTACTGTATTTTGATAATTTTAATGAATATAAATTTATTTTTTATCTTATTGGGCTATAATTGATATATGATAAATTGTGCATACTTAATGTGTGCAATTTGCTAAGTTTGGAGACATGTTTATACAAGTGAAATCATGGCCATAACCAAGATTATATCTATATCTCTCTATCTGTATCTATATCATATATATATATATCACTTCCCAAAAGTTTCCTTGTGTCTCATGGTAATCCTTCTCTTCTGTCCTTCTCCAGGATAGAATAATCACTGCTCTTATTATAAAATTATTAAATTAGCAAAGATTTACTTATTTATAAGTAGGTTAGTCATTGGAATGAGAATTGATGTAGTTTCTCTAGTTCAGGGAGAAATAAAAGAAGTCAAAAATAGGAGGAAAGAACAATGACAAGAATCAAATATGAAGAATATTTATTTGAATATAAATTTTACTATAACTGTGGATTGTTGGTGAATAACATGAAAAGCCTGGGTCACGGTAATAGGTTCTGTAAAATAGACATGAGGTGAGGAAAGGGGGCTTTCACCTAAAACTGGTTATCAAAGACAAACTCCTCATTCCCCTAGGGCTGTCTCTGACTTCAGCCTTCTCTAAATTGTAGTGGTAAAAATTAGATGTGTGTCTTTAGTTCATTATAATTGACAGCTATTACCATTGAGAAATATCAGTCATTACTTTCCATGTGATTCACTTGCTGTGTTTTAAATAAGCTGCTCAAGATGATTAAAACAGTCAATTCATGGAAAGTTCTTCTGCCTTCTTAACTTTTTGTGATATTCTTGAATCAACCAGAACACAGTTAATTCCCACTAGGGATTCCATGTCTATCAACAATGTAAGACCTTAGTATGCACATGCCAGGTAAAGCTTTAAGAGTTCATCATGTAGAAGGTCATTATGATAGCCATTCCCATAAGAGGCACTGAAGTAGAGTAAAAGGGAGTTTTCATTAACTTTTCATTATCTCAAGGAAAAGACAATTCTTGTGATTTGAGTTGGTTGTGAAATCCTTTTGAATACCTTGAAGTAGTAGCAGCTTGTTAAAAAAAAGGTTATTTTCAAGAGTGCTGTATCTCAGCATGATTAGGTAACATGGGGTTTGTTGTTTTCAGTGTCCTCACATAGTCACATTTTTAGACCTTAATCATTTCTGTTTACTGTGCTTTGTCACATTGTTAAGATATTTTTCTACCTGTGCCCCTAGGAATGTAATTAAAATGTTATTGCAACATTTGAGAGGAAATACAAATCATAAGTCCCCTCAAGTTTT